>NC_062215.1:20595981-21210749 GCF_902686445.1 Sciurus carolinensis
TCATCTCTATAGGGGACTAAGCAGGGTCTTGATTTTGCTCTGAGCCCTGCTTAGTGAAGTACCCTGGCATGGGCTTGGAACTAGCCAAACTGGTGTTCAAATCCCAGCTCTTCATGAGATTTATTATATTGTGACCTGCGGCAAACCATTTTACATCTCTGAATTTCAGGTTCTCCATCTGTCAAATAGGGATAACACCCTGGGCTATAAGGATTAGCAACAATGTCCAGAAAGCATTTAGTGTGCTGCCTGGCACTTCGTAGATTCTCAGTAAAAAATAGGTATGTGCTGTTCTTTCCCCCAAGTGGAGCTTATTAGTAATGTGTCAGGGTAATTAGGAAGTGTGACCTTGTACTTGGAGAAGAATGACTGATGGTCAAGACCCTGGGGGTCAGTCTTAAATACAAGCTCCTGTCTTTGGATCCCCTACAGGACCATCATTGGGAAGCCTTTGGGAAACTCTTAGATTTCTTTGGCAGTGCCTAGAGAGCAGGACTAAGACCCAGGGTGGATGTTTCCTCTCTCTGTGAAGCAGCTTGGGGGTAGCAAATTTCCTATCATCTGAGCTAGGTGCTGTCTATTTGACCTTATAGTAGACAGGGATGGGTTTGATCAGATTACCTCAAAGGTAAGGACCTTGTCACCCCAGGGCTCTGCCAAGTGTTCTGAGGAGTTTACAGTTGGATAAAGAAGCTCATACATCCATGGGGAGGTTAGGGAACCACTCATTCAGCAGGTATTTACTGGGCACATCCTCTGCCAGGCTCCATCCTAGGTATGGATAGCTCTAGACTCCTGGTCATCATAAAAAGATTAGCTAGGTACAGTGGTGCACACCTGTAATCACAGTGACTTGGGAGGCTGAGGCAGAAGGATCATGAGTTCAAAGCCAGCCTCAGCAGCTTAGTGAATACCTAAGCACCTTAATGAGACCCTGTCTCTAAATAAAATACAAAAAAGACTTGGTGGTTAAGTACCCCTGGTTTGAATCCCTGGTACCAAAAAAAAAAAAAAGAGAGAGAGAGAGAGAAAGATTAGACTGGGGTAGGTGAGAGAAGCGGACTCTGATAAACAAATGGGGTGAACTTTGGGAGTGAAATGAATTGAAACTTACCCAGGTTGTCCTGTGTTTTGGATCCCCAAACTATTACTTCTCATATTACCCTTTCCTTCCTTATTCTGAATTCCAACTTTTCTCTTTCCAGAGCTTGGTAGTCAAACCAGACCAGCTGATCAAACGACGTGGAAAGCTTGGCCTAGTTGGGGTCAACCTCACTCTGGATGGGGTCAAGTCTTGGCTAAAGCCACGACTGGGACATGAGGCCACGGTGAGTCCAGGTGTAGGGTCATGGTGGAGGCGCTGTGGTAATAGAAGCAACATGGCCACATCTAGATCAGCAACTCTGGCTCACCTTCATGGCCAGTCTGTCAGTAAAGAGGTGGGAGTTTGCGGAGCTGCCTTGCCCTGGTTCCTTGGGCAGCAGGGCTAGTCTTTGTGCTTATTCTCCCGTATAGGAGAATCTAAACTCCTTTGCAGACAAGATGTACTGCAAAGTTAGAATCGGAGAGCTGGTGGGAATGGTCTGTTTCTTTAACAATGAACATGAAATGAGACTCTTGAGGTCCATTCCGGGAACTGCTTTCTTTCCAGTTTTCAAAAGGGTTACGGTAACTGCTTGTGATGACATGCTTACCAAAAAGGATAGATGATGAGATGAAAATGGGAGATGCAGAATCTTTTAGGCAGAGAGATGTACTGTTTCAAAACCCTTGGACGTGACGAGACAGTTAATAATGTTGAAAGAGTAGATGTAATTCTTCTCCCAGCTCCAGTGATTAATTTCAGCTATGTAGATCAGAGAGCTAGCTATGGTTTAAGAAGGCAAAGGGATGCTCAGTAATAAGTGTTTCTTCTTACTCTTTGAGGGAGTGGAGAACTAAGGGAGGGTGTGGGGCTGAGGCTTGGCTTAGCCTGGGAATGCTGTCGCACCTGACTCTGCACACAATTCTGAAGGGCTTGATAATCACCTGGGGTATGTGTGGACCAGGGATGAGCTTTCCCTTCCTTGGCTGGAAATAGGAAATGAGGTAGCAGTGGAGATGTCTTCCTTCCTTATTGGGCTTCCTCAAAGTAGCTCTTAATGTTAACCTTCCAATTTCCAACCCTCATGGGTAAAGAGGGATTCTTGAAGTTGCATATGGGCCTGGTGACAGAAACTTCTGGTCTTTTAGTTCCCAGGCCTCTGGGGAGAGGATGGTGGAACTGGGGATTGAACAGTGTCCTCAGGGAGCACATCAAGCTCCCTTCTCAGCTGACTGTTGGGAGGGGGATATTGGGGACATCTGAGCTGGCAACAGCATCGCACCCGGCAGGAGCGGCTCATTACCTCTGATGGATCACTGTCTGGTCCCTGACTCAGCAATGACGCACAGGCCGGGCGGGGGGTTTAGGACATACTGGGATGAGGACTGTCTCGCCTTGGCTGCCGCCAGGGACCCACTTAGACTGATTAGCTCTGCAGGCCTGTTGCCCTCAGCCAGTAAAATCTGTGTGGAGAAGTTTTCCCTATTAAGCTCTGGCTCTTCTCTTCCCTAGTCTTTCAGGCTAGGTCTCATGTCCTCAGACCGGGTCACTGTGTGCCTACCTTCAAGGCATGCAAAGCAGAATGCTCGTCCCCTTTCCTTCCCAAGGGCCTGTCTCTCTGCTTGAGTTCTGGGATGGCCTTGGTCTGAGCTATTGAATTTGTAGTATGGTAGGCAGGAGATGAGTCCTGATCTCTGCCCTCTGGGTTAGGGTAACATTGAGCTCATACATCACCCTCCAGAGGAAGCAGAAAGCAATTATGCATGGTCCCATGTCCCAGGTGCAGCTGGGCCAGGATAAGGGGTAAAAGAGGATATCTCAAGGGCTTCTTGAACTTGGGGATCTGTGACCACATTGCCCTGGCTTCTGAAAAATCTCCTTTCTGGGTGTCAGAGTGCTAGTGCTTGGGCCCCATCTCCTCCTTCCCTGGGGTGCAAGGTGTGCTGTCCTTCCAAACTTCATCTCCCTCAATTTCTCCCTAGGTGGGCAAGGCCAGAGGCTTCCTCAAGAACTTTCTGATCGAACCCTTTGTCCCACACACTCAGGTATGTGAGGAGTTCCAAGGTGGGTCTTTCCATTTTAAGGTGTTTGTTGACCTTAAAATGATGAAAGGAGAGGTGAAACTGATGGAGAAAAGCCAACAGGACCAGGGGCACTGGAGCTGCACTGGGGGTGGGATAGGGTACTACAGACCTGAGTCTGAGCAGGAAGTCCAGAGATGAAGGAAAGGGCTTAGTTTTTGCAGCAGGGCAAAGTTATGGCAGATAATGAGGGACTTCCCAGTGTTGGGTAAGAAGGACTTAAAAGCAGGACTCCTTCCCCTAGATGGAGTCACACTGGCTTAGCCAGGGAGGTAGTGGCCTCCACTCTCCTCCATGTCCCCAAGGGGAAGATGGTAAACAGGTCTTCTCTCTGGATGAATGTTTTCTGCTGGGTGTAGAAATTAGTTCATCTCTGCTCCTCACCTGCTCCCTGTTGTCTTTATTTACAAGGTGGAGGAGTTTTATGTGTGCATCTATGCTGCCCGGGAAGGGGACTATGTCCTGTTTCACCATGAGGGGGGCGTGGACGTGGGTGATGTGGATGCTAAAGCCCAGAAGCTCCTTGTTGGTGTGGACGAGAGGCTGAATCCTGAGGACATCAAGAAACACCTGTTGGTCCATGCCCCTGAAGACAAAAAAGAGTTGAGTGATGAGGACAGTGGGCATGGGGAGACTGGTGGGCTCTGGGCTCAGACCAGAGGAAGCAGAGTGGGCCTTTCTGCCTGGCTGGAAGCAGGTGGTAGGCATATCCCTTGCCTTGAGGAAGGGTGCCCTGTGTGGGGGCGGGGTGCTACCCGAGTCACCCTGCACTGTGCCGTCAGCATCCCTCACCTCTCTGCCCCTGTCTGTCTGGAGCTTCCTCCCCCAGCTCCATGTCTGACAGCTCCTTTCCGCCTCAGTGACTAACGAGTGACGTCCAGTGAGCAGGGTTTACAGAGGAGAGCTAGGGGTCAGCAGGGCAGGTTGTCAGGAAGCGGGGCTGTCAGTGTTCATGAGAGATTGCTGTGGAGGTTGGGGGCAAGTCTGCTCCTTGATGGGTTGACCGTCCCTCTCTCCCTCTCCCCTCTAGAATTCTGGCCAGTTTCATCTCTGGCCTCTTCAATTTCTACGAGGACCTGTACTTCACCTACCTGGAGATCAACCCTCTTGGTAACAGACCCTGCTTGGGTGGGATGGGGCAACGGTCAGCTATAACTGGGTCCCAGTGTCTATAGTAAGCCTGGCCTTGGTGTTCCGAGAGCCAGACTCTGCTAGCCAGAGGGCTGTACACAACTGGTGTGCAGGTACGGAAGGTTTTTTAAGCTCATTTGGGGCTGGCTACTGTTTCTGAGCTCTCAGGAAACTGATCATTCCTCTTTCAGCCGGTTCTAGCTTCTTCCTTTGGCCTTAATTTGCCCTGTGATGGGAAGTCCTGGTTCTGATCTGACTGTGCTGGGTTGCTTTTGCTGCCAGTGGGTTAGGCTTCCTAGGCCCTTATCTGACCCTCAGGCCCTTCTTTCCTTGGTGTACTTGGTGGCTCCACCTGCCCCTCCCTTGCTGGGAGTTGGTCAATCATTGACCCAACACTGGGAAGATCTTGCAGGCCTTTCTGGCTGTGAAGGAGACAGGTGGTGTGGGAGAGTGGCGTGGGCTCTTTGTGGCCAGGGCCTCCCAGGGCAAAGTCCAGGAGGCTGAGAAATTAAATCAGATTCCAGCTGAGGATGCAGTCCCTCTAATGGGCCAGATGGCCATGTGCTAACTTAATTAGCTAAATGGCCCTGGGGGGAAGGAAGATGGATGTTCAGTGAGGCAGCAGTAAATGAATCCTGCCGGTTGGGGACCCGGTGTGCCCAAGGCTTCCCACTCCACCTCACACTGAGACTTGCCCCTAGCAGGACCCCAGGAATCCCAGAGCTACACGCCGGGGCTGGTCTTCTGACAAAAATGTGTCTTGGAACACTTTTATTTTTTATTCCTAAATTAAATTTTTTTTTTGGTGCTTCAAATGGGAGTCCAGGAGCTTGTGCAGTGCATGCTAATAAGCACATGCTTTACCACTGAGCTACACACCTACCACCTTTTTTTTTTAAATGGCACGGTCTTGGAGGGGCAAATGGTTAAATATTTAAAGCAGAGAGTATAGCGTGTTATAAAGATGTCTAAAAGTTGCCATGGCAATGAGTACAGACCTCCATGTCCTAACACCAAGAGGTCAGGGACTAGGAAATAGTCCTATAGAATTTGTCTTTCCTTCAGCAGGAGAAAGCTGAGTCTCCAGGAGCTTAGGGAGTTCCTAGGCCTTTGAGGGACCCCACGGGGGTGGCGTGTTTGGGAGAGTCTGGGGTGTAGGGGTTTGGACCAGAGCTGGTATGTGATTCCTTCTTCTTTTCTTGCAGTGGTGACCAGGGATGGTGTCTATGTCCTTGACTTGGCAGCCAAAGTAGATGCCACCGCTGACTACATCTGCAAAGTGAAATGGGGTGATATAGAGTTTCCTCCCCCCTTTGGGCGCGAGGCATATCCAGAGGTGAGGTGGATTTGAAGAGGAGATGGAGGGTGATGGGGCCAGGGAGCAAAGTGACTAATCTCAGATGAGCATTGGGTCCCCTCCTAGGCTGTGTCTTTGGCAGGAAAGGGAAGACCGAGAACCATTTAATTTTCTTAAAATCCCAGTGGGGTGGGGGTGGGAGTCAGCCAAGCCTCTGAATCCCAGCCAGAAATCCTTTTAGACTTCATTCTCAATCAACCTCCCTAGGCCCTTAACTTGATTTGTTGCTTCTCTTTAATTCCAAGTGGCTCCCCCTGATCCTGTCAGGAAGGGAAAGTAGTTCTCGCACCGCTCTAGCTGAGAATTTTAATTGCTGCCTCCCACCCCATCCTCTGAGTCCTCCCAGCAGGGTCAGGCCTTCTGAAGCCACCCAGGCTGGGTAGGGAGAAGGGGTGGGGCTGGGAGGGGAGGAGGGGCATGTGTACCAGTGGGCAGATGTGCATGGAGGTGTGGTGGAAGTGAAGTGACAGTGGAGTTCTGGAGTTGGGAAGTTTGTCTCCAGGTGGTGGCTGTGGCTGTGGGTGGATTTGGTATTTGAAGGTTCCATCGTGTTTGTCTCACGTGTGTGTGGCCCTGCATAATCCCTTCTTCCCCCATCCCATTAAAGTGATTGACCTCTTCGTGTGTCTCCAGGGAAAGGGGAGTGGTCCTGGAATCTGGGACCTTGTGAAGGAGGCACCCCAAGAACCCTCCTATTGCTCTCTGGTCCCTAGGAAGCCTACATTGCAGACCTGGATGCCAAAAGTGGGGCGAGCCTGAAGCTGACCTTGCTGAACCCCAAGGGGAGAATCTGGACCATGGTGGCTGGAGGTGGCGCCTCTGTTGTGTACAGGTGACAGGAGGGGGTTAGTGATGGGATGCCAGCCTGGTCTACCCAGTACCCACTCCTGTGTGACCTGGAGGTCTCTGGTCTCTCACCTCTTTGGGCTGGGAACTCACAGGGCAGATCAAAGCAGTAACATCTAAGAGAACTTTGAGAGGCTGTGGTGAGGGCTCCTCCTGCACGGTATCTCCTGCAACCTTCTTATTTGCTTCAAATTATGTTATTTTTTCTTTTTTGGTCCCAGGGATTGAACCCAGGTGTGCTCTGGTGCTTTACCATCAAGCTATACCCCTAGCCCTTTTTATGTTTTGTTTTGAGGCAGGGTCTTGCTAAGTTGCTAAGGCTTGTCTTGAACTTGCAAGCCTTCTGTCTCAGTCTTCCTAGTTGCTGTGATTACAGGCAAGTGCCACCATGCCCAGCCTACTTTTATGTTTTAATTTCTATAGTTAATGATATGTGCCCTATGCAGAAGTATAACCAATACAGAAAATGAACTAGCAAGTGAAAGTTGCCTGTCTCCCTACCAACTCACCTTGTGAACACCATATTCTATGTGTTGCAGCATTTTAATGCCTGTGTAAATATTCATACTTTTTTATTTTGTAGAAAGATTGGGATCGTAGTCTACATTCTTTTCAGTAATTTGCAGTTTTTTCTCTAAAAAGTAGATGTCTGCCATTCTAGAAGTGTGGTCTGTCACATCTCTTTCTGGCTGGCTTGTACTCTTTCTCTGACTGCAGCAGTTTTCTCCATCGGGCAGCCTATTTGGGACTCCTGCTATGTGCAGTTTCTTTGTTGGGCTGTTGTTTACTGTTCGTTTTACCCACACTGCTCAGAGCCCAAGTGTGTCAGGGCTCACAAAGTGCACCGCCCAGGAGAGTCTTTCTGGAGCACAGTTGGCCTTCAAGTGAGGCTTGTGTGGGAGTTGAGGGTTGGAGGTGCAAGATGTTAGTTCTGCAGGCTGACTTCACTGCTTCAGGTGGGGACAGTGTGTGTTCTCTTGGGCACTGGGCTACCTTCCTCTGCCCCCAAGCCAGTACTGACTTCTGTGTTTCCCTGGCAGTGACACCATCTGTGACCTGGGGGGTGTCAATGAGCTAGCCAACTATGGAGAATACTCAGGTGCCCCCAGTGAGCAGCAGACCTACGACTATGCCAAGACCATCCTTTCCCTCATGACCCGTGAGAAACACCCAGATGGTAAGGCATGGCCATGCACATGTACACACACCCCACCTATTCTCCTGGGGTGGCCCAGTGGGAACAGCTCTTTTTTTTTTTTTTTTTTTTTTTTTTTCTTAACCAGTGATTGAAACCAGAGGCATTTAACCATTGAGCCACATCTGTAGTCCTTTTTATTTTATTTTGAGACAGGGTCTCACTAAGTTGTTAGAGTCTCACCAAGTTGCTGAGACTGGCTTTGAATTTGTGATCCTCACATGTGCCATTGCACCTGACATAAATTCAGTTCTTAATGACTTTATATATCATCTGTGCTGTGTGACTTCCAGTGTTCCTTTACCAAGTGCCTAGTGTTTTGGGACTATAGAACCCAATTCCCCCTTCCCTTAAATGAGAGAGGGAAGGAAGGTAAAAGAGCGATGTTAATTTTCCCGTCCCATCAAAGCTGTCCAGAAACCAAACTGGATTTCTGGATGCCAACAAGGAATGATATAGAGTTTGTGTTTGAATGACTGCCACCACCTGGTGGTGAGGGTAGTGGAGAGTTGGGCAGAAGCCTGATTACGCATAGGAGAGACCATCATGCTTGCTCCCCATTTCCTTTTTCCTTATACAGGCAGGGGACCCTTGCTCAGAGGAGTGAAAACTCCTTCAGTTGGATTTCTGGGACAATGATCAAGTCTACCTCTCTAACCATTTTTTGACTTTTATTCCAAACCCAGGCAAGATCCTCATCATAGGAGGCAGCATCGCAAACTTCACCAATGTGGCTGCCACTTTTAAGGTAACCAGCTGTAGCATTTTCTGGGGAAAGCAAAGTTTGAGCCAGAGGCAGGTTCTCATGTTTTCTAGTCCAAGTTAGGGTCTGTGTCTGTGTGTCTGTGTGTGTGTGTCTCTCTCTCTCTCTCTTTTTTTTTTTTTTTTTTGTATTGGAGATTGAACCCAACCCCAGGTTCTTGTAGGGGCAGAAGACCCTAGTAGGAGTGGATCTGGAGTTGTGTGTCTTTGGGCAAGCAGCTGACATTCAGTGCACTAAAATTCTCCCATCTGAAGCATAGGGAAAAGCGAATTTTTGCTTTCCTCCTTTCTCAGGATCAGTTTGTGGGACTGGCATGATTGTTCTCATTTTCAATATCCTGTCCTGACTCTGGGTTTTCTGCACCTCCTGGTCTGTTATCTCGTGGTCACCAGCATCTTCTCCAAAACTTTAGAATGAGGAAAATGTTTTGATGACTTGGGACTCCTGCCCTGATCCAGCCTGGGTCCCTCCCTGTGCATGGGTCAGGGCCTTGGCCACATGAGTTAAGGAAAATATAATGGCTAGGTGACAAAACAATGTGTCTCAAGAATTATCCCCTTCAAGGTAGTCACCTCAGGAGGCCATTAATTATTTTTTACCGTCAAGCTCAGTGGGGCTGTGCAGAAACAAGTTCCAAATGTAGTCATTTTTTGTTTTGAAAATAATGAATAGATGTCAGCCTTGGACTGTAGTTCAGTAGTAGAGCAGTTACCTAGCGTATGAGAGGTGCTGGGTTCTATCTTCAGTACTCCACAAAAATAAATAAATAAATAAATATTGTGTCCATCTACAACTAAAAAAAAAAAAGTCAGTCAGTCTTAGAAATCTGAGGTCTCAAGAAGGGATGAACCGTACTTCATCAGTCCTGCCTAAAACAGGGTCTCCATAACTAGACCTGATTCAGTGGACAAATATAAAACAGGTGCATCTTGGCAGCTTTTGTTTTAACTTGGGATTAATCTAATCCCCTGCAATAAAGGTAGCATTCTTGGTAAGGATTGTTAAGAGTGGAGCAGGAGCTGTGTAGAGCTTTCTGTAAAATGCCACGGGTGACAGAAATTAGACTCCAGCTCATAAACTTGCCCTCTGCCTGGAGAAATACTACTGGAAGCACTTTTCAGTCTCCCATTTTCCCAGAATGGACAGATATCCATAGGAAAAGCTGAACTCAGGGGCACTCAATCACTGAGCCACACCCCCAGCCCTTTTTTTTTTTTTTTTTTTTTTTTTAGGGATAGGGTCTCACTGAGTTGCTTAGGGCCTCTAAGTTGCTGAGGCTGGCTTTGAACTCGTGATCCTCCTGCCTCCCGAGCTGCTGGGCTTACAGGCGTGCATCACCGTACATGGCATTTAAGCAGATTTTGTCATTGAAGAAGATTTTGTACCTTTCCTAGGACCCCAGCACAGATACCCACATATACACTCACACACCTGCAGTTGCAATGAGTGGTAAAATGACTTAGGATGAGAGAGACCATCAAGCCCTGCTGATTTGGGGGCCCAGTGCACCAGGGTTTCGAAGAGATTGGCTCTCTGCATCCCACAGACCCACCTCAGCATCATTACAGGTGGTCATATGCTGGAACTTTGGGTTACACAGATCAGTAGTCTTGTATGTGATCCTTGACTCCTAGCGCATGCCATGCTTCATGGGAAGCAGCTCTTATCTGGTATACCTGGTGCATTTGTTTGTCATGGTTGTAGATACTTGGTTTGTGGCTGCTTACTTTAGTCACTTAACTGTCATTCCTTTGGACTTCCAGGGCATCGTGAGAGCAATTCGAGATTATCAGGGTCCCCTGAAGGAGCACGAGGTCACAATCTTTGTCCGAAGAGGTGGCCCCAACTATCAGGAGGGCTTACGGGTGATGGGAGAAGTTGGTAAGATGAGAACTTTTCTCTCCCTATTGTCCTGAGGGTCTGTGCCCTGCCGTTTTGGGATTGCTGCAAGAGAGTTGATCTTCAGGTTCTTTCATGCTCCCATTCCCCATTCTGCACGTGTAACTTCCTTCTACTTCCATTCTCTGCCACCCCCTGACAAGGTACCTGTCTAAACTTGAGAATGGGCAAAAGAGCATTGTCATTCAACTCTGTGTTTAAGAAATAGAGCCAGGCGCAGTGATACATGCATGTAATCCCAGCTACTTCGGAGACAGACAGAAGGTTCATGAGTTCAAGGCCAGCCAGAACATCATAGTAAGACCTTATTGCAAACAAACAAACATGGAAAGACTTTTGTGACCCTGTATGGTAGCATTGAGAGTATTGAGCAGAGAAATGACACAGCTGGACTTAGGTTTGACTGTGTTCTTTGCTGGGTGGGGAGCAGATAGAAGGGCAGCATAGTAGAAGCAGGGAGACCATCTAGGAGGCTGGGAATGGTGCTGGGAATGAGGTGGAAGGGATGGAGGAAGCAGACTCTGGACCAATGGTGGCTAGGGTGTTGGGGGAAAAGGAGCAGGGTCAAGCAACTGGAAGAATAGTAGAGAGTTGCCCCTGGTTGAAATGGGGAGGAAAGGAAAGGAAGTGGTCATGTGGTACCATGTTGATTTCCTTTCACCCCTATTGTGTTTTGGGTGACTTGTAGCTTCACAAAATCCTCAACTCAGAGCTTTCAAGAAGCCATGTATCGTGTCTTATCAGTCAGAACTATAATGGGGTCTACTTAAGTCAACCTCATTAAACCTGAAGCTGGTGCACTTGCGGAACAGCCACTTTGGTCTTAAAATGCAACCACTGTAGCTAAGAGCAGTTCTGTGTGGAGCAGGCCTTCATGTGAAGATCGAGTGGGAAAGATAGAAGATGCTCTTGCTTGGTGAATGTGCCCTCTGATTGGAGAGACAAAATCTTTTCCATTCTCACATTTTCCCAAATTGGTGTCTGTGTCAAACACCAGCTCTGTCCCCTGTGCCTAAATCACTTGAAGTGGTACCAAGTGCTGGTTTTCATTCACATAACATGGAGTACCTCCTGTGGACCAGGCACTGGGGCAGCAGAGTGAATGTTACCAAACTGCACTCACAGATGGAATAGACAGGAAAGCAATTGGATGAAGATGCTGCAAGGGTCTGTATTGTGTGGAGATGGCCTTTGAGGCCAGGTAGCCCCTGGGTTGATCTAAGTGTTGAGAGAGCAGTCAGGTCAAGATCTGTGGCTCTGGGCTGGGGTTGTAGCTCAGCGGTAGAGTGCTTGCCTAGTAGGTTCAATCCTCAGCACCACATAGAAAGATAAATAAATAAAAAAAGACATTGTGTCCATCTACATCTAAAAATATACATATATATAGTTCCTGGCTCCATGCAGAGTCGTGGAGAACAAGGGTGTTTAGGACAGAGAGACCAAACTGGGGAGACAGTCACCTTCCAGTGCTGGTGATGAGGGTTGAGGAGGTAGGGGAACCGGGGAGCCAAGGTGTAGGCTGTGTTTAGGAGGAACACACACTAATAGTGTGTTTGGTCACTTAGCCCTGCCAGTAAAGCTGTTTCTTCTTGTCAGCAGGTGATCTTTAGAGAGATTTGTTTAGTGGTGAAATCTTGACAGCTGGTTTGTCCTGGATAATTGTTTTTGTACCAAAAGTGCCAGACATTGACCTAGGCAGTAAAGGGGCCTTTGTGGAGTCCCATGTACTTGGGCATTTATTCAGAGACTTGAATCATGGCTTCCTCTCCTTCCCCTCACAGGGAAGACCACTGGAATCCCCATCCACGTCTTTGGCACAGAGACTCACATGACAGCCATTGTGGGCATGGCCCTGGGCCACCGGCCCATCCCCAATCAGCCACCCACGGCAGCCCATACTGCTAACTTCCTCCTTAACGCCAGTGGGAGCACATCGGTAGGTACCAGCCTTCCTCCTGCCTTCCCAGAAGGAATCCTCCTGTCACCCCTGCCCCCTAATCTAGGATATAGTGAGTGTCCCTCCTTTACCATTTAGGGGCACATGGGAAATATGGCTAAATCAGTACATGATTGGTTTCTGGATCCCTGTGCCAGGGTTTTTGTTTGTTTGGTGTTTTTTTGTTTTTGTTTTTGTTTTTGTTTTTCTGTTATTTTGTTTTTGTGCCCCAGACAAGGTAGAATAATGGAAAGATTGAAAATTTAAAGTCACACCTGAGTTCAAATCCTGACTCTTCTCCATTTGTACATTTGTAACATGAGATGTTATTAATTCCTATCTCAGAAGATCGTGAGAATAGCATTTTTAGAAGCAGCTTCTAAAGAACAATGTTGTACATAATTTTTCTTGACTGATTTCTTTGGGGCCATAAGAACTAGTGGCTGTCCCCCTGCATCCATATGTGTAACTGTAATCTTTTTCTCTCCTTGTACCACCCAGACTCCAGCCCCCAGCAGGACAGCATCTTTTTCTGAGTCCAGGGCTGATGAGGTGGCACCTGCAAAGAAGGCCAAGCCTGCCATGCCTCAAGGTAACTCCCAGAGGTTTCGTACATTGCAGGAACTGGCCTTGGTGCCTTCCCTGCCTCTTCCCTTTCTTAGTCTGCTTGGGCCAGCAGAGGTGATAGAAAGCAGTTTGGGCTTTGCCGCGAGAGTGGACTTGGCATGGGTGAGAACCAGACACAAGAATGAGGTGGTTTGAGCCTTCCCTGTGGGCTCTCCTAAGGACCCACACTGTCCTGGGTCACCTCACTCTCCATCTGCTTCTACCCCTGGTCTTCCTGGGGAGCTGTGAGCTGATGAGGGAGGCTGTGGAGAAGAGAGAGTTTCAGAAATACTAGGAGATGGGAAGTCCTCCCAGGGCAGGAGCTGAGAGCTCAGGACCGCAGAGCAAGCTCCTACAACAGAAGTCCCACCCGACTCCCAGCTAGCTGGGACTCTTAGGCACACATTCCCTCCTGTGCGAGTACAGCGTAAGAAAGGCTCTTGTCTCCTAGCCCATCCGTACCGCGCCTAATTCATCTTTGTCCTGATTCCTTGAACTGTGATCCGGCCAGCCCTGGCAGCAGCGTTAGCTGAGCAGCACTGGTTACCACTGGGCCAACGTTGCCTGTGTACCTTTTCCTGATACAGACTATGCTAAGGCATTTTGGGAAATGGTGACACGAGGTCCAAGGGCTCATGAATAGGAGCCACTGCCCTGTGGGCCCCAAGCCAGAGCTTTGTTCCCAGCAGAGAATGACAGATCCAGCCCCATGCCAGCCTAAACACCATGCTGTATTTCATGGGGATAAAGAGGAACTGGCATTAAGAGGCTGAGACCTGACCAGCCTGAAAGCGCAGTTGGGAGTATGTCACCCAGCTGTCTCTCCAGAGGACTGGGGGAGGCTGGTGTTCGGCACTCCCACCTCACCTTCATCCCACTACCCTGCTCTGCATCCCGGGATCTTTTGCCCTTTGCTGCTTCTGTTTCTGCTGGCTGGTGCTTTTGCCCATTCTGTTGACTTTCCTCCTGTCCATTGCAAAAATAAGCAGGGCATTGGCATGGAAAGGCTCATCATGGGCCCTTCCCTATTCCCACTCTCCTGCCAACGCCTTCAGCCATCAGCAGGTCACTCAGTTGCCTTGGTCATTTTCTTTGACAGATTCAGTCCCAAGTCCAAGATCCCTGCAAGGTAGGATGCCCCCACCCTGCTCCAGTTCTGCGTGTGGCTTTGTTAGTGGGTTACGATTTTTCCGTGTGCTTTGTTTCTCCCTCTCCTGGTGGGTTACGGTGTTGTGTGGTATATTTTCTGTCCCCGCCTTGGTGTAGCCTGCCCCCAAGTCCTAGTCTTTGCTCTCTGTCCCTTCCCACCCCTGATCAATACTCAGCCCACTCGGCACTCTCCTCGCTGTGGCTGGCTGTCTCTGGCTGCTTGCCTGGGAGGAAGGTGAAGACTGCAAGCAAGCGAGAGCCTAGAGCTGTGCCCACAGCCCTGGAGAGTGCAGGGGTGTTAGGAGGGAGGGTCCCCTGGGAAGGAGGGAGCCATTCAGCCATAAGGGGAGTGGCAGAGAGCAACAGGTGTTAGTGTCTGCTGGCGCGCAGGGAGCCCCAGGTCACTCCTGATGCTCATCTGCATTTCACATGTCCTTGTCTTCTCACTTGGCCTGCCTCAGCTTCCGCACTGTGAACTTCATCCCAGGGCGCCTAATGCCAGAACAGGTTTAGATTTCTCCTAGGTTTTGGTGGAAGAGCAGGCTAGGTAGAGGAGAGGGAGAAACCAGGAAGGGTGTGCAGTGTATCTATAGATGAAGTCACTGGAAGGGGTCTGGGCTTTGTCTGGTGTCTAAGGTCACCATTTACAGTGCATGTTTTCTGCGCATGCTTACACTTACCTCTTGATCGACGAACTCAGTTAATCAGTTCTAAGCTTCAGGGCTTCCATGTAACTTTTTGACATACACAGCTCTGGGTACAGGAGAGTCTTCTGGGGTGACTTGGACCACTTGCTAGGGGGAAGGGAAGGAGTAACTAGGCAAGGATACCGATTGTATAGGCAAGGGTGCCGATTGTAGCCCTCTACTTGCTTTTAATCCCTACATTTTCTGCTTCTGGCAGGACCTAAGTATGGAAAGGACAGGGACAGACTAAGTCCTCATCTCGCCATTCAAAGGAAGGAGGCCTCTGAGGAGGGGGCTTGAATCCCTTACTCTCTGTAACAGCTGTGGGGAAAAGTGGACAGAGGAGGGTGGACAGGGACAGGAACAGAGCAGACTGAAGGGAGTGAGCCCTATCCTCAGCAGGTCCAGAGGAGGAGCCTGGGGTGTGGGAACATACCTGCTCTCCCCAGCAGAGTTCTGGGGCTTCCCTGCTGCCGGTGGCTGATGATGGCCCCCCTTTGGTTCCCTGTGCTTGAGGATGCAAGCACTTGAGCTCTGCCCTTTTGTGCTGGAGGTGTGTGTGGGTGTGTAGAGATGTGGGCTTTGTCCTGATCTCTAAAGACAGGCGGGTGTAGATGTGTGTGTGTGGCACATGCCCACAGACTCAGTGTTCACACCCCCTGGGAATGGCACAGCCCCCACTGGCTTATAGTTTTGTACAATTGAGCTGCTTCTTAAGTCACTTCATATTCCTGTCTCTGATGCTAGATGACCTTGGACCACTGTCATTTGACTTTTCTGGGCTTTAGTTTCTTGGTGCTAGAAAGTGTGAGAATGGGGTTAGATGACTTCCATTGTTCTGAGATCCCATGTCTCATCCATCCGTAGATCCAAGCGACAGTCCCAGGATTCTGCAATATCAGGAGCTTTCTGTCCTGAGAAGCTTACTGCTGGCCTAACAGGGATTTAATCAGTCCTTGAACTTGGTTAGCCATGCCTGCAGGAGTACTTTAGGTTAATTAGTACCAGATGCCACTGGGTAGGTGCATTGTTCTCCTTGGGGACCTCAGAGCCTCCCCTAGGACTGCTTTCCTTCACCTGCCTTACAAGGGTTGAAGGGGAAGTTACCTCCTGCCTAGTGGCAAGCGGGCCTTTCCCTTCAGACTGAGCATTACTTCCACCAGCTCCTTTTGTTCCCTTCTGCCCCTCATCATTCTCTGCTCACCGTGTCCCAGAGTATTGTTACGAGCAGTGAGAGCCATCCAGCAGAAGGGAGGAGTCTGGGAGGAATAGGAGAGGAGGTCAGGGGGCTTGTGCTGCCAGCCTGCTCTCTCACCTTGCGCCAGAGCCCAGCTGAACCTCAGAGATAAGGCTGCCCTGTCCTCGGCCCTGGCTGCAGCATACTTCTTCTTTGGACCTACACTGACACAGAATCCAAACCCTGACCACAGCTATTTTTATGTCCAGAATTCCAGGGTGATAAGCATTGTTGGGGAGTTGATTAAAAAAGTCCTGGGGCCATCAAAATGGGGAGAGCTGAACATTTTTTTATAGTGACTTTAACGTAATTTATTAAGACCACACGGATGTGCCATTTACCTTTCTTATGAAATTTGGCCTGTAGGACTCTAGGTGGCTTCACTTGTAGGGCCTGTTCTCTACATGGGGACTTCTTTATCTGTTCGTTGAGGTGCTGTTCATCAGCCAGGCAGATCTTAGCTCTTTCTGCTCTCTCTGCTGCCTCCTTCCAGAAAAACTAAGGCACCTCCTCCCCCAAAAGTTCTGACAATGCCATCATCCTAACATTCTTCACTGTTTCGATGGGCCACCTTTCTGGACTCGGGGCACGGATGGATCTAGCAGGCAGTCCCTGCCCCTTGAGGTCTCCTTGCAGTGTATTCTGGGTGCACTCGCTGTGTCTTTGCCCACCAGGAAAGAGCGCCACTCTCTTCAGCCGCCACACCAAGGCCATCGTGTGGGGCATGCAGACCCGGGCGGTGCAAGGCATGCTGGATTTTGACTACGTGTGCTCCCGAGATGAGCCCTCCGTGGCCGCCATGGTCTACCCCTTCACGTGAGTCATGCCCCAGCATGGAGATGGCTAGCCAGTGGGATTCCTCCTTTCCTCTCTCCCTTTGAGATGAAGCTGGGGTGACGGGAGGGGTGGGGGTAGGGGTGTCAATTAGCTTCTGGCCTTTGTAGGGGAAGGGCCTGCCCATCCCAGAGACTGGGGCAGTTGGTATTCCTGGGAGATCTTTTCCCCTTAGATGGAGAGTCTTTGAGACCATGCCTGTTCTCTTTCTAGGTGAAGTTCCTCCCTTTAGTTTCACTCTCACCAGTCCTTGACTGGTTGAGGGTGTCCTAACTCTTTTACTGTCTCACAGTGGGGACCACAAACAGAAGTTTTACTGGGGACACAAGGAGATTCTGATCCCTGTCTTCAAGAACATGGCTGATGCCATGAAGAAGCACCCAGAGGTAGATGTGCTGATCAACTTTGCCTCTCTCCGCTCTGCTTACGACAGCACCATGGAGACCATGAATTATGCACAGGTAGGTGGTTAGGCTGTGGCAGGGGGTACAGGGAGGAGGTGTTGGAGTGGGGAGCGGATGACTCCAGAATGGTGTCCATGGTTATGGACTTACACAGAAGGAATGGGAGTTGGGAGAGGCCAGTGGTTTGAGTATTTACTGAAATCAGGCCAGGCCAAATGGGCTGCTTACCTTGACAAAGGGCCAGTTCCAGCCTTTAATCCCCCACCAGATCTTCTCTTTGCTTTCCAAAACTGGCTGAAAAAAGGGTCAGAAATATTTATCATAGAAAAAATTTAAAATACTTTTAAATTATAAGTAGAAAACATTTCATGGAGACATGGTGGCTGACCTTATTCACACCTCTTCTACAACTTTTTCTGGATTTTGAACAAATGGAGTAATATTGCACATATCTAATGTGTAATCTTTCTTCACTTACTCTTTCCACATCAGTAAATAACATGTTGGTAGCGTTGTTTTTGCTTTTCCAAGTCTAATGATAAACTTTGTGGGTTAACATTTGCATATATCCTTAACTGTTCCCCTAACATAAATTTCTGCATCGGACTGTACAGGTTGGAAGCTTTTGATCCATGCTGACTTCTGAAAAAGATGGAGTTAGTGGTGTGAACTACTTCTGGTAGTACACTTTGTCCCCTACACAACATTAAACATTTGTCGAAATTAATAGGTATTCTATTTAATTAGTATTTCTTTCATACGCACTCTCTCTCTACTTTTTTTTTTTGGCACTGGGAATCAGAACTAGCCCTTCATATGTGCTAGGGCTAAGCAAGTATTCTTCCTAACCCCACCACCTCCAGGAACCCAGTCCCTCATATATTCTACACAGGCGCTTTACCACTGAGCCCCATTCCAGCCCCATCTTTCCTTCCTTCCTTCCTTTATTTTTGCAATTCTGGGGATCAAACCCAATACAGAGCTACACCCCATCCCTCTATTATTTATTTTTAATTTTAAGACAGGGTTTCAAGACCTTGTGGAGGCTGACTTCAAACTTGCCATCCTCCTGCCTCAGCTTTCTGAGTAGCTGGGATTGCAAATATATAATCATTGCACCCAGCTGCATGTTTTTGATCATTAACTAAGATGAGATTTTAAAAATTGGTCATTTGTATTCTATGATGTTCCCTCCTTCCCCTTTTTTTCTTTTGGGTGGTTGTCTTCTGTTTTGTAAAAGCTCTTTATAGATAAGGATATTGATTCTTTTTTGTCTGATCCTCTAGATCGGCTTATTCCAGTTTATAACTGGAGAACATCAAATTGTTTTGATATTTAGATGAAAAGAAAAGAAAATGAACTGCTTTTTTAAGATTGGAACAGACTTGGGCAAACTATTGCCTCAGGCAAAACCTAGCTCACCACTGGTTCTTATAAATAAAGCTTTATCAAAACACAGCCAACCTAACTGCACCAATAAAAAAATGTGGGAAAGAAAAAAAACACAGTCAGCACCAGGCATGAGGAGGCAGGAGGTGCTAAAGCAGGAGGATCACAAGTTTGAGGCCAGACTCTGCAGCTTGACAAGACACTATCTCCGAAAAGAAAAGCAGGGGAAAAAAAAAAAACGGGATGTAGCTCAAGGCTGGGTTCAATCCCTACTACCAAAAGGAAAACACCCACAGCAGTGTTGTCATTCACATGTTGTCCACAGCCACTCTCACTCTAGAAAAACTGCTGCTGAGACCACATGACCCAAAATTTTTTTTGTTGTTGTTGTTGTTTTTTTTTTGTGGGGGAGGTTCCAGGAATTGAACCCAGAGGTGCTTCACCACTGAGCCTTATCCCCAGCCCTTTTTATTTTTTATTTTGAGATGGTCTTGCTGAGTTGCTCAGGGCCTCAACAAATTGCCGAGTCTGGCTTTGAACTCGAAATCCTCCTGCCTCAGCCTCCTGAGCATTTGGGATTACAAACATGCACCACTGTGCCTGGCTAACTATGATCATTTTTTTTTTTTTTTTTTTTTTTTTTCTTTTTCCCCCTTTGGTACTAGGGAGTGAATCCAGGGATGCTTAACCAACAAACCACAGCCCCAGCTGCCCCCCACCTTTTTTTGGTGGTGGTGGTGGTGCTGGGGATTGAACCCAGGGCCTTGTGCATGCTAGGCAAGCACTCTACCAACTGAGCTATATCCGCAGCCCTTTTTTTGTTTGTTTTCTTTTTTTTTTTTTTTTTTTTTTTCCTTTTTTGGATTTTATTTAGAGACAAAGCCTCACTGAGTTGCTTAGGGCTTTGCTGAGTTACTGAGGCTGGCTTTGATCTTACAATCCTCTTGCCTCAGCTTCCTGAGCCACTGGGATTACAGGTATACAGTGCCACACCCTGCTAAACCATGATTTTAACCCTTTACAAGAAGTTGTTTCTGGACTCCGGTCCAGAGCCAGAGATTATTCTTGGATACATCCCCTTCTGGCTTGCTCCTTCAACCCACTTTCTGGGCTGAGTGTGGAAGCAGCTTTTTTCACTCACTGGCCTTGTCCTTGCGATGACATGGTGAAGACTCAGCAGGTACCAGGGAAAAGCCACAGATAGCTGTTTTCTGGGTAGGTGCAAGGACTGGTAGGGATCTGAGTATTGAGGTGAGAGACTATAGCAGCTTTGACTGTAGCAGGGTCTTGGAAACATTTACTAAATACTATGACATTATCTACCCACTGCCTCTTTTGGAGAATGGGTTAGAGCCTGGGTAGGCAAAGAGGCCTGTGGGAAGAAGGAGTTGTACTGATTGTCTTGAGATGAACCCTTGAACTGTGCTGCCTTGTGCCTGTCGGGTGGCGAGTTCACAGGAAGGGGCTGTTCTTCTCCTTTAGATCCGGACCATCGCCATTATAGCAGAAGGCATCCCCGAGGCCCTCACGAGGAAGCTGATCAAGAAGGCAGACCAGAAGGGAGTGACCATCATTGGGCCTGCCACTGTGAGTGTCCCCTCCAGAAAGCCTTTTAAACTTGAGGCCATTAGGATAAGTTTTGATTCTTCGGTCCCTTTCCTAGACTGGGAAGATTTGGGGAGTACTTGTTGAGTTAGTTCATTTTCAATTAGTTTTTAAAGTAAAACTCCACAGACCATCACCTTTGTAGTTCCAAGGATCGAATGGGAAACTTTTTATTTTTTTGGTGGGGGGGGCCAGTTAGTGTTTATTTACTTTAATATAATCATAGTACAGTCTGATTATTCCTTTAACTATAAACAGAAGAAAAGACTACCTGGAAGCCTTGCTTTTTTTTTTTTTTTGTCGTTAATTTTTATTTCTTTAGTTGTTGATGGACCTTTATTTTATTCATTTATTTATATGTGGTGCTGAGGATCAAACCCAGTGCCTCACGCATGCCAGGCAAGTGCTCTACCACCGAGCCACAAGTCCAGCCCTCAGAAGCCTTACTTTTGACCTGAGGGTCTTCACATAAGAAAAAATTGCTTTGTGAATATTTGTTTATACTTAGTTGTTGCTTTAAAATTTTGAAGCTAGAATTTTTTAACTAAACATGGGAACTTTATCTCAGAGGCAGTATATGATGGACCACTAAGAGGCCCAGCTCTGCTGTACACCTTTGCTAGGTGCATGACCCTCTGGAGTAATGGAGGTGACTTGAGTGTACTCATCTGAATTTGTAGTAGTGAGCCATCTTTTTTCTGCATAATGTCTCAAGGGATTCTTCCCAAGCAGGAAACTCCTTAAGCAGATATTAATTCTCTCAGCCATTTTCTCTCCAGAGGGGCTTGGCAGGTAATATGGGAAATTTGTGATTCCCCTGCACCCGTAGTCAGTCAAGAACCTTCTCTGACGCCCTTTCTGTCCCTGCAGGTTGGGGGCATCAAGCCAGGGTGCTTTAAGATTGGGAATACAGGTGGGATGCTGGACAACATCCTGGCTTCCAAACTCTACCGCCCAGGCAGCGTGGCCTATGTCTCACGTTCTGGAGGCATGTCCAACGAGCTCAACAATATCATCTCTCGGACCACAGATGGCGTCTATGAGGGTGTGGCCATTGGTGGGGACAGGTAATGAGCTGGAGGCTGGGGAGGGGCCTCCCACACTGAGATTCGGCCATTGAGCTCCAGGCCAACAGGGATGTTGCTTAAGTCCATAAAATGAGATTTTTCTACTCAGCCTCAAGACTGGCAGAATTATGAAATCCAAAAATACAGGGAAATGTGGTTTTAAGGGTGTTTCAGGGCTTTGGAGGTAATTCCTGTCTTTCCTCTTTTTTTTTTTTTTTTTGTTCTATAATGCAGCCAGAAGGAGGCAGCAGAGTGCAGTGGTTAGGAAAACCAGTTCTGAAATCAAAGACCAGAGGAGTTCAAATCCCAGATTTCCTGTTTCCCAGCAGGCGTCCTAGGCAGGTTACTTAATCTCCCTAGACTGCCACCATCCTTACCCATCAAATGGGTAAAATAAATGCCCCTACCTCATGGGGTTGCTGGGAGGGCTAAGTGAAATAATATATTTAAAGTAGCTAACTCATGGCCTGACACTTACTACATGCTCAGTAAATGTTAATTGTAGTGAATAGTGTTATCTTATTATTGTTAGTGGAAATGATGATCAATAGATCATCAGTAGAGTAATGTGGAGTAATGCCTGACACTAAATCCATAATAAATATTAGCCATTGCTGTTTATTTTTGTTGCTACTTTAAAATTGCTGCTGTCCGGCTGAAAAACCAAAAGCTGTTGGGAAAGTGCTTGGTCTTTTCTATCTCCCTGGCCACATCATGTCAGATAGGATCCCCATAGGAAGGACTTTGGCTGCAGTTTTCAGGGGTGTAATCAGAGGGGAACACCAATCCTTGGGTGCTCTCTGACCAAAGGTTGCACGTCACAGAGGTCTAGGAAATGCTGCTTGTTATACTGTCCCCTTGGACATGTAATGCTCTTGAGAATATCAAAAGCACACAGAGCTACAGAGAGGTCTCCTTAGCTTTATTCCTTTTGCAAACTCTTGTGACATTAGAAAATAGAAAAAATACATAGAAACTGCTGGGGTGTAGCTAAGTGGAAGAACACTAACTTACGTGTTTGAGGTTGTGGGTTTAATCCTCAGTACTAAAAAAAAGGGTGGGGGTAGAAACTTGGGCAACAACCTGTCATCCTGGAACATGGCTCCACATGAATTAAATAGATTATCTATTGCTGTGTTTTAAAAAAATAAAGTTGCTCCCAAGCAAAATGGCGTCAAGTAATGATAAGACTTATCCTTGGGGTTTCTGTGGTCCAGCATTCAGGAGAAGCTCAATAGGGCAGTTCTGGCTTGTCAGGGTCGGGTTTTCATGAAGTCGCAGTTGTCAGCAGGGCTGCAGGCTGCTGAGTGAATGCTTGCCTGTGGCTAGAGATGGCTCATTCACATAACTGGCTGTGGTCTGGGTGAGTGTCCTAAGGACGTGGCAGTTGTCTAAGGACTGACACTCACCTCTTAGTGAGTAACTTCTCGTAAGCCATCCAAGAGAGAATGCCAGACACTTATAACCTAGTGTTGGGAGTTCAATATCATGGAATCACTCTGCCATATTTTGTTCATGAGAAGCTATATCTGACCCATGTTCCAAAGCAAAGGCCTTTGGTTCTACTTTTTCCTACAAATTCATGGATATAGTTTAAAACCACCACATGTGCTTTTCAGGCCTTCTCATACTGCCTAATGAACCTCTACGATAGGCTTATTCTGTGCCCAGTTTCTTCCTCTGCCAATTAAATAACTCCACTCTTTTCCCTTCTCTTTTCCTTTACATGTACTACCTTGCCCCTTCCACCACCTTTGTTTCTGGGGCTTCTCTAAACCCTCATTGGACACCCACACCCTTGAAAAAATCCAGTGTCCCAGTGTATAGAAGGGAGCCTCACAGGGCTGGGATATAGCTCAGTTGGTAGAGTGCTTGCCCTGGGTTCAATCCCCAGCACCACAAAAAAAAAAAAAAGAAGGGAGCCTTACAAACCTGCCTAGAACTTTCCAGACCACCTTCTGATCCTCTCTGTCCTCCCTGCTGTCAACAGGTACCCTGGCTCAACATTCATGGATCACGTGTTACGTTACCAGGACACTCCAGGAGTCAAAATGATTGTGGTTCTTGGAGAGGTGAGTCAGGATGTTAAACTACCCCTATTCCCCCACCCCTTTTAAAAAAAATTCTGTGCTGGGGATCAAATCCAGGACCTTGTACATACTAGACAAGTGCTCTGTGACTGAGGTATAATCCCTAGTCACCCCCTCTAATTTTTTTTTTTTTTAATATTTTTAGTTGTCAATGGATCTCATATTTTATTTATTTATATGTGGTGCTGAGCATCAAACCCAGGGCCTCACACATGCCAGGCAAATAAATGCTCTACCACTGAGCCACAACTCCAGCCTTTCTCCAATATTTTTATGATTATAGAAATAATGTATGAATTCAGTTTTTTAAAGGGTCAAACATTTTTTCAGTTAAAAAAAAAAAAATACAAGCATTTTGGTTGTATGTACCTGAAGCTCACAATCTCTTATTAGTCCTACTCCTGAGACACAACCTAGAGGTTGCCACTGTTGGCACCTCCATATATGTTTCTGAAAAACCTGGTGTCCTGTGGAATTCCTCCTTTCATTCAGACTGAATCTTTCAGTCTAAACTTTGTTTGATCAAGGCTCACATCCTCCCACTTTTGTAGCCAAGTTATACCTCTTAGGACTCTTAGTGACTTTTGTCCCCTGCATGATTTGGGGCAGTTTTTCCTACTGTAGTGCTAGTCCTGGAATGACTCAGAATGAGTTCTGCTAACTTGTGAACTTTTCTCATTTTCTATTCCTTGGCAGATAGGGGGCACTGAGGAATATAAGATCTGTCGGGGCATCAAGGAGGGCCGCCTCACCAAGCCGGTGGTCTGTTGGTGCATTGGGACGTGTGCCACCATGTTCTCCTCCGAGGTATGGTGGGAACAGGTCACAAACAGGTGTGGAATGGGGGGGCAAGAGGGAGCGTTTGAGGTGAGCCATGTGGTCATTGCATTAAGCCGCTAGCTCCATCAGTGCTTTACTTGCTTGGATACTACAAAGCCCAGCCAGAGCCCTGCTCTCTGGAACTTGTATCCACTTGGAAGAAATAGTCTCATCAGCAGATTAAGGCCCACAGGGCTCTGAGTCCCTACTTGTGTTTGCAGGAGTTGCTAAGGCTTTGCTGAAAAGGTGATGTATGAATGGCATTTAGGGGATGAAAAGGGTTTGGCCAGTGCAAGAGGCCGGGGAGGGAGAGGACACAGGTTTAGCTGGGGAGGGGCCTGGTAGGGACACCATACAGGAGAGGTTGGAGAGGGAAGGGGGGGTTGTGCTTGATGTGCTAAAATGACATAATGCATGTGAAAGTGCCTGCAGCACATAATCAGTGTTAAACACAAGCACTGTCAGAGCTTCTTTTGTCTGCTGAGCTGAAGTGTCTGTCTTCTGTTGGGGCCACACTTGAGCCCCTGTGATACAGCTAAGAGAAGTTCTTTGTCTTGAAGATGGTTCATCACGTGAGGAAACTGAAGGAAATGAGCACTTGTCACCAATTAGTTCATCAGTAGTTGTGGAACAGCCTGTGGGCCTAAAAAACCTTACCTTACTGCCATATATGTATAGAAAGGAAAGTTGGCCTTCAAGACTTCCTGCAGTAATGATTGACAGTCCTAAGTTGTAAAACTGAAATGTTTTCTACCAGCAAGCCTTGGTCACACTATTTTTTCTCCCTAGAAAGCTGGCTTTCCCCTTCAGATTCCTGTGCACCTCCAAGGGGCAGTTTTTGTCCAATTTTAAAATGCACATCTTCAAAGAAGTAATTTCATCTCTGCAGATTTGCCCTATGGGAATGCATGCAGAAATCATTCCAAGTATAAGGATGCCCACTGCAGTGTGGTAATGGCAAAAGAAGGAAATGACCTAAATGCTTATCGGGCTTTGTTGTTATGGCACAGCCCCATAATGGAAAACTGGGCAGGCACGAAAAGAATGAGATGAACCAAGTTATGCTGATGAGGAAAGAGTTCAAGATATGTTAAATCTAAGAAAGGGTACAATGGGGCCAGCACAGAGGTGCACTCCTGTAATTCCAATGACCAGGGAGACTGAGGCAGGAGCATCACAAGTTCCAAATCAGCTTGGGTAACTTAATGAGACCCTGTCTCAAAGTGACAGGGGACCTCTGGGATCAGTCCTTAGTGTCATCAAAAAAAAAAAAAAAAAAAGGGAAAAGGAAAAGAAAATGCTTGACCGGTAGTGAGCATTGTTTGTACAGGTTAAATGTTATTTATTAAGATTGCCTGCTGTACCCCACCCTGAGTCAGGGTTTTGTACCAGATGTTTCATTAGGTTAGTTCATTTTCCTCATCATTTAGTTAAAGACAGTTACCACGGAACTCCTGATGGGCCTTCTGTTCCCTTGCTATCTTCTATGTTCCATTGGATTCAGATCTTGCCTCCGTGCATGCTCTGACACAGGGGCAGTGACTGTGGGTGGTTGTTGCTATGTGGAGATACAGGCCTAGTGATGGAAAATATGACTTTTTTTCTTAAGGAAAGAGGCTGGAAATTTGTATTTTTGCATGAGATCTTCTAATGTTTTAAAATATTGGTGCATGTTTATAAAAATAGAATGAGACAGTGAGACTGTGTCTATGAGCTCAGCTTAGGCTAAGGTTGCCAATTAGTAATCTCACTTCTCATCCATTGCTCAAAACTAACCCTGTTTCCCATGCCCCTGAACCCTGACTGCCCCCCAGGGAAAGTTGGATGTGGCTTAGTATGAAGAAGGTTATTCTGGAGTTGGCCTATGCATTGTATCCTGGCTTCAGTGTATGTTAGCTGTGTGATCTCAAGTAAGCTCCTGAACTCTGCCTCAGTTTCCTTCTTTATAAAATGAGAGTCATCCATCCTGCCTGCCTGTTTAGTGAGCACGCTTGATGCTCAAATGGAGTGATTTGTGTAAAACATTTAGCACAGACCAGCCTGTGATCTGTGCTGATGTTTCCTGGTACCCTTTTTTCTCCCTTGGGGGATTAAGAAGCCCAGTGAAGCTTTTGTCCTTTGCCTTCAGGTCCAGTTTGGCCATGCTGGAGCTTGTGCCAACCAGACTTCTGAAACAGCAGTAGCCAAGAACCAGGCTTTGAAGGAGGCAGGTGTGTTTGTGCCCCGGAGCTTCGATGAGCTTGGAGAAATCATCCAGTAAGTGGGCCTTCAGGAAGAGACTGGCCTCCCCACTCTTTCCAGACCCTTCCCGAGGACAGCAGTCTCTTCTACAACATTGGGGTGTCTCAGTATTTCTGGTCCCTCTCAGGCATCTAGCACAACTGTGTGAACAGTACAAGAACATCTTTCTCTTGGCTTTTTTTTTTTTTTTTTTTTTTAATGCGGTACTGGGGATCGAACTCAGGGCCTTGTGCTTGCGAGGCAAGCACTCTACCAGCTGAGCTATCTCCCCAGCCCTTGGCTTTTGTTTTGTTTTAATTTGATTTAGAAGCAGCAGGCCCAGGCTGTTCCAGCTTGTGTTGAAATCTATTCAGTTTCTGAGTTCACCACCTTGACCGGGAGTTGGTGGCTGTAAATGAGACATAAACATGGAGATGTTTAGAAAGTATCTCCTCCAATTGCTAAGTTATTGGGCTCGGGAGTAGAGGCAGGGGGATGGCAAGTTCAAGGCCATCTTCTGCAACTTACTATCTCAAAGTATAAAAAAAAAAAAAAAATTTAAAAAGTGGGGGTGCATAGCTCAGTGATAGTGTGCTCCTGGGTTAAATCCCCTGTACCACCAAAAAATAAAAAAAAAGTTGTTGGATATCCCATTTCTATCTCCTAAACCTGCCTGGGCTGCTTCCCTCTGTCCTTTGCTGGACCCCAGATCCAGCTTTTTATCAAGCCCCATCCAGAGGAGACATGGGGTTGGGGAGTGGTACAGTCCTGACCAGCACTTCTTTTCCCTTAGTCTCAGAATCCAACCGGTGACAGAAACCACTGACAGCTGAGGAGGCCTGCAGTGTTGGGTTAGGCAGAGGAGCCCAGAATAATAAAATCCATGAGAATGAATGTTGTTTCCTGCTTCTCCCCTGCCTCCTAGGTCTGTATATGAAGATCTTGTGGCCAAAGGAGTCATCGTACCTGCCCAAGAGGTGCCACCCCCAACAGTGCCCATGGACTACTCTTGGGCCAGGGTAGGTGCCTGGGATCCCTAGCAGTGTGAGTAGAGGAAACTTGGGTTTTCAGTTGATTTGAATTTCAAGGCCCTCTCAACTAGTTAGAGCAACCATGTCACTCTCACTTAGAAGAAACCTCAATGATCAACTCTTGGACTCTGCCCACTGCCCATTGCTGGAGCTTGTGAGATGAGTAAAACAAATTCAGGTTCCCCAGGGCTGGGGCAGCCTGTCTCCCACATCTGTCACCTGATAAGGAAACAGGAGGGGCAGATAATGTCCTGTAGAGATGTTTTGCATTCACTGAGGGTTTTCAGGGGTGAAGTAGATCGATTACTCTGCCTAAGTGTCTATGGGGCATAGATGAAGAGCCAATATTTTTCTTTTTGTGTACCAGGAATTGAACCCAGAGGTGCTCAACCACTGAGCCACATCCTCAGCCCTTAATTTTGAGATAGGGTCTTGCTTAGTCGTTTAGGGCTCAGCCTCCCAGGCTTCTGGGATTACAGGTGTATGCCACTGTGCCTGGCCAATATTCTTGATCTATAAGGACTTAGGAATAAATGTTAAAAGACCTAATGACTGCCAAGTGTGGTGGCACACACCTGTAATCCCAGTGGCCTGGGAGGCTGAGGCAGGAGGGTTGCAAGTTCAAAACCAGCCTCAGCAACTTAGCGAGACTCTGTCTTTAAATGAAATATAAAAAAGATCTGGGTATATGACTCAGTGGTTAAGCGCCCCTGGGTTCAAAAATGAGACCCTGTGACCACCGGAGCACAGCTGTAATTCCACAACTTCCTTGAGGCTGAGGCAGAAGGATCACAAGTTCATGGCCAGCCTGGGCAACTTAGTGAAACCTTGTCCCAAAATAAAACGAAGGGGCTGGGAATGTAGTTCAGTGATAGAGTGCTTGTCTACTATGTGCAATGCTGTGTGTTCAGTCCCCAGTACCAACACTGAAAAAAAAAAAAGGAGACAGAAAAATAGGTAGGAAAGTGCCTTTTAACGTGAAAAAAAAAATGCTCCACCTCATTTATTTTTAATGTTTTTTTAGATGTTGATACACCTTTATTTTATTCATTTATTTTTATGTGGTGCTGAGAATTGAACCCAGTGCCTCACACATGCTCTCCCTCTGAGCCACAACCCCAGCCCCTCCACCTCACCTGTGAAAGGAACCAAAATAAAACTATACCAGTTTTCCCCTATTAGGTCTAAAAGATTAAATTATTTGATAATAAATTGTGTTTATGCAGGTGTGAGAAAACTGTTGCATTCATCCATTGTTGATAGGAGTGGAAATTGATACAGCCTTTCTGAAGGCAGTTGAGTAGTATTGGATTTTTTGAATTGCTTGCTGGGAGTGGTGGCACACACCTGTAATCCTAGTGACTCGGGAGGCAGAGGAGAGGATGGGAAGTTTGAGGCCAGTCTGGGCAACTTAGCCAGACGCTCTCCTAAAACAGAAAGGACTGGAGATGTAGCTCAGTGGTTTAGCACCCTGGGTTCAATCACCAGTACCAAAAAAATTTTTAAAGTGCTTATACCTTATGGTCCAGCAACTGATACCTACAAAGCTACTTCTGAGAAATGCTTTCATATAAAACACAAAGGAACATATCCAGGTTATTTTTTGTTTGTTGATGTTTGTAAGTGGAGATTATCAGTGGATTGTGGCATTATGAGCTACACATGTAGCAGTTAAAAGTAATGAACTAGAGCTGTGTGTGGATTAACATTAATAGAGCTCAGATTCATTGAGTAATGGCACATTATAGGACATCTTGTGATTATGAAAAATGTATATGCACAAACACCTTTGTATATTCTCCATATGTGTATATGCATGCATGTAAATAAAAGTGGGAAAGAAAGGTCCAGAAAGATTCATTAAACTAACATGAGGTGAAAGGGTGTATAACTTTATCTGGTCCACTTTAACTTTTTTAAAAGACAAACACATTCGTGTTACTTTTATAAGTAAAATGTAGCTTAAAACAATTTTTAAAATTTTCATAGAGGAGAGGCCAGACATAGTGGTGTATGCCTATACACTGAGGCGGGAAGATTGCAGGTTTGAGGCCAGCCTGGTCAACTAAGCAAGATTCTATCTCAAAGAACAAAAAGGACTGGTGATGTAACAGTGGTAGAGCACCCTGGGTTCAATCGCCAGTACCAATAAGTAAATGAATGAATGTATATATGTGTGTTCATCATGGGGGACAATTGAAAAAATGTGAAGAAATGAAGTTGGACACAGTTGGTTAAAGATACCCTTGTGGTGCTCCAACTCTGGAAATGGAGGATTCAGGAGTTCAGTCCCTTTCATCTGACTAAAGAACATGTTGAGAGGGGATTCCCCCATTTCTACAGCTATGTACCTCAATACATTCTTGTTGGGTGTTTGCAGCTATATCTGAAGTGCTTTAGAGATAGCCCTTGGGGTGTGTGCTTCAGTTTCCTAGCCAAGCTCACTTGGCTGGTTTACTGAGCCTCAGCCTGGTTTCCTGTGCTGTAACACAAGGAATGATTGTGCTTTGTGAAGATAAAATGAACCAGTGAATGTAAACAGCTTAGTGCCCCACCTGGCCCAGGAAATGCTCAGTGAAGGATGGAACTAGTCTCAGTGTCAAGCAGGTACCAGGGTGTGGTACCCCTATATTCTGCACCCCATGTGGTCTAATCAGAGGGTTTTTGCACTTCATTCTTGGGACCTTTATCTGGGAATTGTTGCTTGGCCAACCAGAGCAGCCAAGTCATTCCTGGGCACCTCTTTCTCAGAGCACAGATGACAGGGCTACAGAAATCTGTGGTGGTCACTGTAGCCTTGTCTCCCTCTACCTTATTTCTGCACAGGAGCTAGGTTTGATCCGCAAACCTGCCTCATTTATGACCAGCATCTGTGACGAGCGAGGACAGGAGCTCATCTATGCAGGCATGCCCATCACTGAGGTCTTCAAGGAAGAGATGGGCATTGGTGGGGTCCTTGGCCTCCTCTGGTTCCAGAGAAGGTGAGTTAGTGACCTTTGTCTGTCAAGGAGTGGGGGTGGGCAGACTTGTGTACTGTGTCTAGGACCAATCTTAAGGCTACAAGCAAATTGAAAATCTGAAGGAAAGAGACAGGCTGTTCCTAAGTTTTCCGAGGACAAAAAGGCCACTCTTAACAGAAGAAGCAGCAGTGACCTCATCAGAGCTCTTGGAATAGCCTTTTCCTTTTAGAACTTTTAAAGAAGTGGGGCTGGGCTTGTGGCTTAGTGGTAGAGCACTTGCCTGGCACATGATAGGCACTGGATAAAACTGTGGAGTAGGCATAAAAGTAATTATGTTCTTTGCAAATTTATGTCTCGTCAACCCGAATGTTAGAAAGCATTTAGTTTTCCTCTGCAGCTCCCAAGGTTAGCCCTTCCCTGACACTGACAGCTAGGCAAGGGACCCAGTAAGTGACTCACTGAGCACTGGGCAGTAGACGAGGTCTAAGTCTTGTTTCTCTTGTGCCCCACTGCAGAGAGATGGGTCTTAGTCCTGCTTTAGGCCCTTCCTGGAAAAAGTTCACAGGTCCTAACACTTGAGCAGATTTCTCTCTGTCTACTCGTGACCTGAGGAGTCAGGTCTCCAGACTTATTTCTTGGTCATTAGTGGGTAAACTGAACGCTGTGTGGTAGGTCTAGGCCTCCTATACTGTGAAAGGGACAGGGGTCTCACCTCTGTTCTCTCTGGCATTGGAGGATGGTAGCAACAAATACAGGTTAAATCCTGTGCAGCAACTCATGCTGAAAATGGCTAAAGAAAAAGATTTAAACCCTCATTGCTGACTGTCCTAAAAGTAGTACTTAATAACAGAAGTCAGAGGTTGTGCCTTGGAATTGGCATGAGACTTGACTTGACTGGGAGAGAATTACCCTTCTTGAATTTTAGCCATTTGTTTGGGATGATGGGAGAAAGTAGGAGTGTGGCCTGTGACTGCTGGCCTTTGTTCCACCTTTCCTCTCCCTGCACCTGTAATATATACCCTCCTCCAGGTTGCCCAAGTACTCGTGCCAATTCATTGAGATGTGTCTAATGGTGACAGCTGATCATGGGCCAGCAGTCTCCGGGGCCCACAACACTATCATCTGTGCCCGGGCTGGGAAGGACCTTGTCTCCAGCCTAACCTCGGGGCTGCTCACCATTGTAAGTACTGTCATCCTGGGAGGTGGACAGGAAGGTTCTGGGCTTTGACATCACTGGGCTACTTGACTGCAACCAGGAGCAACTGAGCGTAAAACCCTGGGCTGGGCTGTTTAGGCATCCTGGATTGGTTTGTGAAGTTGAAGGGAACCGAAAGCTCAGGGCAGGGTGTGCTTGCTTCTCCTTAGGGGGATCGGTTTGGGGGTGCCTTGGATGCAGCAGCCAAGATGTTCAGTAAAGCCTTTGACAGTGGCATTATCCCCATGGAGTTCGTGAACAAGATGAAGAAGGAAGGAAAACTGATAATGGGTATTGGCCACAGAGTGAAATCTGTAAGTTATCTATCTACTTAATAGGGGGTAGATCTACAGGATGGGAGATGATGGGAGGTGACGATTTAGTTAAAACAGCCATGCTCCTAACTTGTGAAAGTCATGAACATGTCAACAGATGCCAAGTATAATACAGATTACCTTGAACAGTTTTTAGCTTATTCAGTTGGGATGGCAAAAGTGCACTAAATTGGAAACTTTGTAACTTTAGATTCCCAAATGAACTTTGTAAGAGGGGACTAAGGTCAGGGTGAAGGGAACATGTTGGTGGCCTTATGTTTGATAATGTGTCTTGCCACAGTAACAAACAGCTCCACACATCTTAGTGACCTATAAGAGCAAAGGTTTATTTCTCATTCACATTACATGTGCTACAGGTTAGCTGCAGCTCTGTTCTCTGTCATCTGTGCTGAAGGAGCACCCCTTCTCAGGTCTCACGTCAGAAGGAAAACGGTAATGGCAGAATCATGGGAAGGCTCTAACTTCCCCTTGGAAGTTGCTCTGGTTTACTTGCCCTCACATTTCAGATGGGTACACCTGACATCACTGGAGCAGGAAACTAATATCAATACAAGCCAAAAGTTGACGGCACATGCCTATAATCCCAGCAGCTCAGGAGGCTCACAAGTTCAGGCCAGCCTTAGCAACTTAGCAAGACCCTGTCTCAAAAAATAGAAAGAGCTAGGGATGTAGCTCAGTGACATAGTGCCTCTGAGTTGAGTCCTCGTACCAATAATTATTATTTCAAGGGAAGCACAATTGGCAGAGACCAGCGGAGAAAGAAATAAATACTTAGCAGTTAATATTGTCTCCTTCAGGGCTGCGTGTCCCCATAACATGTTACACATACAGATCAAAGAGAAACAAGACGTAATTGGCAGCTGCTTAGGGCCTTATAAGTAGGGGCAGCGCCTTAGTAACTCCTTTCACTTTGGGCTCCTTGACCCTGTATCTCCAGAAACCTCATTTAGTTGGACAGTCCCTTAATCTAGGTGGGCAGTATGAATCACATTAAACAAGAGGGTCAGGTGTATGACACCCGCTTCTAGGCATCTGAATACTTGGTTGTCCGTCTCAGGTTAGACATCCAGAGGTTGCTTAAGCGCAGTGACTGTATTAAAACCTGCTGAGGAAGGTGGTTAGCTCTGAGGACCTTTCCATCTGGCCTCTGCAGAACTTGGCTCAGATTCTGAGCAGGTCATGCCTTTCTAATCTACAGCTCAGGGCCTCTAAGATCATGCTATACCTGCTGGGCCACACTCAGACTTTAGGCTCTTTCCTTTCTGGAGTCCATTTTTGCTGAAGGAGGGTGCTGCTGGTATTGGGATTTAGTGTGTCTAAATCATCTCACTTCTCCACTGACAGATGTCGGTGTTTTTTTGTTTTGTTTTGTTTTTGGTACCAGGGATTGAACCCAGGGGTGATTGACCAATGAACCACTTCCCCAGTCCTTTTTTATTTTTTTATTTTGAGACAGGGTCTTGCTAAATTGCTGAGGCTGGCTTTGAACTTGGAAGCCTCCTGCCTGAGCCTCCCGAACCGCTGGGATTATAATTGTGCCCCACCATGCCTGGCTAGATGTGGGTCTTTTAAGAGATGGTTAACTCCATTCATTGAAGGTCTAGTTTTCCCTCAGATTTGGGGGATATTTTGCTACCCGACTCCTAACATGTACTTGCTGAGTATAAAACCTTGTTACAGCTTGACTAGGCCCTAGAAGCTAGCAGGCAGCCCGACTGGTGGCTAGAACCTAGGTCTTCAGGTTGGAGCACCTGCTTAACACTGCATGGCTAACTTTCTGAATGTCTCCAAGGCTTAGTTCCTTTTTTGTAATGTAGAAGACAGGACCTACAAAGGTTTATTTTGAGACATGAGATGACTTCAAAAACCTTGAACACCCCAACAATGTCGTAATCATGGAATAGTGCACGTGGCTCAGGTTCTGGAATCATTTCCAGAATAAGATGTGTGGCTCTGACCATTTGTAACACGAGTACGACATTTCTCTTCGCAACAGTATTGGAGTGGGTTCCTCTGTAACTTTGGGTCCATTTCTAGATAAATAACCCTGACATGAGAGTGCAGATCCTCAAAGATTACGTCAAACAGCATTTCCCTGCCACCCCGCTGCTCGATTACGCACTGGAAGTGGAGAAGATTACCACCTCAAAGGTAACAAAGGGAAAAGTCACTAGGCATGTTTCTGGGTGAGTTTCTTAGGGGAAATGGTAAGCAGTTTATTTATCTAAAATAAAATCTGGTTTCCTGGAAATTTTTATTTTCTGTCACATAACTAAATAGAACTGATAAAAGTGTTCACTAGACATGGAGTCCTTGGCTACACACTGGGAACTGAACTGACACATTCTCTACCAAATGGGAAGTTTTTAAATGATGTTAAAACTTCTATTAATAGTAGTAGTAACAGTGGCAGAATTACAAAGGAAAAAAATGAGAAACGATGTTAAATGCTTTGAATTTTTTTGCCTTTCCAGAAACCAAATCTTATCCTGAATGTAGACGGTTTTATCGGAGTTGCATTTGTAGACATGCTTAGGAACTGCGGGTCCTTTACTCGGTGAGCACTGCAGCCATTTTCTTCTTCAGCATTGATTTTTGTCCTTTCCTGCCAACTATGAGTAATGCATGCCCATGATAGAGAATTTAGAAAGTATGAAGAGGTAAAAGAAGAAAACAAATGTCGCCTCTAACCCTACCCCCAGAGCACTTCTTTTTCACTTTGAAACCAAAGAGTTTCTTATCCCCGGGCAGAAATCATTACTGAGGCTTGGAGGAGGGCAGTCATGTAAGCCATTTTAAAACTACAAGTTGATTGTGTGTTGCAGGGAGGAAGCCGATGAATATATTGACATTGGAGCCCTCAATGGCATCTTTGTGCTGGGAAGAAGTATGGGCTTCATTGGTGAGTTCACTGTTTTAAGCATTTTTTTTTTTTTTTTTCTTTTGAGCCCCCATAGTTAAGCTATATCACTTACCTGTGTAGTAAGTTTCCATAACTGAGATGTCACAACTTCTTAATCGTCATTCTTAATCCTTCCTTTCTGTAACCTTCCCCTTATCCTTACCTGTGTTCCTTTATTCTTGGGAAGGACTCCGATTGCTAGCCCAGGAAAATGGCATTAAATAGTAGTTCCCTTTTTGCCAAGTGGCTGATTTACCTATGGGATCTGCATTTACTTGCCCATTTCTTTATGCCTGCCTTTTTTTATGTCAGGAAGATTTTTTCCCTCCCTCATCCTCTGCCCCTCACCTGGCTAACAGAACTCTATGAAAAGGTGCACTTGCTTCATTTCAGGACACTATCTGGATCAGAAGAGACTGAAGCAGGGGCTGTATCGCCACCCGTGGGATGATATTTCATACGTTCTTCCAGAACACATGAGCATGTAACTGAGCCAGGAGTCCTATCGCTGTAAAGTGAAGAAGACGAGAAATCCTTGGGAAATAGTGTGCAGACAGCTGGCAGTGGAGCCTGCTAGAGGATGGGTCTGGATTGTAAGCGGCCACTGGTATGCAGGCACCAAAGACCAACAGCCACAGGCTAATACCTTTTCAGTCCACACAAAGAAGCTTAATATTTTTTTTATAAGCATAGACATAAAAACCAAGCCAATACTTGTGACATTTTGCTCTGCTACCTGCTGTATTTATTATATGGAAGCATCTTAGTGCTGTCAGAATAGTATTCTTCCTCCTTGTAAGATGTTATGATGTCACTTTCTTTTTTCTATCAGTTAAACATTTCCCCCCACTTGGAGGAAGGGAATGAAACTTACAAGACTCCAAGATATTATACATTTAAAGTATCCCCTGATGTCTTGTTTTTCTACTTCCCTTTCCTCCTCCTCATAACATGAAGAACATTGTATTAATTCGATTTTTTTTAAGAATCTTTTTCTATGGGTTAAGGATTTATTTAGCACCCCACTGAAATGTTCTGTATTGCAGATCAAAGTCTGCTGACGTCATGGGGGTGGGACCATTGCATCCTTAGCAGTTGCCACATATATGTGGAGTAGTAATTTAAAATGTAAAGTTGTAACCTATATATGTTTAAAATGGAAACGCAAAGCAAAAAGCTGTGAAATGTCTTGTGTCTTATGTTCTCTGTATTTATGCAGCTGACTTGTCTGTCTGTTACTGAAGTGTGGGTCCAAGGACTCATCCCATACTTTGCATCTATAATCCAGAGATTCTGGTAGCTGCCATCTGTCTCTTCTCTTTATTATTATAGTTTGATTTAAATAAAGTATATAGTAACAATGAAGACATGCTTCTGTCTCATATCATTCATATTCTTTCATCTATATTCCTTTGAATTGTACTAATTCAGTACTATGTAGTTTTAAAATTTTTCATTCACTTTTTTTGGGGGTTGGGGGTGACCAGGGATTGAACCCAGGGGCCCTCAACCACTGAGCCACATCCCTAGCCTCCCTAGCCCATTTTTATATTTTATTTTGAGACAGGGTCTCCCTGAGTTGCTGAGACTGGCTTTGAACTTGTGATCCTTCTGTCTCAGCCTCCTAGGAGAGTCACTTGGATTACAAGCGTGTGCCACCACCCCAGGTTAAGTCCACCTCTTAAAAAGAAAAATAGAATTAAAACACTAGCTTTGCTGGGCAGGTGGTGTTTGAGGACAGCCCAGGCAACTCACCCTGTCTCTCAGCTTATTTCCCTTTTTGTTCTGCTGCGATCAATTCACACAGACATTTTTTTTTTTTTTTTTTTTTTTTTTTTTTTTTTTTTTTTGGGTGCTGGGGCACACAGACATTTTTAAAAACACAATTCACAGTGACATTTTTAAAAACATTGAGTGGAACCACTCCTTTCCTCCAAAACCAAAGTGGCTTTTATTCATATTTTTAACAAATACGAAACTGAACCAAGCACCATGCAAAACATTTGACCCAAGCATTACCTCATTCAATCCTCAGTGATCTTTCAAGCCACATAATATCCCCATTTTTAGAAAACAAAGAATAATTACGCTCACCCTCATCATTTAGCTGAGGGTCGATCTTTAAGGTCCCCCCACTTAAATTTTTTTCCTCCAAAGCCATTTTACTTATTTACTAATTTTGGCAGTGTTGAGGATGGAATTCCCAAGCCATTTTAAGTACAAAGCCCATGTTACGACCAGAGTAGCTTTTAAAAATGTTTTTTGCGTGGCGTGTATTGGGGACTTAACCCAGGATGCTTTACAGGGTGTAGCTAAGTACCTGAGGCTGGCCTCGCCCTGAGATCCTCCTGCCTCAGCCTCCGAGTCGCTGGAATTACAGGCGTGCACTACCACGCCTGGCAAGGTGGCTTTAACTTTAAAAAATGCGAAGAGCGCACGGCCCTCAAGAAAGGAGGGAGCCCTCCACCCCACACATCGGTGGGAGCCTGAAGCTTACGAGCACGGCGCGGCTGCGCATGCGCGGCGAGCCGGCGGGCGCAGGCGCGGCTCCGCCCTGCGCGCACTATTTAATCCCAGAATCCTTCTGTGTCGCACTAGAATGGCCGCACCGTTCTGAGACTGCGGAGATCGGCGCGGCGGCGTCAAGATGGCGGCAGCAGTGGCGGCGGCGGCGGCAGCGGCGGCCGCAGCTGCATCCCTACAGGTGCTGGAGATGGAGAGCATGGAGACGGCCGCCGCCGGCTCAGCGGGGCTGGCCGCCGAGGTCCGAGGCAGCGGCACGGTGGACTTCGGGCCGGGGCCCGGCATCTCTGCCATGGAAGCAAGCGGGGGCGATCCTGGCCCAGAGGCTGAGGACTTTGAGTGCAGCTCTCACTGCTCCGAGCTGTCCTGGCGGCAGAACGAGCAGCGGCGCCAAGGCCTCTTCTGCGACATCACTCTGTGCTTCGGCGGCGCCGGAGGCCGCGAGTTCCGGGCCCACCGCTCGGTGCTCGCTGCCGCCACCGAGTACTTCACACCCCTGCTCTCCGGCCAGTTTTCCGAGTCGCGCTCGGGCCGGGTGGAGATGCGCAAGTGGAGCTCGGAGCCGGGGCCGGAACCCGACACGGTGGAAGCCGTTATCGAATACATGTACACCGGCCGCATCCGCGTCAGCACTGGCAGTGTGCACGAGGTGCTGGAGTTGGCCGACAGGTAGGCGAGGGCGGCCGCGCCGCGGACCGCAGTCACTCAGTCTCTGCTGTAGGGCAGCCAGCGCGCTGGGTACCGAGGATGCCCCCGCGATTCCGGCGGGGGCGCCCTGCCCCCAGGGAGTGCAGACTCCAGGTGGAGGGACAAAGGGTGAAGGGCTAGTTGTTGAGGAAAGACCTTTTTGAGAGGTGACATTTAAACCGACCTCTAAATGACGAAAAAAACTGGCTGTGCAAAGATGGAGGATGAATATTCCAGGCAGCGCAAAGGCCCTCAGGCTTGATCCAGTTTGGCTTACGGAGGGACTTTAAAAGGAAAATCCTTTGAGGTTGGATCTAGTAGGTGAAAGGAAGAAGGGTGTGTGACATGCATGGAATAAGGAGTTTAGATTTTACTGAGTGTGATGGGAAGCTGGGTAAGGAAATGATGTGATTTAAATGTTTTAAAAGATGAGTCTATTACTGTGGAAAATGCTTTGTAGGGAGCGGGAATGGATGTTTCAGAGACTGTTATGAGGCAGTATCTTTTTACATACTCTATTTTAGCAAATACCTAGTGCGCACCTATTATGGGTCAGGTCAGACGCTGGACTCTAGGTACTTGGGATCCAGCTGTGAGCAAAACAAATGAAAGCCCCTTTCCTCCTTGGGCTTACATTGGGAGACAATAAGTAAAATATAGTCCGTCGAAGGATGATTATTGATCTGAAAAAAAAATAAAATAAATAAAGTGTGATGGAGGGGACATAGAAAGCCCTGATGGAGAGGGACTGATTTTTAAACTGCATGAATAGAGAATGCCTTTTGCAAAGAAATAAAGGAGGTAAAGTAGAGGGTGTTTCAGGTAGGGGACACAGGTGCAAAGCCCTAAGGTGGAGCTGCTGTATGCACTGTGTGGCTGGATTGAGGGATATAGGGTGGGTGAAGCTGAATCCTTTGGATGGTAATTCTGATCCTCTAGAGCCTGTTGGCCTATGGAAGCATATGAGCTCTTACTTTGAATGAGATGGCAAGAAGAATGGTGCAGTTTGAAACACTAGCAGAGAGACTAGTATAAGTTCTTGGAATGATGGTGGAAGCTTGGGTTGAGAAGAGAAAGGACAGGTGATGAGACCAACTGACATCTGTTATATTCTCTTCCTACCTGATGCTGGAGATAAACCCAGGGCCTCCTGCATGCTAGACAAGTGCTCTTCCACTGAGCCACACCTTTAGTGCCCCTCTCCTCTCCAACATCTATATTTTGAAAGTAGAGAAGATGAATTTACCAGTGGATTTGATGTGGGTGTAAAGGAAAAGACTGAGTTTTTTTGACCCAAGCAATTGAAAAGATAAAAGTTATTGTTAAGATGTAGAAGGGGGTTGGGGTTGGGGTTCAGTAGTCGAGCACTTGTCTGGCATGCTTGAGGCCCTGGGTTCGATCCTCAGCACCACATAAAAATAAAGTAAAGGTATTGTGTCCACCTATGACTAAAAAATATATTTAAAAAAAAAAGATATGGAAGATTGCAGAAGAGCAGGTTTGGGAGGAGGGTCAGTTTGAATTTGATCAAAGAGATGTTTGGGTAGACAGTTGTATAGGAGAGCATTCAGTTGCTGGGCAACATGGTGTGCCTGTAATCCCAGTAACTCAGGAGCCTGGGGCAGGACGAGTGAGAGTTCAAGGCCAGCCTCAGCAATTAGCAACACCCTCAGCAACTTAGTGAGACCCAGTCTCAAAATTAACAATGAAAGGGCTGGGCGATGTGGCTCAGTGGTTAAGTACCACTGGATTCAATCCCCAGTATCAAAAAGAAGAAGAAGAAGAAGAAGAGCATTGAGTCCCTAAGTCAGGTCAGGTTATGAGAGGAGCGGGGGAAATCAAGAAATCATGAGAAGAAACGATGTAAGGAAAGCCTTATAAGGCAGGATCATTTCATCATCTCAATAACAGTGAGAAAAACATAAATCTTTACATTTAAAGCATTGGAAGCTAGAGATAAAGGTTGAGGGAAAAATAGCATATAGATGGTAATTTAAGCCATGCAATGGATGAGATTACTTAGTATAGGTGGGAAAGGGGGAGAGGGGAGGCAAGACAGCCCTGGAATTTTCTAGAGTGATAAAAATAAATAAATAAATAAAAAAGCAAAGGAGACTAATCCCATGGAAATGTAGAAAGGAAGAGTGTCAGGGAGGCAGTAGCCAATCCATTAGTGATCATTGGAGGTTGTGATAGCATTGACAAGAGCCTGCAAAGACTTGCTATGAAGAGGGTTTTTGGGCTGGCCTAGTGTGGTGCACACCTAGAATCTCAGCTACTCTGTCTGAGACAGGTGGATTACATATTTGAGACCAACCTCAGCAACTTAGCAAGACCCTGTCTTGAAATTTTAAAGGCCTGGGAGAGGAAATATTGATGTTACAGGAGTGGGGGAAGTGATTGCAGGTATAAAGTCTCTGAAGCCAAGAAGGGTTAGAAACTATACTAAAATTGGAAAGGCAGCCATAGAGCATAGCTACTGGCACATTGGATGGTGGGAAGTTAAAATTCCTGCCTGATTGCCTCTGTTTTCTCAAAGTATGAGGCTGGGTCAATTAGAAGGTGGGCAGAATGGGCATAACCCCGAAAGAGGGTGGTTCATTAAATGCAAATGCATAGAGAAGGGTCATTGCACTCACCGAAGCTTTGTTTTTATCCTGTGATCTTGTGTTTTTCAGTTGGGATGAAGTAAGGGTGAGGAGAGAAGACTCCAAACCATTTACTTTTTCTTAAAACTCTGTCAGGGAGGGAGGCTGAGCATCTGCCTTGTGTCTGACATCAATCTAAGTGCTTTGCAAACATTGCATTTAATCATCCCATCAACTTTGAGGTTCCACCCAAATACATTCAGTTGGTGGTCTTGCCTACCTTGCAGGAAACTTGTAGGGATCAGAAATAATAGGACATGCCCCCAGCACAGGGCCTGTCACATGACGGATGCCAAGTGTGTGCAGTGTTGTTTTCCTACAGCAGTGCTTCCATACCTCTGTCTAAGGGAATATATCTCAGAGTTACCTGTAGCACCTTCCAAACACAGGAGCTCAAGGCAGCCTGGGAATCAGGCTGAGCCTGGCACCCAGAATGTGTGGGAGCCATTAGATCCCTTCCCACTTCCACTCCACCTTGTCTGTTTTCTCTCTAATATGGTATGTTTCCTTAAGAGGGTAAAGGGAGCCTTTCTCATTTATCTTTTTATCATTCTACTTAAGGTAGTTATTAAGCACAACAACCTTAATAACAAACAGTTATTGAGTTGAGATGGGCCTGGATTGGTGAAGTCATCCTTATATTGTTTGAGGTTCTTCTCAGCTCTGGAATCTTACTCTTTAAAGCAGTTGTCTCAAATTGGCCACCGTTGGGCTGAATGCTGCCAGATTTATGATATTGGCTAAAACTTTGTGTGTGTGTCTGTGTTTTCAATGAATTGAATTTAGGTGGGCCGGCAGCATCCTGTCAGCTACATGCCAGACTACTTTCTTCTGTTTTTTCACCTATACTGCCCTGTACATGTGCTTTTTGTTCTTGTGCTTCTGATTCCTGATTTCAGATGGCTGGATTTGCTTCCTGTCCCTGCTTTAATGAGAACCTAATTCAGAACAAAGCCCCTGAGCACCTCACCCTCTCTGATTGTCTAAGGAGAATACTCTGGTGAAGAAGAGAGTACAACCTCTGACCCAGAGATTTAGACTCCTGTTCTTTTTGATACCTGACCAGTCTCCAGGAAGTCACAGTTCCTTCCTTGCTCTTACTTTAGACTATATAGTCATACTTGATGAAAGTCTTTTCACCAAGACCCTGCCTTATGAAAGATGGTGGCACATGCCTATAATTCAGTTACTTGGGAGGCTGAGGCAGGAGGATCCACAAGGCCAGCCTTGGCAACTTAATGAGACCCTCTCTAGTAAAACAATAAAAAGGACTGAGGATGTAGCTCAGTGGTAATCCCCACCCGCTGCCCCAGTGGATCCCCAGTACTACAAAAAGCAGAAGAGGAGACCAGTGGCTAGGCATGGTAGCATATGCCTACAATCCCAGCTATTTAGGAGTCGAGGCAGGAGAAATGAAAGTTCAAGGCCTGCCTGAGCCACTTAGGGAGACCCTGTCTCAAAATAAAAAATTCCAAGAATGTTGCTCAGTGGTAGATTTACACTTGGGCTCAATCCCCAGTACCACAAAAGAAAAAGAAAAAACAAAGAGGAAAAGAAGAGGCCAATGACTAGCAAGGGATTAGGAAAGAATGGCAGAGACAAGTTTGGTTTGGAATTTACCTTTGCTGAGGATAAAGACTATGGTACTTTATATAATTATGTATAACCTAATATAAATATTTAAAAATATATTTTACATAAAGGTGAATTTTACAAATACTTCTAAATACACTTTTTTCCAGCATTATGCTTTCAGATTTAGGAAATTTTCCTTTTTTAAGATGTGCATCAGTTGAGGTTAATCTCATCATTTTGATTTAATTAGAGTGCTTTCTAAATGCAACCACATAAGATATGCACATTTGAAAATTAATCTTTTCCTTTTTTCTTAATTCTAGATTCTTATTAATTCGCTTAAAAGAATTTTGTGGAGAATTTCTCAAGAAAAAACTTCATCTCTCAAATTGTGTAGCCATTCATAGCTTAGCTCACATGTATACCCTGAGTCAACTTGCTCTAAAAGCTGCTGATATGATACGGAGAAATTTCTACAAAGTCATTCAGGATGAAGAATTTTATACTTTACCTTTCCATCTCATTCGGGATTGGCTTTCAGACTTGGAAATTACAGTTGATTCTGAAGAGGTTCTCTTTGAAACAGTTTTGAAATGGGTTCAGAGAAACGCTGAAGAGAGAGAGAGATACTTTGAAGAACTTTTTAAATTGCTCAGGTTGTCCCAGATGAAACCTACCTACCTTACTCGGCATGTCAAACCAGAGAGGCTGGTGGCCAATAATGAAGTTTGTGTCAAGCTGGTGGCCGATGCTGTGGAGAGGCACGCTCTGAGAGCTGAGAATATACAGTCCGGCACATTCCAGCTTCCCACGTCTCATGTCTCATTGTTACCTCGCTATGGGCAAAATATGGATGTGATCATGGTTATTGGAGGTGTGTCAGAAGGAGGCGATTATTTAAGTGAATGTGTGGGATATTTTGTTGATGAGGACAGATGGGTGAACCTGCCCCATATTCATAATCACCTTGATGGACATGCTGTTGCGGTAACAGAATCCTACGTGTATGTTGCTGGATCAATGGAACCAGGGTTTGCCAAAACTGTGGAAAGGTACAACCCAAATTTGAATACATGGGAGCATGTTTGTAGTTTGATGACGAGGAAGCATTCTTTTGGGCTAACAGAAGTCAAAGGGAAGCTGTATAGCATTGGTGGACATGGCAACTTTAGTCCTGGCTTTAAAGATGTGACCGTTTATAATCCTGAGCTCGATAAATGGCACAATTTGGAATCGGCACCAAAGATTCTTCGAGATGTCAAAGCGCTCGCCATCGAAGACCGATTTGTGTACATTGCTGCCCGCACTCCTGTGGACCGAGACACTGAGGATGGCTTGAAGGCTGTGATTACATGCTATGATACAGAAACTCGACAATGGCAAGATGTGGAATCTTTGCCGCTTATTGACAATTACTGCTTCTTCCAGATGTCTGTGGTCAATTCAAACTTTTATCAGACGGCATCATGCTGTCCCAAGAGCTATTCTTTAGAAAATGAAGAGGCAGTAAGAAAAATTGCCAGCCAAGTGTCTGATGAGATCCTTGAAAGCTTGCCTCCAGAAGTCCTAAGCATTGAAGGGGCAGCCATTTGTTATTACAAAGACGATGTCTTCATTATTGGAGGCTGGAAAAACAGTGATGATATTGACAAACAGTACCGGAAAGAAGCCTACCGATACTGTGCAGAGAGAAAGAGGTGGATGCTCCTTCCTCCCATGCCACAGCCTCGTTGTAGAGCCACTGCTTGTCACGTCAGGATCCCATACCGGTACTTGCATGGCACACAGAGATATCCTATGCCTCAAAACCTAATGTGGCAGAAGGACCGCATCAGACAGATGCAAGAAATACATCGGCATGCCCTGAACATGCGGCGAGTGCCAAGTTCTCAGATTGAATGCTAAATTCTTTAACACATGCAGCTTATAAACTGTTCTCCGTGTTTCATGAGGCTGAAGATATCCAGACTGTTACTTGAAAAAGTATGTTGATAACTTATTTTCTACCTGGACTGATTATTACTCCGTGTAAAGGAAGTATAGTTAAAACTGAAGAATGGGAAACTGAATTCAATACATGGTAATTTTTGTTAGTTTGTGATCTTTTATCTGTCTTTGGTTTGTGTGTGTGTGTACAAGCTAAATAAGATCTTATTAAAGACAAGTGGAAAAAGCAGGTCTAATTACTTGGCTGTTTTTCTGCCAACAAGTTATGACTCCTTTTTCTTAAGGGATTTATATTTTGAACATGCTTTAAGAACCAATTTTAGGGGCTGGGGAGATAGCTCAGTCGGTAGAGTGCTTGCCTTGTAAGCACAAGGCCCTGGGTTCGATCCCCAGCACCCAAAAAAAAAAAAAAAAAAAAAAAAGAACCAATTTTATTTGCACATTTACTTTGATATTCCTTTTCGTTTTTTATAGAATGGTTGGTTTCAACAAGATCAGAATTTATGCATTAAGCCCTCGTCCACAGGAGTCATGTGCAATAGTGAGACTGAAATTTAAAGAAAAAAGCACAATATTCAGCAAGATGATTTCAGAATGTTTGCATTGATATTTTGTTATTTGTCTTTATCTAGAAGTGCTGTTTTCATTTCTAGATGATTGGCTCATGGTGTTTTTGTTTTTTGATTTTACTTCTTTAGCAGCTATTTATAGACTTCCAAGCCAATCACCCTGAGATGGTAGTTGGCAAAAAATTGAACACAGAATAAGTTGCATATGTGAGATTTGTTTCTTCAAGAAGAAAAGTTTAAAACAAAAAAAAAAGAAGAGGAAGAAAAAGGAAAGTATTATTAAGCGTAGACTGAGAAATCAAATGAATTTAAAACTTTTTTTCAGGAGTTGCAGGATTTTTTGAGGATATGTTAATGAGTTTAATGCTTATGACAATCGATACTCAATGTCTTCAGTTTTAATTTTTGCTCTAATGCATTTTGTGTAGAATCTTCATTTCTTTCTAAAAGAAGCTTTTCAAAATGGAAAGAAAGTAACAATTTAAAGAAATGTTGCTAAAGAGAAACCTTATTATTTCTGGCCCTGCTTGTTTTAATATTTTATCCAGTTGTCCTAGACTTCTGTTGGAACTTTGCCTGAACCTAGAATACCAAATTTGGGTGCATAATCATTGCAGTTATCCTTTATTTTTGTGCATTATTCTGATTCTCTGACAGTCCTGAGCTTTATATGAGTTAGCATTCAGACTGATTCTTTCATCACTCAGTTAACATAAAGGACTCCTGTTCTGGTGGTTTGCAGTGTGGGTCCTCCATATTCAGAAATGTCTACCTTTTTAGAAAATTTGGAATACTATTCTAGAAGTCAAAGTCCAAGTACAGTGATTTTTTTTTTCTTTTTCTTATATAGTTAATCACCTATAGGTTGATAGTGATCAAACTACCAAATCATCAAAAGAAAAGCACAACCGGAAATTTTGACTCTAATAATTTTCTAAATTAGTATCCCTGCCTAGGACAAGTTTTTGTTTTATTTGGTACTGGGGATTGAACTCAGGGGCAGTCGACCATGGGGCCACACCCCCAGCCCTATTTTGTATTTTATTTAGAGACAGTCTCACTGAGTTGCTTAGCGCCTCACCATGGCTGAGGCTAGCTTTAAACTCTCCATCCTCCTGTCTCAGCCTCCCGAGCTGCTGGAATTACAGGCGTGTGCCACCACGCCTGGCTTAGGACAGGTATTTTTAATAAATAGATAGGAAATGTTTTAAAACCATTTAATTTAGACTGGAGTAAGGATGGGGAACTGCAAGTCTGTTTCTTCCTAAAAATATGTTATCCTACCACACTACTACCTTTCTCCATTTCCCAGTTATTTTAATAAATGCTGTTTGGGTTCTGAGAAGCACTAATTCTTGGTTGTGAGAGGTCTGTGCAAGTAAGACAGATTCATCCAGTGAAGCTCAATGATCTCATTTCTCTCTGATGGACTCTGCTAGCAAACTTCATTTCTTGGTTATGTTGAAATAATTTAGTATCTCACTAGGAGGCCAGTTTTTCTCCAAAAGAGTGTGACATTTTGTTTTAGTTTTATTTTATTTATTTTTTTTTTTTTGAGACACAGTCTTGCTAAGTTGCTGAGGCTGGCCTAGAACTTGCTCCTGCCTCAGTAGGCCGCCCATACCCAATCTGTTTTTGTTTTTTGATCTCAGAATTTTCACTTCCAAGTTGTTTATGGGGTCATCCCTCTTTTTTTCACATGATGTGATAGAAACAATAACTAATAAGATTTAGGTATAATCTGGTTTTCAGAACTTGATCAAAACTGTTATTTTTTTGACTCAGCAGGCAGCCTAGGCCTTGACTGAAAGAAGGGGTAAGTCCTTCCTTGCATGATGATGTGTGCAGGTTTTCCTGACTACTGAATTTCTAATTTTTATATTTGAATTCACACGTGTACTTCACATCAGTAACTTGTATTTCTGAAATATCCTAACTAACTTGTTAATAAGGAAACAAACCAGATTTGCTTAAATCTGTTCAAGGCTGACATTCTGAAATTCTCATCTGGAAATAAGAGTATTTGGAATGGTTCTAATTATGATGATCAGGCATAAGTGGTCTTTGGGAAAGAAATTTTCTTTTTGATGAAACTTCAAAATTGTGTTTGGTAATTTAAGCAGTTAAAACACAGCTTTAAAAAAAAAAGACAATATGTACTTATGCAAATCTTTGTTCTATTGCTTTTATTTTTCTTTGGTAAAAGGGAGAGGGAGGGATTGATAAGACCAAAAAAGTAATAACTATACATAACTTTCAGTGAGGCTACTTTTATCTTAGAATGGGTATCCTTTAACTATACCTACCATAACATGGTTTAAAAAAAATTAGTGTAAATTGAGAATGTCAGTCATGAGCTTAGTGTTTAATACATCTCACTGTAGTTATTTGCATGATTAGTCTTGTGTATCTTGATAGTCAACTTTGTTTTTGCTGTGCCAGTTCAAAAATAACTTTTTGCTAAGAGCTTTTAGAATTCATTGACATCAGTTTTGTTTTGATCACCTGTTTTGTATAGTATTTCTGGGACCAAAAAGTTTATATTTAAAAAAAAAAGACCATTTTAACATAGAACATAAATTTGAAGCTAGAAACGGTATTTATAGAAGATGTGAGATTTTTGTGTTTTAAATCTTTCAGGCTGCTGGCAAGGCAGTTTCTAGTGCACACTTTTCTCTCTTATCTCTTGACTGGTGTAGCATGTGATATGTTTAAAATATTTCATTTTGTGCTTCCTGATTGTCATCAACACTATAAGTAGACAGGTGAGCTGAATTATACATTTATTTACTTGGTCTAATCAAGCATAACTAAAGGACTTTTTTTGGTACGTTCCTCAAATTAAGCTTAAATTAAAAAGACACATTTCATGTCTTTGAAAGTAAACAGTATTGTGAAACAAATACTCTGTCTACACTAGAAAAATAGGGTGCTTTAACTGTCGAATATTGGAGAAACTCCTCAGTCTCTCCTCAACTGTCAAACGTTTTGACACTGCTTGTCACTCCAGTTTGTTACTTTTTTGAGAAGAGTCCATATTGCTGTTGTTTGATGCTTACATTATAACCTAGGTTCTGGTCACTGGACCAAAAACAAAACAGCTCATAGTTGAGTGCTATAATACAGTAACAGTAACATAATAGTCATTTTACTTTAAGGTACTTAGTTAGCCAAATTACTGCTCTTTACCCATGGCTCCTATAGGGCTTTTGTCTTACTCTGTGACTATTCCTACAAATGTCAACACTTACACTAAAGCACATAAGCTACAGCACTTGTTAACTTAATCCTCCTGCTTCATGCACTCGTGAAAAGCAGTGCTTGCTAGGTGTTTGAAGATTTTACAATTCATGTGCTAGGGCTTGTTGAATTATTTGTAAAATTAATATTTAGTTGTTAACAACTTTTTGGGCTAGCAGTATCCAGGCCCCTATGCAAAGTATAATCTTGACTGTCTCCCTTCAAGTCAGCGGAGATGTAGTATTTAGAAGACTTGAGACATTACGTTTTAAAATAGCTTGTCTTATGTTCCTGAAGCGATCGTGCTCTGTGTTAAAGCTACTAATTGTCTCAATGTAAGTTTTCAATAAACATATTTCTTTAGAGCTAGTTTGCACTGTGTGATTTTTCTTAATTGTGCACTGTTGAAGTTAATTGCATTCTTCCCCTACGCCCTCATTTATCCAACCCTTGCTTCCCTTAAGTTGAACATTTTCCAGTACTCTTACAAGTTTAAAGACTGCATTTATTTAAAAAAAGAATTAATTCTTATTGCTTAGACTTTTTATTAGCTAAATGAAGAGGCTCATACAGGTAGGGTACTTGTCGAAGCGGAATACTTTACTTCATCTCGCAGTGCTAATCCTGTGAAGTTGTCCCGTCTAGCTGCATATTCCCCAACATTGGCCAGCCCTGGTACCACACAGCAGCTCAGAGCACTGCGGTATATACTCATGTCGTGAGCATCATACCACTCATCGGTCTTTTCATCATAGCACTCAACATTAAAGGTGGTGGTAAAGCCATTAAAGCCACCTACCACAAACAAGAGGTCATCCACCACCTCGATGCCAAAATTGCTACGCGGATTAAACATAGTGGGGATTGTACGCCAAGTATTAGCCACTGGGCTGTAGGCTTCTGCACTCCTAAGTCGATTAGCTCCATCAAAGCCACCTACCTGTGGATTGCAAAAGAAACATGGTTGACTGGTAACCATTGCTTTCATTCACTGAGGAAGCCCTCTTGGGACTACGGGGCGTGGTGACACATGCCTGTAATCCCAGCGAATTGGGAGACTGAGGTAGGAGGGTCGCAAGTTCAGAGCCAGCCTCAGCAATTTAGTAAGGCCCTAAGCGACTTAGTGAGATCCTGTCTCTAAAAATAAAAAGGGCTGGGGTGTAGCTCAGTGGTAAAGAGCCCTTGGGTTCAATCCCTGGTACCAAAAGAAAAAGAAAGAAGGAAGCCCTCTCTTGGGAAGAACCAGTGATTTCATGCCTCCCTCTTTTCAGAGGCTTACCAATGGTAGACTAAACCTGTTTGCTAATAGAAAATCTAGTAATTTTCTTGTACAAGATAAACTCACCGCGTACACATGTTCCCCATAAGCAATTACACCTATTCCACTCCTCCTGCTTCTCATGGGTGCTATGACTGTCCACTGATTACTCTCAGTGTTGTACACTTCTGCTGTAAACAGGCATTCATTTCCATTAAACCCACCACATATGTAGACCTGTGTGAAGAGAGTTGAGAGACTGTTAAAATTGCTCTCAGGAATAGAGAGGATTGCGTGTGTGGCAGGGGACACTTAATGCCAGTCTGTATGATCAATTTATTTTTCTGTATACACATGCATTATTTTTTGTTTGTTTGGTACTGGAGGTAGAACCCAAGGGCACTTTAACACAGTTTCATCCCCAGTCCTTTTTATTTTGAGACAGGGTCTTGCTAAGTTGCCAAGGCTGGCCTCAAACTTGCAATCCTCCTACCTCAGCCTCTCAAGCAGCTGGAATTGGGTTGCAGCTGCATCATGGGTTGCTTTTCCCCACACCCCGACCCTGGGGATTGAACACAGGGACATGTTACAACTCATCTACATCCCAGCCCTTTTTTATTTCTTATTTTGAGACAGGATCTCACTAAATTGCTGAGGCCTGAACTTCTGATCCTCCTGACTCAGCCTCCCAAGTCCCACTATAAAAGTTACAAATGGTCAAGCATTTGAGGAGAAAATTCAGTCAGCCCCCTGTATCCTCAGGTTCCACATCCTTGGGTTGAATCAACCAAGGATTGAAAATACTGGGGGGAAAATTGTGTCTACTGAAAATATACAGAGTTTTTTTTTTGTAATTACTCCCTAAACAATACAGTATAACAACTACTTACATGGCATTCACATAGTATTAGGTATTATAAGTAAAAGTATGTGGAAGGGCCCGATGTGGTGGCACACACCTGTAATCCCAGCAGCTCAGGAGGCTGAGGCAAGAGGATCACAAGTTCAAGGCCAGCCTTAGCAACTTAGTGAGGCCCTAAGCAACCTAGTGAGACCCTGTCACAAGAAAAAGGAAAAAAAAATATATCCGGGGATGTGACTCAGTGACTGGGCACCTTGGGTTCAATCCATAGCACCAAAATATAAATGTACATGGAAGGAGTTGGGCATGGTGGCGCACACCTGCAATCCCAGTGACTTGGGAGGCTGAGGCAGGAAGATTGCCAAATTGGAGACCAACCTCAGCAACATTAGTGTGAGACACTGTTGCAAAATAAAAAGGGCTGGGGACATAGCTCACTGGTAAAGCACCCCTGGGTTCGGTCCCGAGTACTAAAAGAAAAAAAAAAAGTATGTGGAAGGACATGTAGAAGATTTGCAAATACTATGCCACTTTAGATAAGGGACTTGAAAGTTCATGGATTTTGGTATCTCCGGGAGGTCCCAGCTCCTGCGGATACCAAATGATAACTGTGCTGCACAGTGAGTCTCCCGCTTTCTGTCACCCATCCCCCCGACTCGGGGAAGGACGGCAGCTCCTCTGGCCGGCTCCCCTCTCAAGCCCGCCACGCCCTGGCGCCGTACCTTCCCGTAGAGTGTTGTGGCGCTGGCATCACTCCTCTGTTCATGCATGGGGGCGATGAGTGTCCACTGGTTGGTCTCTGGCTCATAACGTTCAGCAGTATTGAGACGCACATAGCCGTCGAATCCTCCCATGGCGTATATAAAATTGCTGAGGACCGTCACGCTGACATAGCAACGCCTGGAGTGCATCGGGGCCACTTGGTGCCAAGTTTTCTTAACTGGATCAAAACGCTTAACACTATTGAAATAGTCTACACTATCAAACCCCCCAATGATATAAACATAGCCTTTCAAGTAGGCCGCCCCATGATAGGCACGAGGACTCTCTTCCTCACAAGTGACATTCACCCATCTGTCTGCCCGAGCATCATATGCCTCAATGGCATTGGTGGGGCTCCCACCACTCCAGCCACCAATTGCAAACAGGATGGCATAGGGCAGGCGGGGCCTGGTGAGTGGGTTGGTGAAGTCAGAATTAGAGGGTCCATTCATGTTTAGATCATACATGGCCTTGAGGGCATTAATGATGACCGGCTTGCATTCCTCACTATCTTTGACGTAGTCATTCATCTTAACATTGTTCATGAAGTACTCGGCATGCATTAGGGCCAGGCGAACCTACGAAGGAAATGCAGAGAGTCATTCAGATGAGGTGAGGGTGCCTGGAAATCCCATATCCTTCAGACCTGTTTTATAGGTACTACTGAAATTGTTTTGGTTTGTTTTTAGATGTATGACTCGGTTTAAATATTTGTTTGGTCGGGGAGGGGGGCATACAATTTGATGCTGACAATGAGCTAGATGGAAGGTACCTGAAGGGGTCACAGAACAGGACTGTCAGGCCAGAAGCAGCTGTGGTAATTGTTTAGAAATTGAATATCTATATCTCCAAATGTAAAATAACACTGATCAACACCAACTGACTACTGCTGTGTGCACTACTCAGGATTTGGTTTCTAATCCAACTTGTGCCTTGGGTTTGTGGAAGTCATTAAATGGAAAAGGGTGAAAGGTGGCCCTTTAGAATTCCTTGAAGGGACTCTCCTTCCCTGCCTACTGGGGAAAATTTTGACCATGGAACAAAACGGGTAGAAGGAACAAGGAACTAGCAATGCCAAGGAGAAAGAAAATTGCAAAATTCCAGACAATAGCAGGGATGGTTTCTAGTTAGCGCATGTCAACAGAGCCCTGGATCTGTCACACATAAGGATGTGGCTCTTAGGGACAATTCCTCTGGGATAAATCAATCAGGAGTGAGCAATTAAGCATTTGCAAAGAATAACTAAACTTGACCTTAGGAAGTAAAACTGAAATGTGCTGCTTCCTATTTTGGGGGTCATGGGAAATCCACTTTAAAATGGCCTCAAATACAGCATCTTCCTGTTTGACGTTGAGCTCATCTTTCTCAATGATATCCTTAAGTTCAGTGACCGAGAGCTCTAGAAACTCTGCTGAGACTTTCACCATCTCCTCGAAGTTGTGCAGTATGAACATGTAGGCCTTCTGCCTCAGCTCAGGGCAATAGTAGTAGTCCGTGAACTTGCAGATACCGATACAATTATCCAGACACAGCTCCGACTTGAGGAACTCGCAGCAACCCCTAACAATACCCATGATGTTAAATTGGTCTGCAGCAGCCAGCAGCTTCTCCACGTTGTCCGGGGTGATAGGCACGGTCCGGGTGTATGCATATTCAATAATTAGCTTCATCATGTCAGGGGAAATGCCAGGAATGTTGTATACCTTCTTCTCAGTGTTGTTCCAGCCACTTGTAAACAAAGCTCTGGAAAAAAAGAAAGAAAGAAAGAAAGAAACTAGCAGCCACAGAATATATGTCTCCCAACTCCCCTTTTCTTCTTGATTTTGCATATTTTCCAAATGGTGCACAGTGTGGTAGAAGTGAATTGGCTTGAGGAAGTGGGATTGCAGACACGTGCTTTATGCAGTAGCCAAGAAGAGAAACTTTCCAGGAACTTTGATCACTCTCTCCTTTATCCTCATGATAACTAGGTCTTTTTTTTTTTTTGTTTTTTCCAGTTTATGGATGGAGAATCTGATATCTAGACTGGGAGGGAAGACCTGGCTCTCAATTTTTTTTTTTTTTTTTTTTTTTTGGTACCAGTGATTGAACCCAGGGACGTGCTTAACCACTGAGCCACATCCCCAGCCCTACTTATTTATTTATTTACTTATTTTGAGACAGGGTCTCACCGAGTCATTTAGACCTTGCTAAATTGCTGAGGCTGGCTTTGAACTCATGATCCGCCTGCCTCAGCTTCCTGAGCCGCTGGGATTACAGGTGTGCATCACTTGCTTAAGGAAATTACAATTGAGCAATATCCTTCTTAAATAAGTACCATTCAACAGCCATTAACCAGAATCTGATCACTCACCTCCTCTTTTATTGCTACCTGGTTGATCTAAGCCATCGACAGATTTTGCCCAGACTATCCAGAGTAACTTAACTGCTATTGCTTTTGCCCCTGACCCTCCAGCACTTATAGTCTCAGCCCAGAAGCCACAGTGATCCTTAAAAGAGTTTGTTTCTCTTCCATTCAAAACCTTCCACTGACTTCCCTTCTTACTTACAGTGAAACACAAAGCACTTACCAAACTTATTCCTCTGAGATCTGAACACTTTGCCCCATTTCTCCCACTGTCCTCTCATTCTGTTCCAACCCTGTCCACCTCCTGTCTGTTCTTGGAGCACTAGGGGCAATTCTACCTTCCTGCTACTATTCCCTATGCCTGGAAGGATCTGCAAATCTCTCCATCTTTCTCTCTCCCTCATCCCCCTGAAGCCTTTACCAACATTACCTTGTCAGCAAGGCCTTCTCTGTCAATTCTATCTAAAATTGCAATGCAGAATTCTGTCTTCCTTCTTTTTCCCCCTGGTACGTATAATTGGACGTGTGTTGTACTCATTCCAATGCCTATTTCCCCCGCCAGATACTAAGATCCAGGAGATCTTAGAATCTTTTATTCATTGTTTTCTTTCCAGCACCCAGAATAGCACCTGTCACAAAATAGTCACTCAATAAATAAATATTGAATAAATGACCATCATCCCACGACTTGCATTGGACCCCCACTATGTAACTAGGTACTTTTGTAGGTGTTGAACAAGCAGAATCCCTGCTCTAATATATTTTGCTCCTTTTTTTCTATGCAGACTTAGAGATTGATTTCTTCCCCCCGACCCCACTGAGGTATTGGGGATAGACCCCAGAGGTGCTCTACCACTGAGTTACATACCCACTCTTTTTTATTTCTTATTTTGAGACAGGGTTTCACTATGTTGCCCTGGCTGTCCCTAGTGATCCTCCTGCCTTGGCCTTCTGAGTAGCTGTGCCTGGAGAGATCAAATTCTGCAAACAGCCTCTGTGCCAAATCCAATCCACCTCTTGTTTTTGTTCTGCCCACAAGTTAAGGGTTTTTGCTATTGTTGTTGTTTGCATTTTTAAATGGTTGGAAGGAAAAATCAAAAGAATGTTTTGTGACACCTGAAAATTAAATTCAAATTTTAGTGTCCATAAATAATTTTATTGGGATGCAGCCACACCCCTTCATTTAAAACTCTGTGGCTGCTCTCACAGTGTAAATGCAGGGCTGGGTAGCTGCAGCAGAGACTATATGGCTACAGAGCTTAAGCTATTTATTATCTGGTCTTTCTGTGACCCTGCTTTAGGGTTTAAATGAATGAGAATATTCAGCAACAGGTGGGACACATTTACCATTTTTTTCACTGGAGCAGATTACTCAGAAATGTTCATGTTGTGGCCAGGCACGGTGGCACAAGATGGTAATCCTAGTGGCTCAAGAGGCTGAGGCAGGAGAATTGCAAGTTCAAAGCCAGCCTCAGCATCTTAGTGAGGCCCTAAGAACTAACAGAGACCCTGTCTTAAAATAAAAAAATAAAATAAAAAGGGTTGGGGATGTGGCTCAGTGGTTAAACATCCCAAGTTCATTCCCGAGTACCAAAAAGAAGAAAAAAAGAAAAGAAAAAAATTTCAGGTCACGAACAAAATAGTCCTGCTTCCTGGGTTTCAATGGTTCTTGTCAAAACTCCCATTTTCTTCTACAAATATTTCCTAGGTACTTTCTCTTCATCCTCCTTCCCATCCCTGCCCCCTTTTTATTTCTGGTGGGGTTGGGGGATTGAACCCAAGAGCATGTTATCACTGAGTTACATCCCAACCCTTTTCATTTTTTGAGACTGGGTCTTGCAGCCAGGCGCAGTGGTCCATGCCTGTAATTCCAGTGACTCAGAAGGCTGAGGCAGGAGCAAGTTTGAGGTTAGCCTCATTAACTTAGTGAAAATAGGTCTCAAAATAAAAATAAAAAAGTCTGGGGATGTAGTTCAAAAGTAAAGTACCCTGGGTTTGATCCTCAGTACCAAGAGAAAAAAAGAAAAAAGAGAGAGGGTCTTGATAAAATTTCCCAGGCTGGCCTCAAACTTGAGATCCTTCTTTTTCAGCCTCCCAAGTCACTGGGATTATAGGCATGCACAACCCTGCCTAACACCCCCTCCATTCTTGTTTATTTACCACCGTGGGGTTTGTTTTTCTGTTCTTTCTTTCTTTCTTTCTTTATTTACTGATTTTTGCATCATTGGGGGTTGAATCCAGGACCAGGCCCAGGCTAAGCAAGCACTCTACCACTGAGCTATATCCCCAGTCCTTTAAAATTTTTGCAAGACAGGGTCTCCCTAAGTTGCTGAGGCTGGCCTTGAATTTGCAATCCTCCTGTCTCGGCCTCCTGAATTGTTGGAATTACAAGCATGTGCCACTGTACCTGGCTTATCACCCTGTTTTAAATGGTCTGTACTGGGACAGGGACAAAAGGTTCATCTAAGTAGCATTGCCATCTGAGTTTAAGTAGGAAATCCAATATGGATGCCTAACCAAAATTTGGTCTGGGTGAGAATCAAGGAAGAAATCACCTGGTCCACCAGAATTTGGTTGACCTCAAGATGAAAATCAGAGAAAAGAGGCTGTGGGCCTAAGTTGTATCTCTGCTGCAGACAGGAACCAGGCTACAGGAGCCCAGAGCTTTGATGTCCCTAAATGTCAGAGTTGGTGAATGGGAATCAATGGATCAAAAGGCCTCAAGAGGAGCCCAATTTGCCCCTGGGCTTAGTTCAGTACCCTGTTATACCTAAAGTAGGAACTGCAGCTACAGAGGATGTTCTTGTGGGCATTGAACTCAAAGCCATTGACCTTGATGACCACGTCGCAGAGCTTGCCCTCTAGCCGAAGTTCATTGAAGATCTCACAGGTCATCGCGCTCATCTTCCTCTCCATGTGAGGCTGGTGGAACCGTGTGGAGGCCGCCGTGCTCTCCATCTCCATGGCACCCTGGGACCAGCGGAGAGAGGCTGCTCTCCTGGGGTGTCGGGGAGGGTTGTGGGGGGCCCCTTTAGCCAGCTGTCGCTCCTTTTCCCTACTACATCTTTCATATAGGGCCCATCAGGCAGCCCAAGTTCCAGAATCCTGGGCCCGCAGTGAGATCACTCTCAGGATTGTGCTCTCAGGTTCTGGAACTCCCTCCTGTCCCTGCCCCTTCCTTTCTCCCTCCTTCCTCCCTGCCCCCCACACCTCACTGACAGAACACCACCCCTTGCCTCCTTCCTTGCCCTTGAGCCCAAAGCAGAACTGTTACCACCAACACCATATTAGCGTTTTTTATTGATTCTACTTCTGTTGCTCTCTTCAGGTTGTCCAGGTTCAGATCCTTGCAGCATCCGTCCACCTTCCATGGCTCCCACTGTGCTCCCTACACACTAAATTCAAAGAACTCCAAGTTAGCAGAGCAGAAGGGAGAAGTGAAGCTGATTAATTTCTTGTCTTTTTTTCCTTCTTTTTTTTTTTTTTTTTTTTGTACTGGGGATTGAGCCCAGAGGCACGTTCAGCGAGTCACATCCCCAGTCCTTTTATTTTAATTTATTTTTTGAGACAGGGACCCCCTAAATTGCTCAGGGCTTCACTACATTGCTGAGGCTGGCCTCGAACTTGTGATCCTCCTGCCTCAGCCTCTGAACTTGCTGGGATTGCAGGAATGCACACCACACCCAGCAAACAAATGATTAAAACTCATGCTGCCCAGCACCCTAGTTCTCCCTGAACCCTCGCTGTGTTAGTGGCTCACTTTCTACCGTGACAAGGAGGGGCCCAAGTGAGAATGGTTTAACAGAATTCACTTAGGGGCACCTTCCTATCCCCTCCCCGTGTCGGTTTTGTTCCTCTTGCAAACTTTAAGCCATTTAAGGAAATGACCACTCTTGTCAGGGTATTATTCTAGAGAGTGACAGGAGCCACATATGGCCCCATGACAGCCCAGCTCACGCACGTGACCCCAGCATCTTGGGACCCTCCCCCTCCTCCCCCTCCTCCTCACAATAGAACCCGCCACCAGTTGCTCCAGCCTGCGTCCTGTAAAAGCTCCGAGGCCCGGGTGGCACCCGGCGCGAACGGCGGGCGACGCCTGCGCAGTGCGGCCGCGGGACCGTAGTCTTCTCCCGCGCCGCCGACCAGGCCCCCCACGCGATGGCGGAAGAGGTGAGGCTGCGGGAAGCGTCCCGCATGCAGCGGGCCCCGAACCCGCGGCGCCCCCAGGCCCCCGGCGGGCCGCCGAGGTCGCGGCGCGGCGCCCGGGCGAGCCCCGCTCCCCTGGGGCCCAGCGCGGCGCCGGGGTCAGCGGTTCTCTCGGGTCTCGGGACAGGTGAGCACCCTGATGAAGGCCACGGTCCTGATGCGGCAGCCCGGGCGGGTGCTGGAGATCCTGGGCGCGCTCCGCAGCGGCGGTGGAGACCGGCTACAGGTACCGGGGAGCAAGGGCTGGGGCGGGAGGGGTCCTGCCCAGCGGCCTTCGCGTGACGCTCCGCCCCCAGGGGCCTGAGGACAAGCAGGTAGGGTCGCCTGGGGGGAGACCCTGCTGTTCTGAAACCTAGATTACAAAGGTCCCAGCGTGAAGGACCAGGGCCTTCCCCTGCCACACACTGCCCCAGCCCAGAGGCTTCCCACTAAGTAAGGCGGAGGTACTTTAGGAAGGAGCCCGTGCATTGGGAGGATGCCTTCGAAAGCCAGCGCGCGCGCGCGCGCACGCACACACACGCGCGCACGTGCGCGCGCACACCGACACAGGGTCCCACACACCCCTCCAGGAGACTGGGCTTTCCTTAGGGTTGTAACAGTGTCACTTCTTTCCCTCCCTCTCTATCCCTCTCCGACTTTCCCAGGGTTTTGCCCCTAGGCTGGCCACTGGGCTGATTTGACTTTCAAACCCACCCCAAGGCTGAGGCAGGGCACAATAGAAGGTGCCTGTTTAGGCACCAGCACCTTTCTTTTGCCTTTTAGGTGATTTCTGATTTTGACATGACCTTGAGCAGGTTTGCATATAATGGAAAGCGATGCCCTTCTTCTTACAGTAAGTTCCATTCTAGCTTGCCTTGTTGGACTTGACAAGATGACACCTTCTCAGGGGCAGGTAAAAGGAGTTTTGTGTTTTTCCAGATATTCTGGATAACAGCAAGATCGTCAGTGAGGAGTGTCGGAAAGAGGTGGGTCACTCTTTCTTTGCTCAGAAAGCATACGCTACTTCAGTGCCTCTTGATTAGAACCAGATTCCACTATAGAGATCGTAGAAAATTAATTCTTTCCAAAATTTTTATGCTCAGTGGATATTGTCTTAATAAGAGAGGACAGCTTTTCCCTATTGGCTGAGACATAGGATGATGGATGGTTGGAATATAGACTCTGTTATAAGAGAACTGAATGTTATATTACTTAACCCTCCTGCACTTTTATAGGTTGCTGAGCTCTTTCCAGTGCATGATTATATCATTTAGTTCCACTTCATTAGTCACTAAATTGCATTCTAACTGGGTCTACTGGTCTCTCATTATTCATCAATTCTTCCAATATTCCTTTCTTTCTTTCTTTTTTTTTTTTTTTTTTTTTTCTTGCAGTACTAGGGATCAAACCCAGGCTCTCAGGCATGCCTTTCCAGTACTCTGAGATGATTACTTCTTATTAAGATGGGCAGTGATTTATAGATAGCATTTTATTTTTTATTTTGCAGTACTGAGGATTGAACCTGGTGGCTTTCTACCACTGAATTACATCACCAGCTTCCCAACCGCCACCATTTTTTTGGGGGGGGGTGGTCTGACTAAGTCGCACCAAAAATACATACACACACACACATAAATATATGGGATTTTTTGATTTCTGAGTTCTAGTATGCTTGTAGAAAAATGTTCTTTCTGGCGCAATGGCACACACCTGTAATCCCAGCGGCTTGGGAGGCTGAGGCAGGAGGATCACAGGTTCAAAGCCAGCCTAAGCAACTTAGCAAGACCCTATCTCTAAATAAAATAGAAAAAATAACTGGGGATGTGGCTTGCTAGTTAAGTGCCCCTGGGTTCAATCCCTGGAAAGAAAAAAGAAAAGAAAAAGAAAATATTCTTGTACTCCAAAAAGACACACACTGAGAATCTTTCCCTTTTTTTTTTAAGTTTTTGGTGGAAGTCCTGGGGATTGACCCAGGGCCTTCGCATTCTAAGCAAGCGCAATATTGCTGAGTCACCCCCAGCTCTACTTTTCTGATTGTTTTCAGTCATATCTGTGTACAATTTTATCAAATATTTTTCTTTGATTTTGGCTTGCCTTTTTTTAAAAAATTATTATTTTATTTATATATGGTGCTGAGAATTGAACCCAGTACCTCACACATGCTAGGCAAGTGCTCTACCACTGAGCTACAACCCCAGCCCTGGCTTGCTTTTCAAAAATCTAAATGTGATTAACTTACAAAAGAAAATAATGACCAGGTGTGGTGGCACATACCTGTAATCCAAGTGACTTTGGAGACTGATATAGAAGAATTGTGAGTTTCATAGCTTCAACAACTCAGAAAGGCCCTAAGCAGCTTAGTGAGATCCTGTCTCACAATTTAAAAAGAAAAGGGAAGGAAGGAAGGAAATGAAGAAAAGAGAGGAAGAAAAGGGAAAGGAAGGAGAAAGGAAGAATCTTAATGAAAGTCTGAGTTAGATATACTAGTTTTCTTTTTCTTACACTAAAAAGAATCTAGCTGGGGTCATGGCTCAGTAGTAGAACGCTTGCCTAGCACATGTGAGGCACTGGGTTCAATCCTCAGCACCACATAAGAAATAAATAAATAAAATAAAGGTTAAAAAAAAAAAATAAAGAATCTATCTGGGCAAGGTGACTTGTGCCTGTAATCCCAGCAGTTCAGGAGACTGAACCAGAGGATCAAAGTTCGAGGCCAGCCTCAGCAACTTAGGGAGGCCTTGCCTCAAAATTAAAAATAAAAGGGCTGAAGATGGTGATGCAGCTCAGTGGTAGGGCACTCCTGAGTTCCATCCACAGTATGGGGGGCCAGGTGGGGGGAAAGAACCCAGAACTATTTAAATAAAAAGTATTTTTTCATGCAGCTCCGTAAACCATCTTGCCTAGCACCTGAGAAGGCATGCCGTATTTCTAGAAACTGAGAATAAAACCCTGATTAAACCCTGATGAGGGCTGGGGTTGTGGCTCAGTGGTAGAGTGCTTGCCTCGCAGGCGTGGGGCACTGGGTTCGATCCTCAGCACCTCAAAAATAAATAAAATAAAGACATTGTGTCCATCTACAACTTAAAAAAAATTTAAAAAATAACAACCCTGATGACTGAGCTAATTCATAACATCAGCAAAAAAGAAAAAAAAAGTTCCAGTGCCTTTTTTTATCAGATAGTAAATCTCCTTATATCGCTGCCTCCTAGACCTCGTTCTCAGGGTGAGTGCAAGGTGAGCTCTCAGATCCAGTCCCACCCTGGACTTTATCAAATAGGTAAATGCAAGTGTTGTAAGAGAATAGAAGAGGAGAAACTGAGTCTTGTAAAGGACATGTCCCCACCTGAAAACTAACACTGATACAAGGTTACATCCCCTAAACAGTCTTTCTCTTATGCTGTGGGACTTCATTAGGGGTAGACCTGGTGTGTGTTAACAATGACTTTTCTACTCACGTGGATGTCCCCAGCTCGCGGCGCTCTATCACCACTACTACCCAATTGAGATTGACCCACACCGGTCCATCAAAGAGAAGTTGCCTCAGATGGTAGAATGGTAAGTGGCGCTGGTGAGGAGTTGTTCCTGGGCCCTGAAGATGGGATGGGCGGGGCCACCAGTGTTTTTCCAGAGCTTTGATGACTTGACAGCTCCTTCACCTTACTGAGGTTTTAACTGAATGCCATTAGCCCAGCCAGGAGAATAAACTGTCCATCTACACCAGGACTACCCATGTCAGCTAGAGTGGACACCCTCAGAGAGTCCTTGGAATAAGTTAGAAATCCCTTGGTTTGGTGGCCTGTTTGGGGGAAACGTCCCTGTCTTAGTCCACTTTGTGTTGCTGTAACAGAATGCCACAGACCGGGAGACTTAAAATGAACAAAAATGTATCAACTCACTGTGCTGGAGGTGGGAAGTCCAAGGTCAAGGTGCCAGTGTCTACCCAGGGCTTTCCTGCTACATGATCCCAGGGAGGAAGGGCAGAAAGAGGGCAAGAGAGTCAGAGAAAGAGATCGAGAGGGGGCTGAACTTCTCCCTGTATAAGGAACCTACTCCCATACTAATGAGATTAAAGCCCCCTGATCCAAACATGACCCATTTGGCCCCAGCTCCCAACATGTCTTCCCTTGGGGATCAAGACTTCAAAACATGAACTTTGGGGGACAAATTCAAACCTCACTATATAAACCAGCATCTCTAGACAGCGCCTCTAGAGAGTAGGGTCCCAGAGGCGAGGATTCTGAAGGGGCTTCCACTTTTGTAGCCAACCCCTCCAGCTCTGTCCCCCTTGCGTTGCTTTCCCACCCTCTTCCTTTTAAGGAAGACAGCCTTGGGTAATTTAGAATTGGGTATTTGTGGGGTGTCTGCTCCTAGGTGGACTAGAGCGCACAACCTCCTGTGTCAGCAGAGGATCCAGAAGTGTCAGATAGCGCAAGTGGTCGGAGAGTCCACTGCAATGCTCAGGTGAGCTTCTTGCTCTGAAACACTTTTGCCAGACTTTTCAAAACTGCTTTGCATTCTTGGGGCTTGCCTAGCGGGGGTGAGACCCTGGGTTCCGTCTCCAGAATTCAAAACAACAAAACAAACTGATTTGCTTATGCAAAGGAGGATGGAGAGAAGTGGAGCAGAGTTAGTAACTGGAGAGTCAAAGGACACATGATCATGGCCAGAGGCGCCATCCCCCGTGGAGGTAGTGCAAAATGACCAGGGCTCCATCTCTTAGAGTCTAACTCTTTTTTTCCTTTTTTTTTTTGATGGTAAAGGTTTCTGGAGTCCCTCTGGGAGACCACTGTTCTCCACCCAGACATGGGAGTTGCTAAACCAGGACCTTTGATCGTTACCATCCTTCACTGAGCAGCTGTCTCTGCTGGAAATTTCTTTCCTGGAGCAGGGATGGGAGCTCACAGAGATGGGAACAGACCTCAGTTCCGGCCCTTAAAGGGTTGCATATCCTTACTGGGGAGAGAGGCTAGTTCCTGAAAGACCAAGAGTTGAGATGTGTGCAGACTCAGAAAATACTGAGATGAATGTGAAGGAGCCCCAGTGAAGGTGTCCCAGGAGAGCTTCCCAGTGGCGTGAAGAGTAGCAAAACACATTTGCCTGTCTTCTTGCTTCAACAGCCCCTCTCCTAGGTAAATGTCCAGGAGCAATGAATGCATATGACCAGGACAGGACATGCACAGGGTTTATTCACAATAGCTGAAATCGGATAACATCTCAGTTGTCTGTCCAACAGGAAGCTGAATAAACAAATTGAAGCACATTTATATGTTGGAATAATTCTTACTACACAGCAGTGACAGGAAGAAACTACTCACCATATACAAATCATTCAGTGGTTAGGAGGCTGAGGCAGGAGGATCATAAGTTCAAAACCCACCTCAGCAACTTAGTGAGGTCCTAAGCTACTTAGCAAAGACCCTGTCTCAAAATAAAAAATAAAAAGGCTGGGGATGTGGCTCAGGGGTTAAGGGCCTTAAAATAAGCAGTACCCCAAAATAAAAAACAGAAAATGGATAAATCATACAGACAGTGTTGAACAAAATAAGCCAGAGGAAAAAAGTATGTTCTGTACGAATTCCCCCTGCCCTTTTTTTTTTTTTTTTTTGGTACTGTGGATTGAATTGAGAGGTGCTTTACCATTGAGCTACCGCCCCAGCTCTTTTTATTTTCTATTTTGAGACAGGGACTCACCAAGTGGCTTGGAGCCTTGCTGAGATTATAGGCGTGCATGTTGGTACCTGGCTGAATCCCTTTATATGAAGTTCAAGGACCTGTGAAGTTTATGATGTGAAATCAGATGCAGAGGGAGGATAGTATTGACTGAGGAACCTTGAGGGAACCTTGATCTGATTAGTGTTTCCTGGACGTATACGGATGTGAAAATCAGTTCAGCTAGTGCATAACCACTTTCTGTATACCTCAATTTAAAATGTTTGAAAACAATGAAAATTATAAAAATACCTAGCCCAAGTCGACGTTAGAGAACAGTAGCAAAGGCAACGCCCTTTCAGAATTCTTCCTTCTCTTTACAGGGAGGGATATAAGACATTCTTCAACACACTCTATCGTAACAACGTTCCCCTTTTCATCTTTTCTGCGGGCATTGGTGATGTCCTGGAAGAAATTATCCGACAGATGAAAGTGTTCCACCCCAACATCCACATCGTGTCTAACTATATGGATTTTAATGAAGATGTGAGCTGCATGTGACCTGGGCTGGGAAAAGCAGGGGTGGGGACCACCAACCTGGCTGATTTACCCCTTGCCTGGGAGGTAGGGGAGGGAGGCAGCAGCTTCTTTGCCCTCAGGTGGTTATTTATGGGTTACTTCCTTTCTTTTTTTGGTACTGGGTATTGAACCCAGGAGTGCTTTACTGCTGAGCTACATCCGCAGCTATTTTTTTTTTTTTAATATTTTTTAAATTGTCAGTGGACCTTTATCTTATTTATTTATATCTGGTGCTGAGAATTGAACCCAGTGCCTCACGCATGCAGGCAAGTGCTCTACCCCTGAGCCACAACCCCAGCCCCCCTGCTCTTTTTATTGTGAGACGGGGCCTCACTAAGTTGCTGAGGCTGGTCTCAAACTTGTGATCCTCCTGCCTCAGCCTCCCAGACATGCACGACTGCACCTGGCTTATCAGTTACTTTCAAAGGACCCTCTCTGGTGTTTGGCCAATAGTTAACTCTCTGCCGTCATGATCTAGTGTGTGGTTCAGCCTGATCCTATGTCACTGTTTGGATCATGTACTATTCTAAATACTGAAAGTGTTGGATTTTGACTTGTTTTCCTGGAGTCCTAGGTGGAATGCTCCCACTCACCTGTGATCTGATTTCTTCCCCTTAAAAACAGTGACGGAAGCCAGGCACAGTTATGTACACCTGTAATCCAAGCTACTTGGGAGGTTGAGGCAGGAGGATTGAAAATCCGAAGCCAACCTGGGCAATTTAGGAAACCCTGTTTAAAAAAAATTTAAAAAAAAACTAAATGAAAAGGTCTGTAGATATAGCTCAGTGGTAGAGTTACCTTGCATGTTGGGCTGGGGAGATAGCTCAGTTGGTAGAGTGCTTGCTCTTGTAAGTACATGGCCCTGGGTTCAATCCCCAGCATCGCAAAAAAAAAAAAAAAAAATTAAAAAAGGCTCTGGGTTTAATCCCCAGTGCTACCAAAAGAAAACAAAAAAACAGCAGCTGGAATTTTCGTCACTTTGACCTGTGGTTAGGACACGGCCTTGCAGCTGAGTGGTACACACTCATGACCTGAACGGCAAGTTTCTTTTTTTTTTTTTTTTTCCTTTGCTTGCTGTGCTGGGGATGGGACCCAGGGCCTTGCACATGCTAGGCAAGTGCTCTACCCCTGAGCCAGATCTGCAGCCCCTGGAATGGCATTTATCTTACAGGCTTCAATGCTTCCCTCCAAAGAGATCATCAACAATATTGGACGGCCATGCTAGTTTATTTATTTATAATTTTGTTTTTAGTTTTATTTTACTTTTTTCCCACATTTTTTAAATTGGTGCATTAGAGTGGCCTTTGCTGGTTTCAATCAACAGTTATAAACTTTTCTTCTAAAGGCAAGGTAGCAAGTATCTTAGGCTTTTGGGGCACTGTGGTCTTTTTTTTTTTAACTACTTTCAACTTTGCCAGTTCTGCACAAGATGCAGTCATAGTCAATAAGTGAACAAACGAGTGTGGCTGTGTTCCAGTAAAATTTTATTTATAAAAAAAACAAGCTAAGTCAAGTGTGGTGGCTCATCCTGTAACCCCAGCAACTTAGGAGGCTAAGATAGGAGGATCACAGCCAGCCTCAGCAATTAGCAAGGCTCTAAGTAACGTAGACACTGTCTAAAAAAAGGGGGGCGCTGGGGATGTGGCTCAGTGGTTAAGCACCCCTGGGTTCAATCTCCAGTAACAAAACAACAACAACAAAGACCAGGAAAAGGGGCTGGAGAGACAGTTCAGTCAGTAGAGTGCTTGCCTTGTAAGCACAAGGCCCTGGGTTCGATCCCCAGCGCCCCCAAAAAAAGACCAGGAAAACAAGCCAAGGTCAGGAGTGGCCATACCTACTGGCATCAGATCTGCTATTTTGCTGCCCCCAGTATTCTGCCCGCCCGACACACACTATTTTACAACCCAGAACATCCTCGCCAGCCATTGGTCCGTTGTTATTAGCTTGTGAAATCCACTACTTAAGAATAGCTCCCCCGTGGGCTGGGGAGATAGCTCAGTCGATAAGTGCTTGCCTTGCAAACACAAAGCTCTGGGTTCGATCCCCAGCACCGCAAAAAAAAAAAAAAACATAGCTCCCCCGCCACCTCTCTTCCTCACTCTTGCTCCTTCTTTCTCTCTTTCTCTTCCTCACTCTTTCTCTCTCACTCCTACTCTTACTCTTGCTCACTCTCTCACTTTCTCTCTCTCTCTCTCACCCTGCGGGCAGACACTCTGCCTGTCCACTTAATAAAATCTCTTGTGTGAGTTCCCGCGTCCAGAATGGTTTCTGGGTGCTTTCAGTACCTGCCTGTGATCCCAGTGACTCAGAAGGATCGAGGCAGGAGAATCTGCAAGTTTGAGGCTAGCCTTCACAACTTAGATGCAAAATGAAAAAATAAAAAGGGGACTGAGGATGTAGCTCAGTGATAGGGTGCCTCTGGTTCGATCCCCAGTACAATAAAAACAACATCAAAGGACCAACTCTGGGCCGTGGGCCTCAGTTGCCCACCACTAGCTTACAGTACAATAAAAAGTCTTGGCATTATCTCTTACTTTCAGGATTTCCTTTCCTCTGTGACAGAATGGAAAACTGGCACTACATGGGTCCCTGCTACCGGTCTCCTGTTTTTTCAGGGTTTTCTGCAGGGATTCAAGGGCCAGCTCATACACACCTACAACAAGAACAGCTCTGTGTGTGAGAACTCCAGCTACTTCCAGCAGCTTCAGGGCAAAACCAACATCCTCCTGCTTGGAGACTCCCTGGGGGACCTCACTATGGCCGATGGGGTTCCTGGAGTGCAGAACATTCTCAAGATTGGCTTCCTAAATGACAAGGTGGGTAGGGGCCAGGCTTCCTGTCTTCATAGCTTTCTCCTTGAATTCCTGCTCACAAATGCTTTTGGACACCTTCTCTGTGCCAGACGCTGTGGAAAGTATCAGGGGTAAGACTCAAACCATATTCTCACAGCAAACGAAGGAGATACCCAGTGGTGACCCCAAGTGCATGCCCCACACACACCCTGACGCCGAAGTTGAGAGAGAACGTTGAGCCGGCCCTTCACTGTAGCTTACGTGACTGCTCGCTGTCTGTGTCAGGCACTGTTCTACGCATGTCACGGACGTTACCCATTTAGTCCTCCTAACAGCCCCCTGAGGTAGTGACTCTGGGATTTTATAGATAAGGAAACCAAGTAAAGGAGTTTAAGGTGAACTTGCCCAAAGTAATGTAGTTTAGAAGAGGGTGGGACTGATTAGCAGTCCTCCGAAATCATACCTAGAAGGCATGATTGAGATGCGGGAGGTTGGGGTTCTGAACATGAGCTTATAGTTTAGAAAAGAAAAATAGTAAAAACAGACACTGGCAGGGATGAGAACAGCATACAAAGGTACCAGAGTGCTTTACCTCACCAGCAGGTGCTGGAGCCTGCAGATGCTTGAGCCATATGAGAAAACAGCCCCCCTGGGCGCCCTAGCACATGCCCGTAATCCCATTGCTGCAAAACTCAAGCAGGAGGATCACAAGTTCAAAGTCAGCCTCAGCAATTTAGCAAGGCCCTAAGCAATTTTGCAAGACCCTGTCTAAATTTTAAAAAATAGGGGCTGAGGATGTAGCACAGTTTGGTAGAGTGCTTGCCTCAAATATATAATGCCTTGGGTTCAATCCCCAGCACCAGGGGGAAAATAAAATAAAATAAATATAAATATATATATATATATATAAATATATACATATATTTATATATATATAAATAATATATATAATATATAAAATATATTTACATATAAAAATAAAATAAATATATATATATATATGGGGCTGGGGACGTGGGGACGTGGCTCAGTAGTTAAGTGCCCTGGGTACCAAAAAAAGAAAGCTCAGCCCAGATTGATTAGAGGTAACATATGGGCTTTTTGTTTGTTTGTTTGGGTACCAGGGATTGAACTCAAGGGCACTTGAACAGTGAGCCACATCCCCAGCCCTATTTTGTATTTGATTTAGAGACAGGGTCCCATTGAGTTGCTTTGAGCCTCGCTTTTGCTGAGGCTGGCTTTGAACTTGTGATCCTCCTGCCTCAGCCTCCCTATAAGGATGAGAATGCTACCTCGCCTGGCCACATCCTGGCTTTTTTTTTTTTTTTTTTTTTGCAGTGCTGGGGATCAAACCCAGGACCTTGTGCTTGCAAGGCAAGCACTCTACCAGCTGAGCTATCTCCCCAGCCCACATCCTGGCTTTTGTTTTTAACCCTTGTCATTGTCCCTTTGACATTGGCAGAGGATTAATTAAGGCAGTCCTTCTGTGTCTCCAAAGGACAAATCCCTTAACCTTGAACCCCTCAGACTTTGAAAAGGGAGCTGGGAGCTGTGCTTGCGTGGCCTCCTCCCCAGCCCCAGCTCTGGAGTTAGAGGCCTGGACAAGGCATGGTGGGGACTCTTGGTTTGCCTCCCTGGGCAGGTGGAGGAGCAGCGGCAGCGCTACATGGAGTCCTATGACATTGTGCTGGAGAAGGACGAGACGCTGGATGTGGTGAACGGGCTGCTGCAGCACATCCTGCCCCAGGGGGACCGCCTGGAGATGCGGGACTCCTGAGGGCGCAGGGCCAGGCCTGGCCTTGCAGGTCACACTGAGGAGGGGACCCCTCCCCAGGAGGCTGCTCTGCTGTGAGCCCAGAGGAAAGTCCTGGACAACCAAGAGCCACTGGACACTCCCCCGCCTGCCTCTTCCCTCCAAAGCCTTCACTTGCCTCTTCAACAGAGCCTTGCAGGAGGCCCACGGGGAGGGAGGGCGGCAAGCGGGGTTCCAAGGACCCCATGTTAACGTTCTCCAGATCGTCTAGGCCACGGGTTCTTTGTGGTGCACGCCTGTCGTCCCAGAGGCTCAGGAAACCGAGACAGGAGGATCACAAGTTCGAGACCAGCCTCAGCAATTTAGTGAGGCTGTATGTAACTCAGTGAGACCCTGTCTCAAAATAAAAAATAAAAAGGGCTGGGGATGTGGCTCAGTGATTAAGGGCCCCTGGGTTCAATCCGAGATACCAAAAAAAAAGTTTTTTTTTTTGACCAGGAGAAGCTGTCTTTCAGACAAATATAAGGTCTGAAACTTAAAGTAAGATGAAAATTAAAATAAGAAGAAAGAGCTGTTCTGATTCAGAAGGTGTGGGTAGGAGGCCGAGCCCGAACCTCTTGGCCCTGGAGGCCAGGAGCTCTGCGGAGCCCATGTGAGGAGCCCCATGTGAGGAGCCCCGGGAATTAGCCCCGAAGCCCCTCTGGGCACAGTCTAAGTGTGTCTATGCTGCAGGGTGGGCAGGCAGTGTGGGAGGTCGCGACGCTGACTTGGAACGGAGTGGCATCCTTCTGGGGCAACCATGGGATTTGAAATCCAGTTGGGGTCATTGGATTGAGGTGACCATCTAAGAGCCCTCTCTTTAGGGATCCTCAAAGGGACCCATTGGGATGTGGATTTTCCCTGGGGCCCTTGGCTCCTTCTTTCTCCTTCTTTCATTCCAGGGCCACCCAAACAGATGACCTGCAAGGGCTTCAGGCCAGGGCCCCCAGGGGGATAATGCAAATCGAAAGAGAAGCGGCACCTGTTCTCGTTCGCCATTTCTTTCCATCCTCTTCCCCATGTTGACCTAGATGGTCAAGAACTAGCTGGATTCTCTCCAGGTCCCTTTGGAAGAACTAGCTTACGTGGCACTTTCTTACCTGTCCTCCCTCAGAGAAAAGCACTCACTGCTGGGCACGGTGGTGCGCACCTGTAATCCTAGCAACGGGCAGGAGGATAGCAAGTTTGAGGCCAACCTCAGCAATTTAGGAAGACCCTGTCTCAAGATGAATGTAAAAAGGGCTGGACCTGTGGCTTAATGTTGGAGCACCCCAGGGTCAATCCCTGGTACTGAAAAAAACAACAGTGATCATTCACACACGCTCCTGTGAGAAGCTGGCTGTTGGAAGTTACGTTTTCCAGGAGATTCCAAGGGGAAGGTGACATAGGGATGCTGAGTGCCTGCTGGGTGGCAGGCACCATTCTGGGTGCCTGGATGCCTCACATTTAATCCTCACAGTGACCCTACAGTAGATGGAGTTCCTTCCATTTGCAGATGGCTTATCCTTGATGGCTCAAGGATGAATAATTTGCCCAAATTCCATAGCTAGGAACCAGAGCCAGGGTTTAAGTGTTTCTTACCAAAGTCTGTGTCCATCTACATTTCTCTGCTTCAGTATCGGGCTGTCCTGCTAGGTTTAGAGGGGAAGGACTAGCCAGGCGTGGGGGTGCACGCATGGAATCCCAGTGACTCAGGAGACTGAGGCAGGAGGATTGTGAAGCCAGACACAGCAGTAGCGAGGCACTAAGCATCTCAGTGAGACCCTGTCTCTAAATAAAATACAAAATAGAGCTGGGGATATGACTCAGTGGTTGAGTGCCCCTGAGTTCAATCCCTGGTATCAGAAAAAAAAAAAAAAGAGGGGAAAGACTAACATCTGACAGTGGGTCTGTAAACACTGTCAGATCGTAGACACTTTCTGGATACTTTGGGGTCAGAGAGTATCAGTCACTAGCCTTGGGCAACTATCAGGTTTCTCAAAATACCAGGTGTGGGCACATGTGGTAGCACATGCCTTAATTCTAGCGACTGACTCAGGAGGCTGAGGCAGAAGGATCACAAGTTTGAGGCTAGCCTTGGCAATTTTGCAAAACTCTTGTCAAAAAAAAGGACTGGGAATGTAGCTTAGTGGTGAAACACCCGTGGGTTCAATTCCCAGTAACGACCACAATAATAATAGGGTTGGGATTGTAGCTTAGTGGTAAAGTGCCCCTTAGTTCAATTCCTAGTACCAAAAGAAAAGACTCTGGGTGTGTCAGTCAGTTTTCCATTACTATAACAAAATATCTGAGAAAATCAACTTAAAAAGACAAAAGGTTTATTTTGGCTATAGTTTAGAAGGTTTCAGTCTATGACCAATTGGCCACGTTGCTTTGGGTCTGTGGTGGCATAGCACATCATGGTGGGAATGCATATGAAGGTGTCCCGTTCAACTCATGTGAATGGTGGTAAGCAGAGACCAGTGTCCCACAGTCCCCTTCAAAGGCACATTTTCAGTGACCTAAAACCTCCCACTTGGCCTGAACTCTTAAGGCTCCACCAACTTCTAGTAATGCTAGGGGCTGGGGACCAAGTCTTTAGCACATTGGTCTTTTGGGGGAGACATTCTAGAACCATAGCACTTGACAAGAAGTTGGCACTTTACGGTGACATTTTGGCATGTGAGCCCTGTTGATTTTCTTTCCAGTCCCACCCTGTTCTCGGAAGACTTGGGTCGCCTCCATTACAGCAGGCAGAATCCAGGCAGGTCAGCGAGGGCAGATGGCCTGGGCTGGCAGCTGAAGCGGCTCCCTCCAGGACCCCGTGGAGATCTGAACTCAATTCTCTTTCCTCTGGCAAGAAGGAGGAGAACGGGCTGGCGGTAATGGCCGTGGGCCAAAAGCAGGGAGCGGTGGGAGTATCACAGGATGGGAAATTAGGCGAAAAAGTAACCCAGTCTGTGTGGTTCAGTCTAGTCCTCAAGCTTTGCAGGTTATTTGAGGTCGGGGACTGTCTTTTCCATTTAGCTGGGACAATGAGGGGACAAGGATCATCTCTCCATGCCTCCCCTGCAGGCCCCTCTCCTCTCGACATCCACCCTCAGTGGCCCAGGGCTCCCTGTCCATGGTGAAGCCCCCCAGTTAGGCCTGGAGAGGAAGGGACTCTCCGGGAGCGGGGAGCCCTACCTAGGGGCACCGTCTGGAGCTAGTGAGGCCAGCGCAACAGCCGGGTTTGATTCTTCTTTCTACCCCAAACTTTAGGTCAGAAGTCTTCTCCCCACAGGCCCCCAAAAGACCAGCTCCTAAGGCATGGTTTTATCTTTTATTTGACACAAAGGGAAAAAGGGATCGGGCACCAGGTGGGCCTTTTGAGTGGGCAGAGCTGCGCCCACTCCCTCCCACCCCTCCGCCCCCAGTTAGCACCAAAGACTTCCAGAGCCCCAGAGCCCCTTTAAGCAGGTTTTGCCACACAGCCTGTCTTTTCCTCAGTTTGAAAGGAGCCACCTTTGGGGCAAAGCCCAGCCCTGGCCTCCAGCTGGTGGAACAGGGCGAGGAGGGCCGGAGGTCGGTGCCGGAGGATGACCTTCCTGGAGGATGACCTTCTGAGGAGCAGCGGAACTGGAGGCAGCTGAGAGGCCTCCCGACCCAAGCTCCAGGGGAGCTGCCATGACAAGGGATGGGGTGGGACAGTGAGGGACAGTACATGGCCAGGGCAAGGGAGAGGCGATAAAGACACGAGGAGCTCGGACAGGAGGTGTGGGCGGGCCAGCAATGACCCGGCCAGCCTCTGTCCCCAAACTGGCTTTGTAACTCCAAAGCCTTAGGGAGGGGTTGGGGTCAGAAGAGAAAAGTGGTACAGAGGTCTGTTCAGTGGATTTTAACCTGGGGCTGGTGGGAGAGCAGAGTGGGCTCCTCTCACACTCCCACAGTGGCCCTGAGTTGTCCCAGTCGAAGGAGGGACTGTGGGCAGGCCAGTCCCTCTGCCACTGTAGCCCAGCAGGGGCCTTTGGTCTGAGGCCAGGCCCAGGCTCCCTGCCGGTCAGAGCTCCTCATGGACCCGCTCCTGGTCCTCATCCGACTTCAGCTTGAGCTCCTCAGCCGTGATCTTGCCATCCTGGTTGCGGTCCTGATTCTGGAACATGTCCCCGATGGTTTTCTCAGGATCCTGCCCAGGCATGAGGCGGCCTTTGCCTTCATTCACTTGCGCCTTGATGAAGGAGGAGAACTGGGGAGGAGAGAGCCAGGGAGGACAGGGGGCGAGGTCAGGGAGTGGCTGCGGATGGCCTTGGGCAGGGAGGAGGGCAGCTTTCTCCTCCCCCGACCCCAGCCCTGCCCCCTCCCCAATTCAGGAAGGCCTGGGAGAGGACAGGAGCTGGAGTGCAGCCCGGGGGACAGTCCATCCGCCACAGCCGGCTGGGGCAGGTGAGCTCTGTGCCCTCACTAGACGCACCATGAGTGTGACTGAGCTCCTGACCCACCTCCTCTGGGGGGACCTCTCCATCTTTGTTGAGGTCCATGTCTTCAAAGAGGCTGGTGGGAGGGTCCTTGTGCCACACAAACAGGTAGCCCGTGGGCAGCCCGTCCTCCCGGGACACCAGTTCCACCTCAAACAGCAACACGGCGCTGCCAGGAACCCCCCGGGCTGGAGGGTGGGAGAGGGGAGTGGAGAAAGGTCCCTCTCAGGCCAGGCTGTGCTCAGTTTCCCTCCGTGGGACCTGGAGAGCGGCCGTGGGGCGAGAGCTTCCCTAACCGCCCACCAGCCACCGCGGCCTGCGACGGGCCCCAGCCTCTGCCCTCACCTCCACTCTCCCCGTGAGCCAGGTGCGGAGGCACCACCAGCTGCCGCCTCTCTCCCACACACATGCCCTGCAGGCCTGTGTCCAGACCCTCGATCACCTTGTTGGCCCCCAGGGTGGCCTCCTGGGGGGCCCCGAAGTCATGGCTAGGGGAAGTAGAGTCCCAGGTTAGCGTCAGTCCTCGTCCCCTGCCAGTCTGCACCCCATTTTCCCCAAAGTAGGTCCAGGACAAGCCCTCCATTCCAGAGTCGCTCCTGGTGCCCACCCACCAGCAGAGTGCAGGGGTCCCCACTGCCCCTAGGATGGCCCGGAGGCTCCTCCTCTCCCTCCCCCAGACAAAGACCTCCTGCCAGCCTCACCACCCCTGCCCCTGTGGAGCGACAAATCTCATCTTCCACGGGGTGCGACTCAGTAGCTTGCCTAGCATGTGCAAGGCCCTGCGTTCAATCCCCGGTACCAAAAGTAAATAATAATAAAGTAAAACAAATCTCATCTCCCACGGCTCCTGACGCTCACTGGAGGAAGCAAGAGACGTCACCACCGAGAGCGAGGAGCTGGAGGCAGGGGTGCGGCTGGAGCGCCGCCCACGCCTGTGCCCACCCGCCTGCCCAGCCCTGGCCCTGCCCGGGACCCACGAGGAGAAGAGCCTGGTGCCATCCAGCAGGGAGCAGTTGTAGTGGTAGCGAATAAAGTCCCCAAGCTTGGAGGTCTCGTTGCAGCTCTCAGGGGGCCGGGACAGTGTCTTGATTTCCACTGGATCCGCAGGGTTGTGGAAGTCGATGACGTGCACGTCGAAGATGAGCACAGCAGAGCCAGGGATCTTGTCTCCTGAGGCCGGACCGGGAGGCGGTCAGCTCCGGGCTCTAGGAGGGGCTGCTCACCATCTCCTTGGGGCCCAGGCTCAACACACCTTCCCCACCCTGGGGAGTCAGTGGGGGCCAGACCCATGTTTGTCCTGAGTCGATGCTTCCTCTATGCTGCTGTTGGGTGTTGGGGTGAGGGGCAGGGAGCAGGAAGGAAAGCCCTTTTCCACTGCGGCTTTGCAAGCTCCCTAGAATCCACAGGATTAGGCCCATTTTACAGGTGAGAACACTGAGGCTTCCAGCACTGCTGGGTCTCCAATCCAGGCCCCTGTGCTTCCTGGGGCTCTGCTGGGTCTGTTCTTCCATAAAGCCACCCTCTGACCCCAAACTTAGGAGTTGGGTCCCCTTTCCACGATGAGAGGGGGCAGTGGGGACTGCCTGGAGGAAGTGGATGGGATCTGGTGATCGGCCATAAATAAATGCGTTTCTGTCATGAGAGGGGGAATGGAGGCTGTGCCCCTTAGCGGGGAGAGGAGACGGGCCACAGCAGGCAGCTCGGAGCAGTGTGTGGGGGGTGGTGCCTTGGGAACAACCTTACCAGTTCCGTTCTCCCCATAGGCGAGGTGTGGGGGGATGGTGACCCTCCGGCGCTCCCCTATGCACACGCCCTGCAGCCCCTGGTCCATCCCAGGGATGATGTAGCCCTGCCCGATATAGGTATTGTAGGTGTGGTTGCGGGAGTAGCTGCAATAGAAGGCAGGGAGGGCCAGGGAGGGAGTCAAAGGGACCCGACCCCTTCCAGGTAGCCAGAGTGACCTCCTGGCCCCCACCTCCCTCCTCAGATCCCTTCTGACCTGGAATCAAAGAGGGTGCCGTCCATCAGGGACCCATTGTAGTGGTAACGCATGAAGTCCCCCGCCTTGGCTCTCCGGACACAGCCGGGGGGCAGCTCCAGCGTCTCCAGCTGGACGGTGTCCTTCGGGTTGTGGACATCGATCAGTAGGACATGGAAGACCAGGGAGGCCTGCGGGGGGATCACAGTCCCTGGGGAGGGGATAGGGCTTGAACCATACAAGTGGGCAGCAAACTGAGGCTTAGGCAGGCCTAAGTGGGCACCATGCTTTCCTAAGCCCTTCTCTTCCCTCTGTGGCCATTGCTTGTTCCTTCTACTGAGCTGGGTTTTCTCCAAAGCCACCATCAGCCTACACTGAGTCTTTTTGTGAATCAGAATAAAGCAGCCCTTCTGCTAGAACCATCACCAAGGGTTAGATCTCCTCCCTACTTCCCTCCTTGGCTGGCTGGCCTGGTGTGGTGTAGTACACAACCTGAACCACTGTATGTGGAGCCCTGTTCTCCCTCTTCTGGAGAATTCTCCCAAGCCGCTCTCTGCCCTTACCGTAGCCTTTCTCGCCATAGGCCAGGAATGGAGGGATGATGATCTTCCTCCTCTCACCAGGACACATGCTCAGCAGCCCTTGGTCCATGCCCTTGATCAGCCAACCAGAGCCCACGTAGGTGTCATAAGTACCGCCCCTGCTGTAGCTGCAGAAAACCAGGTAGAGGTGGTGCTGCCGGGGTGAGGGGCAGGAAGGGCCGTCTCCAGTGCCTCAGGGTCACCTCCTGGCCCCTACCTGGTGTCGAAGGGGGTGCCATCCAGCAGAGTGCCGTTGTAGTGGTAGCGGACAAAATCGCTGTCCTGCACCATGCGGGGGCAGTGGGGCGGGCGAAGCAAGGTGCTCACTTGGACCGTGTCGGCCTTGTTCCACACATCCAGCAGGACCACGTCGAAGTAGAGGGTAGAGTCCGGGGGAATGAGCCCCGCTGTGGGGCAGAGGCCGGAGCTCGCGATGTTGCAGCCCCAGGGAGGGGGCAGGTCTGGGAGTCCAGCCGCGCCTCCCCGGCCCCCAGAGTCCCTCCTTCCTTCCAAGCCCTGCTCCCACCCAGGGCCCCAGTTTCCCTCTCCTGTCATCCCGAGGCATCGACGGAAACCCTGGGCACAGAGCTGCCGCTCTTCAGATTGAGTGCAGTGTGACCTTGGCCAAGCCACTCCCTAGCTGGACTTCAGATTTCTGACCCCGGGGTCCTGGATTCTGCTTCCTGGCCTCCCCCTCCCCGTGCCTGTGCCCCACCCGCCCCGATTCTCTCACCCACACCAATGCTGCCATAGGCCAGGTGGGGGGGCACGATGAGCCGTCGCCGCTCGTTGACACACATGCCCATGAGGCCTCGGTCCATGCCAGTGATGAGGCGCCCCACACCCACCACGATGGCTACCAAGGTGCTGCGGTCATAGCTGGGGGCAGGGAGGGAACAATAGGATACATTGACCTCAGGCGTGCACAGGCGAGGGTGCACAGCCACACAGTTCCCTCGGCTCGTGGTCCCATACATGAACAGAATTGTGTACCCACATGCACGATGTCCCCTCCCCATACACAGGGTGGACACACACGTGCTCCTCACGTAAGACCTCTCCAGGTCTTCCAAGGCCAGCATGCCACCTGGAAAATACCTGAGGGTCTTTTATTCCCCCTGGGTGTGGAGTGGTGTACAGACCTATCTGCGACTTGTGTTTGCTGACGGTAACAGAGCAGCGAGTTCAGCATGGAGGGCAGAGGAGCATTTATTGAGCACTTACTATATGCCACAGGTTCTTGCTTAAGTTGCCAGATTAAATGCTTGGCCCTTTACACTCACTGTTTTATTGAATTCTTGCTCTGTGAGGTGGGCATAATTGTTTTCAATTTTCTTTCTTTTGGGGTGGGCATTGGGAATCAAACCTACGGGTGCTTTGAGCTAAATCCCCAACCCTTTTTATATTTTATTTTGAGACAGGGTCTCCCTAAGTTGCCAGCACTTTGCTAAATTGCTGAGGCTGGCCTTGAACTTGCAATCCTCCTAACTTAGTCTCCTGAGTTGCTGGAATTACAGGCGTACACCACCATGCTCAGATGTTTTCACTTATCTTAAAAGAAAAAGTAAGACCTGAGAAAATAAAAGCCTTGTCCAAGGTCACACAGCTAGGATGTGATCTGTTGAGGTCCAAGACCCGTATCTTTGCCACTGTACCATAGATTCTCCAAAAGAAAGGAGGATAAGCAGAGCTGACCAGAGGTGGGATGGGAATTGGTTTCAAATTTTGAAAAGGCCTATTTTTAAATGACTATGATTTATATCTATTTTCAGTTATATACTTAAAATTTTTTTAGAGGTAAAGGGAGGATGGGAAATTTTTATTTTGATCAAAGGGGGCCATGGATTAAGAAAATCTTCCAAGTCTGCTGGACGCAGTGGCTCATACCATTACTTCGGGGAGGCTGAGCCAGGAGGACTGAAAGCTCAAGATTGACCAGTACGAAAAAAAAAAAAAAAAAAAAAAAAAAGATTGACCAGTACAATTCAGCAAGATAGGGCTAGGGATGTAGCACAGTGGTAAAGAACCTGGGCTCAATTCCCAGTACTGGAAAAAAAAAAACAAAAAAAAAACCAACAGTTTTCCAAGCCAGGCATGGTAGTGCACACCTGTAATCCCAGTTATTCAGGATGCAGAGACAGGAGGCTCAAAAGTTCAAGGCCAACCTGGGGAACTTAGGGAGACCCTGCCTCCAAAAACAAACAAACAAACAAATAAAAAAGGGTCAGGGATAAGCTCAGTGGTAGAGCAGCCCTGGGTTCAATTCCCAATTCAAAAAAAGGAGGAAGAGAAAGCAAGAAAAAGGTTTCTGAGCGGTGCTCAACACTTGTGAACTGGGCCCTAGCCAGGCTCCCAGAGTTTGCCAGGGAAGCAGCCCCCCACTTCAGCCCCTCCCCCACTCCTGGCTGTCAAGGGCTCAGGGCTGAGCCTACACCTTGCTTTGCCCTCTGAGCAGGTTTTTAGTCTGGTCTGTTTCCCTCACAGTGCTGAAAAGAAGGCCCAAGCTCTGCGCAAAGTTTCTAAAGTTAAACAGCTTCAGGGCATGTGGTTTCTCGCAGTTAAGGTTAATCTGTATTGTGTGGGTTTTTTTTTTTTTTTTTGGTACTGGGGCTTGAACCCAGGGGCACTCTACCACTGCACCACATCCCCAGTTAGTTTTGTTTTTCATTTTGACACAGGTTCTTGCTTAAGTTGCTGAGGGTCTCGCTAAGTTGCTAAGGCTGGTCCTGAACTTGAGATCCTCCTGCCTCAGCCTCCCAAACTCCTGGGATTACAGGCAAGCACCACTGTGCCTGGCTGTTAATGTGCATTGAAGTCATACGGACTTTAGGTATTAGGAGAAGCCCACTGTCACCATCTGGTCTGAATATCACCTTATGAAGGAGACACTGTTCTTATCTCCATTTCTCAGAAGTGAAGCTTTAAAAGACAGAATTCCTTATCCAACATTGTGGTCTAGATTTGAACCAGGGTCTTAAACTCTGAAGTTCAGGTTTTTACCCAATATACTGCCTGCCTCCAAGGTCAAGGTCACTAGTACTCTGTGGCTTAGTGTGTGTTTGGGGAAAGGGCCTAAAGGGGTGACTTCTTTGTGGTGTGGGGCACTGTAGGCGATGGGACCTAAAGTTTACTCGAGAGGCTGGCACACGGCCTGCCCTGACCTCCCTACTACCACCAAAAGTGGACTTTGGTTGGGAAGGCTGAGGTCATACCAGAAGCCTGTCATTCAAACTCTAAGACTGGCAAGATGGGTGGCAACACTGGTCTGGTAGAACTAAGATGGAGGAGCTGGGGGTTCAGGTTCCAGGAGGCCCAGAGAGACATGAAAACCCTCCACGGTGCCCAGGGTGGCATGGCTGACCATGTGACACGTGGACAGAACAGATCATGGCACCTAGAACCATCCTACTGTCTTGTTTTAATGCCCACCCGGCTTTATCCCTGCCCCAGTTCCTGAACGCTTCCATCCCTCCAAATAAAAAAAGGTTTATTCTCTCTTCTCTAACCACAAAAGCAAAGAAAACTGAATGTGGAACCAGGTAGGGGCCTGGGTGGGAGGAAAGGCAGGGGGTCCCCTTATGAGAGACCACACCAGGGTTCACATGCTCCTCCAGCCATTCCCTCCCCCCAACATTGCAGACCAGAGCACCCTCATCAATGGTAGGTAAACGGAGCAGTTCAACTTGATCATCAAGTACATTGGGGGACATGGAGAGCTTCTGTGAAAAAGAACTGGGGTCCTTTGCAAGATGAAGGCTTAGGATTTGAGGCAGGGCTTATCTTTGAGGAGATGGATGCTTGGGAGCCCCTGCCCCACTGTTTGGGTTGAGGGGATCATGAAGCCAATACCCTGATGCAGAGCTTGAAAGGGGAAACAAAGAAACCCCAGGGGCCCAGGAGCTGGGGCTCAGGAAAGACATGAGGAAAACTGGGACACCCAACCCTTTACCTCGAGTCAAACTTCTTGCCGTCCTCGAAAGTGCCATTGTAGTGGTAGCGTACAAAATCCCCCATCTGCACCTCCCGGGGACAGGACCTGGGAATGTGGTACCTCTCGATGACCACATCTTCCAGGGGGCCCCCGGCGGGGCTGGCGCGGCTCAGCCCCCTCCCCAAGGCCTGCAGCAACAGCAGCAATTGCAGCAGGGAGAGCCGGCAGAAGGTGTGGCTGGGGGACCCCGCGGGGAACATGGTGCCCGAGCAAGGCCAGCGGGCAGTGAGGGCGAATGAGGGAACGAAGGAACTGCAGCCGCCAACCTCCTTCCACCTCCTCCGAGAGCTGGCTCCCCCTCTTCCGTCCTTCCCCACCCCCGCCCTGGCTGGTCCACGTGGAATGGGGGCTGGGGAGACTGAGCTGGCCGGGCGGGGTGGCAGTGGCGGTGGACTAGGGGGAGGGGGGCAAGGCCGAGAGTTTAGCGTCCTAGGAATCCGCCACAGGAACTCCGGATCCTCCTCCTCCCATCTCCCATCTCCACTGGGGCCTAGTGGGGAAGGAGGTTCGGGAAAGATGAGAAGTCTGAGTGGACTCAAAAAAAAAAAAAAAAAAAGAAGAAGAAAAAGTAAAGTTCAGTGTCTTTTTTCCAGAGCTCCCGGGTCCTAAAGCCAGGCCGAGAAGTCCCTAGCTTCTTTTGCTGACATCCTCAAATTTAGGCCCCACCGGGTGGGTGGAGAGGCCTGGAATCTGGGGAGCATTTCAGTGCTTCCCCCACCCCAACCGTCCTCCAAGGGAGGCTTCTCTGGAAAGCAGTTTTGTCCTAAAAAAGCTAGACTGTAAGGACTTTGTCACACGGATGGAGCTCCATCGAATAGGTGGGGGTAGCGGTGGAAGGTGTGAAGGGTAAACCCAGGGGTGTGACTCCCGACGCGGGAGGGGGTGAGGACATTGGAGGGTGCAGAAAGGGCCCTAGGAGGGAAGACCAGGTTCCTGGGCTTCACTCTGAGTCTGGGCAGAGTACAGGGAGGTGGCACCTCCCTCCGCTTCTACATCTTAAGGTGGGGGCGTTGTGTGTGGGAGGAGGAGGGCTTTCTGGGCGCCCCTCTCTGGTGCAAAGCGTAGCGCTACCCATCAGCACACCGTCTGCCAAGGGAAGACCCCAAGGGCAGGAGATCGGGCCAACATAGCGGACTCAGGACACGATTGGACCCTCCGAAAAAGGGGGGGGGGACACGACCCCGCCCCCCCCGCCTTCCTCCTCTGGATGCGGGGCGCTAAGACCCAGCAGGCACACCGTGGGGCCCGGGCCCATCAGCTGCCCGCGGGGCCAGGCGCTCTCTGCTCGGGGAGCCCGGGGCGCGGCGGGGGCATGGCTCGGGCGGCGTGGGGACTGCTGTGGCTGCTGCTGGGCAGCGCCGGGGCGCAGTACGAGAAGTACAGCTTCCGGGGCTTCCCGCCTGAGGATCTGATGCCGCTGGCCGCGGCCTACAGCCACGCTCTAGAGCAGTACGAGGGCGAGAGCTGGCGCGAGAGCGCGCGCTACCTGGAGGCGGCGCTGCGGCTGCACCGGCTGCTGCGCGACAGCGAGGCCTTCTGCCACGCCAACTGCAGCGGCCCGGCGTCGCCCGCCGCCTCGCAGCACCGGCCCGCGCCCGGCCCCGACGGCGGCGGCGAGGACTGGGCGCGCGAGCTGCGGCTCTTCGGCCACGTCCTGGAACGTGCCGCCTGTCTGCGGCGCTGCAAGCGGACGCTGCCTGCCTTCCAGGTGCCCTACCCTCCTCGCCAGCTGCTGCGCGACTTTCAGAGCCGTCTGCCCTACCAGTACCTGCATTATGCACTCTTCAAGGTGGGCGTCCGCCGGGCCGTCCCGGCTGCCCGCAGGAGCCTGGGCTCTCCCAGGGCGCAGCGACCCCGCTGTACGCCCAGGGCGGCCGGCTCGGGCACCACTGACCCGCTGTTCTCCACACCCTCACCAGGCTAACCGGCTGGAGAAGGCGGTCGCCGCAGCCTACACCTTCCTCCAGAGGAACCCGAAGCACGAGCTGACCGCCAAGTATCTCAGCTATTACCGGGGGATGCTGGACGTCGCCGATGAGTCCCTTACGGACCTAGAGGCCCAGCCCTATGAGGTGGGGTGGAGGGGGAGCGGGAGGGGTCACCCTAACGCTGTCTGCTGCACCCGTGCACCGCTGGTAGAACGTGTAGAGAGAGGAAGGCAGATGTTGGGTTCCCCTGACTACCCTGCCATGCTCCCCGCAGGCGGTGTTCCTCCGGGCTGTGAAGCTCTACAACAGTGGGGACTTCCGCAGCAGCGCCGAGGACATGGAGCGGGCCCTGGCCGAATACCTGGCCGTTTTTGCCCGGTGTCTGGCTGGCTGTGAGGGAGCCCAGGAGCAGGTGGACTTCAAGGACTTCTACCCAGCCATAGCAGGTATCTCCCACCCAGACGCCTGTAGGCATCCCTCGCACCACGTGACTTGCTTTCCAGAACGCCTAAGGTCTCTTAACACAAATGCTCATTAGTACACATTAATGGAGCAGCTACTAAAGTGCTCAGGGTAGCTGGATGTGATGACCACACACTTGTAATGCCATTGCTAGGAGGGTGAGGCAGGAAGATTGCAAGTTTGAAACCAGCCTCAGCAATTTGGTGAGGTTAATAGGTCATTTAGGATGACCCTGTCTCAAAATAAAAAATAAAAAAGGCTGGGAATGTAGCTCAGTGATTAAGCACCCCACTGGGGGTGGGGTAAAAAGAAGAAAAGAAAGAAAGAAAAGGTTCATAAGCTGAACAGGAATAAGACATTTCCTTAGCTCTCAGAAGCTTTCAATCTGCTGAGATGCAGAGGGCTGGGTACAGAGGGCTTAGTCAGGAATGTCCAACGTGCTGGGCATGGGTGCAGAGAGGCAGTGACATCTCAGAAGGGTCTGGAAATGTTGGGTTCGCAGGCCTTTCAGATAGAGGGCAATGCAGGCTGGAAGATGCCCAGCAGATACCCGGCAGGTGTGTGCAGAAAGAAATTGGGGTGAGAAATCACACCTCATCAGTGGATCCCTAACTCTGAGGTCCCTCAAACAGGGGAGGATAGGACTGTTCTTAGCGTCTCTGTATGGGCTTTGGTCCTGTCCAAACCTCACCTGCCATTCTCCAGGCTCGGGGTGGGATTTGGGGTAAGGGTAGTAAGTAGTACCCAGCCTGGACTCATTCTGTACGCCAGGCATGTTCACCAATTCATTATCTCATGCCCTTGCAGCAACAGGGCAGCTCTGGAGAGGGAAACGGGCTCAGGAGGTGGAGCTGGGTTCTGAAGTCTTCCCCCGCAGTGGGATGCAGTTGCTTACCTAGCTCCTCACTGCTGCCTCCACCCCCAGATCTCTTTGCAGAGTCTCTGCAGTGCAAGGTGGACTGTGAGACCAATTTGACCCCCAACGTGGGTGGCTACTTCGTGGAAAAGTTCGTGGCCACCATGTATCACTACCTGCAGTTTGCCTACTACAAATGTGAGCCTGCCAGGTGGGCTGGGCAGGGGAGGAAAGGGTGTAGACAGCATTGAGGGGCTTCCTGGAGTCATGGGGAGCTACCCTGCGATTGAAATCCTGGGTGATGGGGAGGAAAGGCTGGGGGTGGTGGGATTTGGGGAGTGAACCCTGGGGGTCTAGGGGGGTGAGAGGCTTCGAGAAGGCAGCCATGGGGTAGAATTAGAGGGCCCCTGGGGTCTTGACTAGGTAGCCAGCCAATACTAAGCACTGGCCAGCTGGTAAAACCCTAATTGCACTTGACCCTTTTACTAATCCCATGCAGCTGGCATTACTGAACCCATTTTTCAGATGAAGAATGGAGGCTCACAGAGGGCACGGGGCTATTAGTTCCATAACTAATAAAAAGCAGGACCAGGACTTGCAACTCCTCTCACTTGAGAGCAATCCTGCCATTAGCTGGGGCTATAGGGACAACCCTGGGGTTCCTGCAACATGGAAATGCCAAGCCTCAAAGGCAGGGCAGAACAGAGGGGCTCAGGACCAAGGTGCCGGGAGACTCTTCCTGCGGGCAGATAGCAGGAAGGTTAGGGCCTGTGGTTTCCCAGTGCCATCATTCTCCAGTTTGGGGACCTTATCTCGCCTCTCTGTGCCTCAGATTTCTTGTGTGTAAAATGGGAACGAGGCTTAAATGAGTCACATGGGGCCTGGCACCCAGGAAGCGCCCAATACATGCTAGTTTGCATTAGCATTGGGTGGGGTGAGGAACCCAAGAGGCATTCTGGGAGGCAGCTGGGGAGCAGGGGCACTGGACTGAATTGGGAGGGGTGTTGGGTGGGCTAGGTGGGCTGTCCCTCAAGCAAAGCTCTGGGGCCACTCCTCACCCTGTCCTGCCTGCAGTGAATGACGTGCGCCAGGCTGCCCGCAGCGCTGCCAGCTACATGCTCTTCGACCCCAAGGACAGCGTCATGCAGCAGAACCTGGTGTACTACCGCTTCCACCGGGCACGCTGGGGCCTGGAAGAGGAGGACTTCCAGCCCCGGGAGGTGGGCACTGCTTTCCGGAAGCACCCGCTGCACATGTGGTTTTGCATTTGATGGAAAAGACCTCTGGCTTCCTTGGAAGACTTAGGATGGGGAGGCGAAAGAATAAATATGGACCACAGTTAAAGCCTGGGGTTCAAAGCCCAGCCCTACAGCTGGGTGGTCCTGGGAACATCGCTGACCCTTTCGGAATCTGCTGCCTCCCTTGCAAACTGGGAGTGGTACCATCTACCTTGGTAGCACAGTGTCCAGGGTGTGGGGGGGATGAAATCACAGGACCATAGCTGCCTGCTCCCTCCCGCCTTCATGACCCTCGCTGCTGGCATCCTTCTTCCTCCTCAGGGACCCCCTAGGCTGAGCCAACTGAGGAAACCCCGGGAATCTAGGGCAAGGCTGGCACACATGGGGCATGTGGTGGCACGCCTGCTTTCCTTGTCAGTGGCAGACACTGCTAGTGGCTTTAGGCAGGCTGCCTCTGGAGCCCTCAGAATCCTTAACTCAGCAAATAGCTACAATTATTTGATCAGCACGTGTTCCCAGATCCTTGAGCTAGAAAAGCGCCAGGGGGCCCAGATCCTGGGAGCCCTATCTCCCTGCTATCCCACTCGCCCTCTGCCCCTTCCTCCTTCCAGGAGGCCACCCTCTACCACAACCAGACTGCCGAGCTGTGGGAGCTGCTGGAGTTCACACACATGTACCTGCAGTCAGATGACGAGGTGAGGGGCCCCTCCCCTCCAGGCTGGATTCCCTCAGGGACGCCCTGGAGCCTTTTCCTGGGGCTACCACATGTGACAGAGCTCAGCCGCAGCTGTCATGAAGCAGGAGAAGTTAGCCTGTCCCTTATCTGTACTCTTTTTTTTCTGCCCCCTCCATGTTCCCATTGTCCCTTCTATACCTGTCCCAGGCCTGGAAGCTCTTGCTTCATGTCCTGGCTCTCTTCTGGGCTTGCACTACCTACTCTGACCCTCCCCAGCCACACAGCCTAGACTTGGCATTATTATTATTATTATTATTATTATTATTATTATTATTATTATTTTATTACGGGGCTGGGGATATAGCTCAGTTGGTAGAGTGCTTGCCTTGCATGCACAAGGCTGGATTTGATCCCCAGCACCACACCAAAAAAAAATTTTTTATTAGTTGTTGATGAACCTTTATTTATTTGTATGCAGTGCTGAGGATCAAACCCAGTGCCTCACACATGCTAGGCAAGCGCTCTACCACTGGGCCACAACCCCAGCCCCTGGACTTGGAGTTATTTACACAACTAGTCCATCTCCTTCCTGGCCCCGTTCTCCAGGCAGTCTCCAGGATTGTGCTCCTCCAGGACAGGGGACCAGATTATTATTCCTGACTCTGCCATTGTGCCTGGCCCAGGGCTGGTGCTCAGCTCCTGAGTCTAAATGACCCAGTGAATGCCGGATGCCAGGAAGGAGGAGCCACAGTGCATTATGCTGATTCAGAATGACAGTCTGGCAGCCTGACCTTCTCTGAGGTCTTGCTCTGGTGCTTGTTCACTCATCCCTCCTTTGTGTCCGCACCTGCAGTGGGTTGGGCATGGTCTACACCGTCAGCACGGGCTTAGGTGCTGGTCAGACCTGGTTCCGCTGCTTACTGGTTGGCTGGCCTCTGGGCAGTTTTTAGGTAGCTCTCATACTTCTGTTTCTTCATCCCCCCATTGAATGGGGAGAATAATACCCTTAACATTTTGTTGTGGAATTAAACGAGATCAAGTAGTATGTAAAACTCTTAATATAGAGCCTGCACATAGTAGGTGCTCATGAATGGTAGACATTTGGATCGCTTGTGACCTGCTCTTTGCCAGACACCAGGCTTGAGGCTGGGGTAAGTCGATGAAAGGCAGTCCCTTCTCTATGAGATCACGGGGGAGCACAAACTGCTGCTGGAGAGGTCTGCACGGGGCACCCGAGGTGGCTCCCGGTCCAGCCAGGGCCATCAGTCAGCCTCGGCTTCACCCCGAGGCTGACGTCTGGCTTTGGAGCAGCTACCCAGGCCAGGAGAGCAGAAGTGTTCCTGGGAGGACAACAGCAGTGTGCTCACCAGGGTGGTTCTGCTCAAAGAAGGGACTGAGAGGAGGGCAATGGTGATGGACACCCAGTCTCTGCGGGCGGAGTCCCCTTCATGAGCTCAGGGAAGGGCGGACTGGGAATAGGACCCACATGGATGGACCCTCACATCCTTCTTACGTTAGCTCTTGACACTGGGGAGGGAGGTGGCTGGGGACAGGGAGTTCATCTGGGTTTGGGCCTGCTGTGACCCAGTTCCTCCCTGAACCCTGGGTTTCTCTAGATGGAACTGGAGGAGACCGAAGTGACCCCAGAACCCAAGGAACCCCCATCCGACGCTGAGTTTGAGGGGGAAGGTGACTACGAGGAGGGCCTCTATGCTGACTGGTGGCAGGAGCCAGATGCCAAGGGTGATGAGGCTGAGGCTGGTCAGTGCTGGGTCCTGGTAGAGAGGGTGGAGATGCAGCCTGGGGTGGAGGTGGGGGCACATTAACTTACCCCCTGCATTATGGGAGCCAATGGACACCCCCTCTAGGGGCTTCCAGCCTATTAGCAACCCTGGTCCTGGAACTGGAGAGGCTCAACCCCTCCCTATTCCTGGGGAGGCTCAGTCCTGCCTGCCTCACCTCCTGCCAGGATGGCACCTGGCACCTGCTGGAGGTGGGCAGGGCTAAGCCCAACGTTTTCCTTCTCAGAGCCGGAGCCTGAACTGGCATGAAACGGGCGCCACCCCGCACCCATCGGGAGTTTGGGGAGCCTGAACAGCAGCAAGAACTATTTATTAAACATTAAAATGGACACAGCTGCTTGAGCCCCCATCCTGCCCCACCTGTGAGCGATGCTCCCCAGACCCCATCCGGCCTCTTCCGTCTCTGGGCCACAGATGGTGGCGGTGCTGCAGGTTGGCAGAGGTCCTCTTCCTCCCCACTGCTCCCCCAGCCTGGACAGTCTCCTGGAGAAGTGCCAGCTGCTGACCAGAGTCTCAACCTGAGGTGCAGGGGGACAGTGGGGTTATGATGAACACTGGACCAGGAGTCCTGAGCGTTCTGGCACCCTGACACCTGGTGCTTAATAAACGTTTTATTGTTGAATGTGTCGCAGTGCCTGGCGTCCAGTCTCTCTGGGGCTAAGTCGTGAGCTCTCTTCCATGTGCTCCCATCTCCACTTATCTGTATGACGCGGGGTACAGTGTGGTCCTGGCTGGTCCCCTGCACCACCTGGCTCTATGCGAGTGACTTAGCAGCGCATGACCTTAGATCTGCCACCAGGGGGCGTGAGGACACAGGCTTCCCTGAAGTCTCAGGAAGATGATTTCAGATTTCTAAGGGATCACTCCCCGGGCATAGGACAATGTGGGGAGGGGTCCCAAGAACATTCACCTCCAGTTTTTACTACAGAGGTCCCCTAGAGCCAGAGCCAGCATGCCCTTCCCTTCCCTCTGGTCATTCCCCAGGCAGTAGAGGCCCCAACTCAGGTCCCAGAGGAGCCCTAGGAATATGGCTTGATGACCACAGCCCTGTGCACTGGCTCCATGGGGCAAGAGTCCAGAGGTGCGGGGTACCCATTAGCACTCTCACTTCCCTCCCCATCACCATTCCACAGCAGGATAGCAGGGGACCCTCCACAAAGGACAAAGGGTCAAGGCCAAGGCCAGCTAGGTGACAATTCTGACCCGCTCCCCACATTGCTAGGCTCTCAGGAGGCGGGGTGACAGAAGGCTTTTGCTAGAGGGTGGAGGCAGCTCTGGGGGGCTGAGTTCTTGCTACCACAGTCTCACTCCCCCCTCAGATGGGCCAGGTGACCTGGCCTGGGTCCTGCCTGCCTCTGCCCAAGAAGACTTTCTGTCTCACCCCAAACCCCTCCCCTAGGCCTTGGTCCACTTGAGGGTGAGAAAGCCAGAGACTGTCTCTGGAGCAAGGGCTGGGTCCCGGCAAAGGGCTTGGTCACCTCCCTCCTCCCTTTTTCTCTCTTCTCCCTGCTATAGGTGGGTCTGCAGTGGGAGCGTTTCCTGACAACTCCCAGGTGCCAGGGTGGCCCTGCCCACCCCACCCCTTCCAAGCTGCTGTGTTGTCAGCGTCCAGTGAGGACCCGCCCCTGCTTCTGGGAGGGACTGCCCTCCAGGGCTGGCACCAAAGTGAGCAGGGAGCCGGCTCTGCAATGTGTTTGAGCGTGTCTGTGCAGCTGTGTGCTGCTGTGAGCAGGAGCTTTGGAATCTGGATGGCTGGGTGTGGGTCTGAAAGTGCCTGTAGCCAGAGTGTGAAGGCCTCTGCGTCTGTGCACGTGGGGATGTGCAGGTCTGGCTTGAGCGTGTGTCTGTGTGCATAGAGCTGAGGATGTCCCTGGCAATCCCGTGGGTGACTGAGTATGTCTCCGCACAGGGATATTTGAGTGCGTGTGTCCATGAGTGTGTGTGTGTGTGTGTGCGTGGTGTGTTTAGAGGGCTTCATTTATTTAATACCTATTTATTGAGCACTTGCTATGTAGGGATTGCAGGTACTAGGCAAACAACTCTGGACAAAGCAGGCCACACAGCCTGTCTGGTCAGAATTATGTTCCAGTGGAAAGATAGGCAGTGAACAGTGTCATATAGAGATAGTGATGTTAGGTACGTGAGATGGGAAAATAGAGCCAGGAAAGGGCTCCAGAGCCTGAGGGACAGCAGTTTGTGCTGATCGGCACGTCCCAGGGTGCATCTGAGAGTGTCTCTGAGTGTGTGGTGGTAAGGCAGTGTGTGTGTAGGTGAGCACTAGGGCATATCCCCTGGGAGCAGAAGGCTGATCCCTTCCTAGGCACCCTCAGCCAGGCCTTCAGTCAGTCCAGTGTGCCTTGCTTAGCTGCCCTTTCCCAGGCAGCCACCGGCCCCTCCCGCCTCTCCCTGATGCCAGCGTTTCTCCATCACCCCCAGCCAGCCGGCTTCCCAAACCGGTGAGACAGAGCCAGCCAGTGTCAGCGTGGGCCCTCCAGCCTGTCCTCCCAACCCCACCCAGTCCAGACGCCCTGGCCTCCTCCACGTCTGTCTCCCTTCTCACCCTCCCCGCTCACACCCCACCCAGGATGTCTGCGGTCCTAGAATCCATAATAGGTAGGGGATCAGGGCGGCCAAAGGGTGCCGGGATGCTGACCTCACACAACAGGGCCCAACTCAGATGCCCCAGAGGTGTCCCTGACCCAGAAAGACCCCATCTTAAGGAAGGCACAGCTACTGCAACATATTGAGTACCTACTATGTGCCAGGCCTTAAAACTCTTGTATCACAGATGTTAGTTCCCCCTTGTTTCAGGGGAGGAATGAGAAGCAACTTGTCAAAGTCCCTCAAGGTGGTTGGCAGCTGAGCTGGGTCTGGGCCTTTTCTCCCTAAATCAATGCTGTTTGGAGAAGGGAGGGGAGGGAGAGAAGGCCGGGCTCTCTAGTATTGGTCTCTCCTCCCCTTCGGCTGTCTGCTATGACCAGGAGGAGAAGGGGAGGACTGCAGGTGGGGGACCTAAGCCCCTCCCGTGTGCAGTTCACTGAGGGAGGTGAGGAGTTTAAAAAGGGAGTGGAAGGGGAAAGAAGGAGGGAGGAAGGAAGAGAAGAGGAGGGAGAGAAGGAGGTGGGGAGGCTAGAGGGGAGCTCCTGTTCCACCCCTTCTGGTCAGCTCTGTGGGATTTAGGCCTGATGTTAGGGGACCTGGCGACAGATTTGCTGAGATCACTAAGGATAGGAACTTCCTGAATTCCCGGGGCAGTTGGGGAGGGGGCGCAGTTCCACTGGCTCTCTGAAAATTCCAGTAAATTCCAATGGAAGAAATTCCCTTCATAGATTTGAAATCATAATCCCTGTCTCTGGAAGAACAGGGTTTTCCCTGTGGGCAATGAGGGGACCCTTTTGTCAGAGGCTGTGTCCAGTTGGCTCTGGGGCCAATAGCTTAACTTGACTGGGGAGGTCCTCACAACCACAGGACCCAACCCCCCCCACACAGTTTTCCCACTCTAGGGCCTTCCTCCAGGCCTCTCTTTAAGGATAACCCTTGGCAGATGGCCCCAATTTAATGGATGGGGACACTGAGGTCCAGAGTCTGCCTGGGGTTCCTTCTGAGGTAGGCTGGTTAAGCCCTGTCTGACCCCCTTCGTAATCAAGTTCCAAGATGACTTGGGATTACATGGAAGTGTGCAGGGAACTTGGTCAGCTCACTGGAGCTGGCCCTGGCCTGAATCTTAGGCCTAACCTATGGATACATCACCCCATAATCACCATCTGCCTGGGCCCCAGCTGGCGCCAGGGTACCTGGATAGCATCTCTTCTGTCCCCTCAAACAGCCCTTGGGATGGGAGCATCTCTCTTGCCCATGACTCAGGTGGGGAAACTGAGGTAAGGGGGAGGACACTTGCTTACCCTACCCCCACATACAAACTCTGGAAGAACTCACCAGGATAGTCTTTTAAAAATTTTTTGTTTTTGTTGTTGTTGTTGTTGATGGACCTTTATTTTACTCATTTATTTATATGTGGTGCTGAGGATCGAACCCAGGGCCTCACACATTCTAGGCAAGTGCTCTACCACTCAGCCACAACCCCAGTCTTAGGATAGTCTTAAGCAAAGAAGAGGCCCAGGTGGAGAGAGCTTGACATTTTCCATTTTGTGTTACCTTTTCCATTATCCTTTCCGAAGAAAAGTACAATGTTCTATTCCAGGGGTGAAATAAGAGCTGTCTAAAGTTGATTTCCTGTGCCCTCAGCCACTTGGCTAAACCCTCCTGGCCTTCCTGGAAGAAGAGGTTGGAAGGGGCAAGTTTACTCAGTCTAAGTGGGAAATCTGGCCTTTCTACCTGGTCCCGGTGGGTGTGGGGAGTAGTGGTCACTTATGAGTCCCACAGTCCTAGATGACCTCCCATGAAATTTTTTTTTTGTTATCGCTGAATGAGATTATTCACTCAGTCAAGAGACAGGGGCAGGACTGAAGTGAGAAACTGCTTGTCATGTGGTCACATGACTTTAACCTTTGACACAGTTATTTTGATAACCCTATTTTGTTTGTTTGTTTATTTATTTTTAATACACCAGTCCCTTCAGAAATGGAAATGTCACTGGTCTTGAGCCCTGATCCCTGACCTCACACATACTGGGGTCCAGCTGGCTTCTAACACCCTTATCAACAGCCTGGTCTGGTCCTCCTCATCCCCCACACTTGCTGCCCCTCCACCCACCACTTCCAGGTTCTCTGTTGGTGCCATAAATTACCCATGAGCTGTAAGTTGGCTGCTGCTTCAACTGGAGGTCGAAGTGCTGATGAAATATTTAAGGCTTTCAACTCTCCAGTTCCCTGGGGACTGTGGGATGGGGGCAGGGCAAGTCCTGCCCCAGTTCCCACTCAGGTGGAGTCCAGTGGCTGAGAGGGTGGGGTGGGGAAGGGTCTTTTTGCACAATTGATTGCTGTGACTCGGTGGTGCCACTGGTAGTGGCCTAAGACACAGCTTTGGATCCTGAGGAGGGTGGCTTGGCCCACCAGGAGCCACCCAACCCTAGTTCTGTCCTGGCTCTATGATCCCAAGGTCCTCCTGGCCTTCGCTGAGGAAATCAAGCCTGGAGAAGAATGAGCTCTCATCTCCTCTCCCACTGAGCCCCACCTTCACTAGGGTGGAAAGATGCCCAAATAGAGGCCGGTGCTAGTGGGCCAAGAGGCAAAGCCTCAAGTCCCAGCCCTGCCAGGAATTTACTCCTGTGGCCTTCGAGAAGCCCCCTCTTGACTCCAGCCTCAGTTTCCTCGTTTGTGCAAGGCAAAGGGGGTTCCCCTCAGAACACTCCTTTCTCCTCGGCTCACCAACTCTCTCCACAGGTGGGAGAGAAACTGCGGCGAGTGTGCGGGCACACGCATGCGCCCGGGAGGGGCGGCCTCTCCTCTCCGTGGGAAGGGCGCCTTGTCAGGGCAGGTATCACTCCGGGCTTGTGCAGGGAGGGAGGGAGGGGCAGGTAGGCTGGCAGGGCGGGTGGGGCCCCAGCTGTGTCAGCCTGTGTGTGGAGTCGCCCAGGCCAGGAGCAGGAAGCACGGTGACTCAGGTGGCAAGGTCTTGCTTGCCCCTCCCTCCCCGGTCAAATCACTCAGTTGTGGGAGGGGCTCAGAGAGCCAGTGAGGCTCCGCTCAGAACCTAGTCAGAAGCCCATCCTCTTCGGCCCCTTAAGTCCTGGAATTGCACCCTGGGGAGGGGGGAGGGGGGAGGGGGGCTGGGGGCTGGGGGCTGGGGGCTGGGGGCGGGTAAGGGGCCACCCTGGGGACAGACATTCTCTGGAGAGGTCCTGATCCCTCTCACCTCGTCCTCCCTCACCACTGGTATCTAGCCCTGTTCTGTACTATTTCTGGCCTGTCCTATCTCTGTTTTCTTGTCTCCCTGTTTTCCTTTTGGCATTCCATCCCCGCCCACACGCCTTGCCAGAGAGGTGTTGCTGGAGCTACCTCTGTAATTAACAGCCTCCATGACTGGGCATAGCCCACAGGACCGGCTGTGGGCAGTCTCTGACCTCAAGACTCCTCCCTTGGACAAATGGCAGCAAAAAAGGCAGAAGCCACCCAGCCTTCTTCCTCTGTTTCAGCTCTAGGCAATATGAGGTCCCCTCTAGCAGCTGACTTTGGAGCAGGTGTCCTCAGACCTGAAGGGGTCACCCTAAGGAAGTCAGTGGGCAGGGGTAGGAGGACAGTCGGAAGCCCACGCACCACAGATCTGTATGAATTCCAGAGCAAGCTAGAAACCGTTAAATAAGCTACCCTGTGGCAAGTACACCTCCACAGTGAGGGAAAGAGTTTAGAATCCTAGACTCTTTGTCAAGCCATGGTAGACTCAGGGAGAATGCTCCCCAGTTGCCAGCACACACATAAAGACTCCAGTTGACCTGTCCAGCCTGTGTCCTTCCTTCTGCCACAATTGCCCTCATCACTCCTTTGTCATAAGTGTGCACCTGTGTGTCAAAGTGCTTCTAAGAGGAAGGACCAGGGTGAGAGACCCCAAGGGCTAGAAGCAGGATCCATGCAAGGAATTCAAGGGTTCCTGGTACCTGGTAGCAGTTTAGAAGTATGTAGTTTAGCAGGGACCTGAATTCTGTGTAGGCTCTTCGCCCTGTCCCTGTGTGGAGGGTCACAATACTGGGAGGGCCAAAGCGGGGTCTTTTCAAAGGTCAGGATCCAGGATGGTTCTGCCCCTGGAGTAAGAGATGGCCATGCCCAAGGAGCCTCTAAAGCTTTGTATTGCTTTTCATTCAGGTCTGCCTCCACCCCAGGAAGAATTGCCAGCTGTCAGTTCTCTGTGATGCTGCTGCAAAGCCAGGGAGCCCCCTGTTATGATTCATCATCATCCTGCAAGCCAGCTCTTCATCCTGTCTTCCTTTCTAGAAGTTGCCATCTCTTAGGCCACCTGAGGCCAAGAGGAGGGAAGAAGTTTGTGTGTGTGTGTGTGTGCAAGTGCCTTCTGTAAGTCTAAATCTCTGCCTGTCTCTGTTTGGGGAAGGGGCCCTACAGCATAAAGATTATGTTCAAATAAAGAACAGTAACTCTTCCATTTCCTTAAATGGTTCAGAGACCTGGAGGAGAATGAGGGGAAGTGACTTAAGCAGAGGAGGTAGCCTGGCTGTTCTGGACCCTGGCTGATTGATGTTTAGCTTATCCTGGAAAAGTGCTTCCCCAGGCATTTGCCTATAATCCCAGCGGTTCTGGAGGCCCAGGCAGGAGGATCACAAGTTCAAAGCCAGCCTCAGCCACTTAGTGAGACTCTAAGCAACTTAGCAAGACACTGTCTCAAAATTTAAAAAAAGGAGTAGGGTGCAGTGGCCCACACCTGTAATCTCAGCAACTCAGGAGGCTGAGGCAGGAGGATCATGAGTTCAAAGCCAGCTTCAGCAAAAGTGAGGTGCTAAGCAACTCAGTGAGAACCTGTCTCTAAATAAAATACAAATAGGACTGGGGTTGTGGCTTAGTGGTTAAGTGCCCCTGAATTCAATCCCCAGTACCCCCAAAAATTTTTGAAAAAGGGCTGGGGATGTGGCTCAGTATTAAGCACCCCTCCGGCTTAATCCCCTGTACCAAAAAAGAAAAGTGCCCCAGCCAACAGTTGCTCCTTGGACACCTTATTGCCAGTTATTTAGGTCTCTCAGACAGCTTATGCTGGCTCCTGGTGTTCTTTTACTCTTGACTCCAAGTCCCCAGAAGGCTGCACATTTGAGTTAGCCATATGTGTTCTTGGTGGCCTGAGGAATGTGCTTCTACTGAGTGCCAGTCAAGAGAAATCAGGTTAAACTGAAAGAATGTGAATTGAGGCCAGACATCAGAAGGAACTTAGCTTTGTTAGAATAAGGAGACAAGGGAGATTAGAGAATCTCCTCTTCTGGAGATCTGTCAAACAGAGACGTTCCAGCTTTTTTTTTTTTTCCCCCAATTTTCCTTGGAATCGAGTCTAGGGGTGCTCAACCATTGAGCCACATCCTCAGCCCTTTTTAAATTTTTATTTAAAGATAGGGTCTCACTGAATTGCTTAGGACCTGGTTAAGTTACTTTGAACGTGTGATCCTCCTGCCTCAGCCTCCTGAGCCACTGGGATTGCAGAACGGAGCCCAGTAAGAAATCCCTGGTTTTAAAGGCTTGGAGGCAGGGGATTGGGTAAGATGGCCTTGTAGTCTTTCCTTCAAGTTCAAGCTACAAAGGAAACTGTGGTGACAACAACATATCCCTATCCTGGGTACCTCCTGTCCTGTCAGATCAAACCCATGTTCAGAGAGCTGATTCTTTTTTTTTTTTTTTTTCACCACCTGGACTGAGGATTTAATGCCTTAAATATTTTGTTTTAGTTGTAGGTGGACACAATAACTTTATTTTATTTTTATGTGGTGCTGAGGATCGAACCCAGGGCCTCATGCATGCCAGGTGAGTGCTCTACCACTGAGCCACAACCCCAGCCCCCTCGTCCTTTTTGCTTTTTACTTTGATACAGGTTCTAAGATGCTGAGGGTCTTGTTAAATTGACAAGGTTGGCTTAGAATTTGAGATCCTTCTGCCTCAGCCACTTGAGACTGCTACTGTGCCCAGCAGCCAGACTGCTGATTCTAAGAAAGACCATTTTCTGATTCTTTCCTGTATTCTCAGATAAACTTGTGTCCTCAGTGCCTGGCAGGCACATAGTAGTTTAGGAAATGTACCGGAAATTGATCTGGGAGGAGACAGCTTTAATCTGTCTTTCTTCTGCTGTGGTGGAGTACACCCAATTCCCAGTTTGTGAGTTTAGCTTTTGGGCTCTTGTGTTGTGACATGCTCCATGCTAAGCATACAGGGGGGCATTCTGGGGAAGGACATGTGCGTGTGCGCACACACACTCACACACACACACACACACACACACACACACACACGGTTTTATTCCAAGACCTCATTTCTGCCAAGAGTGTTGGTGCACACCTATAATCCCAAATATTGAGGAGGCTGAGGCAGGAGGATCTCAAGTTCAAGGCCAGGCTGGGCAACTTAGAGACCCTCAGCAATTTAGCAAGATCCTATCTCAAAATAAAATATAAATAGGGCTGAGGATGTTGCTCTATGATAAAGCATCCTTGGTTCAATCCCCAGTACAAAAATCAAAGTTAAAAAAAAAAAGTGAACCAACAAAAAACCCCCATCAAAACCCCAAAGCTGCATCTCCGTCTCTCCATTCCATCTGGGCTCGTCTACTCCTCTCTGTAGTCACCCGGCCCTCCCCTGCCTGTCTGCTGACGTCAGGGGAAAGAGGAGGGAGTGAAGCCAGGTTGGGGCTGGGAAGTTATTATTGCATCTGGGTAGGAGGGGGCTGGGAAGATGGAAGGTGGGTGGGAGGGGAAGGAGGTGGGACTCTGGCAGCAGCAGCAGTTTAAGATGGTGACCTTGTTCCCTCCCAGGTGGGACTTGGCATTGTACTATGTGGCAGGGTGGCAAGCAGGTGGTTAGGGCCGGGGTAAGGTAGGGATAAAGGTATGAAGGTAAGCTGGAGGAGGGCAGGTCAGAGAACTACAGCAAAGGGCACTGGTGTGTGGGATCAGAATGTGGATATCTCTCTGGCCTCTTCCAGCAAGGCCTCTTGGATGGCACAACCTTGGAAGAGAGCATAAGTCATCATTCCTTTCTGGCTGGGGAAAGTGGTCCAACATTGCTGCACCTAGCTGGTCCTCCCCGCTCACATTGGATGTGACAGATTTTTATTTTTTGCTGGGAATTGAACCCAGGACTTTGGGCATGTTAGGCAAGTGCTCTACCACTGAGCCACATTCTCAGCTCTGTGCTCACATGGGGCTACACAGCATTTTTAAAGGGAGATCCTTTTCTAAACAATCATCCCCAACACCCCTCACCTCCTACAGACTGTTTACATTTATCCCTCTGTGAGCTGTCTGAGGGTCGGGATCAGTTTCATTTATTTTCTGTATTACCAGGGTCTAACCCCATGCCTGGCATAGAATTGGTGCTCAATATTTAAGTGTTGAATGAATGCTGTAGGACTCTTGGCATACTCTGCAGCCACCAGCAGCTTTAATTTCATCAGCCACAGAAAGGAAATCCCTTGTCTTCTTAAGCTGCCTGCTGGGAAGTTCTTTTTGATAGCTAACCCAGTCTCTTCCACTATGAAGCTTGCTGCCCCATTTCTTTTATGCCAATGCTCGGTTTCCTTTAGATCTATTGCCTGATTTTTTCCATACTGACCAATGCCTCCTTACACCAACACTTTATCCTTGGACCAAATAAAGGCTCTTCTGTCTCTCTTTAGAGTATTAGTTTTCCTGCCCCTTTCCCCAACTGTGTTGACAATTTATGTCCAAACTATTCCTCAAGGAGGGGGAACATGGGGTTTGGTGAGACTTGAAATGAGGAGAAAGTGGTTCTATCTTGGAGTAGGCCACTTTCTAGCTTTGTGACCACTTTGAGCCTCTGTGTGTGTGTGTTTTTTTTTTTTTTTTTCCCCCGGTACTGGGGATTGAACCCAGGGGTGTTTAATCACTGAGGCACATCCCCTGCCCCTTTAAAAAATATTTTATTTGGAGAGAGGGTCTTTCTAAGTTGCTTAGGGTCTCCCTTGGTTGCTGAGGCTGGCTTTCCCAGCCTCCAGAGCCGCTGAAATTACGCGCCACCACGCCCAGTTTGAGCCTGTTTCCTCATCTTTATTTTTTTGTGGTGCTGGGGATTGAACTCAGGTCAGTGAGTATGCTAGGTTCTACCACTGAACTACCTCCCCAGTCCAGTTTCTTCATCTTTAAAATGATGATTATTTTGTTGCCCTCATAGTTTTTCCGAACAGTCATGAGAACTTAAAAAAAAAAATTAAAAAAAAACTTCGTTCAAATCCTAACATTTTGCAACTATCCAAGTGCTTTCACAAAGCTTATTTCATTTCATCCCCACATGCCGAGAAAGATAAAGTGAATGTACCCAATTTACAGATGAGGAGAAACAGGGTGAAAGGTGAACTAACTTGCTTAAGATCATAGAACTATTAAGTGGCAGAACCCAAACCCAAGCCTTCTAATTTTAAGTTCAAGGCGTGTTCCATATTTGAGGGAAAAAAAATTCCAACCCAGTATAAAGCTTATGAAATGCTTTACAAATATGTTATTACTACTTTGGGGCAAGGATGAATAAGCCCAAAGAAGCATTGTGCCTGACGCTGAGTTGGGTGACCAGTGAAGGCGTTGGTCCTTTCCCATGGCGCCCCCTGACTCACCTGTTGGACAGGTAGGGGGAAGGGGAGAGTAATGAGTCTTACCTGCTCAGAGCTAGGGTGGGGCAAGACACACCCCACCCCTTTCATTGGCTCTTTCCTTAGTCTTACTGACAGACCCTTGCCCAATCAGGAGGAAGTAACTTTCTATCTGCCAATAGGTGCAGAATGAGGATGGGACCTCAAGTTCGAGGCCATCCCCAGAGTCGACTGGCAGTCCCTGGGGCCAATAGCAAGCGCATAAACAGAGGCGGCCGTGGAAGAGGACTGGGCGCGATGCTCCGCCCCTCGGTGGGACACTCAGGCGAGGCAGCCAGTGAGTTCGCATCAGTGGGTGGGCGTCTTCCTCGGAGGCGGAGCTTCAAGGGGGCGAGAGGTGTGGCTTGGCTGTCAGGTCCCTTCGCCTTTTGTTCGGTTACTGAGTTGCTGCCTTGGCCAGAGTCCGGAGCAGCCGCCGCCCGAGCGCGCCGAGCTCAGTTCGCTGCCCGCGCCGGCTCCCACCCGGCCCAACCACGACCCGGCCCGGCTCCACACGCAGGTGCGGACAATCAGGGCAGGTATCGCTGGAAAGAGTGAAGGGGTGACGAGCGGCCGAGAGGTCGGTCCCATCCGTTTTAGGGCAGGTGAGGGTGGGTCCTAGGGAGCGCCATCCTGCACCGGCGGCAGGGGGCGCGCTAGGGTCCTGTGCGCGGTGTCTCAGGGGGTACGCGGTTCGGGCGGAGTGTGCCTCGGGGCTCCGTGAGCCTGGATCTGATAAGGGCGGGGAGGGATCAGGGCAGGTGCCTCCTGGGTCGCGCCCCCAGCGGGGCCCGCGGAGCTTGCCCGACGCCGCGTCCCTGGCTCTCGCCCTGAGCTGGCGGGGCAGACTTTGACCTGCTCCGCCTGCGTTCCAGAGCTCACTCTGCCGTCAGGAATTTACCGTCTGGGAAACTTGCTGCCGCTGGTCTCCACGGGGCCACCCTCACCCCACCCCACGCGTCATCCTCGCTTTCCCTCCCTCCCTACTCCCCCAGGCCTGGGTGGGGCCCTATTGTCTGCGCCCAGCTTGCCCAACTGTGGGGGCCGAGCTCACATTTTCCCAGCGACGCGGGCCCCACCTGCTGAGCAGGTGAGCACACGGAGTAGGGAGGCCCTCCCTTCCAGCTCCTGGAGCTTGGTGCAAACCGTACTTGAGACGCCTCCCTCCCCTCGGGTGGGTGCCGGGCTATGACTCCTCCAGAGGAGGTGGGATGGGGTGACGAGGGGGCTGGTGCTGGACTCAGTGCCCCTCTGGTGTCTGGCACTCCCGTCTTGGCCTGGGGCGTGGGGAGGCAGGGGGTCTGTGCATGGGTAGAGAGAATTCAGGGTCACCTCGCTCAGTTTCCAGTAGCTGCGCGTCCTCTGTGTTGATATAGGAACAGCAATACCCTTTACCTCTAATCTCATATTGTTGAAAAATCACCCTAAACAAACTTTCCAGGAGAAGTATCCACGGCAGCTTTCTCTGGGGGTTTTCCTGTCTCCTTGCCCAGAGCTTCCTACAGGCTCTGGGGGTCCTTTTTGGAGCAAAGCACCTTTTCGCAGCCGACTCCAGGCTGAACGTGGGCCAGTGCCTGCGCTCTGACCCTGTCCTCCCTGCCCCCACCTCCATCCTGTTTGCTGGGCCCCTGGGGCCCGAGGTGGGGGCCAGGGTAGGGGGGGCGAGAGGGGAAGCGGCTTCTTCCTTCTCTTCCTGCCTCCGGGGACCACCACACCCCCTCGGATGGGGCCTGCGTGAGTGGCTGGCTCTTGCAGGCTCTGCCCCCTCCCCAGGAATGGGGTGGGTAGGGTTGGGCCAAGCTGAGAAGATTGTTCTTGTTTTTTTTTTTTTTTTTTTTTTCTGCACCCCATCCCCCATATTACTTAGCTGGCTGGTAATTGAGGCAGAAGTGCTGGGTGCACCGGGGCTTGCTTTCCATTTGATTTGTGAATTATGAAGATGCATTATTTCTGGAGGCTTTGCAGCCCTCTCTCTAGCCCCCTGCACCCTGCTTTCCTGAGAGCCTTTGGTGGGGAAAGTGGGACAGGAGGAAGGCCTTTTGAGGAAGGTTTCCTCCATGCAGACACCCTCAGGCAGAGCTGCATTAACCTCCTCTTCCCTCAATACCCTGGGAACCCATCCCCTGGCTGATTTCCACCAGGCTTGCCATACTGGTTTTTAAAAAATCTCTTTTTGCAGGTATTTGGAGCCCAGCCTCCTTGGGTTTCAAAGCAGGAATATAAGAGTTGGGCTGTCCCTCAGTCTTGGGGCAGGAGGTAGATGTGGTGGGGGTTATCAGCGCTGCTTGTCCTGTTTCCCTTGGGAAGACGCTTCTGCCTCTTTCTTAACTGTCGATGGGAGAGTGTGCGCCAGGCTTCAGACCCACTTCTTTGGAGTGTCCTGGGTGAGGCTGTAACCCAGTCCTGGGGATGGGGATGTGTGTATGTGCACCCTTAGGTAGCCCCAGGAACGTGGAGTTTGTGCCCAAACAACCTGTTTTCCCTCTTCTCTGTGCCAAGGTGGGGGAGGGAAAGGCATTGTAATTACGTTGACTAAATGATTAGTTTAGCTAATCTAGTTTGTGACTGTGATGAAAAGATAATACTGAGGAAGTATTGCTAGGAGGTGCCTGGTGAAAACTGGCTACTGACTGGACAGGAGGGAGGAGGGAAAGAAGTAGGATCCAATTAGTCATTTCTTGCCAGATCAAGCCCCAGCTTGGGTGACAGGAGCCCTCCCCCGCACCCCAGCTCCACCCCATTCCCTCCGGAACCGCCGCCGTTTGGGCTGCCAGAGCTGAGACTTAGGGAATGCGGCATGTGGGAACTAAGAAGGTCAGGCGAGGGCTGGCAGCCTTCTCCCCTTTTGAGGCCCATGGGGTGGGTGCCCATGAGACGGAGGGGGTGCTCCCCACCAAGTGCCACCTTAGAATGACATGGCACAGTTGACTAGTCTGCAGAAGGACTGTTTATCTGGAAAGGTGTTATAGGGGGACAGTTCTGAGCACAGGGATTTGGGCTTGGGCAGAGCTGAACTTGAGTCCTAACCCAGTGTCTTCTTACTGGCGTAGCCTTCGTCAAATCTCTTCCCCTCTTGAAGCCTCAGTCCCCCCTTTGGCAAAATAGGAATAATAAATCCTAAGAACTTGATGAATGGTAACTTAAAATCAAGAAAGGACTATGGAGCTGGGCTTGGTGGTGCGATCCCAGCAACTCAGGAGGCTGAGGGAGAAGGAAGGATTGAGGGTTCAGAGCCAGCCTCAGCAACTTAGCGAGGTACTTGGCAACTCAGCGAGACCCTGTCTCTAAATAAAACATGGAAAAGGGCTGTGATGTGGCTCCGTGGTTAAGTGCCCCTGGGTTCAATCCTCAGTACCAAAAAAAAAAAAAAAAAAGGACTATGGATACCAAGCACAACTCACTGTTTTCATGTACTCATTTTGGCTACCCGTAGAAGTAGGTGTCATTAATTCCATCCTATGGATAAGGGAATTAAAATGCGGGGCAGTTAAGTAACTTGCCCAAGGTTGCACAGTAGGACTCAAGCAGAGCCAGGACTAGCATTTGGGTTTTTTGGCTCCAAGCCCAGAGCCCATTCTGCCTTATGGTTCTTCTGCTACTGTGAAAGGACTTTTTTTTTTGATGCTAGTGATGGAACCCAGGATCTCACATGTGCTAGGCAGGCACTCTACCACTGAGCCACACCCCCAGCCCCCGGAAGGAATTTTTTTCTGCTGCCTCTTTTTGACAGCCTCTGCTAGATTGGTAAGAAGAGAATTCAGAAGGGCACAGCAAGCAAGCTGTGTGGGTGGTAAAGGTGGGGACAGGTTTGACAGGTGGGAGTGACTCATGTCCTAGCGGCTCTCAGCACTCTGGAACTTCTCCAGGGGCTTGATGGAGGGGTTAGCCCCCAAGGCTAAGGGCTCTGGTGGGTGTTAGGGGATTTAGGTAGAACCACGGCTTTCTGGGCCTGTCCCTGCACAGGAGGTGGGCATTGCCCGCTTGGCTAGGGTCTGAGGCTGTGCCTAGATAAAGGGGGCTGCTCCCTGGGGAGCGGAGAGAAATGAGAGTCAGATTCAGGCCTGGGTGAGTGTCCTGCTGCATGGTGCTAGCTGGTGCTGCCAGGCTGTTCTTGGAGGGAATCGGCCATGCTCCGGAGGTTGGGAGGCCTGGGGGCTGTAGTAGGCTGCTTCTGGGTAGACCTTTCTGGTGATGGAGTGAGAGTCTCGGGTGCCGTCAGCCAGGGCTTCAGGCTTTGAGGGAGGAGCTAGTGTCAGATTGTCCTGTCAGACCAGTCTGGATCTCGATCTGGCACCTCTGCCAGCTGGGTACCTGATACCAGAATGGGTCTGCAAACAGTCTAAGACATGGGTTCTTGGGGCTGGGGATATAACTCAGTTGGTAAAGTGCTTGCCTCGTGTGTACAAGGCCCTGGGTTCAATCCCCAGCACCACCACCGAAAAAAAAAAAAAAAAAGACATGTGTTCTCTGTATAAGGCCCTGGGTTTGAACCCTAAGACTGGAAAAAAAAAAAAAAAGGAAATAAAGAAATGGGTTCTCCATGTGTGATTACTGAGTCTGATTACTGAGTCTCTCACCACCAGACTGTTGCATCCCTTGAAGGCAAGAGGGCACCCCAAGTCATGGGGATTATGGATCCTTGTGAAGAGGAGACTAACGGGCCTTGGTATGAGAGAGAAGGAAAGAGAAGGAACTCATTCTGGCTCTCCAGAGGGTGATGGGCTTATGGTGTTTTTGTTTTTGTTTTTTGGCAGTTGGTGGTGCTGGGGTTTGAATTTAGGGCTTGCTTTACACATGCTAGGCAAGTGCTGTACCAACTGAACTATATCATCAAGCCTGGTCTGTGATTTTTCTATTACTCTGAGGACACAAAAGCAAGAAGTGAGATTGATTCCCTAATGGAAGGAATGGAGGCTAGACAGGAGGAAGGACTTCTGCACATTATAGATGAGTATTTTTTTTTTTTCTTCCGATACCAGGGATTGAAAACAGGGGTGCTTAACCACTGAGCCACATCCCTGACCCTTTGTATTTTTTATTTTGAGAGAGAGTCTCACTGAGTTGCTTAGGGCCTCACTAATTTACTGAGTCTGGCTTTGAACTTGAGATCTTCCTGCCTCGGTCTCCCGAGCTGCTGGGATTAAGGCATGCGCCACCGTGTGCAGCTCGCAGATGAGGTCTGGAGTTGAAGGAGAGTGAGGGAGCCGGGGAGGCTCAGAGCTGAGTCTCCTCTGAGGAGGGGCCATGCCGTCTGGGAGGGAGGCTCCTTCTGGGCGACTCTGAGGCCTGCTAGGTTCCCTGGGACAGAACATACTCAGTGAAATATTTCATGCAGAAGAAAAGAAAAATAAAAATAAAAACTAGCAGAGATGTCTTGTGTCTTTTGGGATAAGAACCAGATGGCAGTGAGGGGACAGGCGTCTGTGAGCAGGTTGGCCCAGAGACCCCGTGAAGAGAAAAAGCAGTGTGGCTGACTGGGGCAGGTCCTTGGGGTTTGTGTTACTGCAGGTGACATCCTGAGGCCTCTCTTGGGACATGGTTGAGGTTGGTGGAGATCTGGGGAGGTGGCTTGCCCTATTTTCTAGCAATCCTCAACCCAGCCTGATGAGAAAGCTTTCTAACCACTCCCCTGAGCTCAGGCTTGAGGGCCCTCAGGGCTGAAGCTCAGCTTTCTGTCTTTATCTACTGGAGACAGTGGATTCTTCTCTCTCTCTCTCTCCACCCGAGGCAACTACCCTGAATGCCTGTTTCTCCCCCTTGTCTTTCCTTGGTGCTCTTTGGTTCTTTAGCCTCCATCCCGGGAGCTCGTGCTCTGGACACCGGGAGTTTTAACCAAGCCTTTCCAAAACCTGGCTTTTCTCTAGCATGCTCCGTGTGGGGACAAGGTGGCCAGACCTCCTTGACTTGCCCAGGAGAGGGTTGGGTCACCTTTCCTGCAGAACCACACACTAAGGAGCAGATATCAGCTGGGGTCCAGTTGAGGAGTGGGCTGACCAGGGACCAGGCTGCCCAGGCCCCACTGGTGGTGGCCATGGTGGTGCAGTGAGGATGTTGCTGTGTGGAATTACATCACCAACACGAGTCAGCCCTTTGCTGTTGTTCCTGATGTGGCTGAAGTGTTTTTCCATTCCCAGGAGTCCCAGTTTGGGCTCATCTGCTGGCTTGGGATTGTGCCCATAGAGGGTCCCCAGCAGGGAATGGAGGTCCAGCTGGAGCCCAATCCAGGGGAGCCCAGAGGTTCCTGAGGTCACGCCCCTTGGCCAGGGCATTTCCCTCTCCTACAGATCCCCTTCATTTTCCCACCCCGGTTTGTTTGCTTTGGGAGGGAGCCCAGGAGGAGGAAAACAAATAACAGCTGGGTCGCAGGCTTGAGTCTCCCCCACTCCCAGCTTGTCCTCAGGCCGCAGCCTGGGCTGTCCTCCAGCCTGGAAGTGAGGGTTTTCCTCCGGAAGCTTCCCTGTCTTCTCTCGTCCGCTGCTTGACCCGCCCTGGCCATGCATGGCTCCACTGGTCTCTGCCCTCTTGGAGTGACCATTCTGCTGATGGAGACCATGGTGTCTGCCCAGGACCCTCTAGTCTGCAACGGGTGTTGGTGGGAGGTGGGTGGGGGAGGTTCCTTCCTGAAGCTGCCCGCCTGAGGGGAAGGCTCAAGTCCCAGCCTGAGGAGGGAGACAGGCTCTCCAGGGAAGCATGATATCTGGCTCTCTGTACTCTACTTGGGACGCCTGGCCACATCTCAGCTGGAGCCAGAGACAGTGGGAAAGGCTTTGGGCCAGACTTTGGGCCTGCTGAGCCTGGCCTGCCCCAGGAAATCCCTCCCCTGACTGGCCCTGCTGTCCCTTGCTGCAGGAGGCAGCCTCTAACTGCCGTGGGGGAGTCCAGTGTCTCCACCTGGCCTGGACCAAGTTCTTCTGCCCGCCCAGGACTGGACATAACTTTTCTACGGTCGTTTCCCCTGCTTGGCCTAGACCTGTAAGGTAGTTTCCCTCCTCGTCTTCATCCAAGCAGTCAGAGAAAGGAAATCTGGGTCTTGAAAAGGCAGGCGGGCTGCCAGCCACCTTGCCCATCCTTGCCTGGCACATCTCTGCCCACTCCTGGCTGGTGTCTCTTCCTCTCCTGTGTGAGCGCTTGCCTTTCATGTCCACAGGTGGCTTCCAGAGTCAGTTGTGCTCAATTCATGCAGCTGACTGAAGAAAGTCATAGCTTGATTGGCTCTGTTTATAGATGAGGAAAATGAGGCTAAGGAAATGGAGTAACTTGCCCAAATGTGCACAACCAGTGAGGGGTGGAACCTCATGGAGCCCCGCTCCTACCTCAAAATGCCCTGCTTTCCTGCCCCTGCTTGCTGCTCCCTCCTGTCACCGTCTGAGCTCAGATGTGGATCTGCACAGGATGCTGGCCTCCAGTTCCAGGAACCCTGGGGGACCCAGCCCTATCCTTCCTTGCCTTCTAGTCCCCAGATGCAATGTTTCTGAGCCTGAATCCTGTACAGCCTCTCAGGCAACCTGTTCTGTCCTCATTTCTGGGTGACTTATTGACCCTTGGCCTCCTACAGTCCAGCCTAGCTGTAACCTTTGCTGACTGTCCTTAGCAGGTGCTAACTGGGGCCGGAGGCTGATGTCGCTCTAGTGGCCTTATTTTTTTAAGTCAGAGTTGGAACTGGGGGTGGTGGTACAGGCCTGTAATCTCAGCAAGTCAGGAGGTTGAGACAGGATTGCAAGTTCAAGGCCAGCCTCAGCAATTTAGGGAGATTCTGTCTCAAAAAAATAAAAAGGACTGGGGATGTAGCTCAAGGTTAAAGCACTGGGTTTAATCCCCAGTGTGTGTCCCTCCCAAAAATAAATAAAAATAAAATAATAAAATAAAGTCAGGGCTAGGCCACGCTTTGCAGGACAGCTTTGGATTGAGGGTGCCCACTGCTAGTGCTCCGAGTTGTCTGCAGAGGGGTGCATCAAAGGACGGGGTGCACTCCAGGGTACACCCGCAGCAGCCTCATTTCTTCCTTGCAGGCTCCCGCTCGGTCTGGACTGGGTAGGGAAAGGGTCCTTCCCAACCCTCTCAGGGCTCTGTGTCTTCTCTCTTCCTGTCCTTGAGCTGTCCCCACTGCACCCTGAGATCTCTCAGCTGGCTTCACCCTTCCCTACTGCCAACAGTAGAACAAGCTCTAAACAAAGTCCCCCTGATTCAACCTAGAAACCCTCCCTGTCTCTGTCCCTGCCTTCTCCGGCCTGGCTCCTGGGCAGGGCCCTCGTCCGTCTCCTGCTTCCACCCGTCTCTGTCCAAGGGAATTGTGGAAGGTCTGACTTCAGGTCTGGTGGAATGTAATGAGACCAAACTGGGTGCGGCCCTCCACCCCTGTGAAGAGCCAAACCTGCACTTTTATTTCTTGTGAGAGAATTTCCCAGGTCTTTCTCAGGAGTAGAGGGGAGAGAAAGGTGGGGCGGGTCGTGAGGCCTGCCTGAGATCTGACTTCCAGCTTTCCTGTTGCAAGAATATCTGTGCAGTCCTCTCCTTGGGAAGAGTTCTAGCGCCTGTCCTCTCTCTGAACCTCTTTCCAACCCTGACCTCATCCTCAGCTTTCTCTCATCTGCTTGGGAATCCTGATCCCTTATTACTAGCATCTTAGACCTCAGCATTCCTTTGAGATGACCTGGGCCACCCTTTCTGTAGATGAAGCCAGGAGATGGAAAGTAATTGCCCAGGGACTCCCAGCACTTTGTGGAGCCGGGACTGGAGCCTGAGATGGTGGGTGTGCCATGGGGTGTTCTTCCACCCAGGAGTGCCCTTGGCTGCGGCAGTCCCCTCCTCCCTCGGTAAGAGGTCTCAGCTCCATCCAGTCTTGTCTGGTGAACCAGGTGCCGGTCCTGCTGTGAGCAGAACATTACTGTTTCCTCCATGGGAGGCTCAGGCCAGCCCTGCTTTTTTACTTGGTGGTAGGTATTGAGCTTGGGTAGCCTACCACTGAGCTGCACCCCCAGCCGTTTTTAGTTTTTGAGACAGGGTCTCACTCAGTTGCTGAGACTGACCTTGAACTTGCGATCCTCCTGTCTGAGTCTCCCAGGCTGCTGGGATTTCTAGCATGCACCACCATGCCCAGCCTGTTTCCCTTCCTAGAGGTTGGGAATAAAAACATGCCTGCCAGCAAGAAAGAGATCCAGGGGCTGGGGAGGTAGCTCAGTTGAGCACTTTCCTTGCAAGCACAAGGCCCTGGGTTCAATCCCCAGCACCACAAGGAAAAAAAACAAGAAAGAGATCCATTTGATATTAAAGGAAACTGAGTGCTTGTCCCCCTCTGCGCGCCCGCCCCCCCCATCATTTGCCCTCTGTCTTGCCCTGGGCAGCTATCTGGCCCTCAACTTCCTTGGCTCCAGGCCTGGGCTGCTGGGAGTGGCAAGGGACCTGCGAGGAAATCCCACAGCCTGGACGTTGGTGGTCCTTTCTAATTTGAGGCTGGCCCCTCCCCATTGGAAAGACCCTATGGTTAGGCAGAGAAAGGGCCTTTCCTGGTCAGAAGGGGGCATTTGTGTTGAGCAGGGCTGGGGATGTGCAGCTGGTCCTGAGCTGAGCTGACCGAAGCTCTGCATCTGAATTCCACTCAGCTTTCCGTGTCACAGCGTGGCGTTTGGAGGGTTAGTATAACTGTGCTTTACCTTCATCTCAAGTGCTCGAATGTCCAGCTTTCTCTCTCCCCCCAGAGGTGGCTTCTGTGCCCAGCTGGCCCCTCCCAAGCACCTTGGTTCTCTCTTGGGACCTCCCATTGGGGCAGAGGGCAGGATGGGGGAGGCAGGAGGAATGCCAAGCAGGATTTCCTGAGTCTGCCTCTTCCAAGCCCCTGGTTTCCTGCCATTGACCCTTGTCTGCTGCCTGGGACAGGGTGTGTGGGAAGGGCGGGGGCGGGGATTGCCTCCTGAAATAGCCACACTTGGCCAATGCCTGGGAGCAGCTGTGCACATCTGGTGGCACAGAGCCTGCTGTCTGGTGTCCTGGGCCTGCTTCTGTTTATCAGCCCGAAACTCTGAGTCACTCAGTGTGGCAGGAGCAGAGGAAGGAGGTGGCTGGGAGCTGGTCTGGCTCCTGCCTCTGCCTGTACCAGGTGTGCTCAGGGCAGGGGAGGGGCTGTGCATTGCCATAAAAGGGAAAAAGACCTGAAGGATCCTTCGTCATCCTCCTTGAGGGTAGCTCTGGGCTGTCATTGGGAAGAAGTCCCTGGTGTTCTTGTTCCTGGGGTGGGACCAGGCGGCTTGGTTCCCCACCCTCATCCATCAGTCCCTCATCACAGCGGGACAACCAGCCTGAGATGCAGGGTGCTAACCCTCTTCGTGGGTAGACCAGCCTGGGGTCTGCTTGCTCTGAGGCCACCTGGGACGTACAAAGGCTACAGACTTCGGTGTCATTCACACCTATGCCTGGTCCAGGCCCTTGTCATTTCTAGCCTGTTTTCCTATCTCTAAATGTGGGAACAGAGTGTGTGATTTGAAACGCACAGCATGGTGAGAGGACAGCATCCGTGAGGACTGGTACATAGTAGACCCTCATAGCTTCCCCGGTCCCTCCTCCCAGTCACCCACCTCTGCGGATCAGTCCCCAAGACAGAGGAGGCAATCAGACCAAGTGGAAGTTCACATGCCTGCTCAAGGTGCTAATTAACCTCCAAGCACCCCCAAGTCCCTGCAGAGAGGGGCAGGGGTTCTCGAATGGCAGTGACCACCCCAGAGGCCTGCCCCACTCCATATCTCTAAGCCTGGGTTCAAGGTGAGAAAGTACTTCCAGGGGCGACGCAGTGCAGACGATGACAGCGATGGCCTCCGGCGCTGAATGCCTACTGTTTGTCGGTGCCTGTGCCATCCTGGCTTCCTGGCTGTCCTCACAACAGCCTGCGAGGGAGGCGTAGCTGGGTTTTACAGATGGGGATGCCGAAGCTCAGTGGAGATCTGAGTTGGCCCAAGAGTGAGTGGCTGAGATTGGAGTCGTCTGTGGTGCTCTTGGTGCTGGGAGAGCTTGGAGTTGCTGGGAAGCTGGGAGAGATTAGGCCTTCCGGGCCCTATGTGATCCTTCTTGACCCACAAGAAAGTGAGATCCAGGAATCTCTGAGGGAGCCTCTGGTGCCCCCAGAGAAACCTGTCTGACAGCTTCCCTGCCCCGCCCAGTTCCCAGCCAATGCCTGGAGAGCTGCCGCCTCACTGCCCGCCTCCCGCCTCCGTAGCTTTCCCAGGGGCCCCAGTGGGGTGAGGGTGGGTCCTTGGGTCCCCAGAGGCTGCTGGAGGCCCCAAGTGCCTTATCCTGCCCTGGGAGCATTGGACTGGGACCTCCGGGTGGGCAGGCAACTGAGCTGGGGAGAGTGGGGACACCTGGCATCGTATAGCCCCTTGTACTGGGCCGGAGGTCAGGGATGCAATCCCAGGGGTCACACACCACTGGCTTCCCCTGGGCAGCCCCTTTTTGGTCCTGGTACAGCAACTTGGGGTCCTTGGGGCTGTGGTGGGGTCAGGGGAGAAGGGGGGTCTAGGAATGGAGGAGGTTGGAGGTGGCCAGGCTGGAGTGGGGATGGGCGGGGGTGAAGCTGGGGCAAGGCCATGGTTGGGATGCGCCATGAGCCAGCTGACTTCCCGCCTCTCTTGTTCATTCCCGTAGCCACCATGGAGGTGATGAACCTGATCGAACAACCCATCAAGGTGACTGAGTGGCAGCAGACGTACACCTACGACTCGGGCATCCACTCAGGTGCCAACACCTGTGTGCCCTCCGTCAGCAGCAAGGGTATCATGGAGGAGGAGGATGCCTGTGGGCGCCAGTACACCCTCAAGAAGACCACCACCTACACCCAGGGGTGCCCCAGAACCAAGGTCAGCACCCTTTGGGAGCTTTTCCATGGGATGGAAAAACCTGACTTGGCCCTGGAGAAACATCAGAGCAAAGGAAGGCAGACTTCAGGAGGTCCCCTTGTGTTGAGGAAGAGCGTACTTCCTGCTCTTGGGCACCCACATGATCTGAAGAAGGAGGCAGCTCAAGCTCATGGGAGCCCACCCAGTCTGAGGAGGAGACTTAGCTATTTCAGGGTATCCCATGTAGGATGGATGCAGACTTTTCCATAAACTTTTACGGGAGGCCTAGAGCCTGCCCTGGTGCCACCAGTCTGAAGAAGAGGCACGGTTTTTGCCTTCTGTGAGCATGGGAGTGTGATGGGGAGGCAATACTCCTGCCCTCAGGGGACCTGGGGTTTGTGGGATGCACCCTTTCCACTCCAGAAGCTTCTGTCTGATGGGAGACACAGGTCTGCAACCTCAGGGAGTCCCCGGTCTGGTGGAGGAGGTGCCGTGCTCAAGCCCAGACGGGGCCCGCGTGGGCTGACATACAGATGGGCCAAGTGCAGGGTGTGGAGGGGGTGACTCAGTGCTGGGGCTCAGTCTCATGGTGGGGGAAGGGGAAGGGTGTCTTGCCAACCCAGGTGTCCCTTCCCTTCTGGGGGAAAGGATCTGGACCCTAGGACTGTTGTCCTCCAGGTGCCTTCATGGCCTTGGCTAGGGGTGAGCTTTGGGACCCGGAAGAGTACAAGGTGGACTGTGCCTGACAGGGCTCTGCGGGGATCAGCCTCTGTACCCTGGGTCTCCTCCCTGGCCACAGGCAGAAGCCTCAGCTGGGCAGAGCCAGGTTCTGTGCTGGTCGCTGAAAGTACAGCATCTAGGTGGGAGGCCATGTCGGTGTCTCCTCCTTGCCCACCAATCAGAGTAAACTCTCTGCCTGTCTCTCCCCTGGGGCATCCCGGACAGTCACCAAGGGGGGCGGTTCCTGGCTCCTACTTGTGGGGCTACCCAGGGGAGGGAACCTGGAGAAGGACCCTGAAGTCTTCACTGGGGACCCAGAGAATAGGGCTTTGGGCTCCTGAGCCTGGCTGTCTATGATCCGTGCCCAGCTCTGTAAAGTGGAAATAGCAAGACCCTTGACTTGCAGGTGATTATAAGATTGGATAAGAAAACAGAAGACAAGGAGTGAATTCAGGGCCAGGTGCATAAGAAGTACTTCAAATAGCACCTAGCTTTATTAATAATGACCACGAACATTTTTGCATCAAGAGGTGCCAGGCACTGAGCAGTTCTCATTTAATCATCATGAGAATTCCCTGTACTGGGTGTAACAGGTGGGGCCCCATTTCACAGAAGAGGAATCTTAAGGCATTGGTGATCCCCCAATGCCATGGTTAGGGGCAAAACTGCAAATGGTGCTCTGGGACTTTGGTCAGGATGGACCAGAGGACCCAGGTGGGCTGTCTATACAGCCTGCCCTGCTCCCCAGGGTCCTCCTCGTCCTGCTCCTGCAGCTTTGTCCCCATTCTGTTGGCTCTCAGGTGATCTGGAGTACCAGATGTCCACGACCGCCAGAGCCAAGCGGGTGCGGGAGGCCATGTGTCCAGGTGTGACAGGCGAGGACAGCTCCCTGCTGCTGGCCACCCAGGTGGACGGACAGACCACTAACCTGCAGCGACTGGCTGAGCCGTCCCAGCTGCTCAAGTCGGCCATCGTGCATCTCATCAACTACCAGGACGATGCTGAGCTGGCCACCCGGGCCCTGCCCGAGCTCACCAAACTGCTCAATGATGAGGACCCGGTCCGTCAGGGTCTGGGGTGGGGGAAGGGGCTGGGCAGATGTCCACCGGGGAGGGAGTTCCTGTCCCAGACTCCCCACCAGCTGAGGTGGCCAACTTGAGTTCATCTGAAGGAAAGGTGACCTGGCCCATCTGCTCACATCCCCCTACTCTTTCCCAACCTCCAGGTGGTGGTGACCAAAGCGGCCATGATTGTGAACCAGCTGTCAAAGAAGGAGGCATCACGGCGGGCCCTGATGGGCTCGCCCCAGCTGGTGGCGGCTGTGGTGCGCACCATGCAGAACACCAGCGACCTGGACACGGCCCGCTGCACCACCAGCATCCTGCACAACCTCTCCCACCACCGCGAGGGGCTGCTGGCCATCTTCAAGTCGGGCGGCATCCCCGCCCTGGTCCGCATGCTCAGGTGCTCATCCCTTCTCACTGCGGGAGCCTAGGGCTCCCCTCATCTGGGCTTTCCCCCTCCCTTCTTTGGGCTTCTTTACACATATTGAGCACCTGCTGTGTGCCAGGTGCAGAAACACGCCTAGCCTGGTGCTCAGCTGCGCCCAGCCTAGCAGGGGAGACAGGTGTGTAAACAGCAGGTTAATTATCAGGGTACAGCATGGGCTGTGGCAGAAGATGCCTGAGATTGCCCAGAGGTAGACTCGTTCCTGTGGCAGGGTTGATGGATGAGTGGAGTTTGGTTAGTGTAGAGGAAGGCGATGGTGTTCCAGGTAGAGGGAACAGCACGGGTGAGGTGCCCGTGACCTTGTCTTTCCTGTCTTGTGCTGACGTAGAGAGGCCTCATCGCTCATCCAGGCCGGGAACTCCCTGGGGGTAGTGGTATTGATTTCACTCCCATCTGCACCCCTTGCAGGGCTTCTCTGGCACTGAGCCTTCCACATGGTTGTCACCACACAAGGGAAGGTATTGAGGGGATCTGCTCTGTGCTCGGCACCAGAGAGAAGCTCAGAAGCAGGAGCAGTCATGTCCCTGTCTGAGCGGGCAGTGCCATGTGCTCAGTGTATAAGTGTGGGGCTGGGCTCAAGGGATGATGGGATGGGACTGGATTGATGGATATTTTGCGTGTGGTGCTGGGCTTTGGACCCAGGGCCTCACGCATGTCAGAGTCACGAGGTTTTAATAAGAGCTATCCATGGGGCTGCTGGTATGAGGGATGCTTCCTGCAGAAGGTGAGGGACCCCTTCTAGGCAGGGATCTGACTCACGCTGGCTCCTGCCTGCCCCCAGCTCCCCAGTGGAGTCTGTCCTATTCTACGCCATCACCACCCTGCACACCTGCTGCTGTACCAGGAAGGCGCCAAGATGGCAGTGCGCCTGGCGGACGGGCTGCAGAAGATGGTGCCCCTGCTCACAAGAACAACCCGAAGTTCCTGGCCATCACCACGGACTGCCTGCAGCTCCTGGCCTACGGCAACCAGGAGAGCAAGGGTGGGCACCCTGTCCCCAGGCCTGCAGCCACGCTTGCCTCACCTTCCACCCTGCCTGGCTGTAGACCCTCTATCCCCTTACGCTTCTAGGTGACGTCTGTGTGCATACAGACAAACATGTTTTGCCTGTTTCCGAATTCTCAGCATGGTTTTGAGGATCAGATAGAGAAAAAAATACCCTCGTCTTTCTCATAGCTGCTGTTGTTTTTGTTTTGGTGCAGTAATTGAAATGCTTTTTATTTTATGTTGAGGCAGGGTCTCCCTAAGTTGCAGAGGCGGATCTTGAACTCATGATCCTCCTGCCTCAGCTTCCAGAGTCGTGGGGATTACAGGCATGCACCACTGTGCCTGGCCACTGCTGTCATTTTGATGTTTTTTTTTTGTTTGTTTTTTTTTTTTTGCAGAACTGTTCTAGGGGCTTATTTACAAATACATACATCTGGTTGTAGTCAGAGCAGTGTGTGAATTTGCATCAGTTTTCTTTCTTCCTTTTTTTTTTTTTTTGGTACTAGAACCAAAAGATGAACCTAGAGATTGAACCTAGAGATGCTCTACCATTGAGCTACATCCCCCAGGCCTTTTTTTCTTTTTCTTTTGAGACAGGGTCTCACTAAGTGCTGAGGCTGGTCTCCAACTTGTGATCCTCCTTCCTCAGCCTCCTGAGTTCCTGGGATTACAGATGTGCACTACTGTGCTCTGCTGGGTAGAGCATTCAGATTGCTTCCAGTTTTCCCTCTTTATCTGTTATGAACATCTTTGAGCACATGACTTTTCCCAGAATGGAAAAAATTTTCATCAGCAGGGCTCCAGGCTTTTACCCAGATGGTCTAATTTCCATTGTCGTCAGTAGTAACGGCTGTGAGTACAGTTTTGCCACATCCTTGTCGGCACTGGGTATTATCCTTTTGTTAAAATTCTGACTGACGCCATAGTCACAAAAGCTCTTTGGGTTGTAGCAGGAGCTCAGTAAGGACAGCTTTATCATATGCTTCCCTCCTCCCCTGAGTATTCCCCCTCATGCCCGTCTGCCCCTTCCCTTGTAGCTGATCATCCTGGCCAATGGAGGACCCCAGGCCCTTGTGCAGATCATGCGTAACTATAGCTACGAGAAGCTGCTCTGGACCACCAGCCGCGTGCTCAAGGTGCTGTCCGTGTGTCCCAGCAACAAGCCTGCCATCGTGGAGGCCGGTGAGTATGATGGACTCAGGGGTGGTCTGTGGTTGGGAGGGTCAGGGGAGGACCCTGCCCTCTAGCCTGGCTTGGTCAGCTGTGCTGCCCTGTGGCTGACAAAACCCCTGTCCCCCACCCAGGTGGCATGCAGGCCCTGGGCAAGCACCTGACCAGCAACAGCCCTCGCCTGGTGCAGAACTGCCTCTGGACCCTGCGTAACCTCTCGGATGTGGCCACCAAGCAGGTGAGGGAGGTGACCAGGCCTGGGACCAGCCTTTGCAGTTCCTGTTTGGGTGCTGGGGGGGACTGGAGCCTCTGAATCTTCTGCCCTGGTGGCTGAGGCTGGAGAAGCCCTGAAGGCCTTGCTCCCCGTGGCTGGAGACTCTAGTCCTTTTGGGGATCTGGGAAGGTGAGAGGAAGGGTCTGACATCTTTAAGCAGCAGGGGTTCAGGTGGTGGCAGAGGCCCAGTTTTGGCTGAACCCTGGGCTGGGAGCAGCACTGTGCCAGAGGACAGCTTTGGGGCCCCAGTGGCTAAGAACGACTGAAGGGAAGATGCAGCTTGGTCCCTCCTTCCAACCTGGCTGCCACTCCCAGCCGCCTGCCACCGCCCCTACCTGCTGTGTGCACACCTGCTGTGGACGTGAGCTCCTTTAACCCTTTCAGCAACCTGGAGGTGGAGTGCGTGACCCTGGTTAGATGACAAAACCGAGGTTCAAGGACCTAAGGAATGTCCCATAGTCATAGCGAGTAAATGGCAGCTGAGATTCGAGCCCAGGATTGTGTGTCTCCAAAGCCAGGGTCTCTCTGTCCTATCACAAGGCCCTCACGGCTCTCCCTGGAGAGGCGAGGCCTCCAAGATAGGAATTTTTCCTGGGAGTAGATTTGGCTTGGGGACCCTGGATGGGGGAGGGCGGCAGTGAAGGCCAGAAAAGAGGGATGTGTATGTCAGTGGTCAGCTGGTCATGGAAGCATGTGACCACCTTGGCAATCTCCTCTGGGTCCAGAGGCCTCTGTTGGCCATGCCCTTGGCCAGGGGAGGGCTCTGCCTCATCTAAGGGCCAGGTGGATGGCATGGAGGAAAGAGTGTGGAGCTCAGTAACAGGCCTGGGTTCAGACCCAGCACACCGCTGTGCATCTGTGGGCAGACCCCCAACCTCTCTGAGCCTCTCAGCCTCACTTTCTCCAAGGGTAGTAACACCCTCTCCAGGGTGTCGGCAGGTCCTGGGTGAAAGTTCGCAGGCACACGCAGGCAGGGCCCATCCCTGTACCCCATCCGCTCCGCTTGGGCGTCCTTGGAAGGGCTTCCTGGAGCTGGCACCCCCCTCACTCTTTGTGCCCTCCCACCGCCCCCAGGAGGGCCTGGAGAGTGTGCTGAAGATCCTGGTGAACCAGCTGAGCGTGGACGACGTCAACGTCCTCACCTGTGCCACGGGCACCCTCTCCAATCTGACCTGCAACAACAGCAAGAACAAGACGCTGGTGACACAGAACAGCGGCGTGGAGGCGCTCATCCACGCCATCCTGCGTGCGGGCGACAAGGACGACATCACGGAGCCTGCCGTCTGCGCCCTGCGCCACCTCACCAGCCGCCACCCTGAGGCTGAGATGGCCCAGAACTCCGTGCGCCTCAATTATGGAATCCCGGCCATTGTCAAGCTGCTCAACCAGCCCAACCAGTGGCCACTGGTCAAGGTACGACTCCCCTGCCCTGGGGCTAGCGGGGACGGCAGCTCCCTGCACAGGGCCAGGCGCCACATTGATAGAGAGGCCCCAAGTACAGAGGCTCGGACAGGCCAAAAGTTCAACTCTCATGGAGCAGTTTAAGGCTTGACATCGACTTTGCCACAGACACTGAGATGATTTCTGTCTGTGCCTCTGCCACCCCTAGAGCAGAGCTCCTCGAAGTTCCCTATGCACACCTGTGGCCTGGGTGGGGCTGGGCGGGCTCATTACACTGCAGGTGCTGATTGAGTGCCCCTGGCTGGGCCTGGGAGTCTGCATTGCGAACATGTTCCTGGGGACATTCCGGGTCCAAGGAGCACATTCCTTATACAGAGGGTCTACATGAGAGCGTCGCTCCCACAGGGATGGTTGATTCATCTTCATCACAGATGTGCTCCCACCCTGGAGGAGGGGGCTGGGGCTGGGGCCAGCAGGAAGTGGACACACCGCTCTGGCTCCCGCCCCAGAACCCAGTTATTGGGCCTCATTGAGATGCAAGGAAGTTAGGAAGCGTCGTCACCAGCCATAAGGCCACATGTCCTGCTAAACTAGGAGGGATGCCCAAACGATGAGAGGAAGGGAGGGCCTGGGGGAGGCGATGGCAGCCAGGGCAGCTAGGCCAGCGACAGAGTTATGGGAGAGGGTGTGTGTGTTTGTAGAAACAAGGAAAAGAGCCCAAGGCAAGGTGACCTCTGGTGCCAGAGAGGAGAAAACTACCATTGACAGGGCTTTGTGTGCCAGCCCAGGAACCCCACTGCCCGGGGGTGTTCCACTCCCTAAATATGAGACCATCCAGCAGTGTAGATGAGAATGACTAAGTGGTTCTGTACCCTGAACCTAAAAAACAAATCTATAGTGAGAAAGAAATGGCAGTGAGTCTGACCCCTCCTTGTTGCTTGGTCCTTGCTACAGGCCAGGGTGGGGGTAGTGTTTACATCCTGACCCAGCAGCTAAGTGACAAGTGACACCCTGTGTTCACATCCTCATCTCTCACATGACTTTCATCCCTGCCCTACAATGATGTGATGAATTGCTTTGCCTGACCTGAGGGGCTCTGGGAGGTCACAGTGGTGACTGTGAGTCAGGGTCCCTGGAGAGGGGACCTCATCCTGCAGCTGCCCTGTTGGAGATTGATTATAGTATGAGTGTCACCAAGCAGGAGCCTTTGGGGTCAACCAGGGCAAAGATTTCCTGATAATCAGGGTTTGGGAATTAGAAAAGCAAGCAAGCTGGGTGCAGTGGCTTCTCAGGAGGCTGAGGCAGGAGGACCACAAACTGAAGGCCAGCCTGGACAACTTGGTAAGACTCTGTCTCAAAATAAAAAGTAATAAGCCCTAGGGGTGTAGCTTATTGGTAGAACACCTGGGGTTCCATCCCAGAACCACAAGGAAAGAAGGAAAGTTAGACAGGAGGACTCACGGGTCCTTCAGAATAAGGGACACAGGCTGGGAATGGCCTTGTTCTCTGGAGATCTCCCAGTGTGTCTGTGTCTGGCCTGAGAGGCAGAAGAGGTGACAGCAGAGGGAGGAGATACTGAAACTGGGAAACGGGGGTCCTCCAGATGTCCAGGAAGTACCCCTGATGGCTGTCCTTTTTCCTGCTAGGCGACCATCGGCCTTATCAGAAATCTGGCCCTGTGCCCAGCCAACCATGCCCCACTGCAGGAGGCGGCGGTCATTCCCCGCCTTGTCCAGCTGCTGGTCAAGGCCCACCAGGATGCCCAGCGCCATGTGGCTGCAGGCACGCAGCAGCCCTACACGGTAAGTGAGCTTGCCGCACCCGTGACAGCCCTCCTTGGGTGCCGGGCGTCTGCAGTGTTACGTGCGTACGTAAAGAGGAGGTGAGGTGCCGGGCGTCCTCAGTGTTACGTGCGTACGTAAAGAGGAGGTGAGGTGCCGGGCGTCCTCAGTGTTACGTGCGTACGTAAAGAGGAGGTGAGTTGCAGTGGATTTTAATTCCAAGGACCAGTGAAGCTTGTTAAGTTGTCCTGGTGGGGAGGAGTTGTGGCCTCGTCCAAGGGCACCTGACCCCATGCCGCATGCTTCCCCTCGTGCAGGATGGCGTCAGGATGGAGGAGATCGTGGAGGGCTGCACTGGAGCCCTGCACATCCTCGCCCGCGATCCCATGAACCGCATGGAGATCTTTCGGCTCAACACCATCCCCCTGTTTGTGCAGGTGAGTCTGGGGCAGGTGGGCAGGGAGCTCCCCGCAGCCACTGCCAAGAGGGCAAGATTGGGAGTCGTGGGTTTGGGAGGCCTCAGCCAGCTCTTGGATGGGGTGGCGTTCTAAGATTTTCAGAAGCAAAGGAAGAGGTCATAAATGAAGAAACAAAAAAATCTTAGAATTCAACCACAGGAACATTAAAGCCATCTGTATGTCGGAGACAACCTAAAAAGCTTGGAAAGTAAACAGTGAACTGGGAAAATATATGCAAGTGCCACACAGGCAGGGGTTCAATAGCCTTCGTGTTAAAAGCTCATTAATACTAGATCCCAGGGGTTAGATGCAGGCAGAGGCGACAAGTAATTCCCAGGAGGCTCATACGCAAACAATGCTCAGCCCCAGGAGTTTAAAGAAATGAAACTTGCCTCCCAGTGAGAGCCCATTTTCCACTATCAAATTGGCAAAGGAAAATAATTGAGCATGCCCTGCACAGGGGACAGTTTGATGAAATAGACTCATACCCTGCTGGTGGGAAGAGCGGTCTGGAAAGCAGCCTTTCAATATTTATAGGGAGTCTTGGAAATATTCATATTCATATCCTTTGACCAAATAATTCAAATCCAAGACTCTCCATGAGATAATTAATGCCATTTAAGATATGGACAAAAATTTATGCACAGAGATAACATTACAACGTTACTTACAGTATTTAAAAACAAAAACAAATTGCAAATCAGGCACGGTGGTGCACACCTGCAATCCCAGCGACTCGGGAGGCCGAGGCAGGAGGGTTGCAAGTTCAGAGCCAACCTCAGCAACTTCCTAAGACCTGTCTCAAAATAAAAAATAAAACAGTCTGGAGATGTGGCTCAGTGGTTAAGCATCCCTGGGTTCAATCCCTGGTACCAAAAAAAAAAAAGTGCTTGCTTTTGAACAGTTTTCCCTTTAATGGTTAATGATCAGAGTAAAGGATTAGTACGGTAGCTTCCTTCCATGGTGACCTATTGTTTTAGTCTTATTGCACTGCATTTAGAATTTAGCATTCTCTTTCTCTCTTATCAACATGAATTCAGAGATGTTTGGGAAAAGTCTCAACCTAATACGTCGGAAAATGCCCTATTCTACTATTGCAAGTGAAAAGGGCAGGAATCAGAATTATACATAGGGTAGAATGATTGACCTGTGATAAAAAGGCAGGGGGACTCTGCCGTTGTGTTCACCGCCGCTGCCTGTCTGTCTGTCTGTCTGGGGAATGAGGCTGGTTTGTTCCTTGCTGTTTCTTTATGTCTTCTTGGACTTTTCACCTTTTGAAGAAAAGGGGTGGGCAGGGCTGTCGGAGGGTGCTGCTGGGCCAGCCTCACCCTGGGCCCGTGTCCTGTGTGGTCTTCCAGCTCCTGTACTCTTCGGTGGAGAACATCCAGCGTGTGGCCGCCGGGGTACTCTGCGAGCTGGCCCAGGACAAGGAGGCAGCGGATGCCATCGACGCTGAGGGTGCCTCGGCCCCCCTCATGGAGCTCCTGCACTCCCGCAACGAGGGCACCGGTGAGGGGCAGGCTGGGGGCCAGCAGGGCGGGGAGGCCAGGCCTTGTTTCCCCCGCAGTGGTGGAGGTGGCTTCGGACTTGGCCGTGACTCCCCTCTCTGCTCAGCCACCTATGCTGCTGCCGTCCTGTTCCGAATCTCCGAGGACAAGAACCCAGATTACCGCAAGCGCGTGTCCGTGGAGCTCACCAACTCGCTCTTCAAGCATGACCCTGCGGCCTGGGAGGCTGTGAGTATCTGGGGTGGAACTGCCACTTTTGGGGAGCCTCTGTCCTCACCGTCGCCTTCACAGATTTCTGTTTTGGGATTGGATAGTTTTTTTCTTTTTTTTTTTTTTTCTCGAGGTGCTGGGGATCGAACCCAGGGCCTTGTGCTTGCAAGGCAAGCACTCTACCAACTGAGCTATCTCCCCAGCCCTTGGATCATTTTTGACATTCCTGGCAGATGGAATTCACAGGGCAAGCCGTGTGTGTCTTTTTCTCCTCCCTGCACAGCGCGGGGATTGAACCCAGGTCCTCGCCTGTGTTAGGCAAGCGTGATACCACCAAGCTGCCTCCCAGCTGCACCACATGTCTGTTTTTGACCTATAATAGTAGCAATTTCATTTGCCCAAATGAATATGAAAGGTTTGAGACTCTCTTTTCTTTTTGCTGCGGTGGGGATTGAACCTTGGGCCTTGTGCATTCTAAGCAGGCACTCTGAGTCTGCGCTGTACCCCCAACCCAGGGTTCCCTTTTTCTAATTTGCACAGAGATGCTGTGTAGGCTGGCATCGTCCTGGTCCTGGCCGGGGCAGAGCCCTGTACCCATCTTCCAGTCCTCTCCCTGTCACCCCCACTATCTTGTTCTGTGGGAGCCCCCAAGCTTGAGTGATGAGACACACACCCTGGGGCGGGGCCAAAGGTCATGAAGTCATCATTTTCTTCCTCCAAGAGACCTTCACTTTGCCTTAGGCCCTTTTTTAGGAGCATCTCCCTGTCCCCAGCTGAGAACCAGCCCAGAGTATGCCTTGACCTCCTTGTTTCTCTCTTCCCTAGGCCCAGAGCATGATCCCTATCAACGAACCCTATGCAGATGGTAAGTGGCTGGAGCTGTTCAGGGTTCAGAGAACCTGGAGGCTGGCAAGTGGGAGTGAGGGGAGAGACATCATGGCGGCCTCTCTGTGGCCTCCACCTAAACTCCAGTCTAGATCCCCTGATGTGGGTATGAGAAGCGGGTGGGACCCTTGGTGGTGGGCAGGGGTAGAGGAGTCAACTGAGGGCTACCTTGGCCACCCCCTGTGATGTGGCCTACAGTCCTCTAGACAAACCCCCTTCTTGTCCCCAGACATGGATGCTACCTACCGCCCCATGTACTCCAGTGACGTCCCGCTTGACCCCCTGGAGATGCACATGGACATGGACGGGGACTACCCCATTGACACCTACAGCGACGGCCTCAGGCCCGGCTACCCCACTGCGGACCACATGCTGGCCTAGCTGGCCCCACCCCAGCACGGCACCTTCTGCCTTGCGTGTGCTCACAGGCTGCAGAGGCCCCTGTTTCTCCCTCTCGTGAACCTCCTTCTGATGGGAGCCCTCCATTTTCTCTGCTGAAACCCTGGCTTCTACTTCGGGGGGAAGGAGCATGGGAGCCCTTTGCTGCTGAGCTTCCCAAAGTAAGGCACGCTCTGGCTGCCGCCTCCTGTACCTTTGCTTGGGGCTGGAGTCCTGCTCCTCCCAGCCTCTTCTTTCTAAGGAAAGACACTGGCACTTCTGGTCATGGGAGTGGCCTGAGCTTCTGGGGGACACCATCTGCCAAGCCCCTGGCCCCTGGTTCTGCACCCCTGGCATGTGTGGCTTCCCACCCGAGAGGCTCTTGCGCAGGCGATGGGGTGAGACAGAAAAGTGCCTGAGCCGCAGCAGCCGGGGCTGTGGCTTCCTGCTGGCCTGCATGCCTCCAGAAGTCCTCCGCAGGGTTTCTTGGGATGGTGTTCTGCTCCTGCTTTTCTGTCCTGGGCTGTGGGTTCAGGGCCCGCCGACCTCCCTTCCCCACTCTGTGGCCTTGGCCACTAAAGCTTTAGACTCAGCCACCCCGCGTCCCCTCCTGGCCTGTCTGTCCCCAGCTGCTTGGGCCCTGCAAGGCTTTAGGTTCCTTCTCTGGGTCAGATTTTCTCACCAAACTCCACTGCCACCCCCCACCCCCCACCTGGGTCTCCAGGACCCAGGTTCAAGGCCCAAACCCCTGAAATCCAAAGCTTCTTTTGAAAAATTCAGGGACCTACCAGGGGAGACAGGACAGAGATGCAGAAAATGAGTGCCCTACTCTGGGGGACGTCCACCTCTCTCTCCAGGATGCTGAATTGACTTTGCCCCTCCTGAGGGAGCGCTGGGGACATCTCCCATCCTGCCCCCTACTGTCCCAGCTGACCCCCAGAAGTGCTCTTCTGACCCCTCTGGTGTGCGGTGAGGGGCTTTCTCTTCCCCTTCCTGTTTCAGACTCCCCTACCATCCCTTGCACATGGGTGTCGGGGGGTAGCAGGGGGTCCCAGCGGAGAGTTTTATTATTATCGCTTTATGTTTTCGGTTATTGGTTTTTTTGTTTTTTTTTTTTTTTGTATAGACCAAAGCAAAGAAAATAAAAATAACACACAGATCCGATGGAACCATTGAGGGGTGGGGTGTGGGGGAGACGAGGGGCCTCCCCTAGCAGTCTGGCTCTCTCCTGGGCTGGATCCTCATGTCCTCGTGGCTGTCTGGGGTGTGGGAAAGACAGGGCTGGAGCCATCAGGGAGAAGGGTGTGTTGGGGGAGCCGGAGTTGGTTTAATCTCATACACAGCTGCAGAGCTGTGGCTCGGAGCCTTAGGAGGCTGGGACAGGGCAGGTGACAGGGCTGAGTCCTGCCTTCAGGGGCACCAGGCCTTGTTCCTCTCCGAAGGGCAAGCTCCTCGCTGGCCTCAGCCCCTAGTCCTTCTTCTCCATGTGCAGCCATAAGGTACATAAGGGGAGGTGGTATCTGCCACGCTCCCGGTGGCCTCTGGCTTGGGTCCCAGGCCCCTCTGGTCTGCGGTGGGCCCGCCCCCAGCTCCCACCTACTCCCCACTGTGTCCCCTGCTGCCGACTCCGCCCTCAGCCCTGTGGTGCCTCCTTGCTTCCTGGTCTTCGCTCATGCGTCCCCCGCCCTTCACCTGGCCTGCCTGCCCCTGCTCAGCCAGTGGCACCTGCTCCCGGGAACAACCCCAGCCAAACTGAGCTGGGCACCTTTTCTTCCACGCTGTGTGGTGTAGACTGTCATTTCACCCATCACGTTGGTCTAACTGTCAGCTTTGTGTGCCTGTTCCCTGCCCAGTCTTTCTGAGGTGGGCTGGTCACATGAGCCTGGCACTCCTGAGACCAGGAGGCACTTGTGACCGGTGCCTGCTTTCTGCACCTGGCTGGAGCTCAGGTCAGGGCTGACTGGGTCATGGAGCTTTAGTGGGATGGGTGCTGGGCCAGAGGCAGGGAGTCTGATTAGGAGGTGGCAGGACGCTCCAGGCAAAGGGGATGACACACTGAGCTGAGCTCTGCTGACAGCCTTTGGAGGGAGAGGGGACATAGTGTTCAGAGGTCACAGGAGGTGCTCGACAATGCTCTTTATCTCTACTCCATGTTCGGGACTTTGGCAGAAAACACTTGACTTGGGTAATTTAAGGAGAATTTGGGAAAGGGGCAATTTACCAAGAGGTGGGTGGTAATAGAACACAGCCAGGAAGAGGACAGTACCCTGGGCTAGTTCCCCTGGCCTCACCGGCAGGAGCCTGAGGCAGAAAGTGGGAAATGCATCCTGGGAGCAGGACCCTGAGGATGAGGCTCCTGACAGGAAGCTGTGAGCTCACTCCCTCCTGCTGGTGACTGCTGTTGGCCAAATCCAGGTGGAAACCAGAGCCCATCTGTGTTGTCTCCAGCTGCCCAGCGCAGAGTGGAGAGAAGGCCTAGAGAGACCCACAGAGACCCCCAGCTGACCACCACCCCATCTTTCCAAAAGAGGACTTGAAGTGGCTTTTGAGAATGGATTAAGCCTTCTAACAAAATGAGTGCAAGGGAAAAGAGGAGGCGGAAAGCAGCCACATGTTGAAGGTTGATTCTACCCGTGATGGAGCTTCACATGAAGCTCTGAGCTTCCTGGCAGCCTGGTCAAAAAGGAAACAGGCAAGTTAATTTCAGTGGCATGAGTTGGCTGCTTGAATTAAGAACTGTCAGAGGCCTGCAATCTTCAGAAAGTCAGTTCACTTCTCCAAACCTCAATTCCCCATCTGTAAAATGGAGATAGGCCTGGGGTGTAGCTTAGTGGTAGAGCTTATGCTTGGCAGGTGCAAGGCCCTGGGTTTGATCCTCAAAGCATACTTAGGCTCACACACACACACGGGATAAGGTGTGCTCTGCTGACCAAATGTGAGAACGAAATGAGAAATAGGGGATTCCATGCAGGAGGAATGGAAAAAGACACAATCCATTTCCCAGAGAGGTTTTGCATTTTTGATTTCCAGAAGGACATCCACCCCGGGGACATAATCTGGGCATTTGCTGGAACACATGACTAACCTTTGCTGCAAAGGAAGCTGGGAAATGGAGAGCATTCTAGCTATACACAGTGCTCCCTTAATAAAAATCAGGGTTCTGGCTGTAAGAAAGAGGGGGACGTAGAAGACCTTGGGATTGGGTCTGCCACAACTAGGAAACGGTCTCCCCAGGCTAACCGCACTTCCTTTGTGGGCAGTTTGGTCCGGGAGGAGCGGAAGAGCTGATTGTATGTGCTTCTTCGAGACCCAAAGGGGAAATGCCTGTGTCGTGTGGCAGCCACTGGAGCAGCTGAAGCCAGGGAGTAGGAAACCTGGCCCTGTCAGTCCAGAGGGAGGTCTCTGTCACCTGTCTGGTCAAAGTTCCTACACTGGAATCTGCAGTATCAGTGGAGACACAGATGCCTATCAAAATGGCAGGTGCCATGCTGGTGGCAGAGGGGACAGTGGACCAAACGGCAGAACCAAAACCTCCAGAACAAGGTGCAGGTTCCAACAAGGCAGGTTTCCAAAATCAGTTATTAAAAGAAAAGTCTTACAATAGTAATCAGCCGTGAAGTTAAAACTACTCTTAGGGTCTGTTAACTTAAAAGGTTATGAAAAAATAAACAAGCTATGGAAGTCTTATGTTTTAAAAATGTAAATCCCATCTACATGACCTCATCCCAGGAAGTATATGACTTAACAGATGACGACAAGAAAAGATGGGTAGGGAACAATGAGATGGAGTCCTGAATCCTATTCTTAGAACTGAAAACATCTATGCTCATCAAGAAACTATGACATTCTGCTATACCCAGGACATGGGGGAAAGATTTGGGAAATTAAATCGACTTTTAAGTTTACAATAAATCACTAAGACAATAAAGCTCTGGCAAAGAACTCAAGATGTAGTCTTATATGATTCAGGGTTTCCAGAGAAGCAGAGCCTGTAAGATTTTATATATATATATATATATATATATATATATATATATAAAAGCTGGGCATGGTGGTACATGCCTGTAATCCCAGCAGCTTGAGAGGCTGAGGTGGGAAGATTGCAAATTTGAGGCCACTGGACTCACTAGTGAGGTTGGAGATGTTAATTTTACTGGGGAATTTTTTTTTTTTTTTTTTTTTTTTTTTTTTTTTTTTTGCGGTGCTGAGGATTAGAACCCAGGGCCTTGTGCCTGTGAGGCGAGCACTCTACCAACTGAGCTATCTCCCCAGGCCCCTTTTACTGGGGATTGAACCCAGGGCCTTGCAGATGCTAGGCAAGCACTCTATCACTGATCTATATCCCCAACCCTTTTCATTCTTTGAGACAAAGTCCCACTAAGTTCCCAAGGCTGACCTCAAAAAAAAAAAAAAAAAAAAAAAAAAAAGTCAGGGCTGAGATGTAACTTAGGGGTAAAGCACCCTGGGTTCTATTCCTGGGGTAGGGAGGGGAAAAAAAAGCAAAAACAAAGACTGATCAGGTCTCTGAGACTCAGGTAGGAAATGTGCCTGAGGTGGCCCAGTTGCCCAACTCACTCCCAAGTCACTTGCCCTGGCCCCACCCACCATGGTCTGGACCTGGGCCTAGGTCTGTGTCAATGCTACAGCCCCACAGGTAACTGGGTGCGTGGTGCACCTGGCACACCTGGCTGAGATCAGGAGGGAGGAAGCTCCGTAGGTGGAGGTGAGACCGGAAGAAGAGCGTATTACTGCCAGACCCCCGCCCCCCAACAACGAGAGTGTGCAGCCGCCTCCTGGGACCGACCCCCCTAGGCAAAACCAGCAACTAGATGTGGGAAGGAGGGTGGGGGCAAAAATCGCAAAGAGAAGACTTGCTCTGAACAGAAGGGTGGGTGGAGACTTTTCTGGATTGAGGGTGACCACGGAGCGGAGCTCCTGTCACCTGAGGTATCCAGGCAAGGCCAGGGGCTGCCTGGTGGGAAGGTTACAGGAGAGATTCTGTAGCCACTAGTGAAAGGGCCTGTGGACTCTGGTGACAAGGTATGGCCAATGGGACACGGGTGACAAGGGAAGGTGAGCACTATTCCTCTGCCTGGAATCCTCGCGCAGTGCTCAGCGGCCGCACCATGGTGGCCAGCTCCAACCCGCCCCTCCCTCCGCGGCCTGCAGTCTGCGCTTTGCAGGGTCCCCAACAGAGGCCGGCGCTGGACGGGCAGCTGTGTCTGTCCTCAGCAGTATCAGCACCCGAAACATCTTGACATGTGTGGTCTCACGTCCGTCCTGTGAGGTGCCTATTCACACGCGGGACCCAGCGCAGCAGGACAGGGTGACAGCTGGCGAGGCCTAAGTGGCACGCTGGGGTTCCAGCCTGAATGGTCCCTGGGAGACCATCAGGAAGTCAGGGGACTGGAGGGGTGCCCCCTCCCCAGCACCCCTTCTCCCGACTCCCTAGCCTTACCCTGGGACACCCCAGGTTGGCAAGGACTTCCAGTTTCTGCCCACTCGGTCCCTCCACCTTGGCCTCAGTTCCCCACATGCTTTTCTGGGTCCTCCACACCTGGGAGAAGGCATGAGAATCCTGTGCCCTTCACTTCCCCCGAGCCATGTGGCTATGGGCCTTAAGGGATGACCTCACAGCCCTGGCCCAGCACCTGCTGATCCCTTGCCTTACTCCTTCGCCTCTGTACCTGTCTACCAGGAAGTCTCTTCTATATGGGGCTTGCAATCCATTCACCCCATCTTACAAATGCGAGAGACTGAGTGGAGAGGTCTGACCAAGCTCTCTGCAAGCCTGTCTGTCTGTGATGCCCTTTATTGAGTGGGAGCTGAGGGCTCAGGGTGGGACAGGCACCTCCCACTTGCACAAGGCCATTGGCAGAGGTGCCTGTCCTGGCCAGGCCCTGCAGGCATCCCTTGCCACCTGGCCTGTCCCTGCACCTCGACAGCCCATCCAGCAGGACTTACGAATCAGGCATGTTTGTGGAGCCTGGCTAGGGGCCAGGAGCTCAGGTCGGGTGACCAGAGCAAGAGTGGTGCTGTCTTTGCCCTTCATGCTGCAGCTTTTGGTCAGGCTGAGAACTGTGCACGCAGGAAAAATCAAATAACCACCTAATGAGGACCCCACCAACCTCCTATAGTCGAATGATTGTGACCACGGTTAGAGAAGGCTTCCTGGAAGAAGACTGGGGACATCTGGCCTTGAGGAAGAGCCTGGGGTCAGGGTCCTCTGGCCTGTTGCTTCATTTGCTAAGTCATTTATCAAGTGTTCACTGAGCACTTGAGCCGGTCAGCTGCTCCAGGTTCTGGGAGGGAGAGATGAAGATGGACTTGCTCATCTCTCGCCTGGAGTGGGTCCAGGGCGTGAAGATATGTTTACAGCCCCTGTCAAAGAAAGACTCAAGTCAGAAAGACAAGCCAGGTGTGGTGGCACACACCTGTGATCCCAGTGACTCAGGAGGCTGAAGCAGGAGGGTCGCAAATGTTCAAAGCAGCTAAAGAAACTTTCTAAGAACATTTTCAAACACATAAAAGTACAGAGAATAGAACAATGAATTCCCATGTGCATCACTCACTCTCAATAGTTATTAAGGTTCTGCTGTTCTTGTTTTGTCTACGACACTTGTTCAATTTCATTTAATTGAGGCTTTGAAAAGTTTTTTGGTACCAGGGACTTAACCCAGCGGGGCCTGACTGCTGAGCCACATCCCCAACCCACTTTTTGTTATATACGTTGATACAGGGTTTCACTAAGCCTTAGGGCTTCGTCAAGTTGCCAAGGATGGCCTCAAACTTGTAATCCTCCTTTCTCAGCCTCCCAAACTCCTGGTATTACAGTTATGTACTACTGCGCACTGCGCTTAATAGAGGCTCTGTAAGCAAATTTCAGATGTCCTATCTTCTACTTACAAATAGGTCCTTACATTTTACTAGCCCGAGGGTGACTAACCATTTTGTGCCCAAGGTGAAGCCCAAGGACTCCTCCCTAGAATGTTTAAATGTCTACGATGAAGCACATAAGGTTGAATGAAGCGGGGTGCAGTGGCGCCCACCCATAATCCCGGCTCCTCAGAAGGCCGAGGCAGGAGGATCACAAGTTCAAAGCCAGCTTCAGCAACTTAGTGAGCTCTTGTCTCAAAATAAAATACTAAAAGGAATTGTAGTGTAACTCAGTTGTAGAGCATGTATGAGGTCCTGGTTTTAATTCGCAGTGTGCGTGCGTGTGCGCGCACACACACACACACACACACACACACACACACACACAAAGACTAAAGGAAGTCCATTTAAAGTATTTTAATATTGGCAACATAATAATATGTGAATGTGTGTGCGTGAGTGTGTGTGTGAGTGCGTGAGTGTGTGTGTGTGTGCACGTGCTGTGGAACCCAGGGGCCCTCTATCACTCAACCACATTCCCAGCCCTTTTCATTTTTTCTTGCTAAGTTCTCCATGCTGGTCTCAATTTTGTGATCCTCTTGCCTCAGCCTCCTGTTTTGGGATTACAGGCCTGAGTCAGCTACTGTGCCTTGCTGAGTGTCCTTGTTCATACATTAAATTATAAGACCTAGCAGTGGGCCTGTTATGTGGAGGGAAGTCAGATGAGCCTAGGCAGCCCCAGCGGGGTAGAGGACACAGTATGACAAACCTTTGTGATTCTATCTCTCTGACACTTACTGGCTGTGTGACCTCAGATAAGTTGCTTGATTTCTCTGGTCTTCAGTTTCTCATCTATAAAATAGTAACCCCCTACCCCCCAACCCCCTCAGTACTAGGGATTGAACCCAGGGCCTTGCACATGCTGGGCAAGAGCTTTACCATTCTACTTTGTTCCCAGTCCCTTTTATTTTATTTTGAGACTCTGTTGGCCAGGTTGGTCTTGAACTTCTAGGCTCAAGAGGCCTTCTGCTTCAGCCTCCTGTGTAGCTGGGACTAAAGTTGTACCCCACCGCAGTCAGCTAAAGTAGTAATCTTTTTCTTTCCAGTGGTAATAAAATAAAAACACATACACAGTGAAAGGCACTTGGATGGGGCTCAGCAAATGTGTGCTTCTCCTTCTGTCCCTGTCCCCAAACTCATCAAGTGTCCCTGGAAGGGCTCAGAGGCTGGATATGGCCCCAAGGATCAGAGGGAGCTGTGGAGTCTGGGGCCAAGGGGGAAGCGATGAAGGGCCTTCTCCCTGAACCTGGAGGAAGCTGGGAGAGCCCCAAGGGTCAGGGAATGTCCTCCCAGGCTGGCTCTCAGGCACAGCGGGACCACATGGCAGATCGCCCTGCCCCTCCTCACGTGGGTACTATGCTCAGGACCCCCTGCCAGTTGTTTCACACAAGGTCCTTCAGGTCTGAACCCTGTCAGGCTGCGGGACTCCCTGGGGATCCGTGGACCTTCTCCCAGCAGGTGTTCCTTGGAGGTTTCCTGGTGGGGGTGCTCATCTGGGTTGGGTCCCGGTGCTGGGATGTTGGAACACTGGTTTGGGGGTTCAGAGTCTGGGGCCCTCATCCTGACTGGGCACGGATCAAGGCCCCAGGGCCATTTCCAACCTCACGGGACACATCCACACCCAGAGCTCACCCATGTGTTCATTCCACAAATATTTATTGAGCGCTAATTAGAGTCCAAAGACTACAAGTGAACGAAAGAGACACTGCCCTCCTCGTTACTTAAACAGGTCATCTCGGAAGCAGCATCTTCCGGCGCGGCCAGTGCGCACGGGCAGGAGAGGAAGCCGCAGGGGCGTCGGTGCGGCGCGCGGGCGGGGAGGCTTCCCAGCGGGAGACGGGGCCGGGGAGCCAGAGCCGGACGAGCCTGCGGTCGGGAGCACGAGAACCCCAGGTGGAGAAGGGGTTGGGAGTGGAGGAAACCACTGCCTGGGACGCTGCTCCCCGCGCCGCCCAAACCCAGTGCTTGCTCTTCGCCCGCTTCTGCCTCTGCGCTTCTTTCCCTTTCTTGGCCAGCAGGGGGCCCTGGACCCCAAAGACGGCAGGCGGAGTGTCCAGGCCCCAGGAGTTTGAGCCGGTTCTGGGAGGAGGGGTAAAGGAAAGGGGCTCCCTGAAGGGTGGGAGAGGCCTGGGTCCTTGGGAACCCCACTCTGCCAATGATCTGAGGAAGGGGTTGTGCCACTGCTGGAACTATGGTGGCCACTGCCTGGTACTGGTGAAGAAAAGGCCCCACAGAGGCAGGAGGGTGATGGGAAGGAGGGATCCCCACTCCAAGTCTGAGACACCCTTTGGTATTGCGGAAAGTAATCCTGGTGCGTGGCTCTGCTCAGATCGCCGGCACTGACCCTCAGGGGCTCTTTGTATGGGCTATCTTGTCCCAGGTGACTTTTCAGGGTCAAGCCAGGGGAAGAGGTCGGGGAGGGAGCCTGAACCGGTTGTGGGCTGCCCAGGGGTGGGTATCAGAGCGACTGTGCCACAGTTCGGGGGGGGGGGGTATTAATTAGGTGGGAGATGTGCCTGGCTTTACGGACTAGCCAGTCTCCCCTCCCTGATCCCCAAGGCCTGGGGTCTTTGCTCTCCTGCCCTCTTCCACCAGAGCAGCACAAGGAAAGGGAGGAGTTAGCAGAAGACACCGCTCAGAGGCTAGAGGTCCCTCTCCCCGCCACCCGGGCCTGCAGGGTAGCCCTGGTCCGTGGAGAAGCAGACGTCAATATCTGGCCACATAACTTAGGGAGGTCTGAGCCTGGTTTTTCCATCTGTAAAATGAAGTCACCATCCCTCCTTAGCCTCCTGCGGGGAAGAAGCAGCGGGGTGGTATGTGGGCTTACACTGCCCTCTGGTGGCTGCATCCAGAGTTGCCGAGTGCTAGTGCCGTGACCTAGAGGACCCAGTCAACTGGGGAGTCTGCAGGGTTCCCAACTTCCTCCTCCTCTTTCTCCTCCCCCGCCCCCTTCTTTTTCCTTTTCCTTTTTTTTTTTTGATACTGGCGATTGAACCCACTGAACTGTACAACCCACTGTAGCCACTGAGCTACATTCCTAGCCCTTTTTATTTTTAATTTTGAGATCGAGTCTCTAACTTACTGAGGTTAGCCTCAAACTTGCGATCCTCCTGCCTCAACCTCCTTAGCTACTGGATTACAGGCATGCACCATAGCTCCTGGCTCCACTTCTTTGTTCCTCATCCTAGATTTCCCGGGACCTCAGGGCTGCTTCTTCATGGACCAGAAACAATTCATCTCAGCCAATGTCTATTCAGCAGGAATTTAACAAACTCCTGCTGCATGCCCTATTCTGTGCTTGGTGTTGGGCTGCAGAAATGTCCAGTGCACAGAGACTGTCCAAAGGCTCATGTCCTTCAACCTCACTGACCACAGCAAACCCTGGGATGGTGTCTCGTTCAAATTTTTCGCTGACCAAAAACCACAGAAACAGGCGCACACTGAGCACTGAGTAGCCTGGATTTGGTCATGAGCTTCCTCCATTCCCAGGATCATTCCTGGGATTGGGGTTCTTTCTTCTGCATCAGTTTTCTCCTCCCTGCCAGAACATTTTCATCAGCGCATAAATATATTGTCAGGCCTCATATCTTTCTTTAGTTATTTTTTGGTGCTGGGGATGGAACCGAGGGCCTTGTGCATGCTAGGCAAGCGCTCTACCCCTGAGCGACGCCCTCTCCCATCTTTAAAACTCCTTCTGTAGCTGGGAGTGTAGCTCAGTAGTAATGCACTTACTCGGTGTGCATGTGCCGGAGGCCCTGGTTCCATCCCAGCACCACAAAACAGAAACAAAAGAACAAAAATAGACCTCCTCTTGTGCCCATGTCCTCTTTTAGCTGCTACTTTCTTTTTCACCTGTTGTTTGTTGCATAGTTCTTTGCTGGAGTTTTCTGCAGTCTGTCTTCACTTTGTCACCTCACATTATCTCCTCAACCCTTTTTGGTCTCTCTTGCTGAGGCACGCCTGCAATCCCAGTGACTAAGGAGGCCGAGGCAGGAGGATTGCAAGTTCAAAGCCAGCTTCAGCAACTGAGTGAGACCCTAAGCAACTTAGCAAGACTCTGTCTCAAAATAAAAAGAAAAAGAGCTGGGGATGTGACTCAGTGGTAGATCACCATAGGTTCAATCCCCTGTAACACACACACACACACACACACACACACACACACACACACGTTCTTTGCGTAAAGAACAAGGAAGAGTCACCAGAAAATTTTCTCCCTCTGCCCAAATGCACACAGAAGAAAGACCATATGAATACACAGCTGGTGCTGTCTGACCACCGAGGTAAGAGGCCTATCAGAAACCAACCTTGCTAGCACCTTGATCTTGGACTTCTGACCTCCAGAACTGAGAGAAAATAAATTTCTGTCATTTAAACCACCCAGTCTGTGGAACCTTGTGATGGCTGTCTGAGCCGATGGATATGCCCACCATGAGCTTTGGCACTTGGGGACTTGTAGGAAGCTCATGTTTGTTGAGCACTAGCTCTGGGCCAGGTATTTCACTTGGCAAATTAAATTTATCGAGTTGAATTATTGGTCTCATTTTATAGAGGGGCAAGCTGTTATGAGGCCAAGGCAGTGTTCAAATCCAGACCTGTGTGTCTTCAAATGCTGGCCTTTCCATGGTAACATATTAGTGTTGCTGGTCAGAAATGGGAACATTCAAAAATGAAAAAGATTGGGGGGGGGTGGGTGGGTTGAGAAAAGAACCTGATAAATTGGTCATCATCAAGATTTAAAACTTCTGGTTATCAAAAAAAAAATGTCATCGAGAAAATAAATAGGCAAGCCATGGTGTGATCATCTTAGAAATCATTCTAAAACTTAGCGGTTTAAAAGAGCACTAGTCATTATCATCTCTCATGGCTTCTGCAGATCAGAAATTTGGGGGTGTCGGGCTGGGGAGATGGCTCAGTTGGTAGATTGCTTACCTCGCAAGCACAAGGCCCTGGGTTCAATCCCCAGCACCGCGAAAAAAAAAAAAAAAAAAAAAAGGAAGAAATTTGGGGGTGTCTTGGATGGGTTGTTCTGGCTTAGGGTGTCTCTTGAGGTTGCCATCAGTTGTTGGCTGCAGTCAGCTGTGACCCTTAAAGGTGTGACTGGGTTGGAGGACCTATTTCAAGGTGACCTCCTCATGTGGCTGGTGTGTTGGTTTCTCTTGACACAATTTATTCATTTCAGAAGTCATTCCCACCTGGGTGCTGGGGCGCATGCCTGTCATCCCAGTGGCTCGGGAGGCTGAGGCAGGAGGATCGTGAGTTCAAAGTCAGCCTCAGCAATTTAGCGAGGCCCTAAGCAACTTAAGGAGACTCTGTCTCAAAATAAAAAATAAAAAGGACTGGGGAAAAATTAAAAGTTCAGTGGTTAAGCACCCCTGGGTTCAATCCCTGGTACCAAAAAAACCCCAAAAAACAAAAAAACCTGAAGTCACTCCTGTAGTCTTCTGTTGCTCCCACAGCTCGGTCCTGCCTTCATATAAGCATGAGCACCAGCCGGCAGAAGCACTGTGGGCTGTCTTGGAGGCTGGCTGCCACAGCGATTAGGAGAAAATACTTGCCTATGTGTTGAAAATGCATAAAGAACTCTTACGGCTTGATCAGAAGAAGGCAAACAACTTCCCTTCTCCCCAGATGGACTGAAACAAACACTTCCACCAAAGAATATGCACAAATCATTAGCAAATGATTTGCAGAGAATATGCAAAAATCATTAAGTATCAAGGAAATGTAAAATAAACCCACAAAGAGACACCACTCCTAACCACTAGATTGGCTAACACAGATACGTCTAGTGGGGCCCAGGTGCAGCTAGGGCACTCGCCCAGCATGTGTGAAGCCCAGGGCTCCATCCCCAGCATCGCAAATAAACAAATAAATATATAAATAAAATTAGTGACACTGACTTTTGATGAGGATGTGGAGTTAAAGCTAGTGGAGGGTTAGGGTCGTTGCTCAGTGGTAGAGCGCTTGCCTAGCACGTGTGAGGCACTGGGTTCGATCCTCAGCACCACATACAAATAAATACATGAAATAAAGGTATTGGCTCCCTCTTTAACTAAAAATATTTTTTAAAAAAGCAAGTGGAACTCTCATTGCTGGGAAAATCATCTGGCAGTTTTTTTTTTTTTTTTGGTACAAGAGATTGAACCCAGGGCAGTTAACCACTGAACCACATCCCCAGCTCTTTTTTTTTAATATATTTTATTTAGAGACAGGGTCTCACTGCACAGCTTAGGGTCTCACTAAGTTGCTGAGGCTGGCTCTGAATTTGTGATCCTCCCACCTCAGCCTCCCGAGCTGCTGGGATTACAGGTGTGCTCACCATGCCTGGCTTCTGGTCAGTTTTTGAGACAATTAAATATAGGTCTGTTCTGTGACCCAGCAATTTCACTCCTACGTACTGATTCCAGAGAAGTAAAAATATATGTCCATTAAAAGACTTGTATAAGAATATTCACAGGGGGCTGGGGTTGTGTCTCAATGGTAGAGCGCTCGCCTGGCACGTGTGAGGCCCTGGGTTCAATCCTCAGCACCGCATATAAATAAATAAAATAAAAGTCCATTGACAACTAAAAAAATATTAAAAAAAATATTCACAGTAGCTTTAATCATAATAGTTTCAACCTAGAAACAACCCAGGTACCCATGGATAGGAGAATGGACTGACTGTGCTTTCTACATATGATGGGGCAGTAGTCAGTGATATGAAGGAATGAACTTCTGATACATTCAAAAATAGGTCAAGCTCAAAAATATGATATTGAATGAAGGAAGCCAGACACACAAAAAATCATATGGCATGGTTTTATTTATTTCATGTAGAGGAAAAAAAATCAGATCAGTCCCAGCTTCTTGGGGTAGGGATTGATTGGAAAGAGTTAAGAAGGAACTTTCTAGGCTGATGGAAATAGTTTGTCTTTGATTTGCATTCAATCAAAACTGATTACAGATTAAATGGTTCCTTTAAGATCTGAGCATTTCACTGTAAATTTTTGTCCCTCCCTCCCTCCCTTCCTTCCTTCCTTCCTTCCTTCCTTCCTTCCTCCCTCCCTCCCTCCCTCCCTCCCTCCCTCCCTCCTTCCTTCCTTCCTTCCTTCCTTCCTTCCTTCCTTCCTTCCTTCCTTCCTTCCTTCCTTCTTTCCTCTCTTTCTTTTTTGATACTGGGAATTGATCCTAGGGACACTTTATCACTGAGTCACATCCTAAGCACTTTTTAAAAAATGTTTTTGAGACAGGGCCTTGCTAAATTGCTGAGGCTGGTCTTCGATCCTCCAGTCTCATCCTCTCAGGTGACTGGGATTACAGGTGTGCGCCACCAAGCCTGACTGCCTGCATGTAAATTTTACCTTGATTTAAAAAATAGCAAGGATTTTGATTATCTACACTTGTGGGCTGTGTGGATGAGGTAAGGTGATGCAAAATGACTAAACTGTGTGCAGAGGTGATTCCAGTGCAAATCACACACAGGGGTCTCCATCTAGTCTGTGTCCAGGGATCTGATTAACTGCAGATTGAAAAGATTAGAAAAAAATCGTGCTTGTACCGAACATTAGACTTTTGTCCCTTGTCATTGTTTCTTAAACAATGTATCATAACAGCGACTTATACGGCACTTACATTGTATTAGTTTCTATTTATTTAGGTACTGGGGATTGAACCCAGGGATGTTTTACCACTGAGCTACATCTCCAGACTTTTTAATTTTGAGACAAGGTCTCCAGTTGCTTAAGACCTCACTAAATATCTGAGGCTGGCCTCAAATTTGTGATTCTCTTCCCTCAGCCTCCTAAATTGATGGGATTTCAGGTGTGTATCATTGCACCTTGCTGTTTAGGTTTTATAAATAATTTAGAGATGACTTAAAGCATGTGGGAATGCTCAAAGGTTATCTGCAAATACTACTTATGCCTTTTTTTGGACCAGGGATTGAACCCAGGAGCACTTAACCACTGAATCACGACGCCAACTTTTTATTTTGAGAGAGGGTCTTGCTAAGTTGCTGAGGCTGGCTTTGAACCTGCAATCCTCCTGCCTCAGCCTCCCCAGCCACTGGGTTACAGTTGTGTGTCACTGTGCCTGGCATTACATATGCCCTTTTATCTGAGGCTTTTGGTCTCTGTAGTGGTTCCTGGAATCCTCCAAGATAGCAAGGGACAACTGTATACACACATTGATGATTGTAGCCCCTTGCAATAACTACGTGACTTCTACCTTTGCCTCTCAATGTTGATATTCAGCCAGAGCCTCCCTGTTGAAACTTAAGTCAGATCATGTCACCCTGGGATGAAAAGCTGTCCACTGCCTTGGGCAGGTCCAGCCCATGGGCCCCTGTGGCTCCCTTCCTGACCCATCTAGCAATCCCCTTTGCTCATCTCCTTTTAGCCACTTGGGCCTCCTATGGCCTCAGGTCTGCATTTGCTGTAGCCTCTTAGCCTCCCATGCTCCCTCCTGCCCTCAGCTCAGGACTCAGATGTCTCCTTCTCCTTAGCTGATGACCCTTTTTCAACCTGCAATTCCCCCTCTCCCCAACTTGGCCTCCTTTTCATACTCTGGTCACAACCAGTGTGCTCTGTGTTTTACTTCTTTGTTTCTTGCTGGTAGCTCCCCCTCGCAAATAGGCCTAAGAGCAGAGATCTTGTCCTCTTTTATCCACTGACGTGTGTCAAACACTGAATACAGTGTCTGGCATCAGGGGCTTAATAAATGTGTGTTGGAGGAATGAATAATGATTGGAAGGTAATTTAGAGGAATAAGAAGAAATAAGTCTAAAGAAGACACAAAGCCAACAAAAGTTACTAAAGATTCTACCCATAAGAAAAGACAAGGTGATCTCAGATGCCCCGTTATTTTCTTCAAGGACCCTGGCCTCACAAGCCACTTTCAACGACTTGGCAGAAGTGCCCTCAGGGTCTAGATGTGGGAGAGGAGGGGAAGATGGAGTGGGGACCAGGTGGACAGGGGTTGGCAGGGGTCCAAGTGTGACTGGGGTATCATTTCTTTATTATTTCCCTGCTAATGCAGGGGCTGGATTCAGAGTCAACATAATTAGATAGGACTGCACTTTGATAAGTGGGCAGATGAATCCCTGTGTGTGAGGGATGTGGGGATAAAGAGGTGAATTGCCTGGGGCTCAGTCACCAAAGAGGAATGAGAAGCCCTGGCTCCTGGGGAGGTAGGCTATTGGGTCAGGCAGGGAGGGGGATCTGAGTGGGCTGCATAGACTGACATCCCAGGTATGGGCTGAGATGGAAAATATTATGTGATTAATGATTTTCTCCAACCTCTCAGAGAGTAGGTACTTTCTGGTATTTACATTCATAGCTCCCTGTTTGTATGGTTCAGAGAACTTACTGAAATCTGTAATTAGCTTTCTTTTTTCTTGTTTATCAGACTCTAAATTCTGGGAGAGCAAAGATCTAGTTTCTCTCTTCCCTGCTCTAACCAGTCTAGCACAGTGCATGACACATGGAGTGGGCATTCAGTACCCATGTGTCCGGGAAAATATTCTGATGCCAGTGTTTCCTGTTGGGGGCACTGGTGGGTGGGGAACTGATCCCTCCTGGGTTGTCTTTCTGTTTCCAGGCTGTTGTGGTTTGGATGTGAGATGTTCCCCAAAAGCTCACAGGTGAGACAATGCAAGAAGGTTCAGAGGAGAAATAATTGGGTTACTAGAGCCTTAACACAATTAGTGAATTAATCCCCTGAGAGGGGTTAACTGAGTGGAAACCTGAAGGTGGGTAAAGTGTGACTGGAGGAGGTGGGCATTGGGGGCATGGGTTTGGGGTATACATATTTTGTATTTAGTGAGTGGAGTCTCTCTCTGCTTTCTGATCATCATGTGAGCCACCTCCCTCCACCACACTCTTCTGCCATGATGTTCTGTCTCACATGGAGCTGTCCTTCCATGCACTGATAGTTTTGAAACTGTGAGCCCCCAAATAAACTCTTCCTCCTCTACAATTGTTCTGGTCAGAACTGTTTAGTCACAGCAGTGAAAAAGCTGACTAAAACACAGGCTGTCCTGGAAATCTGGCCCTCAAGACACTGGAAGCCTCTGTCCTAGGCACAGACCTTCAGCAACAGCCCTTGTTTGGAGCTTGGGCTCAGAGTGCTGGCTATGGGAAGCGGACACCTGGCATTCCTTAGCTTAGATAGGAGTAAGGGTGTGAGGGCTGGACCAGGGATGGAATAACACATCTGGATCCAGGGCAAAGAGGTTGGGGTGGGCGTGTGAGTGCGAATACCTCCATAATCTGAGAAGAGAGATAAGTCCTCACCTGGGAAAACAGCAGACCAGTTTAGGAGACCAACATTTGAGAAATAATTAAAAGAAAATGTCAACAGAGCCCGTTGATTGATTTGGTGTTGAGAAGGAAAAATGGGACCACCAAGAATGATCCCAAGACTTGAAAAGAACCTGCAATAGCCATTTCTTTTTACTCTGTAGGTTCCTTCGAGCTAACTGCACAGGAATAGCCAAAGATCTTCTTAGCTCTCTCCACCACCCCAAGTTCATTACTGACTTAAGGCGACCTTTGGTTCCCCGCTGTGCTCGCAGGGACATGGTCCTGGAGCTGAATGGGCGCAAGTCTGGTCTTGAAGACGAACATCAATCAGTAGAGGCCACCGGATAAGGGATGCTCTGGGACCCGGGGCGGGGTTGGAGGAGCTGCCACAGAGAGACATTTAAGCGGGCTCTCCCCAGCAGAACAGGTGGTCAGGAAGGCAAGTGGTGAGCAAAGAGAATAAGGGTTGGGGGTACAGAACGAGGGAGCGCAGATGTCGAGTGGCAAACAAGGGGGAGTGAGCGAGGGGATCAGTGTGTGACGCGCCAGGTGGGGTAGCACGTTGAAATTGGTACTGGAGTTTGAATTTATAGCACAGTCAACCCGGGAAGATGTGATACCTACTTCGCTAACTCACAGGTCTCCCCGGCCTGTACTTACAACGTTGAGTTGGCGGCTGCCACACCAGAGAGGGCAACCGGCAGCTCCGGGGGTGAAAGCGAGGGGTGGGGGTTCGCCTAACTGGGACCCGCAAGTCCGGGTACCCTAGTCCTTCCGAAGCGGCGGCTTTGGGCGAAACCATTCTGCGGAGATGGAAAGGGGAGGAGAAATCCTTCACTGTGAACCCGAACCAGCGGAACCCGCTGGACGCATAGCCAACTCCTTTCCTTTCTCTTCCTCTATTTGTTCTCTCTATTTCTTCACAACGTGTTCCTTTCCTGCTAGATCCTGAGTCCCGGGCACCACTAGTTGCTCCTTGGCTACCCCCTTCTCCACTCGTGGTACGGCCCGGGGGCGCCCGCTCCGGGCACAGGTTATAAAGGCTCCGCTGCGGCAGAGGACTGCGGACTCAAGATGCGCCCCAAAGAGCAGGGACAGGGCTGCACTGGGGATGGGCCGGGGTCCGGTTCCGGGCCCGGTTCCGGGGACCCAGTAGCAGTCGCCCCCGCGCCCCCGCCGGTAGCCAGTCCTGCTCCAGAGCCGGAGCCCGTCCCCACGCAGGCATCCGGCGCTGGACCGGGAGCAGGTTCCCGAGCAGCCTCGGGATCCCAACCCGGATCTCGCCCGGCTTCCCAGGCTGGAGCCAAGGCGGGAGCCCAGCGCCCGTCTGGTCAGTCTGTGCCTGATAACTCGGATGCGCCGTGGACCCGCTTCGTATTCCAAGGGCCCTTTGGTCCCAGGGCTACTGGCCTGGGGACTGGAAAGGCGGCGAGCATCTGGAAGACCCCTGCCGCCTACATTGGCAGGCGTCCTGGGGTGTCGGGCCCTGAGCGCGCCGCATTTATTCGAGAGCTGGAGGAAGGTAACCTGGGTCTCTGGGATCCCGGAGCGGGTGGGACTAGGATAGCTCCAGGGAGGAGGGCTCCTGTCGGGCCCGGGCGCCTCGCCCTCTCTGGTACTGTCTCATCCCTCCATCTCCCCTCCGCGATGTCACTTTCTGCAGTGCCTTGTTTGGTCGCCCCTTCCTCATCTCCTCTCTTTGTGGTTCTCTGGTTTTTGTCAGTGCGTCAGGTTCAGGGCCAGCGCTCTCCCCCGCCCCCTCTTCGCGCCTGTTGCTGCGGCAGATCTGCGCACTCTCAGTGCCCCCTCCCCGTCTACCGCAGTGCCAGGAGAGAGGCGGGGGCTGCGGAGGGCGCTGCCCGGCGCGCTCTGAGCTTGCGCTGCCCCGCGGGGCTCTCAAGCGATGGAGAGGTGGGCGGGTGGAGCCAGGAGGTTTTGGCCACTTCTGGCCGCCTGGGTCCTGGTTGCGCCTTCCTCTGCCGGGGGAGTGGGCGGGGCTTTGGGCTTCTGCCTCTTTCTTCTCTCCCATCCTCTTCTGGGCTGGGGCAGACCTCTGCGTTGGTTCTAGAGGCTTGGGTGCCCCCTGAATCAGTACTGGACAAGTCTCTTCGTCCTCTCCTCTGCACACGCAACAGGTGCGGGGTGGGCGACTGCGTATTTTTATGACCCACGAAGCTCTGGTGAGCTGGCTAAGTCGCTTGCTGGGTAAGGGGTGATGAGTCAGTCTGCTGCTGTGCTTCCCCTAGCTTCCTCCATTCTCCCAAGTGCCAGGGACCCAGGTGTCCTGACAACCCAGTTCCGGAACCCGGAGAAAAGTGATCCCCTCACTGCACTCACACTCCCCAAAGGAAAAAGGAAAGAGAGAGAGGGGGGGGGCATTCTTGTGGGTCGTGAGAGCAGCAAAGGAAGTCCTGAGAACCAGGTGTGGGAGGATGTTGGGGGCAGGAAGGGAGCTCCGTCTTTTCACTCCATGACCCTTGGTGTTGAGGGGATCAGTGGGCTGTGGATGGCGTATGCTACTTGCCTGACCCTGTGGGGCTTTTCTCCCCCCACACCTTCTGCAGCTCTCTGTCCTAACCCACCTCCAGTCAAGAAGATCACCCAAGAAGACATCAAAGTGATGTTATATTTGCTGGAGGAGGTGGGTACCGCCGTCCCCACCGGAACCAGCTCCAGACCTTAGCCTGGCGCCCATTTTAATTCTACCCCATTCGTGGTATGGGTTTGGATCTTGTCTGTTTCCTGCCTGGCTCCCTCTTTGGGGCCCAAGCTGAGGGTCCCTCTTCTGGAAAGCGTGTAGCTAGGGCCTCTTTTTTCCATAAGGGGCAACTGAGTCAGGCCCCATAGGGATTGGGTACCTGGAGAACTAGGGAATGGGAAGGGTTTCTCCTAGTGGCCAGCCTCCTGCTGATCCCTTTGTACCCCTAATTTCTTCCAACTCTGGGAGGGCCCAGAAACTTGGAAGTTATATTCTATGGGTGGTGGTCCCTCTGCAGAGAGAGCGGGACCTGAATACAGCAGCTCGCATCGGCCAGTCCCTGGTGAAACAGAACAGTGTTTTGATGGAGGAGAATAGCAAGCTGGAAGCCATGCTGGGCTCAGCCAGGGAGGAGGTAACTGGCAGGGGAGGAGAGGGTAGGGATCTGTCTACACCCTTCTCATGTCAGCACCTGCTGCTGTGTGCCTGTCTACTCCCTGACCCGTGTGGCCCGCCTCCTCCTGCCAGATTTTACACCTCAGACATCAGGTGAACCTGCGGGATGACCTCCTTCAGCTCTACTCAGACTCTGATGATGAGGATGAGGATGAGGATGAAGATGAAGAAGAGGAGGAGGAAGGGGAGGAGGAAGAGGAGGAGGAAGAGGAGGAACCAGAGGAACATGAAGGACAGGAAGATCGGCAGCATGACCATCCCTATGATGCCCGCAAGCCGTGAGTGTCTTGCCCTCGCACCTGGGAGTTCCCTTCTCTGAGCCTCTTTGTGCGTTTGTAAAGGGGATCTCAGGCATTGTGCCTGCTAGCAGGGTTGCTGACTCATGAGACCACACTCTTAGCCCTGGTGTGTAAAGCCCTGGGTGAGATGGAAACTGGGAACCCCACTCCCTTGTACCCTGACTCTCATTGCTTCTTCCCCAGGACCCCTCAGGAGGAGTCGCTGCACCACTGCCCACAGCTGGAAGCCCTGCAGCAGAAGCTGAGGATGCTGGAGGAGGAGAACGACCAGCTGAGAGAGGAGGTGAAGACCTGGGAGGAGGGCACACCCCGGGCAGTGGGTGATGATGGCCCTGCCCCTTCCTCTCTCCCTCTCTCCAGGCCTCTCAGCTGGACACCCTGGAGGATGAGGAGCAGATGCTCATTCTGGAATGTGTGGAGCAGTTTTGTATGTGATGTTGTAACTCGGGTAGGGGGCTGTCTTAAGGAGTGGAGGGAGGAAGGCTGGGATTTGGAATACGGAGTATGGAGTTCAAATCCCACTTCTGGGACTTCCTAGCTGTGTACGCTTGGACAAGTTCCTTGATCTCTCAGAACCTTCATCTTTAGAATGGGGATTAATGATCCCCCACTACCAGGCTGATCTCCCCAGGGTTTGTGAAAAATCAAGAGAGTTGATGAATGCTTTGTGCAAATTGTAAAGAATATGCCAAAGTCACAGGGGTCCTGAAGCCTGTTTCCTTTGTTATTTAGGGGAGCAGGGAGGGAGCTGGGAGCTGACCCAGGGCTGAGCTAGTTCAGCATCATGTGTTGGTGAGGGGCCATCCTAGGTGCCATGTTTATGCAGATGAGCAGGCCCAGCGTTTGCTCCCAAGGAGCTCAAGATGTAAGAACAATGCCTGAGCTCATGCTGTCCTCTCACCCCAAGCCTGGCCTTCCTTCTCCCTGGGTTTCACAGCTTCCTGAGAGTGGCCCCTCAGGTTCCCAAGTTCTGTTGCTTCTACCTTCTAGGAAGGGCTCAAGTCTCTTTCCTCCTCTTGATTCTGGCTACATCTAGCCCAGGACACTCCTGCCCTTCCGCATCTAGCCCAAATGAGTTTTCTTCAATTCCAGGGATTGAACCCAGGGGGCTTAACCACCGAACCTCTTTATTATTATTATTATTAACTTTCAGACAGAGTCTTGCTTAGTTGCTTAGGGCCTCCTTAAATTGCTGAGGCTGGCTTTGAACTTGCAATCCTCCTGCCTCAGTCTCCCTAGCTACTGGGATTAGAGGCGTGTGGCCCAAATTCGTTTTCTAAAATCTGACCACATCACCTCTCTGTCTAAAACCCCCAAATAACTTCCCATTGACCAAAGGATGACCCCATTGCCCAAAGGATGACCCCATTGCCCTGAACACACCCCTCCCACTGTCCAACGATTGGCTTGGCCTTTCTACTTTCTGCTTGGACTTGTTTATCCCCTTCTTGGCCTGGTGGAGCCTTACCTGCCCTGTGGTCTCAGCATGGTTCTTTCTTCCCAGAACCATTCTCAGACCTTGCAAGGCTGGGTGGGGTGCACAGCTGTGCCCTCTCCCCATGTGCCCTTGACATTGGTTCTGTTTTAGCCCATATTATGTCTCCCCACTAGACTTGAGCTCCGTGCGGGCTGGGACCAGGTCTTGTTGACCATGTACCCTGGTGTCCCTGTCACTGTCATAAACATTTCTTGACAAGACCTGAGTGAGGAAAGCCAAACCCTGTGGGACCCCTTGGTCAAGCCCTATAGGACCCCTTGGCCCTCCACGGTAGCTGAGAGGCGGGCACAGACAGGCACAAGGGAGCCGGGGCTGACCTGAGCTCCCTCCCCAGCCGAGGCCAGCCAGCAGATGGCTGAGCTGTCAGAGGTGCTGGTGCTCAGACTGGAGAACTATGAACGGCAGCAGAAGGAGATTACCCAGCTGCAGGCCCAGATTGCGAAGCTGCAGCAGCGCTGCCAGTCGGTGAGTTGGGGTGTGGGGATCCCCCCAACCTGTCCAGGCCATGGGATCCTAGCCTTCTTCTCCCTGTCCCCACCTCATGCAGCTCTGGCCTCCACGAGGCCCAACATCCTTCTCTGTGTGGGTGTCAGAGTTGGTGGAGATGCCAGAGAAGCACACATTGTGCCTGCTCACTGTCCAAGGAGGGCATCGAGGCCCTTTCACAGACTCCCCGGCCACCTGACTCCCCTACCTTATACGTCAAGGGCTGCCAAACCCTCCCTGATGTACCTGGTGGAGTGGGGTGGGGTGCGTGTGCCTGGAGTGGGAGGCCTTGGTGGGGCTCACGGGCTCTGGGTTCTTGCAGTATGGGGCTGAGACCGAGAAGCTGCAGCATCAGCTGGCCTCGGAGAAGGGAATCCACGTGCACCCCCAGGAAGAGGTGAGGTGCCCCACACTCCCACCTGCCCTTGAGAGACACTGTCCCAAAGTGGGGACCTGAGGCCTTGGCAGTTGCCTGACTGTCCCAAAAGGACCAACAGCTTTCAGGCAGGGCTGAGTCTTGTCCCTTTTTGCTCCTTCCCCTGTCTGACCCAACTGGCAGGTCCCTTGAGGTCTGGATGGAGCGGGGTGCAAGGACCTGCCCAGGGTGACCCTGCATGCTGTTATTCGGGTCTGGAACTCGGACCTCTTGCCTCTCGGCCTGGGGCAAGGCTGGCAAGAGTGCTGGGCTGGACACATCTGGGTCCCAGCAGAGCTTCTGGGTGGGCTCTCAGCTGCAGGACCTGCGGGAGAAGTATGCGGATTGTGGAGGCGTACTGTTCGAGTGCCCGGCGGAGGTGAAGACCCTCCGCCAACACCCTGCAGCGCCCCCTGGCTCTGTCACCCACTATACGTACAGTGTGCCTCTGGTGAGGACTCTCCTTAGCTGCCCTCCCTTTTCCCTCCATATGCCCTGTGCCTCTGCTCTCAGTCCCTTTCTGTGTCCCTTACTGGGGGTTGTCCTCTGCCAACGTCTCCCATCTCCACCATAGGAGGCAATTCCAAGTCTCCCAGAGACCCTGGCTGAGGAGCTCAGAACGTCTCTAAGGAGGATCATCTCGGACCCTGCATATTTTATGGAAAGGTGTGTTGCTGGGACCCCAGACCCTGGCCTGGCCACACTTGCCCTGGCTCACTGAGCTTTCCCTGAGCCTGCATGCTCTGCCCTGGCGTGCTTTCTATAGTGCCCTCCTGCCTCCCTGTGCCACCCAGCCCCCTCCTCTGTCCACACAGTCTTGGATGCATCAGTTGTCCCAGGGATTTTTTGGCATGACTGGGCCCCAGGGACTTTGCAGTTTCAGTTTCCATCGCCTCAGTATGCTGAGGGTCCTTTTCTCTGTTAAGGAATTATGGGATGCCTGCAGGGGAGACATCAAACCTGGGGTAAGCTGGCCATCCCCCATCACCTGCCCTTACCTGCCAGCAGCCAGGTAGCCACCTGCAGCTGCTTCTGCAACCCTATGACTCTAGGGAAGGCTCTGTTCTCTGGGCCCACTGGACTGAGAGTTGTTCTGGAAAGGAGTGGCCCCCTTTTCCCTCAAGTCTTGCCCCCCAGGTGGCTGTCTGATTTAAGGTTGCTCTGAGTGGGGACCAAAGCCTTCCCTTCATCTGACCAGGAACTGAGAGGCAAATGGTCTGGGATAGGACCTTTTGGGACTCAGTCCCTGCTTGGTCCCTTTACCACGAGTCCTTGGGCAAATTACTTGACCTGTCTGAGCCTTTCTACAATGGATGTTCCTATGGCAACTAGCTGTGGGGTGGGCTGTGAAGGTGAAATATCCCTGCTGATTACTTCCTTGCAGCAGGGTAGGGGATATAGGAGAAGGTAGGGCCAAAGCAGAGTCGGTGGTTTTTCTTCTGGGGCCTTGAAGCTAGTTCCCAGCTCCCCTCTTCCCTGGCTGGGACAGAACTGGGGAGGAACCCTCAGTTTCTGGGTAGGCCAGGGTGGGGACAGGAGAGCTCAGAGGAGTGGGGTGGGCCTGCTGATTGGACTTTGCTCCTCAGCCCCATTGATGGGAGAGTCCAGGGAGAGTGGAGGAGCAGCTGGCGGCATGTGGAACTATATCACTATGTCTCCTTGTGCAGATATGATCCTCGCTACAGGGAGGCGCGAGAGCAGGAGCAGGATTTCGAGGCTGAGCAGGGCCTGCTGCCTGCAGAGAATCTCATGCCACCGGAAGACTTCGAGCCTGCAGAGGAGTTGGTGCCTGAGGAGGAGCTGGGGGCCACGGAGGAGGTGGGGCCAGCTGAGGAAGGACTGACGGAAGAGGCCGAGCTGGTGTCCGAGGAGACTGAGGCTTGGGAGGAGGTGGAGCCTGAGCTGGATGAGGCCACACGGATGAATGTGGTGACCTCAGCCCTGGAGGCCAGTGGCCTGGGCCCTTCTCACCTGGACATGAAGTATGTCCTCCAGCAACTGGCCAACTGGCAAGATGCCCATTACAGGCGGCAGCTGAGGCAGAAGATGCGCCAGAAAAGTGAGTGCTCCCGCGAGGGCCTCCCTGCCACCAGCCGGACAAGCTGCAGATCGTCAAGCCGATGAGAGGTGAGGGTAGGTGAGCCTCCAAGTGCTCACTTACCCCATCCTGGTCCCACCCAGCGTGCTGATTTGCATGGACTTTGCGTATCATTTGCATAGGCACCTCAGGTCTCTCTCAAGGGGGACTGTGGCCCTGATGCTCATTTTGTGGAATCTGCTTAGAAATTCAGCTTTCCACCCACTTTCCTCCTGCAGGCTGGACTGGGGGTCAGGGCTGGGACTGTATCCCCCAGTGCTCCTCAGCTTCCTATCTGCCCACCCCTCCGCATCCTCCATCCCACCCCCTCCATCCCCAAGGCTCCCCAGAGGCCTGTAATAGCAGGCCGAAACAAACATGGGGGCGTGATTGTGCAGTAGCGGCCCAGGCTGCCCACCCAGGACTCGAGGCTGGAGGAGGACAGGGCCAGCCACCCTCCCAGGGCCTGGGAGGAAGAGGGGCCTTCTGGGGCCACCTAGGTCATTGAGATGAAGGCCTCCACCAGCCAGGGCTATAGTTGGAGAAGTTCCCTGGGTGAGTCTGGAGGTGGGCTGGGATACCTGCAGGATGGTGGGTGGGTCAGGGTCCCCTCTCCCCAGTTAGAAAGCCCACATTTGGGGAGCTACACCTGCTCAGTGAGGGCCTTCCGGGCCCAGCTGTAAGGAGTTCTCAGTGAGATTGATGGTGGCCTATGACACTCAGCACGTCGGGCACCTGTGTTAGCTCCTTTAATGCTCACACCCCTGTAGGTAGGCGTTATTGTCCCTGTTTGTTAGGTGAGGAAACTGAGAGTCAGAGAACTAAAGTGACTTGTTGAAGGTCATGCAGCTAGGAGTCGCTCTGAGCCCAGTCCCTGCTATGCGCAATGGAGATCTGAGTTCACTTACACAGCATCTTTCCTGGTCCCACGTTCCCCTCAGATGTGGCTCCGGTGCCCCACTTGTCCTGGTGGGTCAACCCTGTTTGTAACTTGTTGGCAGCCTTCCTCTATCTGGTCTGCCACCCCTCTGATGGCCCTTTGACCATCAGTGGGCAGAACAGGATTGACCTCAGCAGGGCCACTGTGGAGGGTTGTGCAGTTTGCAAACTGATTCGTGACTTCTGTGATGGCATAACTCTCCACGGTGGCTTTCTGTTTTCTAATACAGCTGACCAGACCCTACCTGCTGCCCACGCCGGGCTGGTGGTGGTCAGCCCCCCGGTTCACATCCACTCTCTTCTCTCCCGGGCTTTGCTGTTTCCCAGCAGCCTGTAGAGTCCCCTCCTTCTGCTGCCTGGCTGAGTCCCACCCACCCCAGGCCCTCCTTCTACTCTGCTGAAATGGGTTCCCATGTCTGTCACCAGCCTATCAAGCCCTTTTCTGGGACAGGCTGAAGGAACTCCAGCCCTTGTTCTGCAGCTGGTGCAAAAGCTGTGGCTGCTGGGCCTGGATCCTGTGGTGGCCCTGGGGGTGAAGGAAGCCCGGGGGAAGCTGGCCCCCTGCCAGACCCAGCTCTGAGATGGGTGGGACCGAGTTGGGGACAGAGGTTCAGATCCCAAATGCAGGCAGTTGTTGGGAGTACCCTCCTAACAGCATGCTCTTCATTCCTTGACCCCCGAATTAAAGGTGGTCCCCAAGTCCTTGTTGACGTTTAGGGACCTGACTCTTCTTCCGTCCTTCATCCTTTCTTCTCAGTCCTTATTACTGTGTGTAACCAGAAGTGTGCCTGTGTGTGGGTGGGTGAGGGTCCCTCTAGCCAGCGATGTGTCACCCCTGCTCTGCCACCACCTGTGGCTGTGAGTGTCCAGGCTCCCTGCCCCAGGCCCAGGGCCTCTCTCCTGAGGTCCTTCTTTGGTGCCCCTTGTTTCTTTGTTCTGGTTGTTCTGCCCTTTCCTGCCCTCCTGCTTATAAACAGCTGGGGTCTGGCGCTCAGGATCCCAGGCGGGCCTGTCCTGCCTCCCACCACGCTTCTCAGTCTCGTTGCTTGTCAGCCTGTGTATGTGCCGGAGCAGGAAATAAAGAACCCGTGTGCTACCTGACCAGCCTCCCATCATCTTTCTCAGGGAGCCTGGTGTGCGTGCGTGAGCAAAACTGTGGAGAGAGGATGAACTCTAACGCTCAGTGACATGCCAAGGACTTCCAATAAACACAAGGACACACCAGCAACCACTGTGGCATGGGGGGCTGTGATAAACATTTGTCAGTTGGTGAAACGGAGGCCTACGCAGGTTCAGTGACCTTCCAAGCCAGGGTCTAACAGCTGGTGGTGTGCTGGGGTTGAACCCAGTCCTTGGAGCCCATGCTGGGGCAGGCCACCTTCCCTGATTCTTTCTGCTCCAGGGACCCTGTACCTGTGCCCTACCTGGCTTCTGTCTTAGGCTGAGGTTCCCCAGAAGCAGGCCTGGAACAGGGTTTGAGAACCAAATAAGTAGCTTATTTGGAAGGTGGTCCCAGGAAGTACTCTTTGGGGGAGTGGGGAAGTGAGAATAGGAGGAAATGAATGAAAGCGGGGTTATATAGGCAATGACTCTCAGACTTCTTGGAACTTGAGGAGAACGTGTAGCCTCTCACAATTCGAAATTGTGGCCGGTGAACCCACATCACTGTTACCTGAGAGTTTATCAGAAAGGCAAAATCTTGTCAGGAGTGGTGGGAGGAGGATTACAAGTTCAAGGCCAGCCTCAGCACTCAGCAACTTAGTGAAGCTCTCAGCAATTTAGCAAGACCCTGTCTTAAAAACAAACAAAACAAAACAAAACAAAAAAACAGCGGCAGACTCACCCCAGGTCTGTAGAATCAGCATCTGTGTGTTAGCACAGTCCCCAGGAAAGGCATGTGCTTGTTAGCTGTGACTCACACAGAGAATCGTCTCAGTTATCCCACTGAGGAGTGAGGGAGCTGGGACACGGCTCCTCCAGCTCCCACTCATCACTGGCCAAGGGTTGCCCCTGGGGTCTTAGCACTGTCACTGGCTGTGCTCCTATAGCAAGGGAAGAGCCTCAGCAGGGAGTACCTGGTGCTATAAGAAGACCTGGCCAGCGTGTGCTGCAATGGTGGGTGTCCAGCCAGGATACGGGCATCGACAGGGTCTGCTGCAGGCTACTCCTGGTTCTGCTAAGGTGAACGTGAACTTCATGTGGACTTCACTCTGGCTTGGCATTGCTTCTTTAAGATGGTGCCTGGTCACAGTATCTTTTTTTTTTTTTTTTTTTTTTTTTGGTACTAGGGATTGAACCCAGGGGAACTTAACCATTGAGCCACATCACTAGCCCTTTTTTTTTTTTTTTTTTGAGACAAGTTCTCATTAAGTTGTTTAGGTCCTCGCTATGTTGCCGAGGCCGGCTTTCAATTTGTGATCCTCCTGCCTCAGCCTCCTGAGTTGCTGGGATTACAGGGATGGGCACCTGGCTTGGTCAAGTATCTTAAAGAAAAACAGCAACAGCAAAAAAGACAATCAGAGGTGAAAGGTATGAATTTGGTCATCACTGTTGCAATTGGTCCCCAAGCCCTAACTGATATTTGTCATCTCCTTCCTCTGCTACTTCTTCTGTATTCTCCTTATCCTTGGCCAGCCCTTCAGCTGGTCTAGGTTGCTTTCCTGGTGGGGTGACCTAGAACTTCATTCCTGAGAGGTCTGAGCCCTCGCTTACTGTGCCCTTGCCAGGCCAGGTTGCCACACTTGCCAGTTTGTGATTATTTCAAGGCTGGTAGAACCAAGAGGCACTCCAGTGGTTCCTCTAAGTTGTAAACATGGTCCTACCTGTCCCTCATGAGGTAGCAATCTTAGCTCCTCATGATAAACAGAGACAGTAACCTCTGGCAGTCATTGACCTTTCTTTGCCTGCTGCTCTGCTGGCATTAAGACCCCAATCATGGCCAGGCAGCAGTTGTAACTTTAATTGTTTAGCTGGGGACTGGACCCAGGGCCTCACATATGCTAGGCAAGTGCTCCACCAATGAGCTACCCCCCAATCCTGTACCTTTAGATTTAGTGGAAGCATTACACCCACCCTCTGAAGCAGGATTTCTAGTCTAGTACAGGCTAAGATTGTAGGGACAGAAAACAAATTCCTCAGGTGGGCCTCTGTGAGGGACGGTGATGCCGGCTACCTCCATTTCCGTGCTTCCCTTCCTGGATCCCTGTGTTCCAGGCCATCATACAATGGCCATTGCTTCAAAGTCCATGCAACTTACCCCCAGGTGAGTTACCCCAAGGTAACTCTCTGAGTTAGCACCTTAGCTGCATCTTTGATTCCAACCTTCTATCAGACCTGCAGTTTCAGGTGATGTGGTGTATGATAGGATATATGGACCCTGTGGTCATGCGCTCATTGCTGCGGGTCCCTCATTATAAAGTGGGTGTTTTGGTGTGAGTTCATGTGTCATGGGTCTTATGATGTAAAGCACGGGGGAAGTCATGAGTGTGTCTCTGTAAGCCCTCGACTGGTACTGACTGAGGCACTGTGAGGAAGAAGGACCAACTTATACTTAGAATATGCATCAGTCCCCACAGGGACAATTCAGTGGCCCCTGGGGTGGAAGGTGTCTGATATAATCCCTTACCAGCAAGTAGCTTGTCAATCTCTCCCAGGGGTGGTAGCCTGTTAAGGGCTTGAAGTAGGTCTCTGCTTCTGGGTAGCCAGAATAGCTGTCGGGCCCACATATAACCTCTGTCTCTGCCACTGTCGTCTTTGTCACTGTATCTGTAGGTCTGTGGCTTAAGTATGGAGTAGCTGAAATCAGAGTCTGATGACCTTCATTGAATGAAGCATCCTGGTTGGGCAGTGCCTCTTCTGTGGTGGATGCTCTCTGGTGGGCACTGATGTGGAACACAAGGATCCACAGCTTTGCACCCCTCTGTAGATCTATCCACTTGCCTCTTCGCCAGAAGTCCTTGAACAATCAGGCATGCTACTGTCACTGCCCAGGATCCTGTGTATCCCCCAGCCAATTATCCCTCTATACCAAGTTGATGACTGGCTATACTACTCGAAACTCTGTCCACTGGAAGAATGGCTACTCACCATTGTCACTCAGGGCCACCTCACGTGAGGCCATATTTTGGCAACAGTCTGTTTTCAGTTTTTTATTAACATATCAAGCCTATACATTTGTGATCCAGGTCTAGGCTTTTCCTCCTCTGTGGGCTAGTCACAGGCACCTCCAATAAGGCCATTGGGGTGAGCCAAGGGAGAGATGTAGGTGCAATAGATGTGGGTGATCTGCTGGGCACAGAGGTGCACACCTGTAATTCCAGCAACTTGGGAGGCTGAGGCAGGAGGATGGCAAATTCGAGGCCAGCCTCAGCAACTGTCTTGCAATAAGATGTAAAAAGGACTGGGGATGTGACTCAGTGGTAAAGTGCCCCTGAGTTCAATCTCCAGTTCCAGAAAGGAAAAACAGATGCAGAGTGATCTGGGGGTGTGGATAACTATTCAGATAACTTATTTGTACCCTCTGAACCATCTGAGGCCAAGTCAGTCTCAAATGTACCATTTCCGTTCTTCTTTTGTTTTTTTTTTTAAATTAATTAATTTATTTTTTACTTTTACAAGCTGCATTTTGATTCATTGTCCACAAATGGGGTACAACTTTTCATTTCTATGGTTATACACAATGTAGATCCACACCATTCATATAATCATACATGTACATAGGGTAATAATGTCTTGGTCCATCATCTCCCACCCCATTTCCCTCTACACAATCCATTTTTCAATTAATTGCTTTTTGGCTTGCCCAAATTTTTGTCATGGTAGGTTTGAAATTAGCCAGTTCATGATGGGCAATTCTGATTGCAGAGAAACTTGATGCTCATGAGCCAGTAGTATGTCAAGAATGAGTTTTTAAATAGTTGACAGTTCTCTTCTGCTCCATAACAGGAGTCTGTAAACTATGAGCAAATCTGGGCCTTTGACTGTTGTTATATGGCATATAGGAGAAGAATAGCTTTTATGTTTTAGAAATGTTATTTCAGTACCTATACGGTATCCTTGATTTTGCCTCTTAGCCTGAAGAACCTTAAATATTTTCTATTTTGATCCATAGGAAAAATGTCCTAGAATTGTGCACCAAAATTCTCTTGTTGGGACTTTTCAGAGATGCCACATGATGTCCTTCTACCATGGGTACTTACGGCACTGTGGGGTCCCCAGGTCATATAACCTAGTCAGCAGAGGTGCTTGTGCCAGAGCCTGAACCTATCCTTCTAGCACCTTCCTGATTCACTTGATGGAGGGGTCAAGGGAGTATCTCTGAGTGTTGATTCCAAATCCCAAAGATCTTACCAAGCCCTGGACCTCTTTCTTAGCAGAGGAAGCTACAAGTTTGCCCTAGACCACTGAGTCCATAAAAACTGAAGAGTAATCCTATGTTCCTACTTTTGGTGTACATGTGCCTTACCAGGGTCACTAGGATACTTGCCACTTCTTGTTTACTATATCTGATAAACATGGTGACATCAATTAGTGAACTGCTGTAAGGCTCCACAGATATTTAGATGATCAAAGTTCCTTTGGATTATATTGTGACAGAGGGTTAGGAAGGTGAACGTGGATCCAGGCAAGACCTTGAACATGTCCTGTTGTCTCTTCCAGCTAAATGAGAACAGCTTCTGATTCTTCTTCCTGATAGGAATTGAAAATAGATTTTCATGGGGTCAATGTGACATATCACGTATAGGGGTTGTGTTTATCTGTTCTGGTGGAGATGCCACATCTGCCATAGCTGCTGCCAACACGGCTCTTGCCGTTTATGTTTACAGTGGTTCCCACAATGACAGTGGCCCATCTCATTTTTCGAGGGATCTGGGAAATGCCTGGGAATTAAATGGTCATACGATGGAGTGCATCACCCCTGCGTCCCTTAAGTATTTAAGGATGGCCCTTGTCTCTGCCTTTTCACCTGAGATGTGGCCTTTGAGTGTGGGGGCAGCCTCTGGGACTTCCATTTGGTTGTTCCCACCCACGATGGCTCTAATTCCATGTGACAGGGTATTAGTGTGAGTGTTCTGCCAGCTGTTAAGTCTGTCCTTTCAAATTATGCATTCACACATCACAGAAATGACTGCAAGATGTGTCAGAGGATCCACTGGATATACTTTGAGACAGACTTTCAAAGGACTCCACTTGTCACCTGGGTTTTATATGCTCCCTCTTTAACACGGGTGGAAACATGCTGGGATAAGTTCTCTGGGATAAGTGTCAACTGAGGCCTGCTGTACACTAGCTTCTGAACTGTCTGGGGGTGCCTCTTTGCCCAGTGTATCATGATATTGATAAATGACTGACGAACAGATGCAGATTTGGAAACCAGGCAAAGGATCATAATTTTCCATATCAGTAAGCTGATTCAGTCTTTGGCTCATCTGTTCTAGATCTGCTTTGGTCTGTTTTCTTATTTATTTATTTATTTATTTATTTATTTATTTATTTTTGCGGTGCTGGGGATTTGAACCCAGGACCTTGTGCTTGCAAGGCAAACACTCTACCAACTGAGCTATATCCCCAGCCCTTATTTTTTATTTTGAGACAGGGTCCCGCTAAGTTGCTAAGGGCTTTGCTATTGCTGAGGCTGGTTTTGAACTTGCAATCCTCCTGCCTGAGCCTCTGGAGCCTCTGGGACTAAGGCAGGCATGCTTCACCACGCCCAGCACAGGGTCAGATCTTGAAGAGAATCATGATCTTATGAAGTGTCTGCTTTGGGGAGGCTTTTGTATGATCTCCAGTGAAGGGGAAGCTGCTCTTCCTTGGTGAGATAGAGGCTTTTCTTCTAGTCCAGAGGGTTCAAAGAAATCTGGGAGTTCAAGGTTGTTAAGGGTATCTCCTAAAATATGCCACCCAAGGTCTCATGATCCCACTTCTTGTATTCTAAGACTTTAGCAGAAGAGACTTGCTGGGGTTCTTATTTAAGCCTCATTTGTTACTGTGCATCTGATCTTATAATCAGATCGTGGGCTTGATTTTCAGCCCTGTCTTCTCTTTGCTGCAATGGGAGCTGTTCTACTTTCACAGCGTATCTTGAGTTGAGAGTTGCTAACAGGATTTCTTCCTTACTGGATTCTCTGATGGTTAACAATAGCCAACCAACTCCACAGTTCTTATTGCAACAGTCGTGGCTCCTCTCAAATGCTGGAGCAATCACTGACCTCGGTGCTTCCTTTCTACCTGCATCCCATTCCTAATTCACTGAGATGAGTCGTAGTTGTGATGCTAGAGGTGGGGATGTAGCTCAGAGGTAGGTGCTTGCCTCGCATTCATGAGGTCCTGGGTTAGATTCCCAACACCACCTGCACAGACAAATAGTGATACTCCAGCATTCCAGGGAGTATCAGCACCTCATTTCATACCAACCATGGGGCTTAGCTATTGAAGGATCAATTTCACAGTCCCATCATGAGTGTCTACCTCCTACAACCCCTTCTGGTACGAACTGTCTTAGGACAAGTTCCCCCAGCGGCAGACTTAGAGACAAGGAGTTGAATGAGGGTAGTTTGGGTAGATTCCAAGGAATCCCAGTGGGAGGACAATGATCTGAGATAGGGAAGGGAGGCAGGCAGTGAAGGATATCATTGAATGAGTTACTGCTCTGGGTGACTGGGGCTCAACCTGTTGGGGAACTCTGGGAGACAGAGTAAAACATACTTTTCCCAATCCAGGAAGTCGGGGAGCTGGAGTATTTATCCTCTAACTCTCATCTGGCATTGGCTGAGAGATGTCCCTGCAGAATTTAACTCCTCATCATTTTCAGCCCTGAAGGAAACTGGAGTCTACACCTGAAGATATGCCTCATTGGCATAAGTATTATTTTGAGGTGAAGGCAATGGAGAAGCAGTGGCTATAAGAAAAGTTGCCTGGCCCCCCATCTGCCTAAAACAGGACATAAACTTTCAAAGGTGTCTCTTCTCCCACTCTACCAAGAAGGACAAAAGTTAATCACTAGTCCTCTTTAGACCCTTATCAACCTAGAGATGGAACTGGAACAGTCTGCAGAACAAACTTGACTGACAGACATTTACCTACCATTAGTTTTCCATATAGTTGCTTTCCCCACCCGGTTTGCCAATCTGGGAAGCCTAAATCCACTTTCCTTTATCCCGCCATTTCTCGACAAATGGAATGTTATTTGTTGAAGATGTTACAGGAGCCCCAGTTCTGAGTCACCTCTTCTTGTCTTTGGATACTCCATATGTTAAATGTGCAGTACACATGCAAATAATTTGCTTTCCTTTCTCCTGTAATCTTTTTTTTAAAAATTGTTTTTACAGAGTACAGCCATGAACCTTAGGTGGACAGAGGAATTTTTCTTCCTCTCCAGTCCTCAGGGGAGTAGCTCAGGCCTGGGGTAGGATGCTGCTGACAGGTACTAGAACCGTGAGGGAAGATGGGTGAAGGACTATCAGGTGAGCCAGTCACTCACCTGTCCATCTGGCAAATATTTATTTGGCTCCCCTTGGTTTTATTTATTTTTCTTTTTCTCTTTCTTCTTTTTTTTTTTTCCTTTTCCTTTTCTTTCCCTCCCTTTCTCCCTTCCTTCCTCTCCCTCCCTCCCTTTCCCTCTCTCTCTTTCTTTCTATCTTGGGTTTGTGGCATTGGGAATTGAACCCCAGGAGTGCTCTACTATTGAGCTACATCCCCAGATCTTTTCATTTTTTTTTTTTTTAATTTTGAGACAGGGCCTTGCTAAGATGCCCAGGCTGGTCTTGAACTAGCAACCCTTCTGCCTCAGCTTCCCTGGGATTATAGGCGTGGACCACCACACCCAGTCGTCCCCTTTTTTTTGACACTGGGAATACAGCAAAGAAGAGAGACATGCGGTCGCGCCTCTCCAAATTTTCCTCCGAGCTGGGGAGGCAGATGATACACTGGTAAAACACCTACTGCAGATTGTGAAACATGCTCTCAATAAAATGTTCGGTTGTGAGCTGAGCATGGTGGCGCACGCCTGTAATCCCAGCAGCTTGGGAGGCTGGACCAGGAGGATGGTGAGTTCAAAGCCAGCCTCAGCAACTTAGTGAGGTCCTAAGTAACATAGTGAGAACCTGTCTCAAAATAAAAGCTAAAATAAAAAGGGTTGTGCATGTAGCTCAGTGGTTAAGCACCCCTGGGTTCAACCACCAGTAGCAAAAAAAACAAAAAACAAAAAACAAAAAACAAAAAAATGAAAAACAAATAGAAAAACAAAACAAAACAAACAAATAAAAAAAGTTATGTTGTGATGGAATAATGGGGTCTCTTGGAAAAGGTGAGGAGCAGAAGGGGTCTCTCAGGAAGAGGCATTTCAACCAAGGATTCAAGGAGAAGAGGGGAATTTGCTGTATGTGTATCTGGGGAAGAATATTCCAGGCGTAGGGAACAGCAGGACAGAGGAAGGAGCATGGTGTGTTTGAGTAAGGAGAGGAAGGAACAGGGACTCGCAGAAGGAGGTGATGGCAGGGTTAGCTCTTAGGGCTTTGGCAAGAGTGGAGGTTGCATCCTAGGTATGAGGGAAGGTTTGGAAGGTTAAAACTGAGAGTGACACAACTGAATTTATCTTTATTTATTTATTTTTTTGCAGCACTGGGGATTGAAACGAGGGGCAACCTATCACCCAGCTACATCCCCAGCCCTTTTTTTTTTTTTGGTGGTGCTGGGGATCGAACCCAGGGCCTTGTACTTGCAAGGCAAGCACTCTACCAACTGAGCTATCTCCCCAGCCCCCCAGCCCTTTTTTAAAAAAAACATTAATATTGAGACAAGATCTCACTAAGTTTCCTAGGCTGGCCTTGAACTTGCCATCTTTCTGTCTCAGACTTCTGAATTTGATTTATCTTTCAAAAAGATTACTCTGGGGGCTGGGAAGATAGCTCAGTTGGTAGAGTGCTTGTCTTGCAAGCACAAGGCCCTGGGTTCGATCCCCAGCACCACAAAAATAAAAATTAAAAAAAAAAAGATTACTCTGGCTGCAAACCCCACCACCTACTTTCTCACCCACCCAGGCAGATTCTTGTGCTCTGGGAGAAGAATGAGCCTTGGTCCCTTCTCCTAGGGGTTGCTCAGTGTCCCTGCTCCTGGGGAGAGCTTAACTCTCCTCCATGTCTCAATCCTGTCCCCAGCTGAGTCCCCCTTCCCAGCCTCACATCATTTGACACAATCCAATATCCATTCGAAGCTAGTTTATTTTGATTTGCTTTCCATGAGTTGGGGCTAGCGTGGGGCAGGGGGTGGTGCCGCTCTGAAGCTTGGTTCTAGGGACTCTGGTCTGCTTCCTCAGCACTGCGGCGGCCAAAGTCCATCCATCCATATGCTGCTTCTTCTTCCTCCATCCATGGCCCCTGCTTCTTGGACAGGTCTGAGGAGGCAATAGGAGGTGGAAATGGGGGGAAGGACACCTTACCTCCAGGAACTGAGGTCAGGGCCAGTATGGGGGGACCTTAGCCAAATCTGGCTGGGCACAGTAAGCAGGGAGGATGGTCAGCAGCTCCTACCTGCCACGAGGTGTGGGGGACCCTGGGGCCCCAGCTGCCTTCGGTGGTGAGAGGCTGGTCCCAGCTGGTCTGGCCACTGTGGCTCCAGGCCCTTATTGGTTGCTGGACCCAAGGGTGCATCCTGCAGCTGGGAGCGAGGCTTCCAAGAGGCTTCGGAGAAGGCAGCCAGAGCCAGCACCAAAATCAGTGTGTACACACACAGTCGCTGCATCTTGTCTGCAAAGGGGAGAAGGTTTTGAGGTGTCCCCTTGCAGGCCCAGCGACAGGAAGCCAGATCACAAGGACTCCAGCTACTGGCTCCCAACTGCCGCAGGCCTGTGGTTTCCTGTGGGTTGCAGGTCGTATCTCGGGTTCCTCTCTCCAGTTCCTGCCAGCTTGGCCCAGCACTCTAGGGCTGGACTTTCCCGCTTACCTGCTTCCCCGGGTGAAATTCAAACCCTAGAGCGGTATTTCCCAGACTGCTCTGCAGGATCTGAGGCGGGATCAGTGGCTGTGTAGATGTTTAAAATCTTGTAATTTAAAGTCAACTTTTAAATAGCGACACCAAGGAGCATACCCACTCAAGAGTGTTACCACATGCGGTCACTTTGAAGACCACCAAAATGGTGGCTGGATCCGTGTGTAGCTCTTGGAGGAAGGAGTCTCCTGCCTTGGTTTGCCTAGCTGAGGAATATCCTATGATTGTACTAAAGCCCTTGGGAAAAATTAAACTGTTACCATTTGCAACTAAGTTTGATGGTGGATCAGGTTTGGGGAAACCTCAGTACAGAACTAAAAGGGATGTCCGAACAGAAAAGCCAAAGGCCCGTCGGTTCTCTGGATTCAGTATTTTTTTGTTCTTTCAGCCTTGTTATTCTGATTGGCTCTATCACGAGTAAATGAGAGAAACTTTCTCCTGTAATAAAACCTTTGTTTTAATAAAATACTACTTTTTCCCCCCCTTTGTTCCTGGGGATTGATCCCAGGGTGTCTTATCACTGAGCTACATCCCCAGCCCTTTTTATTTATTTATTTTTGGGACAGGGTCTTGCTAAGTTGCTTAGGGCCTTGCTATGTTGCTAAGGCTGGCCTTGAACTTGCATCCTCCTTTCCTCAAACTCCAGAGTCACTGAGATTGTATACATGTGCCAGCACATCGGGCTAAAATGCTCCTTTCAATGCTTTTTCATAGTGAGGTTCTTGGGTTAGGTTTCTTTTGGGAGGAAAAAAAAAATTGGCTACTAAAGAAACAGAAGTTGAAAAATCAATGATCTAGAGCTACACTGTTCAGTGTAAGCTACACATTTAACCAATCAGGTAGCCACTAGCCACAATTAATTAACAAATTAAAATAATACATAACAATCATATACTTTAATAAAATTAAATTTAAATGAGCTCTAATAGAAAAATTCTTCCCTTAGCAGAGTATGTTGGTGCATGCCTGCCGTCCCGCTACTCAGGAGGCCGAGGTAGGAGGATGGCTTGAGCCCATGAGTTTGAGACCAGCGAGGCTAAAACACAAAACAATTGCTCCCTCAAACTAGCCACATTTTAAGAGCACAGTAGGCTAATGACTGCCATCAATCTGGCTGTCCAAAGCAGTGCAGATGTAGAACATTCCCATCATCATGGAAAGTTCTATTGGGCACGTGCTGGTCTAGGAGAAAGGTAGAGATGGGATCCAGGAGTGATGAGTTCCAGTTCCAGTCCTGCACAACAATTTGAATGACCTTGGGCCATCAAATCTCCCTCCTGGGCCTGGTTCTTCTCATCTGGGTGACGGGATAGTAGCCCCTGTCCTCCTCACCTTCTGGGCTGGGATGAGTGTCAGGTGAGAGCGTTGGCAGGGTCCTGGTTGCAGCACAAGGGCAGGTGGAAGGCAGGGGCTGGGAATGCCAGGGTGGTCCTAGAGCAAGACCTAATTCTGCCCTGGGCTAAGGGTCAGCTCCCAACCCTGGAGTCACCAAGGTGTGAGTCCCAGCCTCTGGCCAGTGGCCTGGCACCTTGACGGTGAGGGGCCTGTCAACACTCTGCCCCACTCTCCTCACCCATCCCCTCGGGGTTTTCTCACCTGCAGAGCTGGGAGGTGCGCTGTGCGGTTGCTGGGTCTGCTCTCTTCTCCGTTGGGTGCTCCGGGCCTGCCTTATAAAGCCCTCAAAGTCCCTCCCATGCCCTCCTTTGGCATGAGGCCAGTCTCCCCACCGCAAGAGAAATGGGCGTGGGGCATAGGTACAACCTGCCACCTCTGCCCCACCCCATCACCTGGGGTTTGGGGATGGGAGGGGGGAACTCATGAGCTGGGCGGGAGGGGCAGGCAGGTGACAGAGATATGCTCCCCAGGTCAGGAGTGGTAGCTCCCACCATATCCTTGGGATCAGAGACCTGGTACTCTTCTCAGATACATCCCTTGGGTGGGGGTAGGTGAAGGGAAGGAACCCAATGACCTTGGGTTCAGAGGAAGCCTATTTCCCCACATGCTGATGTTTGATGGGCAGGGAGTGTGTGAATGAGGGGTGAGATATTGATCCCTGTCCCCTCCACCAGTCTCTGCAAATAGAACGTGCTGTGGTTATCAGGAGCAATGGGCCATGGGCTGATGGCCTTGCTCCTTCTGCAGAGTGGTTCATGTCCTGGTGGCCTCCAAAACCCTTCATCCTCCCCTTCCTGTGGAAAACTCTCGGCATCTCTCTTTCCCTTAAGTCCTCTGTGCTGGACTGGATTTGGCTTGCAGGTCCCCATCTACTTCCCTAGACCAGCTCCCCAACTTCGGCCTCTGGCAGACTCCCTACCCAGAGTCAGATGAGGGGCCTTTATTTCTAGGCTCCCTTGTTTGGCTTCCACAGGGAGAGAGTAATCTGCATGGGGTGTTCACAGCTTTGCAATGTAAAAATACATCTCAAGGCTGGATGGGGGCTGGGGATATAGCTTAGTTGGTAGAGTGCTTGCCTTGCAAGCACAAGGCCCTGGGTTCAATCCCCAGCATCGCAAAAACAAAAAACAACAACAAAAAAAAGGCTGGACGGGTGGGGCACCCCTGTGGGAGGCTGAGGCAATTCAGTGAGATCCAGCAACTCAGGAAGACCCTGCCTCAAAACAAAAAATAAAAAGGGCTGGACATGTGGCTCAGTGGAAAAGCACCCCTGGGTTCAATCCCTGGAACCTCCCCTCCAAAAAAAATAAATAAATAAATCTCAAAAGGTTAGCAAACAAACTAAGTCATTTGCCAAAGACGTAGCAGAAAACAAAATGGCACGCTTGTTGACGTATTTGGTAAATTGCTACCTGGACATGGTTTGGGTGGATGTAACGAGCTCCAGGCTGTTTTTAAAAATTTTTTCACATGGGAACCAGATCTTTTGCTCTTGTTCGTGCGTCACTGGCACCCCACCCCCCACTTCTCTGGGGGAGTTTTGATGTTCCTTGGGTCTTAGAGAAGGGCAGTGGTACCCACGCTCTCAGCCAGGCTTGTTGAGAATTAACGGGTGATGAAGGATGCAGGCTGTGCGGTGTCCATGGCAACCGGTGGCCAAATGTTCTAGTGAATAACCACTCTAATTCAGAGCAGGACACGGTGACTCAGCAGATGGAATAAATGAAAAATGACAAAAACCAGTGCAGGCATTGGTGATGATTAATTGAATCACAGAATCTCAGAGATGGAAGTACTTGGAGAGGGTTGGGGGGAAAGGGCAGAATGAGAGCAGCTCTGCTCAGATCCTGAGGGGACGGAAATGCGGGTGTTGCCGTGGTAACAGGAAATTACAAGCGTGCAGTAGAGCCCAGGTTATCCCAGAACCCAAGACTTGATTTCTGCTGGCGGACAGGGTTACGTGCCCAGTGGTTGTTCTTCACCGGACTGCTCGCAGTGTCTCCCGTTCAGCACCCATTCATGGCGGGTGTCACTGTGGGCCCTGTCGGGCTTGCAGGAGTGGGGTCATCTTTAGAGAGGAGAGAGGTGGCCCTCATCCCAGGGGTCCACAGTCATGGAAACTGCCCGTCCCCTTACCAGGGCACCTGGTCTGATGGAAAGCAGAGGTTTCCTGGTCCTGCCCGTTTCCAGCTGTTGAGCTTTGGACCAGTCTCTCCCCTTCTGTGAGCTGCCTTCTCCTCTAGTAAATGAGGGGAATAACTTGGGGTCTTGTGAAGGCGATGTACATCAAGCCCTCCACCCAGCACCCAGAACATCTTGGGATTTTCATTCACTGGGCATCATCTTCTCCTTCCCCTTGGGGTCTCAGTTAACCTCATCTGTGAAATGGGAGTCATTTATTCCTACTTCCAGGGCTTCAGCGGAGGGGAAACGTGTGAAGATCTGGGCACACTCTCAGCACATTTGGGGAGTTTCTCTTGCCGAAAGCTGAGAGGAGACGTCCTTAAAAAGCAGCACCCTGTGAATCCAAAGTTTTCTGTCCTGTCAGAGGGACACCCACTCAGAAAATCCACTTTCTCTAGGTTGATCAGAACCCAAGTCTTGAGACCCAGACCCACGTCCTTCCTGTTGATCTGTTCCAGTCATCACGATGACAAGGCTGCTTGTGAGGCAGTGACCAGCCCTCTGCATGAACGAACAGTTACTCGTCACCACAGTCCTCGGGTTTATGTGCTTGTATGACTCCATTCTACAAAGAAACTGAGGCTCAGATGGGCGAAGCAATTCCCATTGTGAGTTCATGCACCAAAAAGGAGAGGTGGGCCTGAAGTTCAGGACTGTGTCCTCCTAGGAGGGGTGTCCAGGCAGAATGATGGTCTTGTCAAAGATTGGAGACCATACCCAACCCCTGGAACCTGTGAATATGTGACATTCCATGGCAGAGGGACTTTGCAGATATGATTAAGGTTACATATTTTAAAATAGGGAACTCGTTCTGGATTATCTGACTGAGCCCAAATTAATCACGCAGTCTTAAAAAGCAGAGAAATCTCCCCAGCTACAGACAGAAGAGATGTGGCCATAGCAAGTGTGAGGTCATGGGTTCGAGCCCCAGCACCGCCAAAAACAACAACAACAAAAAACTGATGTCACTGAAGGACAGTCAGACAGATCTTAAGTTATAAGAAGGACTCACGTGCAGTTGCTGATTAGAACATGGTGGCAGGGCAACTCAGATGACCTTTAGGAGCCCAGAGAGGCCCTCTGCTGACAGCCAGCAAGGAACTGGAGAATCAGGCCCACAACCATTAAGAACTGAATTTGGCCAACAATCTGGATGAGCTTGGAAATGGATTTACCCCTGGAAGTTCCAAAAGGACTTCGGTCTTCACCACCCCTTGATATGCACCTTGTGAGTCCCTAAACAGAGGACCCAGAGAGCCAGCTGTACCTGGACTTCTGCTCTCCAGAACTGTGAGAGAATAAATCTGTGTTGCTTTAAACATCCAAGTTATGGCAATTTATTATGCCAATGAAGAGGTGTTGCCTGCCTGTAATCCGAGCAACTCAGGAGGCAGGAGGCAAATTGGAGGTCACCCTCAGCAATTTAGCGAGACCCTGTCTCAAAACAGGAAATAAAAAGGCTGGGGATGTAGTTCAGTGGTCAAGTGCACCTGGGTTCAATCCTCAGTAACTGCAGCCCAGAAGCAAAGATTACATTTTTCTGAAGGTTTCTGACAGTAACAACAGACCCTTCAGGAATTTGCATGTGATTTTTCAAAGACAGATAAGGAGATGTTTTTAAAAGCATTTTGATCTTTTAAACATTCCAAATGAATTTCAGTTACTGAACTCCTGCTGGGACCCAGGGTTGAGAGGAGGCCTGTGTGGGATAGGAGGTGAACATGAGTCGGCACTACTATTGCTTTGGTGGGGTTTAGATTCAAGGGACACAAAAACATCACCATAATTCCAAGGACACCCTATGGAGAGTGAATGTTCCCCGGGGAGGGTCGCAGCCCCACGCACCTGGGCGCACTCTGCCCACAGTGATGCTGTCAGGCTGCCCTGGATTAGCTGTACGTTGCTGTCAGGGAGACAGCAGTTCAGTTTCCTGCTACCTTTTTTTTTTTTCAGAGTGAGGACAGAACTCAGGCCTTGGGTATACTAGGAAGAGCTCTGCCACTGAGCTAAATCCCCACCCCCTCGGCCTCCTAATTGGCTCTTTGGATGTGTGTGTGTGTGTGTGTGTGTGTGTGTGTGTGTGTACTAATGGGAATTGACTCCAGGGTGCCCTACTGGCGCTAGAGACCCAGCCCTTCTTATTTTGAGATGGGGTCTTGCTAAGTTGCTGAGCTGACCTTGAACTTGTGATCCTCCTGCCTTAGCCTCCCTAGTTGCTGGGATTGCAGGGGTGCACCACCTTGCCTGGCCCTGAGTGGTTCTTGATAGTGGAAAAGGGAAAGATTGGTGATGACTCAGTCACCCTGCCCCAGGCAACCAGGGCCTGGAGAGTGTCATGGTGCTGGGGACAAACAGTGACACCTGGAAGGTGTTTGTGTCAACATGGGCATTCTGGTCCCTGCTGGGACAGAAGATTGGCAGAGGGAAATGTGTTCATGAGTTCTGGTCTCACCTGCTTTATGGAGTGATAAGGTGGCGGGGCCACTCGGGCAGCCTGATGCTGTTCCCAGACTGAGCTAGAGATGCCCACCCAACCTCAGGGGCCCAGACACAGGCCTGATGCCCGGAGACAACAGGGCACCCCTCTGTCAGCTCTCCTGACCTTCCCTCTCCCCTTTTCATCCCATGTCCATCTATGCCTTTGAAGGGGTGGTTCTCAGTCCAGGCTTTGGGTTCAGATCACTGGGGGAAGTTTTAACCATCTTCCCCCAGGTCAGCTCAGAGCCTGGGGGTGAAGTCCAGGCCTCAGCTGGAGTGTGGGCAGAATGAGCATTTTTGGGTGTTTGCGTTTTTTTTTTTTTGTACTGGGGATTGAACCCAGGGGTGCTGTACCACTGACTCACATCCCCAGCCCATTTTATTTTTTGAGACAGGATCTAAATTACTTAGGGCTTCACTAGGTTGCTGAGGCTGACCTCGAACTTGGAATCCCCTGCCCTTGCCTTCAAGTTGCTGGGATTACAGGTGTGTGTCCTCATGCCCAGGGCATTTGTGTAGGTGAAAGGATTAGGCAGGAAAGCATCAGGATCCTGGCCTTAAATCCCAGCTCTGGCACTTAGCTGTGCTATTGATTTAATTGATCTTTGGGGTCTTGGTTTTCCTGTATGTGAAATGAGAATAGTACTCAGTCATCCTCAGTATCCACTGATGTCAAAATTTGAGGATGCTCAAGTCCTGCATGTAAAATGGCATAATATTTGCATATAACCTACACACATCCTGCTGTATACTTTATTTTTTATTTTTATTTTTTGTTATACAATAATTTATTGAGAGCCCTCCCTCCCTGCCCTTGCAGTTGCTAGGTCACTTTTTCCTCCTGTAGATCTTGTTGGCTAGCCCCAGGAAGACGGCAGGGGGCAGGGGCGCAGCACACTGCTCGATGAGACTCATAAGGTGGCTGTAACTGTCTTCTTCATACTTCAAGAACACAGCTGGCAGATTCATCTCCTGGTACAGTGCCCTCACTTGGGCTACCTTCTTGGCGTCCTTCTGCCCATAGTTGTCCCACAAGATCTGGGGCTGTTCTGGAGTTGCCCGTTGCAGACACTGAACCACCAGCCAGCTGCACTCGCTGTCCTGGATGTCAGTGCCAACCTTTCCAGTCACACTGGGGTCACCAAAGAGGTCAAGTTAATCATCCTGAATCTGAAAGAACTCTCCCATCTCAATCAGGATCTTGTTGGCATTAGCATGTTCCTTCTCCCCATCAATGCCTGCCATGTACACGGCAGCAGTGATAGGCAAGTAGAAGGAGTAGAAAGCTGTCTTGTACTTGACAATGGATTTGTACCTCTTTTCAGTGTATCTGCCACGATCCACATTGCCCTGCGGGGCTGTGATGAAGTCCAGGGTCTGCCCGATCTCAGTCTGATAGGATCACTGCAGGAAGAGCTCAATCAAGTTCAAATTGTAGGGCTGATCCCGGCAGTAGAACTTCAGCGGGCGGGTAGATACAGGATTCCAGAAGCAGAGCATCGTTGATGGCATCCAAACCTATGCCTGGCTTCTGATACCAGCAGGGCTGTCCCGGGCAGGTAATGGATGAATCCATGATGTCATCTGACACCAGGAAGAAAGCCCGCAGCAGTTCCAGCCCACTGTCAGGGCCCTCTGGAGACTATCAGCATCCTGTTTTCCTGGATCCACCAGCTCCTGGAATGTTGCCACCACCGTCAAACGCCGGCTGTACTTGCCTCCAATGGCATTATATTCCGGGACCTCCTTAAGTCGAGCAATAGCGTCTCCTGTCTCTGGGTGCCCCATCTCATCTTCAGTCAGCGCCTTGACTATCTGAGAGAAAGGCTGGATGAAATCCTGCTCTTCTTGGGCATAAATATCTGATTTCTGGTCTCCGTTCATTCTGCTCCTGTATGCCAGCTCTTGTTTAATCTGCTGTATACTTTAAATCACCTCTAGGTTGCTTATAATAACCTAATGCAATGTAAAGGCTACGTAAATAGTTGTTCTACTGTATTGTTTAGGGAATAATGACAAGAAAAAAAAAAGTCTGTGTAAGTTCAGTATAGACACAAATTTTCTCCTGAATGTATATTTTTTTAAATTATTTTTTTAGTTGGCAATGGGCCTTTATTTTATTTATTTTTATGTGGTGCTGAGGATGGAACCCAGTGCTTCACACATGCTAGGCAAGTACTCTACCACTGAGCCACATCTCCAGACCTCCCCTGAATATTTTTGATCCTTGGTTGGTTGAATCCACAGATGTGGGACACAAGGATACAGAAGGCCAACTTCACTGACCTCAGAGGGTCATGGTATGGGGTTCATGAGGCACGGGTGGCATTCACGAGGTCTCTAAACATGATAAGTTTAAACTGCTCCTTCCACCCGGCCTCACATCATCTTCTGCTTCCCGTGGCTTCGGGGCCAGTCCCACCTGGCCTCCGCCTTCGGGACTGTATTGCTTCTCATGTGTTAACAATAACATTTCCCTACTGAATGAGCCCTCATGGGGTTTATTGTTTCACTTATTACTCAAAACAGGGCCCAGAACTCTGGCTACAGACCATCAAAACCCACTAAATGCACATTTAGGATGTTTGCATCCCATTAATAGCAATTTTATACAAAACACAAACTATAAAAAATTGATGAACTCTAGTTAATGAAGAGTTGAGAGTGAAGCATGCTAAGCACACTTCTATTTATCTAAAAGTGCATAAAAAAGATGGACAGATATGCAATCAATAATAATAAAATATATGCTGGACGCAGTGGTGCACCCCTGTAATCCCAGCTACTCCGGAGGCTGAGGCAGGGGGTCTGCAAGTTTGAGGTTAGCCTAGGCAATTTAGCAAGACACTGTCTCAAAATAAAAAAAATTAAAAATGGCAGAACCCTTGCACATCATGCATGAAGGTCTGGGTTTAATCCCAGGTAGCACACACACATACACAAGAATGATAAAATATAGCTGGGCGTGGTGGTGCACGCCTGTAACCGCAGTGGCTTGGGAGGCTCAGACAAAAGGATCAGGAGTTCAAAGCCAGCCTTAGCAATTTAGTGTGGTCGTAAGCAACTTAGTGAAACCCTGTCTCTATATAAAATATTAAAAAGGGATGGGGATGTGACTTAGTAGTTAAGCACCCCTGGGTTCAATCCCTGGTACAAAAAAAAAAAAAGGATAAAATATAAATGACAGAATCAATGAGGTGGGTATGAGTATTCACATTAAAATTCTTTCAACTTTTCTGTGTATTTGAACTTTTTTTTTCTTTTTCAGTACTAAGGATTGAACCTCGGGCCTTTCACATGCTAGGCAAGTGCTCTGTTGTTGAGCTCCATCCTCGGCCCTGTGATTTTATTTTGAGACAGGGTCTGGCTAAGTTGCTGAGGCAGGCCTTGAATTTGCAATCCTCCTGCTTCATCTTCTGAGTAGCTGGAATTATGGGTGTGCACCAGTATGCTGGGTGTATTTGAACATTTTTATAAGATGTTGGAAAAATTTTTGTTTGGCAATTTAAAATAGTGGTTTTGTTTTTAAAATACTTTTATTTTTATGTGGTGCTGAGGATGGAACACCAGTGCCTCGTATGTGCTAGGCAAGCGCTCGACCACTGAGCTACAACCTCAGCCCTAAAATAGTGGTTTTAAATGGGAAATATAATTCTGAAGGCGCCTGTGTGGGAGGAGTCTTTATTCAGGTGTATTTCCGAGATGAGGAAGTGAGGCTGTTAGGGTTAGTCCCCGACAGGTAGCAGGTCAGGGAGCCCAGCCGTGAACCTGATGGGTTTTCTTGGCCTCCTTGGACTGCTACCTTCCCTCAGCCCACAGCCCCGATCCCACCCTTTCTCCAGGAGCTCAGTTTCTGCTTATTTTACCTTCCTGGTGACTTCCGGTTCTTCCACTCATCCGGGTCCTCACCCCACCTACATCTCCCGGCCTCACTTTTCTCCTTCCCCAGGGTTTGTCATTTCAGTCACATGGGGTACACTTAGGTTGCTGCTCCTTGTCCTGTTCGGAACCTGCAGGTTGGTGCCTAGTCCCAGGCAGAGGCTACCACCACCCCTTCCTCAGCTTCTGTCTCCCTCTCCCAGAAAAAACAGACCGGGAAAGTTTCCGGAAAGTAACCAGTGAATTCAATTGCAAATTAATATTCTGCAATTGGGTTGTTGCCTGGCAACCCTGGTGAATCATCTCTCCTTCACTTCCAAGGTCATTTGACGTCAGGTCCCCCCTTCCCCCATCTCTGCACCATGAACACAACTGTCTGAGTTCAACTTCTGTCCTTTTTTCCTTTCCTCCATCACTGGAGAGTATGTCACCCCTTTCAAGGTCAACCGACTCTCCAGGACCCTAATCCTGACACTCCTGCCCACTTAGAGACCACAGGCCTTCACTTTTTCACTCATTTGTTCATTCACCCATTTACCTATTTATTCAACGAAAAATTTCTAAGAGCCATCTTTGCCAGGCACTGTGCTGCCCCTGGGGACACAGTGTCGAACAAGTTTTTCCTTGTTCCTTTTTCCCTGGAGTGGAGGGCAATATGATATGTGCTTATGGTGGAGGGGAAGTAAGTAGGGAAGCCCTTTCCTTGAATTGCTCTTCTCTGAAAGGCTTCTGATGACTGTAACGAATTTTCACCTTCCCTTCCCACAACAATGGGTGACTAAAATTTAGGGAGCACTTTGGTGACCAGGCTTCCTTGTGAACTAAGCTCTTTAGAGGCATTATGCCTATGCAAAGCCAGGACTGCTCTTCAGCTGGACCATTTATTTTCCAGTACTGGGGACAGGATTGAAACCAGGGGCGTTTAACCACTGAGCCACATCTCCAGCCTTTTTTTTTTTTTTTTTTTAATTTTTTTAGTTGTCAGTGGATCTTTTGTTCAATTTTATTTATTTATATGTGGTGCTGCCTATCGAACACGGGGCCTCACACATGCCAGGCAAGTACTCTATCACTGACCTTCAACTCCAGCACCCCGCCCCGGCCCTTTGTATGGTTTTTTTTTTTTAAAATATTTTGTTTTAGTTGTAGGTGGACACAATACCTTTATTTTTATGCAGTGCTAAGGATTGAACCCAGGACCTCGCACATGCTAGGCAAGCGTGCCACCACTGAGCCACAATGCGAGCCCCTTATGTTTTATTTTGAGACAGTTGCTTAGGGCCTCACTAAGTTGCTGAGGCTGGCTTTGAACTTGTGATCCTCCTACCTCAGCCTCCTGAGCTGCTGGGATTACAGGTGGGCACCACCATTCCTACCTCTAACTGGGCCATTTCTTATGGTTGTGTTTAAAGTGAGCAACTTGAGGAATGAGTAATGTCTCCCTAATGGTAAAGAGCAGGCTTGCTGACTGCTTACTGTAAAGATTCCACAAGCTCAGGACTTCTCAGCTGTGAGGCAACTTCTGCCTACACGGCATTCACCTGGGTTCCTCTTGTGTCACCCCTGAGGAATGTGGAAGGCAAATCATGCTGCTGGCTGTGTGGTGGGTAATAGTTACTTGCCCCTGACCCAGGAGTCTTGTATCTTCTGCCAGAATCAAAGAACAGTAGTAGGACAACTTATTAACTTCAAGCAGGATAAAATCAAATCTAAAACTTGACCCAGTTTTAGGACCCAGAGCTCATCAGATACACAGGTGAGATTTGAACCCAGGCAGTTTGATTCCAGAGGCAGCTCCGGAGGTATTTAAGTCTTTCTGGTGGGTGCAGGGGCATACCTGTAGTCTCAGCACTCAGGAGGAGGAGATAGGAGCAATACTTGACCCCAGGAGTCTGGGGCCAGCCTGTGCAACACAGTAAGAGCCCATCTCAAACAAACAAACAAAAGCAAAGCAAAGCAAAACAAAACGAAAAAACAAAACCCCAAACTAAAGAACCAACATAGAGATTTAAAATCTTTTTATCATATGCCATGTATATACTAGGGATTTTAAGAACAGGAAAGTTAATATGTTTGGGGTTGGTAAATTATGATAGGTTCATTAACTTAAAACATAATCTGTAGTAATTTTACCAAAGACCAATTTTGACCTTTTACATTTAAAAAGTGACAAAATATTGTGTATATTTAGTTAAAAGCAAAACCACAACTTTGAACAGGTTAAAAAGTGATATATCAGTTTGGCTTTGAGAACAAGTATATATTTAATGCAGGTTTAAATTTTATGGGTGTATGTTTTAGCATTCATTGGAACCTCTTTAAATTTGTAATACTAAAATTTTAATGTATAACTTTTGTATTTTTTTTTCCTAGAGCATCATGCAAGTTTTAAGATACTCACATGTAAGCAGTTTGTAAAGAGTGAGATGTGGCCTATCTTTGGTCCCAATAAGTGAAAAACCAAATTAGATACAGCCATCACTGAATTTTCTGTTGACACTGTAGTACTGGGGATTGAATCCAGGGACACTTTACTACTGGGCCACATCCCCAGTACTTTTAAATTTTTTAAAAAATGAGACAGGGTCTTGCTAAGTTGCTGAGGCTGGTCTTGAACTTGTCATCCGCCTGCCTCAGCTTCCCAAGTTGCTGGGATTATAGGCTTGTGCCACCACCCCTGGCTTGTCAACACTGTTTCTGGCATCTGGGAGACTACTTAATTGGTTGACCCGCAGGTTGATGGGTAGATCAACCATCATTCCTGGACCACTCCAGTGATTCTGGCCTGAGCTCCTGGCAGCCAGGTATCAACACCTCCCATCTAGTGCAATAATAATCTGTATTCAGCTCAGCTCATACCTGTTGCTTTCTTTACTTTGACAGCCCACTTTTGTGTTTCAATGCAGAGTTAAAGCTCTGAAGGAATCTACTCTTATGAAAACAATGTTACTTTTTTTTTTCTCCTCCAAGGGACAGGGTCTTGCTATATTGCCCAGGCTGGTCCTGAACTCTTGGGCTCCAGAGTTCCTACCACCTCAGTCTCCCAAGTACCTGGGATTACAGGTGTGCACCACCACACCCAGCTACTCTTTTTCTAACCAGATTGTGGATCACAATGGAAGGTCTGCTAATTTTATTATCTAAACAGGGTGTCTCAAACTATTAAATGAAGGTGGATAAGATGAAGATTGATTCAGTAGATCTGAGAGATGCTTGAAATTCTGCATGTCTAACTGGCTCCCAGGTCAGATTGAGCAGGAAAAGCCTTTATTTCTGTCTCTAAGGTGGACCAGGAAACCTACGTAAATTGTAATCTCGTTGCACCAATTTTCCCCTTGTGATTGTCTCTTCCTGTTTCACAGAAATGGACAATCAATGACTTGACACACAAAGAGTGACTGTCATGTTTATGCTCCACGTTAACTTATTTTTCAACCTCTGTGTTCCATGCTTCCTGTTTCTAACCAATTGTCCATGATGGGTATAAATTAACCATAAAGGATGACGATTAAGGACGATTTAAACTGTGCAATGATTTGGACTGCTGTGTCTTGGTGACACCTGGTGACAGTGGCAGTGGAGATAGGAAGTGAACGCACAGACATCTGTGCAGTGGAGTGTTGGCTACTGTGTGAGCTCCTTTTGCCCAACACACTGTTTTAAGGAAATATTTAATGGTGTTCTTGAAAATCTCTGTTAATCTGGGGACCTGGTAAACCTCTGAATAGGAAACATGGATGCTGTTTTGGGTTGTGGGCCCTTTTAAGAATCTAATAAAGGCTATGAGTGCTCTCCCCACAAAATACACAAAGTGTGCATTACATGCAGATTTCAAGTTTTTTTTTAAATTCCTTCTGGTGGTATGTGGGGATTGAACCCACGGCCTCACACATCCTAGATAAAGTACTCTATCACTGAGCAACAGCCCCAGTTCAACAAAGTTCTGACCCTGGGCCACTCTAGCCAAACCACCTTCAATATAACATTTCTGATTACTTTTCAAGCTGAGCTCTGATGATACTCCCCTCCTGCCTGAGCTTCCTCAGCAGTTCCCCTTTATTCAAAGCAGAGCTTCCTCAAGGGAGATCCATGGGCCACCCCTTAGGAACTGGCTGATACCGAATAAAATGCAGACTCCTGGGCCTTTAGTTCAGAGCTTCTGAATCAGGAACTATGGGCTATTTCATAGATCTTTTTTTAAGTATTTTTTTAGTTGTGGATGGACCTTTATTTATTTGTTTATATGTGGTGCTGAGGATTGAATCTAGGGCATTACACATACTAGGCAAGTGCTTTATTGAGCCACAACCCCAGCCCCTATTACCTAGATCTTTTTAGCCCTTGGAAGCCCCATCAGAGCCTCATATCAAATGAATAAAATGAACCCACAAGCCAAAGCAGCATACATATTCTGTAACTTTTTTTCCCTAGTGCTGGGGACTGAATTTGTAAAACTAATTGAAAAAAATGCTTATAAATTTTGCAAACTTGAGTTAAGAATATTTTCTCTAGAACTTTTATTGTTTGCATACAGCCATATAAGAATTATATTTCAGTTATTGTCAATGTTATGCTTTATAGCATTAAACATTTATTTATTTTGATTTTGTGGTTTTTGGGTCAAATTTGAGATGAAACTTCCTTTCAGTTCTTAGACATTTTATTTCCATTTATTTGTTTATTTTGGGTAGTCAGGATGGAACCCACAAGTGCTCTACCATTGAAATAAGGACTGCGCCTCCAGACCAGTTTTACTACTTTTATTTTGCGACAGGGTCTTGCTAAATTGCCCAGCTTATCCTCAAGCTTGCAATTCTCCTGCCTCGGCTTCCCAAGGTGCTGGGATTGCAGGCGTGCACCACCACACCTGGCTCAGTTCATAGACATTTTGGTCCTTGAAAAGCCAGGGAGACCTGGGCATTCTTCAGCTAATACCCAACAGAGTTAAACCATCCTGAGTAGAGCCTAGAATCTCAATTTTTAATGAGATCCCCCAAGAAAATGTACATCGTGACTATTTGAGCTAGGAGGAATTAAGAGCATGCAAGAGAAATTACTAAAGCCTCACATTATGTGACAAAGTTTGAAATAATGTATATCTCCTAAAAAGTTAATCTGGTGTGGTAGCATGTACCTGTATACACAGCTACTCCAGGAGGCTGAGGTAATAGGATCACTTGAGTGTCCAAGTTCCAGGCCAGCTTGGGCAACATAGTGAAACCCCATCTCAAAAAAAAAAAAAAAAAAAAAAAAAAAAAAAGTCAAGCTTTTAATGGCAAAGCACTGTATACAACTAGTGCCACCAGGGGGCACCACTGAGGTAGGTAAACAAGGAAGGGGTCAAATTCTCCGTTCTTGGAGTAAGTGTTTTTTTCTCTGAGCTATACATGGATTTCGAGCAATTTGAATAGATTTTAGTTGTTTTTGTAGATTCTCAGTTTTACCCGACTGGTTTTGTCTTCATAACATCATTTTAAGGAATGTTTGTCCTTGCAAGTCCCCTTGGAGAGGTTGAACATGGAAGAACGAATGGCTGGGGTCTGGGGTTGGAGGGCAGGGACTTAAGTAGAGCTGGGTGGGAGGCATTCTTCATTACAACCAGTCTTTTATACTGTGATTCTTCTGCATATTAGCACCTAAACGTCCTGGCTTATGGTGTCAGCCACATGAGCTCACCCGGAAAGTCCACATCTTCCTTTACTCCCTTTTTCCCACCTACTTGCCAAATCACATTCTCCCTGAATCTGTTCCACCCAGGAGCTTCTGGTAAATGTCCATGTATACCAGACTTGGTGGTAATAAGACAGTACTGTATCATTCCTATTCTATACAGGGACTATGTTCCAGCCAGGCTCCTTAAGTGACAAGATGCCTGCCCCTTGGTGCCTGACTTCTTTCCTCTGCTTGGAATGCCCGGCTTCACATGGCATCTCCTTCATGAAGTCTTCCTGGCCCCATTCTCTGAGGACAGGAGGGGAAGTTCCCAATCTTGCGATCTTGTGGTTCTAAGTTGTGAATGTATTGGTCATGTGGTGGAAACAACAGTGCACAGAAGTCCTAGAGGCTCTTCCATTTACTAACCCTGGGAACTTCCACTTTTTAGTTTTCTCAACCATTGAATGGAGTGAATTGTGCTTACTTTAGTTCAGAGATTCACCCAAATCACAATTGGATTAGGGTGTTCACAAACTCCCTGTGATACGTTCATAGATAATCGTTGCTAGCTTAACTCAAGATTAATCTTATCCTAGAGAAATATGGGTCTTTCAAAAAAGCACAAGAAGCCAGTCTAAATAAAGGACTTGGCTGCTAGTTCACATCAACCTATAGCAGAATGGGGAATTCTCTTCTGTCTCATATTGTATCTGATGGTAGTCTTCTATAGGATCAGCTTCTGGTTTACCAAGTTCCTTTAAGAGTCCTTTTGCTGTCAAATCCTGTCAAGGGTCAAAATTTTTTTGGTACTGGGGATTGAACCCAGGGGTGCTTAGCCAGCGAGCTACATTCCCAGCCCATTTTATATTTTGAGACAAGGTCTTGTTAAATTGCTGAGGCTGGCTTTGATTTTGCAATCCTCCTGCATCATTGGGATTACAAGTATGTGCAACCACACCTGGCCTAAAAAAGAAGTGTCAGATTCTTTGTACAGTGCCACAATCTTTGGAGCCTTGTCAGTCAGTTGTTGTTTTATTAAACATTATGAGTTTTGCAGGAAGGCTTTTGCAGGCTTATTCTAGTCAAGCCTTACTTTGGGGATTTATTTACATTTCTGGGCAGTTGCCAGTGCATTAACCTTTTACCAGCCCTCCTCTGCTTCATCTGATTCTAAGTATCTTCAGGACCTGGCCTCTATCCCTTTTCACCCAAGTCTGACCTTTACCTATAAAACTGCCTAGCAACAAATTTATTATCTAGATCCATGTCCTGAGGGAGTACTTTTTCAACAGAATTTATGGACCCAAGAACGGACCTTGACATGTCCTGTCAGGAATGGCCTCCCAACATTAAATTTCAGCTTCTCTAACAAGTCCCCTCAGAAGTGAACTATACACCCAATGCCTAGTACACTGTGGCACACTTTTCTAGTTTGTGGCTCTGAGATTAAGGTCTATATCATGACCGCCCTTTTGTTAGGGTCTAAACCAAGACCTGTCACTGAGGGATTTGCATTTCCAACTACCCCACCGTAACCCACAAACAAATTTCTCCAGCTCCAAGGGAGGGACAGCCCAGTGACCAGTGCATACTGAGGTTGGCTAACCATGTCAGCCATGCAGCACCTTCTTCCAGGACACTGATTAATGGGACAGCATAACTGTGCCAAATGACTGCAAAATAGTTGACTCAAAAGGAACAAGTTCACAAAAGGTTTACTAGGCCAAGTTCAACTGATAAACTGTGACATCCTCCACTGCCCATTTCCGTGGTTCATCCACATACACAAGATAGACTATGGATAAAGTAGAATCAGAAAGTCAGTTATTTCTGAAAACAAGTTTTATTTAAATAAGGGTTTAAATACATTACATAACATTAAAACTGGAAGGGAAAAAGAAAACCAAAAACCAGTTTATTACTTCACATGGCACTGGGCAGCTGTTGCTAGTGAGTTGCAAGCTCTATAGCTAGCTACAGGACTGATAACATCAGTTTGGTATTTGTTCCCTTGTCAAAAGTTTAACTGATTTTAAGCTGGCCTCACATTCTGTTGTTCTGGACACCCCTTAGCTAGAATATGTCTAGTCAAAAAGACCTTGGTGGCAAGCCAGATGTCATTATCACCTCACTGGAAGGAAGGTGGCCTTTGAGTTCTGCCCACCTGGTCAGGTTAGACACCAGGGGCTCTTTTTTCTTTTTCTTAAAAAACAAAACAAACAAAACCCACCAAAGGCCCCCTCTAGTGGTACAGCTGCCTTACCCCATCCTCCTGCTCAGGTCATCACACTCTTAGGACAGGGGCCTCTGCTGAGGGAGAGTTGAGAAGCTTCTGGTCAGACACAGCCATCTGATCTTGGGCCTCTGGGCTTTGCTGAAACATCACGTTATTGCTTTGTTTCAGAGTGGACACTGCCAGGCACCTACTGCTTGACCTCTGTTTAAATGAGGGACTTCAAGACTAGACAGCATGGCTCTTTTCAGTTTATTGCATGAAGGAGTTACACTAGTCCAAGTTAAAAGCGGACCCCAAATGGTTACATTATACAAGCTGTGAGGTTTTTAAACTTGTGACAAGGGACAGAAGGGAAATTCTACTCATTGCAAGGAAATCCTCACTTAAGCTTCAGTGAGCCACAAGCACTTAAAACCCATGAACCTTCAGCTGATCGTCCTTAGCCAGTCCAATCTGCAAAGAGAAAAGGGCAAAGTTTTAAGGGGGCTAAAAGACTTCTTTGAAAGAAAAAAAGTCTTTACATCTGATGGCAATAATAGGTCTTCCAGCTACTATACCCAGCAAAAGGAACCCAACAGCCAGTGTGCATGTCATGTCAATCCCTGCAAGCACAATGGTTCAACTGGGGGTCTTCAATTTAAGAACTACCCTCTTGAACATCCTTGCCTCCTCAAGAAACTAGAGTGTGAGAATGGGGATCAACCAGGTGAAATCTCTTCATTGTATCAAAAATACATAGCATTTGATTTTGTACGAAATTTAAACTTGCATCAGTAAAGCTGACAAGTCCCCTCAGTTTTAAGAATGATGGTTTTTACCCATGCACTTAACTGTTGCTTTGCTCAGCCTTTTCTATGTCTGCTATAAAAACCGAATAAGCTAGGAAGGATCTGATATCTACGAAGGAAGAGGCACAAATGGAAACAAGACATGCCTGAACTCACCTCTACCAGGAACTGGCATATGTTCTTGCGCTGGTCACCCTGTAGCTGAATTACTTCTCCATATTCTGGATGCTCAATTACAGTACCATTGCAGGCAAATTTCTGCAAGCACAAAAGCAGCAAAACGAATTAGGCCAAGCAACTGCACTAATGCAGTTAACAATCCCTTTCTAGTTCGAACACCCTTGTGGACAACTTAAATGGACCATCATTTTAGACGCACCTTCTTAAACGCCTTCACTAGTTTCTTTTTATCGTAATCATCAGCGATCCCTTGGACAGTGGTAAGGGTCTTCCTGCCGTTTCTCTGTTGAATTCTTATATGGATATAATCCTCAGTGCCAGCAGGAAGCAGGTCATCACCCTTACTTGCATCAGCAAAGGGGTCTGAGAAGAGAAGATTAAGCTTATTTAGTGCTTAGGTGGTTCAGCTACCACCCTCCCACTTATCTTTTGCACTGGTAGTGAAATCGTTAGGGCAACTTGGGTCAGGTTGGACGAGTCCTCTGTTGGCTCTCCCCAAACAGGTCAGTCTAGGACGGCTGGCTTCCCCAAGGACCAGAGAAAGCCTGGGCCTCTCGCCCTAGGCCCGCCCTGCCTCGGCAGCAGATCACGTGCTGGGAGCTCCGGCTGGCAGGCGGCGCCCCACCCGGCTGATGCAACCGGCCGGAACCCGAGCACCCGAGGCGGGGCCAAGCCTCCCACCCCCATTGGTGAGCACGTTTGTCACTTAGGGCTGGCACCGCCTTTCCCTCCCGGTTCCGTGACAACGACGGTGACGTATCGGACGTGACGCAGGGGTGGCGGGAGGGGGCGGGTGTGGCCCGAGGAGGACCAGAAGCCATTAGTAAATGCGCCACCCGAGACGCTGGGCCCGCCCAAAGGCTGACCTCCTGCCCGCTCCTTCCGGTCGTACTCAGGGCCCGACCCCAGAGTCCAGGCATCGACCCTGTTACCCCGCGAGCCTGGACACCTCTCTCCTGTCCGAATTACGATGGCCCGAGGCGTTTGGCAGATTCCGGAGCCCGGAATGCCCCGCTGCCCCGGCAGGGCCTGCGACCTTCCCCTGGCTTACCGAAAGAGTGGAGGTTCTGGATAGCGGACATACGATACGATTCCTTTTCCTCGGTGGAAACGGCCTGCGGAAGGCGGCTGCGGGAGAAGGCGGGCGGGGGGGACGGAGCGTCGGGAAGCGAGGGGGCTCGAGGGGGAGGCTGCTGAGTCCTCGGCGGCGGCTCAGTGACTGGGGCGGAGGGGCGGCGCCTGTATTCACTTATATAGCCGCCCCTGTGACGCCAGCGCGCTGCCCTCACGTCCCGGCCCCACCCACGGCGTCGTGCTCCCAAGCGTCTCGGAGCCACCGCTTCCAATTGGTCCGGGGACGGGGACACGGTGCGGCGCCTGCGCAGGAACTTGACTGTGGGAGGGCGTCCCGATGACTCCGGGAGAAGTGGGAGGGGGAGAGAGACCTCGGTTTGTCTGGGCGCCTGCGCCGTGCGGGTGGAAGTGTCTGGTCTGCGGAGAAACTGGCTGAAGTTTCGAGTGCGCCTGCGCACTATGTCCTTTGGCACGCTTTGCCTTCCTGACCCTGTTGCAGCCCTTCCTGCTCTGATGGGTTTTAGTCGGGTTAGATTGGCACTCCCTGGAGGGGTCTTGATACTGAGCCTCCCAAATGCGACGGTATGTCTTACTAACCTATATACTCAACTGTCTACCCATTCGGTCATAAAAAGATGACCCTAAAATAAGATTAGGGTGGCACTTCGATTATTTAATCAACATAAATAAAGTCTTAACTTTATAGTTTAGATTATCTTTTAGGTTAATCTGTTCTAAAAATGGGTTAACGCTATCCAAAATTCTCTTTCAGGTTAGATTAATCCTCCTAAGGAATGTGCCCAGGTCACTAGTACCAGTTCAAGGGGTAGTAAGTGGTTCTTCACCAGCACCCCGGCCCCCGTTCCCCGCCCACCACAGGTCAGGCACCAGAGGGTGCCCATTGTGTCATACAGTGTCATACAAGCTGTGTGGAGTGGAGTCTTCCCAGAGCTTGGATTATATGTATCCTTCAAAACAGTTAACCTTTCTTGCTCTATTGAAACACAGTTGCTGGGTGAGTGGTGTCAAAAGATCAGGAGTTTTAGGCACAGAGGACTCCAGGGGCCAGGCAGGTCAGATAAAGGAGAGTCCAAAGCAAAATGTGATGTAAAGAGGTGCTGGTGGGAGCTGGGTGAGAACCGGAGTGCAGTTAACTGCCCACCTATAGCCCGCTGTGCTAGACGTTTTTCAAGAGTGTCTGGAAATCCCAAGGTTTATATAAAATTTATTTTATTATTATTATTTTTGGTATTTGTTATCTCGAACCAGGGGTGCTTGACCACTGAGCCACATCCCCAGCCCTTTTTACATTTTATTTAGAGGCAGGGTCTGGCTAAGTTGCTTAGTGCCTCCCTAAGTTGTTGATGCTGACCTTGAACTTGGATCCTCCTGTCTCAGCCCCCTGAGCTCCTGGGATTACAGGTGTGCATCACCACACCTGGCTAAAATCTCTTTAATTTTAAAATATTGTCAATAAGTTGACTTTTTGGAAAAAGTTGAAAGCCAACCTTGCCCTCTGCTCCCCAAATGTGTGCTGACCTTGTGGACAGCCAGTCTGTGTTTCTGTCAGGGTCACTGCCCTCCTGGAGGTGAAGGCTAGTGGGAGAGAGAGAAAATAAGCAATAAGATAATGACAGATTGTGAGAGGTGCCCCAAAGGAAGTAAATGGGGTGATGTGACAGAGTGACAGGGCCAGGCTTCTTCTTCATATGGTGTGATCAGAGAAAGTCCTGTAAGGAGGAGAACTCCCAACTAGTGCTCCGAGGATGGGAAGGAGTCCACTGTGGAGCAGGGCTCACAGGCCAGAAAGCCTTGAGGGAGGAAAAGCTAACTATACTTGATAGTTTGTTTTGATTCTATATTTACTGAACAATCTTTTGATTAATACTTTGTCTTCCTTGACATCAGAAAGGATAACCATGGCTGTAGATCATGGGCATCCCAGTCACACAGTCTGAAAAGTCACACAGTTTGAAAAGTCGAGGACCCAGACTGCCAACCTGGGGACCTCTCCTCTCAGGGATAAGGCTCTGCTGGAAAGGGTTTGGGGGGAGCGTGACTGAGTCAGAGCTGTCCTTCCCAGTGTGCACACAATATTTTGTATCATAAAATTTGAAAATCATGATGTGGTTTTTATGGTTTAAATATGAGATGTCCCCCAAAAGCTCATGTGTGAGACAATACTAGAACAATTGGGTTATGAGAGACTTGACCTAATCAGTGCATCAGTCCACTGATAGGGATTAACTGGTTGGTAACCAGGGGCAGGTAGGGTGTGGCTAGAGTAAGTGGGTTGTTGAGGGGGTGCCTTTGGGGTATATATTTTGTCCCTGTGAGGAACAGCTTTCTGTACTTCCTGATTGTTCTGTTCAGAGCTGCTTTCCTCCTCCACACACTTCTGCCATGATGTTCTGCCTCACTTTGGGCCCAGAGCCATGGACCCCGACCATCTATAGACTAAGACCTCTGACACTGCGAACACCAAATAAGCTTCGCCTCCTTAAAATTGTTCTTGGCAAGTCTTTGGTCCCAGTAGTGAATAAGCTGACTAAACCAGTGGTCTAACTTGTCAATTTTTCCTTTTAGGAAAATATTCTTTTTTTCTTTTCTTTTGGTACTGGGGATTGACCCCACAGGTACTTTACCACCGAGCCACATCCCCCACCCTTTTTTGTATTTTATTTAGAGACAGGGTCTCGCTAAGTTGCTTGGGTCTATGCTAAGTTGATGAGGCTCCTCCTGCCTCAGCCACCCAAGTCACTTGGATTATAGGCATGTGGCACTGCATGTGGTGGAAAAGATTCTTTTTATGTCTTTAAAGAATTTTTTTTTCTGTCCCTGAGTTAATCAAGACTTGTATTTTGAAAGTTTCTTTTTTCCTTTTTTCTTTTTGGTACTGGGGGTTGAATCCAGGAAAGCTCTGCCACTGAGCTACATCTGAGCTCTATTTTTAAATTTTATTAAGTTGTTAATTTTTTGTTACTGGTGATTGAACCCAGGGTGCTTTTACCATTGAGCTAATTCCCCAGTCGTCCTTATTTTTCCTTTTGGGACAGGGTCTGGTAAAGTTGCTGAGTCTGGCCCCTCTAGTTTAGGAGCCTTCTGCCTCTGCCTCTGGAGTCCCTGGGATTGCAGGCATGCACCCCTCCTCCCACTGTATTTTGAAGGTTTTAAAGCTTTGCTTTTCACATTTAGGTCTTTAAGCTACCTGGAATGAGACGTGGGTCTCATTTCCCGGCTCTGAATAACCAATTTTCCGAGCAACAATTATTGAACGGTAGATCCTTTCCCCACCGACCGGTCATGCTTTCTCCATCATAACCGTGTTGGTACGTGTAGGTTCCTTCCCCCTGTCTGCTGATCTCTGAGCATCCCTCCTCATTACAGGAGGTTTATGACGTCTCAGTGTCCAGTACGATGTATGCCGCATCTTGTTCTTCCTCAGAATCTCTGGGCTGGTGTTGGTCCTTGTTCCCTCTTCAGCCTCATGGCTGTCCCTGCTCCAGGTACCCTGTGTTCCAGCAGTTCTATGAAGCACCACAAGCTCTGTCCTATCAGGCCGTTTGCACCTGCTTCTCCCTTGCCCACTCATGCTTCCAGGCTCAGCTGGCATCACCCTTCCTCTGAGAAGACTGGGCTTGGAGCCTTGCTCTGTGCCCTCATGTCCCCTACTTTGGCATTTATCATGCTGCTTTTTGCATACATGTTCCTTAGACTAGTTACACAGTTTCCTAGGCCCAGTGTTAAAATGAACACGTGCGGTTCTTTTTTTTTTTTTTTTTTTCAAACTGGTTAAAAATTTCAGGGCACTGACAGCAGAACAAGTGCCCTCTAACTGTGGGGTGTTGTGTGACTTGAACAGGTCACATGCCCTTGAATCTGCCCCTGCATCTTCCCTTACTTGTCTCCTCTGCTAGGCCATAAACTTAACAGGGTGCATGCCTGTCTGCTCTACTCTGAAGGGAGGCAGATGAACATGTGGGCATTCATTATAGGTAGTCAGCTACCAGGAGTGGCCAACCCCTGGCTGTAACCTCAGCCTCCTTCTTAGACAGCCTTGGAGCGGAGGAGCAAGGCAAATCCCCGTTCAGAGCTCTGATTCTGGGCTCTAAAAGGAGATGCTAGACCTAGCCTCCTGGCGCAGGGCAGGAGAGGGGCCCTAGCTAAGCTGCTTTGTCCAATCCCTCCTGCATGCACTTAGCCAGCTGGACCTGGCGTGCATGCCTAGTGCATGGTGCCAGACCTGACCTCAGTGCATTGTAAATAGTTATTGCCACAACACACGCACACACTTTGCCCCAGGTGGGATGCAGGTGAGAGGGCAGGCCTGGAAAGTGACTGGGGACACAGAAAGCCCAGTTCTTGAGTTACTGTCAGCTTCCCAGATGATCTGGTTCACCTGTCAGGCTCCAATTCTATCCCCCAGAGGAGGACTGGGTGATTCCTTCCAGGATTTGCAGCTCCATCTCCCAGCTTGGCAGCAGCATTCCCTTGAAGGGTCTATTAAGAGGCCACCTTCCAGGTGGGAGCGTCCCATCTCTGGGAGCATATGGTATCCTCATGGATCCAGACCGATTGTTCTGCAAGTGACTGCTCTGCCTGCTGTTAATGCTTGCTTCTTCATGACTGCTTTTAGTTCTGAAGCTCCGTCACCTGGGAAGCCAAAGGCAGAGCATGTAGCACAGGCTGGAGTATCCAAATCTCAGCATCGGCTCCACCTCTTCCTACCTGGGTGATGCGCCTCTCCCAGCCTTCATATTCTCCTCCGCACTACAGGAACAGTAACACCCTTCCCGTAGGCAGTTGAGGGGATTTAAAGAGGAGAATATATACATTGGTATAAAAATGTAGAGTTATGAAATCACTAAGATTCTGCCAGTTTCCCAGAGGAGACAGCAGCAGGGGACAGGAAAGTCCTCAGAATGAGGAGGGGGCAGAGGTAGGTATCACTCTGTGTGATCTACTTGGTATGTGATAAAAAGGCATGGGGACACTCTGGGACCCTCAGCCTTGATAAGATTCCCTAGGGCCCCAAATGTGGCACAGAAGCAGCAGAACCTTCCAGGAAACGATGGCATCCTCTGGGGAAATAAGTGTCTCCATGGTAACCAGGACAGATGGACGATCTTGTCCTAGGGACCTCCCCAACCTCTGGTACTACTGAAAACCTGTGACCGAAGGAATCCTGAAGTGGGCTGGGCCCCTGTCCTATCCAAGGTTGGGTTTTGTGCTAATCGGCAAGGATTTCACTTGACTTAAAAAAATATCTCATTACTGTGACGTTTTTTGCATTTCTTATTTGGGACCTACCATTCACATATGAAATGACTGAAATAGGGCCCCCTCATACATATAGAAGGTCCTGGGGAAGGAAGGCTTCTATTCTTACCATTTGGAAAAAGGGGAGGGGAGAAGAAAGCAAAGAGGAGGGAAATTCCTGCCTGCTGTAACTCTGACCCAGATCAGCAAGACCCAAATGGGGTCACTGTGAAATGTGCGTGTCAAGCATCACCTGGTGTTTTGCTGACAGTATAGCATCTCTTCAAATAGATACTGGGAAGGGACATGAAAGCAATTTAGTGGGTTGCTAGAAATGATCTCCCTCTAGATGCAGGAGGCAAAAGCTCATCAAACGGTGCCCTAATGCTGAGTATGTTTGGTATGTATTTTCCTTATATTTCCTCCCCCTGCCTCTCCTGCAATCCGCCAGCCTTTCCTCTTGTCCTCACTTTTCTGCCTTGTCAAGACCTCACTGTGTCCACCCACTGGGGAACTCAGCTCAGTTCCTCTTTGCTGACAGAGCATCTGCCTTCCCCCTCTCCTTTCTCCCCCAGGAGCCCCTGTGGATGGGACGGGAGTGGGAGGCTCTCTTAGCAAGGGAGATAAAGGCCAGAGCCCTCCTCTTCCCTGAATAGGGCCACCTGGGTGACTGAACTGCAGACTTGGGTGCTGAGAGTGGAAGGACAAAGTGCCGCCGAGACGCGTGGGGGAGCTGGCCAGGCCTGCCATCTGGACCCACATGAGGCGCAGCCTCGCAGAAGCTGCTCCAGCACCAGGAGGAGGCACCAGGCACTGATTCACACAGGGGTTCTGCATGCTGACCACGCACTGGAGGGGCCCTGCCTCTGGGGGCTGGAGCACATCCAGATGGCACGGAGAGCACTGGGCACGTTTGGTGGAAATCAGACTGGCCCCTCTTCTGCCAGAGGCTCACAGATGTGTCTGGGTGGAGCCATCTGCCCGGGACTGAGACCTCAGTCTTTTGGGAATTTTACTTTTGGTTTTTAAAGCTGCTGAACTCAAGGAGGGGCCATCTCCAGGGAAGGCTGCGTGTTTACCCAGTTGCAACTCCTGGAGTCCTTGCCCTTGACCGTGAGAGCAGGGAGGAAACCTGAAAGTGGGCCCTGCATGTGGGCACCCGCCCCTGTGCAGCTGCTGGTTGGTTCCCTCTGCACCACACCTTGCACCCTGCCCCCCAGCACTCCATGTCCTCAATCCTGTGTCAGCCTGATCTCTGGGCTGCCCGCACCCTTCCTGCACTCACCCGTCTTCCTCAAATTAAATCCTCCTCCTAAAGCACTGGTCAGCCAGGGGCTGAGCTATGGAAATGGGTCTAGTCCAACAGGGATGGGTTGTAAGTGCAAAATACAGGATTTGGAAGACTAAGCATAAAAAAAAAAAAAAAAATCATGACCGGGTGTGGTGACACATGCCTTTAATCCCAGTACCTGGGAAGGCTGGGACAGGAGGATTGCAAGTTCAGGGCCAGCATCAGCAATTTAGTAAAACCCTAAGCGACTTAGGAGACCCTGTCTCAAAATAAAAGAGGGCTGTGGCTCTGGGTTAAGTGCTGCTGGGTTCGATGCCTGCCCAGGCTGGCCTCAAACTTGTGATCCTCCTGCCTCGGCCTCCAGAATTTCTGGGATTATATATGTGCACCAACCATGCCCGACTTGGCCCATCTATTTTTCTTTAACTTCAGATTTTTTTTGGTAGTGTTGCTGGGGCTTCAACCCAGGGCCTTGCACATGCTAGGCAAGCACTCTACCATTAAGCCTCATCCCCAGCCCTCCTTTGAAATTTACAAAGTGTGACTATTAGGAGAGTCTCCCATGCATTGTTGCATGCATTACATTCCTTCTGGACAATGTTGGGCAAGAAAATTCTATACTAGAGAGTCCCTTGGTGCAGTGCCTGGAAAACCATGGTCATGGGCATAGCCTTCTCCTTGGCCAATACCATCACAGTTCTTCATTTCCTGCTGCCTCCTCTGTCTCTTTTCTCCCAAGTAGTTTGGCTCTGCTAGGAACATGCATATTTCTTTTTGGTACTAGGGATTGAACTCAGGGGTACTTGACCACTGAGCCACATCCCCAGTCCTATTTTGTGTTTTTTATAGAGACAGTGGCTCACTGAGTTGCTTAGCACCTTGCCATTGCTGAGGCTGGCTTCGAACTCGTGATCCTGAGCTGCTGGGATCACAGGCCCGCCCCACCACGCCTGGCTGCATGTTTCTTAAAGCAAAAATGAAGCCCTTTGAGAATGTGGGAAAAAGGTTCATTCATACATTGCTGGTGGGACTTCAAATTGGTGCAACCACTCTGGAAAGCAGTATGGAGATTCCTCAGAAAACTTGGAATGGAACCACCATTTGACCCAGCTATCCCACTCCTAGGTTTATACCCAAAGGACTTAAAATCAGCATACTACAGTGACACAGCCACATCAATGTTTGTAGCAACTCCATTCACAATAGCTAAACTATGGAACCAACCTAGATGCTCTTCAGCAGATGAATGGATAAAGAAAATTGGTTTATGTACACAATGGGATATTACTCAACCTTGAAGAAGAATGAAATTATCATTTGCCGGTAAATGAATGGGACTCAAGACTATCATGCTAAGTGAAATAAATCAATCCCCCCAAACCAAAGGCCAAATGTTCTCTTTGATATGTGGATGCTAACCCACAACAAGGGAGGGGAGGGAGGGGAAGAATAGAAGTTCATTGGATTAGACAAAGGGGAATGAAGGGAAGGGAGGGGAGAAGGGAGCAGGAAAGACAGTGGAATGAATCAGACATAACTTTATTTCTTTCCTTTTTTATTAACTTTTTTTGACTGATAAATTTTTAAAAAATTCTTTTCATACATGTATATAGGGTAATAATGTCTGTCTTAATCTACCATCCTTCCCATCCCCATTGGCCCACCCCTCTGTACAATCCAAAATTCCTTCTGAATCACATTACTTTCTTTCTTTTTTTTTTTTTTTTTTTTTTTTGCGGTGCTGGGGATTTGAACCCAGGGCCTTGTGCATGCGAGGCAAGCACTCTACCAACCAAGCTATATCCCCAGCCCAGATGTTACTTTCTTTCTCTCGTATATGAATAATGACCAGTATAACTCCATATTATGTACAACTATAAGAATGGGATCCTAATTGGAATGGATTGTTTTCCATTTATGTATAATATGTCAAAATACACTCTACAGTCATGTATATTTAAAAACAACAACGACAAATGAAGCTTTAAAAAATTTTTTTAGTTGTCAATGGATCTTTATTTTACTTATTTATATGTGATGCTGAGGATCGAACCCACAGTCAGGTGCTCTACCACTGAGCTACAACTCAAAATGAAGCCTTTAGCTGATTGCTCCCAGCTCCCAGTACTGAAGGGAACTCAGTGATGGTCCTATGTCACGGAAGCTGGCAGGGAATAGAGGGATCTTTTCTCTCCCCAGTGCCTTATGAGTATCGCTCACCCAAACGATGTTGCTTCCTGAACCAGAAGGTGAAGTTCTCTTGCTTTTCACTCACCCACGCCAACCCTCCTGCCAGCCAGTGGACACTTTGCCACCCAAGCATGCATTAGGGTGGTGGGGGTGATGATCTTATCGTGTATTCCGAAACTTAACAACTATATTCTCTACCCATAATGAGGACTCTTCCTGAGAGGATTCTAGACAATGTGCTTTTTTTTTTTTTTTTCACTTTGAAAAATTAATAAGTGTTGAGCCCCCACCATGTTCTAGGTGCTGTGCTGAGAGTTTCACACACCGTTTCTTGGAAGGTCATTAGTCTTTTTGTAGACAAGGAGACCTGACTGTGGCAGCAGTAGCCCTCTTCCTGTTGGGCTGCCCTGACCCAGAAAGGGCCAGGTTCCTTTGAGAGTGAGGAAGCTCTGGGATGATTCTGCCTATGCAGTTGGGTCCACCATTTCTCTCTCTCTCTCTCTCTCTCTCTCTCTCTCTCTCTCTCTCTCTCTCTCTGTGTGTGTGTGTGTGTGTGTGTGTGTGTGTGTTTGCAGTGCTGGGGATGGAACCCAGGGCCTTGCTCATGCTGGACAAACACTCTACAACTGAGCTACGCCCCCAGGGCTCGCCACTGTCTCCATGGGGGCCAGTGTTTGGGAGTGTGCCCCTGTTCTCTCCAGAGCTGGGGTTTGGGGCAGACATGCCTGAAGAGTGAGTCTGGGAGGCTGGTGCTGCTGCAGACAGGGAAGCCATCGTAATCCACAGAAGAGGATTTGGAAAACATTTTGACTTTTGATTTGTTTGTTTAAACAAGCAACGACTGAGGCCCCGTGGCAGGTGCTGTGAAGGACAGCTCCTGTTCCTTAGGAGCTCAGATACTATCAGGGAGATTGACCAAGTGCAGGTGTGATGCCAAGGGGCCAGTGCAGGGGAGATGGATGGGGAGAAGGAGGGACCAGAGACAGGGCCCTGGCTTGTGTGCGAACATGTGCATCTGCATGTCTGAGTGAGTGTGAACATGTGCTTGAGTGTGTACTCCTTTCTGCCTTCCCAGATGCTCCTGGGCATCTGAGGACTTTCTGCTCATCAGCCCAGGCTGAGGAAATGATCCCAGTCTCCACAGGAGCCCACAGGGAGGCCCTGCTGGTGCGAATAGGGTTGAGATTTGAGACCTGTTTGAAAGACCATCCTGCTACTTGTTTGCTGTAATATCCTCAGACAACTTGAGCAGTCGCTCTGAGCCTCACTTTCTTTTCCTGTGTGTATCAGGGGGAAAAAAAATCACCAGATATACCATTTATAATCTCTCAGCTGACCAATAAGGAGAGTGAACTAGAAAGTGCCTGGAGGAGTCTTAGTTGGCAGAGAGAGGAGCTAGGATGGAGCTAGGATGCTTAGCAGAGGATGGAGGCCTTGGGGGAAATGTGGAGAGGTAAAGGTGAACCCCAGTCTCTGGGGACAGATGGAGAGGGACTGGGAGAAGCAACAGATCTCCAGGGCTTTTTTGTACACGATGTTATCTCTGCCCCGTCTGCCCTGCTTCTGTGCAATCATTAATAAAATAGTGATTTCTCAGGGGTTCTGCGGGGCAGAGAACTTTCTGTGGGGTGGAGAATTTTCTTTTGGGTACAGGGTGAAGTTTTGAGTTCTGCTCCAAGACTGGCCTGGAGTAGAGAGGTTGCTCCAGGGGCCTGGCGATACCTTGGTTTGTTAGGGAATGTTACTGGCTCATTGTAGAGTTATTATTCATTCTCTGCTTCCTAAGTGCCAGGCACTGCGTTACCTGCCTTGTATTTATTAATCTTATTGACTCCTCCCAACACTGCTTGAGGTGGGAATTGTCATTTTACTGATGAGGACACCAAATCATGGAGAGATGGAATTCTTTTCACAAGATCACAGCAAAAAAGTTGCATGGCTGGAATTCTAACCCAGAGCCTGGGTCCATAATTTCAAAAAGGCTCTTGTCCTGGCCCAGTGCCCCACACAGTCACCCCAGCAGTTGTGGTTGGTTTCACTGCCAGAGCTCCAGGAGGGCACTTGATTCCCTGCCCAGGGCAGTGTGGTATTAAAGAAAAAAAAATTACTCTGCTACATAATCATGGACCCCATACACGACTATGGTCCCATAGGATTATCTCACTTAGTGACTTCGTAGGTCTTTGTGTAAGTGTCCTTATGGTGTATGCATAATGACAGACTTGCCTAGAGATGCCTTTCTCAGAATATGTCTTCAGTGTTAAGCTTCGCATGACTGTGTCCGTAACACTCGTTAAAGATGGCCAGGAAGACTTTTCCATGGGGAACAACTGCAGTGGGATTTTGCAGTAGGGGAGAGAGACTGGGCTTGACTCTGGGTACAATAAGGAAGAGTAGAGTTCGAGAGCTAAGGAGCAGGGCGAGGGGCTGGTGGATGGAAAATTACTAAGAAGTAGGGTGAGTCTTTGCTAAACTGACCTAACAGGATTCTTGCTCAAGGCAGGCCAGGATGATAAGATGGGGGTTTTGATAGACTGAATCAACAGATTTCTTTTTTTCCTTCTTTTTTTCTTTTTATTTATTTGCTTATTTATTTCTGAGATGGGATCTCTCTGTGTTGTCCAGGCTGGTTTTGAACTTGTGAGTTCAAGTGATCCACCCACCTCGATCTTCTGAGTAGCTGGGGACACAGGCATGCACCACTGTGCCTGGCAACTCAGCAGAGTTCTTGCTAAAACTGGAGCAAGTGAGACTGATTCCAAGGTTGAGGCAGAGTCAGAAAGGGGATGCAGAGGAGCCTGACTAGAAATGGATGATGGAGAGAACCTTCTTTTTTCTTTTTCTTTTGTGGTATTAGAGCTTGAACACAGAGCCTCATGCATGCTGGGCAAGAGCTTTACCATGGAACCACAACTCTGGGCTGAGGACAGTCTTTGTTTCCGTATCATGCAGAGCCCAGTTGTGCCAGGGCAGAGAGGAGGATAGGCTGCCAAGAGACCAAAGGAGACACCTGGAGATGGGATGTGAGACATAATGTTGTTTTGCAAAATGCTAACAGGGAAGATCTAGCGGTGGTGGACTGCACAGGTGTACCTCTGTTTCACGTGATGGTGCTTCGCCCGGAAATGGTGTCCCCACCCCCATCATACTTCGTTCAGTGTTGGTGGTTGGAGGAGCACTTCCTCTCCATAGTGTTCTGATCTGCACCAGTTACCACAGGGAGCGGGGTTTAGAGTTAAGTTACCAGGTTACAGAAGCAGTGACATCATCAGCTTAGCTTGCTTTTTCCTGTTGTATGACCAGCATCTCAAGGAACTTGGCAGGTGGGCAAGGAAGCAGCTTTCCACAGACAGCACTAACTTGCCCTAATTCTCAACATACATGAGAGAAAGCCAGTGTCCTTCAAGGTAATACTTATCTGGACATTCTGGCTCAGACTTGCTCTCACTGTTCTCTTAATGTGGCTAGGTTCTTGGGAACAGAGAGGGCCGATTAAGGGACATGGTGTTTTATATTTTTCCTTTTCTTCAAGGATGATGACACTGTGGCTGTCATGGTCCTTAAGTGAACTCAATTCTTTCAGCATCACTGTTTTACTTAGAGTTATTTATTATCTGCTTCCCTCCATTCTATGTCCCCCATTATAAAAACCAAACTGTTGTTCGATACAGTCTATTGTCTCAATACATCACTCATGACATCAAATGTGTGTTTTTGTCTCCACACCCCAAATCTCAATTCTCCAACACTCTGGAGGCCCAATGGGTGTACTCTAACTTAGTTCAATTCTAACAATCTTCCTGGATCAGCGTCCGACTCCAGAGGCTCATGATAGCACCCCCACTTTAGGTGCCAACGGCAAGCATGGGCCTCACCTACTCTGACCAACAAGCTATAAATTAGGGGTTTCCACAGCCCTGTCCTTGGGTTTGGTAATTTGCTAGAATGGCTTACAGAACTCAGAAACAACAATTTACTTAGCAGATGACTGGTTTATTACAAAAGGCTATAACTCAAGTACAGCCAGATGGAATTGGTGCTTAGGCAATGCTGAAGGGGTCCTGAGCAGCTTCTATGGCCTCTCAGGATGCACCACCCTCTCAGCACCCCCTTGTGTCCCTTAGGGTGTTGATAGGGGGGTGATTTTATGTAGACATATTTAATGAAATCCCCAGTCATTTGCGATTAAACTCAATCTCTACCTCTCTCCTTCCCAGAGATCAGAAGGTTCCAACCCTCAAATCACATGATTAGTTTCCCTGGAAACCAGGCTCCTCCCTCCAACTTCAGGGACTTTCCAAAAGTCACCTCACTGACACAAATTCAGATGTAGCTGAAAGGGACTTGTTATGAATAACAAAAGATGTTCCTTTTACCTTCCTTGCTCCAAAACTATTTTGGGAACTGGCAAAACCAAATGTTTATTGTATTACATGAGGAGATCTATGTCAGGAACTGGAGTTGAAGATAAAATACACTTTCTTGTTATAATGTAATATAAGGCTGCTCCCCTGCCCTTTACACTGCAGTCATTTCCCCGCCTCCCAACTTATAGCCTAGCTTGTCAGTCTGTGAACATCCTAGCCAGCTGTTGGTTCATCAGTCCGCTTGCGAGTATCTTTCTCTGTTATTGGTCCCGTTAACCCACGGAATTCGACTGCTTAGGAATAGCTCCCCCGCCATTTTCTCTCTCTCTCCTCCTCGGGTTCATGCTCTCTCCTCCTGTCTTTTCACTCTCTCTCTTGCGTGCACTCTCTCTTTTCCTCTCTTACCCTGCAGGGAGACACTCTGTCTGTTTGCTTAATAAACCCTCTTATGTGAGTTCCCGGGTCTGGAGTGGTTTCTGGGTTCTTACATTGGTGCCATGACTCGGATGGGCTCTTCCACTGTCTTTTAAGCAAGTGGAACCCCATCTGATGCCCCAGTGCCCCCCAGACACGGCCTCCCCTTCCATTCGCCTGGACGCTCTGCTCTGCATCCATCACTGGACTTCAATTGGTGAGTTCCCTAGGCAGGTCCCCCTAGGCCGGCTTAAACACTCCTCTGCCAACCTGAGAAGTGACTGTTGAGTGTCCGGGGTCCTTGAGGTGGCTGAGGGGTGGGGGTACCCCCAGCCACGACTTTTATAGTTACGGCTGACCCCTTAGTTGGTCTTATTTGCCAGGTGGGTTCCTGATTTTATGGTGGAGAGTCTCTCTCAGGGTTGAGGCTCGTCTTCACGCTCACGCTCTCTCTCAAAAATCCTGATGTCAGGTCCTCAACTCTCTCGGCTTTTGCCTGGCCCACATTGATGCTTGTGTGACGACCCCATCACTGTGCTGCCTTCTCATCTCCAGCCGACTACTCTGGCCTCTGGACGCCCTGGCCACTAACTCAGCTGTATCAGTCTCCACCATGGGATCTGGGTCCTCCATTCTGGTAGATTAACCCCTGGGAACCCTTCGCCTGACCCCCAGCTTAAAGCCATCAAAACTTATTCATTTGTGTACCCTTTAGATAATCAATCCAAAATGGCCACATAATGGCACACAGCTTCGGTGAGTGAGCGGGCAGATGGAAAGGGATTCCTTATCTTCAAGTCTTTTCTTTCTTGAGCTTCTTTGCTCTTCCTGTAAACTCAAACGCCTCCTTTTGGCTTCTTCTCCCCCTCTTAATCCCTCCTCCTCCTCCGACTTCGACTCAGCTAACAAACCACCCTGATACTGGTCCACTGTGACAGAGTCCTCTCCAGCCCCTGCTTCTCCATCTCCTCTACCTCTTTCTGTTTCTGCTTCCATTCCCCTGCCCAGCCCACCTAGTCCTCCTGCCACACGGTCCCACATACATATTCTAGTCCCCACTACGGGAGGTGGCTGGTGTGGAGGGAGTAACCAGCCCAACAGTCAGTGGCATGTTGTAGTAAGGAGTATGATATAGCAGCCCTGTTCCTCAAAAGTAGTGGGAGATAATGTTTCACAATTTCTGCATCCAAACCTGAATTGATTACTAACCAGGAAAAAGGGTTAAAATGTCCTAGGCATCAAGTTTCTGCTAGAACTGTTATCTCAGCTCCCTTCAGATCTCAGTCAAGACTTACATTGAAATGTAAATGGAGGAAACCAGAAGGCGCAGTGGGAGACCAGTCTCAAACCCAAGGAAAAAAAAAAGTGTCCATTTAAAATTTCTCCTGGGCTGCAACACAGAACACTCTAGCTCTCCCTCTCACCCCTTCTCTCTGCCCTTCTCTTTCTCACTCTCTCATGCTATAATTAATGGTCATTATCGTTTTTCTTCTAGGACTCTTGTTTTTCTTAAATGCTATATTTTTTGAGCTCCTGATTTTGATCCTACATACCTAGGTTAATGATTTTTGGTCAGTTCTTTTTAACCAACTCTAGAGTTATTTTTGAATATCTGTTACATTACAATAGCAGTAAGGAGTTCCTAAAACTAGAGGGGGGAATGAAGCCAGGACTGGGGACAGGCAGTTAGTGTAGAAATAGGGGATCAGTCAAATCGAGGAAATGAAGTCCATGAAAGCCATCTGCCTCTGGAAGTCTGGAGGTTGGAGACCACCCCTGGGAGAAGGATCTTCAGAGCCCATTGATTTTCAAATTTCCCTGCCCTTATCAAGGTCTGCAAGCAAGGAACTGCTAATTAATGCCCCCTGGGCCCTTACCTGGCTGAATTACTTTGTCTCTCCCCCTGCCCCATCCCCTTCTTACTTTTTACATCTCACCTGCAAAACCAGGCCTAGTCAACCGCAGGCAAAAAGGAGAGATAAACGGGGAGAGAACCAGAGAACAAAAGATCTTCTAATAAAAACAAAAACAGGGGAATATAATATAATATAAAGCTGCTTCCCCGCCCTTTACGCTGCAGTCATTTCCCCACCTCCCAACTTACAATCTAGCTTGTCAGTCTGTGAACATCCTAGCTAGCTATTGGTTTATCAGTCAGCCTACAAGTATCCTCCATTATTGGTCCGTTAACCCACGGAATTCGACTGCTTAGGAATAGTTCCCCTGCCATTTTCTCTCTCTCTCCTCCTCAGGTTCCTGCTCTCTCCTCCTGGCTTTTCACTCTCTCTCTTGCATGTGCATCTCTCTCTCTCTTTTCCTCTCATTTTCTCTCTTACCCTGCAGGGAGACACTCTGTTTGCTTAATGAACTCCCTTATGTGAGTTCCCATGTCTGGAGTAGTTTCTGGGTTCTTACACTTGTTATATTTCAGTATCACAATGCTTATTGCTAAAAACTTAAAAAGCACAAACATAAGAACAACAACAAAAATGTCACCTGTTAAATCTGTCACCACCCAGAGGTGACCAGGACACATTTTGACATGCTTATATGTGTTTATATGGATGTTTTATGAAGATGTCATCTTCTTTGGATCTTCCTCTGCTTTGTGCTGGGTCATCCAGTACGCACCCCATGGTATCTCTTCAACTCTTCCCAAAGAATTCATTTTTGTTAAGAGATGAGTGGGAGCCAGGGGCTGGGGTGCACACCCATAATCCCTGCTACTCAGGAGTCTGAAGCAGGAGGCTCACAGTTCAAGGCCAGCCTTGGCAGCTTAGCAAGACTTTGTCTCAAAATACAAAACCAAAAGTTCTGAGGGTGTATCTCAGCGGTAAAGCACCATGAGTTCACTCACCCAACACACGTGGTGAATGAACTCGACAGCTTTGCTTGGTGATCTCTGAAGGACGCAGGGAGGACATTTACAGCATCCCCCCATCAACATATCTCTTATGATATGTGTTTTGTTGTGTTATTTAACAGTGGCCTGTCTTCTGGGAGTTGTCCTTGGCAGAGTTACTTTCACTTCCCCTCTCTTTGCCTAGAATTCTCTTGGGGTTGGAGTTGTGGCTCAGTGGCAGAGAGCTTGCCTAGCACATGCAAGGCACTGGGTTTGAGTCTCAGCACCGCATATTAAAAAAAAAAAAAAAAAAAAAAAGATCCAAATGCCTAGAATTGTCAATTCTCAAGAAAAACCACACCTAAGTGATCAGGATGTTAACTGCTAAGTAATCTTTAGCTTTGTAGAACCCAGAACATCTGGTGACTTTGTGGGTGCACCACCCTCTCAGAACCTCCAAGTGTCCTTTTGGATGTCACACATTCTGATTCTATCCTGTCCTTATTGTACACGTCTGTGAACTTGTGGAAAAGTAACGTAGTCATCTAAAGAATCATAGGAAGTAGCCCCAGGAGATCAAGTTGACATTGATGTTCTGGACGGGAGCAGCTGAGGGGACACATACCTTGAATGACCAAGACCATCCAGTGCCCCACTGCCCCACCTTTTCACCCCTAAAAAGGCCATTTCATGTCCCTGGGTCCTTCAAGATGGTGCTGGGAGTATGATCCCCCACTTTGTCTCCTCAGGGTCAGCCATTTAATAAGCCTGATGTCCTTCCCTCCAATTCTCATCTTCCAAGCATTGAAGTGGTGAACAGATGAACTTGGGTCTGGTAACAAGATTCTGGTGAACCTAAGTAAACTGCTGTTTCAATCATGATTAATGTGACTAAGTTTTGACAGCACAAACTCCGTTTGGAGCTTTTTCTTGTAAAACGGGCAGTAAATGAGCCAAGTGAATGATTGTCATATTGACCATTGTCCCAGGGTGACTTCTGGATGCAGAGATAATATACCTTCTGGAACTTCAGACTATCACCTGAAATACATCTTACTGTGACTTCATTCTGTGAGTAATCACTCTGAGATGGCACTGGCCACCAGAGGCTCTGCCCACATGAAAAGTCCTGTGCCTCATTACTGACACCTTGATAGCATTCTGAACCCATTGAGGGTTGGTCTCCTGGACCTTTTGGACAACTTCTGTGGACACATGGTGTTTGGTTCATTGCTCGCAGTCTGTGCTCAAGAAATGATCTTTAACCCATTTCTGTCTTTATTTTCATGTGTTCTTTTTGCTTATTTTTGTTTGTTCTGTTTTTGTGTGCCTTATAAACTAATTCAGAAACAATCTGTTTCACTTGACTTGTTTTTGATTAAGAACAAAGAAACTGCTGGTCTTGCAGGAGTTACAATTTTTTTTGAGAGGAGATGGGTAGTGGGCCTTGAACCCAGGGATGCTTAACCACTGAGCCACATCCCCAGTCCTTTTTACTTTTTGATTTGTGGCAAGGTCTCGCTAAGTTTTTTAGGGTCCTGCTAATTTGCTGAGGCTGGTTTTGAACTTGGGATCCTCCTGCATTAGCCTCCTAAGTTGCCCAGCTAAGAATTATTATTTTTGAGGTTAAAATTGTCACCAGGTATTGAGGGCCAGACTATATTGTGTTGGTTCAGCACAACAGTAGCTCTAAAATCTCAACTTTCCTAAACTCCTCTTAGCTTCCCCATGGGGATTTCTTTCTCCATCTAGGACCTACATTTGCTGGCTCCTTGATCTTCCTTTTTCAGCTCCTTCTTCTCTTTTGTTTGCAGTGCTGGGGATTGAACAGAGGACCCTGTGCCTGCAAGGCAAGCACTTTACCAACTGAGCTACCTCCCCAGCCCTTCAGCTCCTTCTGATTCCAGATCTTTAAATTTTATCCCCCAGTTTTTCCAGTCAATCCAGCTCCACCACATCTCTATTGCCAAATTTGTATAACTGAGACCCATCTCAATACTAGGCAAAACAAAGGGTTTGCTGTTTTTTGTTTGTTTTTGTTTTGGGGATTGAACCCAAGGGCACTCAACTACCAAACTATATCCCTGACCCTTTTTTTGTATTTTATTTAGAGACAGGATCTTGTTGAGTTGCCTAGAGCCTCACTAAGTTGCTGAGGCTGTCTTTGAACTTGTGTTCTTCCTGCCTCAGTGTCCTGAGCTGCTGGGATTACAGGCGTGTGCCATTGCATCTAGTGGGTTTGCTGGTTTTTATGACTCCTGATGAATATATGGAGTTAGAAATGTCAAAACTTTTTATCCCCTGTTAATATTCATTTACACTGTAGGAGACCAGAATATGCCATTCTCAAATCTGCCTTTTGGATATAAGGATTTTTTTGAGCTGATTATTTTATTTGATTTTATTTTTTGTTTTTAATGTATTTTATATTTCAGTTTATCATATTTATTTATTTATTTATTTATTTATTTATTTTTGGGACCAGGGATTGAACTCAGAGGAACTTAACCACTGAGACACATCCATAGCCTTTATTTTTTATTTTGAGAAAGGGCCTCCCTTGTTATGGGACGCAACTTAAGGACAGACCAATCTCCACTGAGAAGTCCAAATTTGAGAGTCTTTATTAAGCCGGCCGGCTGACTGTCTCACACAATGCCCCAAAAAATGGCTATTGGGAGAACAACCCTGACCACAGGGTTGTAGGGGTTCTTATACCCAAAATCACATTAATCATAAGTGTCTGTTGCTATGATTCAAAATTACATATTAACATCATGAGATCATTAACATGGGGGAAGTGGGTCAAAATGACCCTTACCTAGGTACAAACTAAAGAATGGTTACTAACATCCACACAATCACTGTTCACATGGTACATTGTTTAGGAACAATAGGAATCAAAAGAGCAATTCTTTACTACATAGGAGTTGCCATTGTATATTATTAAACATGTCACACCAAGTAACTGATGATGGGTACAGAGGTGGGGTGTTCCCATGGGAGAAGCTTATTTCCTACATAACATGGAGTCTTAGAGCAAAATGGAGTCTGTTTAGTCATTTCCCTTAGAGTCTGGCCTATAACATTCTCATGGAGTCAGATCTGTCAGCCCATCACACCCTAAATTCTGAGGTTGCTTTGAACTTACTATCCTCCTGCTTCAGCCTCCCAAGCTGCTGGGATTACAAGCCTGCACCTCTGTACCCAGTCAACCTATTATTTCAACAGGTTGAAGCCATAGAGATCCCCTGAGAACAAAGTGAAAGTTCCCCTTTTGCAAAGGATAACATATATAAAGGAAGTTTCAACATTTAAAGGTCTCTCCCTCTTCTACAAGAAAGAAAAAGTAAATTCTTATTAGCAACACTTTTCCTGGTCACCCCCCCAATAACCAGCCTTCCTCATACCTTTATTTCTTGTTTCGGCAGACAGTCCAAGCCACTTTGGGGTTTACTCATTACTCTGTGTTTTAATCAGCTTTTTCACTACTGTGACTAAAAGATCTGACCTAAACAATTTTAGGGGAGAAAAGTTTATTTGAGGTCTCAGTTCATAGACTACTGGCTCCATTTCTTGTGGCTTAAGGTGAAGGCAAGATATCATGGAGGAAGAGTGTGGCAGAGGGAAGAGCTCACACTGTGATCAGGAAGCAGAGAAACTCCACTCACCAGATACAAATATACACCCCAGTGCCATGCCCCTAATTCCCACCTCTTGCAGTCACACTCTGTCACTTCAGTTACCACTCATTTAATCCCTGTCAAGGGATTAATTCACTCATTGAGTTAAGACTCTCACAACCCAATCTTTACTCCCCTGAACCTTCTTGCATTCTTACATGTGAGCTTTTGGGGGACACCTCACAACCAAACCTAACACTCTGGACACCTCCCACGTATAGATGAGGTACACATGCTATTAAACTTGTGTTTGTTTTTGTTTGTTTGATATGTCCATTCAAGTAAATTAACATGAGAAGAAGTTGGATGTATGGCACATGCCTGTAAATGCCAGCAACTCAGGAGGCTGAGGCAGGAGGATTGCAAGTTCAAGGACAGCCCTGGCAATTTAGTGAGATCCTATCTCAAAATAAAAAAAAAGTGTTGGTGATGTAGCTCAGTGGTAGAGTACCTCTGGGTTCAATCCTCAGTACCACAAAACCAAAACCCAAAACACCACAAACCAAAACAAGAAGACCAAACAAAACAAAGCAAAACAAAACAAAAAACTAAAAAAACAAGAAAAACCAAAACCACAAACAATAAAACAAAAACTCGCTAACTCAATCAGTCAGTAGCCAACAAATTTTGTAATGACATAAGTAGAAACTTTACAATGGTGTAAGTCAAATGAGACAACTGTATACCCAATTGATATTTTTTTTCTTTATTCCTTGTCCACGCTACAAAGCACCCCCTTTATGTTTCCTTGGTGGGAGCTCCTGCCCTCTTCTGGTTTGGAGCTGGCTGATTCATGCATCATTGTTTCCTCAAATAAACTCTTTGAAATTTTATTTTGTGTCGGTTCACTTTTTGAAATAGTTTGGTGTCAGAAGTGGGATCAGAAGAAGGCGACTCATGGTGGCCTCCAGGAGTGATCAGATGTAGGTAACCTCTGAACCCACTGTGCTCATTGATTTCTTGCTGCATTTGGTAGCTGCAGGAAATCCTTCTCTGCAAGCTCTTGCAAGCTCTTGCTCTGCAAGCTGTTGTAAGCTCTGCAACTTGCATCCTGAGCTTTCCAAGTTTGAGTTATTTTTTATTCCAGAGGTCAGACAGGCTTGACAGAGACTGGACTAGGTCTGGTATAAGTGCACTTGTTTCCAGGGTGGGTCTGTAATCTGGATTAGGATGTTGAGATTAAACCGGGTGGGTTTTTTTTTTTTTTTTTTTTTTTTTTTAGCTATATCCCCAGCCCTAAACTGGGTGTTTGACAAGAACTGGACTGGGTCAAGTTGGAAGCCTCAGGTAAGTAAAATTTTAGAAAGATAAACCATGATGGGTTTGTCAAAATCTAGGGATTCTGGGACTCTCTGTCTGGAGCTCCAGCTAATTTTATATTCAGAAACTATGGAGGTGCATCTCCAGGAGGCTGCCCTGCACACGCCCCCTGGGACTAGGAGAAGCACAGGCAGGTGAATGCTGTTTCTTCTGGCCTTGGTGGCCAACTCTCCTGGACTTGCTGGCTGTGATGTGGTAGGGGTGGGCGGGTTTATTTAATATTGACTATATATTTAAAAGAGAGGGACACTTTTTGTAAGATCTTCCTGGGAGGAGAGAGAGGTCTGGAGCTAAAGAAAGCAAAAGGCCCATAGGTCGCCCTACATGCGCACCTGGACATCAGCTATGTTACTCTAAGGAGCTCTGCTTTCGAGGGTCTGAAATCACTGTTGATGTGGTTTCTCTAAGTAACCACATGGGCCCCCATTATAGCAGCTACAGTCATCTCTGCTCCACGCCCTGAAATTGCAGCAGCCTTCTTACTGTCCCTAAATGAACCCTCACTGGCGTGTTTAAAAGTTCTCTGATGTCCTAACCTCTACTCCATCACACTACCACTGCTGCACACCTACCCTATTTATTATTATTATTATTATTTTAACATTTTGAGACATATCTCCCTATGTTGCCATAGCTGGTCTCCACTCCTGGCCTCAAGTGATCACCTCAACCTCTCCTGTAGCGAGGACTACAGTGGTGCCCCCACACCCAGCTTTTCCACCGTTATTTTGAAGCACATATCTGCATCATATTACTTCATCTGGAAACATTTCAGTATCAAATTCTAAGGATGGAGACCAAATATTGTTACTTATGTCACAATATTAAAAAAATTAAAATAATCACAATATTATTAAATATCAAGTAAGATTTCCATGATTGATGTAAATTTTTAAGAAATTTTTTCTTATTGTATTTTTTATACTTTTATTTTTATTTTTAAATTTATTTTTATTTTAAACAAATGGGATACATGTTGTTTCTGTTTGTACATGGAGTAACAGCATACCATTTGCATAATCATACATTTACATAGGGTAATGATGTTTGATTCATTCCGTTATTTTTTCCTTCCCCCCACTCCTCCCACCTCTCTTTTCCCTCTATACAGTCCCTCCTTCCTCCATTCTTGCCCCCCTCCCACCCCCCATTATGTGTCATCATCCACTTATCAGTGAGATCATTCGTCTTTTGGATTTTTGAGATTGGCTTATCTCACTTAGCATGATATTCTCCAATTTCATCCATTTGCCTGCAAATGCCATAATTTTATTATTCTTTATAGCTGAGTAATATTCCATTGTATATATATATAACACAGTTTCTTTATCCATTCATCAATTGAAGGGCATCTAGGTTGGTTCCACAGTCTGGCTATTGTGAATTGAGCAGCTATGAACATTGATGTGGCTGTATCTCTGTAGTATGCTGATTTTAAGTCCTTTGGGTATAGGCCGAGGAGTGGGATAGCTGGTCAAATGGTGGGTCCATTCCAAGTTTTCTAAGGAATCTCCACACTGCTTTCCAGAGTGGCTGCACTAATTTGCAGCCCCACCAGCAATGTATGAGTGTACCTTTTCCCCCACATCCTCTCCAACACCTGTTGTTGCTTGTATTCTTGATAATTGCCATTCTAATTGGGGTGAGATGGAATCTTAGTGTAGTTTTGATTTGCATTTCTCTTATTACTAAAGATGGTGAACATTTTTTCATATGTTTGTCAATTGCTTGTAGATCTTCTTCTGTGAAGTGTCTGTTCATATCCTTAGCCCATTTGTCGATTGGGTTATTTGTATTCTTTGTGTAGAGTTTTTTGAGTTCTTTATATATTCTGGAAATTAGTGCTGTATCTGAAGTATGAGTGGCAAAGATATTCTCCCACTCTGTAGGCTCTCTCTTTGCATTGCTGATAGTTTCTTTCGCTGAGAGAAAGCTATTTAGTTTGAATCTATCCCAGTTATCGATTCTTGCTTTTATTTCTTGTGCTATAGGAGTTCTGTTAAGGAGGTCTGATCCTAAGCCAACAAGGTGAAGATTTGGACCTACTTTTTCTTCTATAAGATGCAGGGTCTCTGGTCTGATTTCAAGGTCCTTGATCCATTGTGAGTTGATTTTTGTGCGGGGTGAGAGATAGAGGTTTAGTTTCATTCTGTTGCATATGGATTTCCAGTTTTCCCAGCACCATTTGTTGAAGAGGCTATCTTTTCTCCATTGCATTTTTTTGGCACTTTGTCTAGTATGAGAAAATTGTATTTATTTGGGTTTGTGTCCGTGTCCTCTATTCTGTACCATTGATCTACCTGTCTATTTTGGTGCCAATACCATGCTGTTTTTGTTACTATTGCTTTGTAGTATAGTTGAAGTTCTGTTATTGCGATACCCCCTGTTTCATTCTTCCTGCTAAGGATTGCTTTAGCTATTCTGGGTTTTTTATTCTTCCAGATGAATTTCATGATTGCTTGCTCTATTTCTGTAAGGTACGTCATTGGGATTTTAATTGGAATTGCATTGAATCTGTATAGCACTTTTGGTAGTAAGGCCATTTTGACAATATTAATTCTGCCTATCCAAGAACATGGGAGATCTTTCCATCTTCTAAGGTCTTCCTCAATTTCTTTCTTCAATGTTTTGTAGTTTTCATTGTAGAGATCTTTTACCTCTTTGGTTAGATTGATTCCCAAGTATTTCATTATTTTTTTGAGGCTATTGCAAATGGGGTTGTTTTCCTCAATTCCCTTTCAGCTGTTTCGTGGCTTGCATATAAAAATGCTTTAGATTTATGCATGTTGATTTTATAGCCTGCTATTTTGCTGAATTCATTGATGAGGTCTAGAAGTTTCCTGGAGGAGATTTTTGGATCCTCTAAATATAGAATCATGTCATCCGCAAATAGTGACAGTTGAAGTTCCTCTTTTCCTATTCGTATCCCTTTAATTTCTTTAGTCTGCCTAATTGCTCTGGCTAGAGTTTTGAGGACAATGTTGAATAGAAGTGTGAAAGAGGACATCCCTGTCTTGTTCCTGTTTTTAAAGGGAATGGTTTCAGTTTTTCTCCATTAAGAATGATGTTGGCCATGGGCTTAGCATAAATAGCCTTTACGATGTTCAGGTATGTTCCTACTATCCCTATTTTTTCTAGTGTTTTGAGCATGAAGGGGTGTTGTATTTTGTCAAACACTTTTTCTGCTTCAATTGAAATAACCATATAATTCTTATCCTTAAGTCTATCGACATGATGGATTATGTTTATTGATTTACGAATGTTGAACCATCCTTGCATTCCAGGGATGAACCCCACTTGATCGTGGTGCACAATTTTCTTAATATGTTTTTGGATACGGTTTGTCAATATTTTGTTAAGGATCTTTGCATTTATATTCATCAAGGATATTGGTCTAAAATTTTCTTTCCTTGATGTGTCTTTTCCTGATTTGGGTATGAGGGTGATATTAGCTTCATAGGATGAGTTTGGTAGGGTACCCTCCTTTTCTATTTCCTGGAATACTTTGAGAAGTATTGGAATGAGTTCTTCTTTGAAGGTCTTGTAGAACTCAGCTGAGAATCTGTCTGGTCCTGGGCTTTTCTTGGATGGTAGATTTTTAATGGCTTCTTCTTATACTTTTATTTTTTATTTTTATGTGTTGCTGAGGCTCGAACCCAGTGCTTCACACATGCAAGAGCTCTACCACTGAGCTACAACCTCAGCCCTTGATAAATTTTGTAGCTTTACTCAGTTTATTTGAACCAGAATCCAAATAAATTCCACACCCTGAAGATAAAAAAAAGGAAAAGAAAGGAAAAAAAAAAAAAAAAAAAAAAAAAAAGGAAAAGGAAAAGAAACTATGGAACCAGAGTAACAGGGCTGCACTTTTGAGTTGTCCTGGGCAGTTACTCCAACTTCCCCCTGCTTTGCCCTTCAGTGAGCTTGCTGTCCCTCCCTAATCCTTTTGCAAGTATCCTGTCCCTTCTGTTTTTCTAGAATTCTAAATTCTAAGAGAAGACTCATCTAAATAGTTAACGTCTTTCCTTAGTCATGAAGCATGTAAATTGCTGCGAGGTTTAACTTGCAGGGGAGTAAAACATCTGTTTAAAAAGAGCTACAAGAAGGACTGGGGATGTCACTCAGTTGGAGTGCATGCTCTGGGTTCAGCCCCCAGGAAAGGGGAGTGGAGAGAAAGACAACGACAGGAGTCAGCACCAGGAGCTTTAGGTACATAGTGATGCTCCAGAGAAGAAGAAAAAAGGAGACACATACTCTAGATGATGAAGACCCCACGCATCGCATAGCCTTCTCGCCTTGTTCCTCCTTTTCCTCCTCATAAGAGCTTTTTGTGTCCCTGAGCCCCCAAAGGTGGAGTTTTGAGGACAATAGCCCTTCCATCTTCTTCAGGGCTGAATAAACCCGATTCCTTCCTATTAATGCTTGTCTACCAGATATTGGCCTTCAGGGGTAAGTAGCATGGACCTTATTCTGGGATCACCAGAATCTGTCCTTTTCTGGAGATATGGTGCACCTAAGGAGTTAAGTTAGAGTATGAGTTGCCACGTGAATGTTGAGTTGGATCTAGAATGTTCTCCAAAGTCTCATGTGTTGAAAGCATGACCCCGATGCAGCTCAGAGGTGAGCCTCTTGAGAAGTGATCAAATCATGAAGGCTTTAACTTCATCAGTGGATTGCTCCACTGATGGATTTGTACTGATGGCATTATTGGGAGGTGGTGGAAACTAGGTGGGTCTGCCTGGAGGAAGTAGGTCACTTGGGTATGTACCTTGGAAGGATATTTCAAGACCCTGGACTTTCTGTGCTCCTTTTTTTGCTTCCTGACCACCATGAGGTGAGCAGCTCTGTTCCACCATGCCCTGCCACCATGCTCTGCCTCACCACAGGCCCAAAGCAGTTGAGCTGACTGACCACAGACTGAAACCTCTGAAACAGAGCCAGAATGAATCTTTCTCCTTTGAGTTGTTTTCTTCAGGTATTTTGTCATAGTGACTGACATGATGGGGGAGTTTTATTCTAGATAAAATTATTTATCTGTGGGTACATTAGAAAAAAGATGATCCCAAGTGCCTCACAAACAATAAAATAAAATATTTTTTATTGGTAAGCAGAGTCAACCAAAACAACATGGTGATTCAAAATATGGCCTCTCTTTCACCATTCTATAGGATTTCTACCATACAAATACCACAGATGTAAAAGTGAGCTCAAGTTGACATCAAAAAGTAATAAAACAATTAGAAAGTGAAAATAAAAGGTCTCTTTAAAGGAATCTCTACACCATGCTAATACAAATTATTCTGAACCTACTACCCTCTTTGATTTTTGCCTTTTCTACCTGAACCTTTTCCATATCAACTTCTAAAAATGAGATCCTCAAATGCACCAGGAGTATCTATAATTTTAATCTTGATCTTGTATATAACTCTGAGCTATTATAAAAGTAACCACCTATCTGGGTGCAGAAGCACATGTCCGTAATCCCAGCGATTTGGGAGGCTGAGGCAAGAGCATCGTAAGTTTGAGTTCAGCCTAGGTGACACCCTGTCTCAACATAAAATATGAAAATATCTTGGGATGCAGCTCAGTGGTAGAACATTTACCTAGCAAGCATAAGACCCTGAATTCAATCTTAGTACCTCAAAAAAGAACGACTAATCAGAAAGAGAAAGGATATCTCCTGTTTTAGTCAGGTTTTTGTTGCTGGGACCAAAAGACCTGACAATTTTTGAGGAGGAAAAGTTTATTTTGCCTCATAGTTTCAGAGGTATCAGTCCATAGGCAGCTGACTCTATTGCTGTGGGCCCAAGATAAGGTAGAACATCATGGCAGAAGGCCCTGGTGGAGAAAAGTAGCTCAGGACATGGAAACCAGGAATCAGAAAGAGAGAGTGAGCTCTGTTTACCAAGGGCAAAATATAAACCCCAAAGGGACACTCCCCAGTGACTGACTTCTTCCAGCCACATCCTACCCGCCACCAGTTAATCCACTTTACATTACACCTTTCAAAATCTAATCATTTCACCTCTGAAAATTTTTGCATTGTTTCACATATGAATTTTTGGGGGACACCTCATATCCAAACCATAACATCTCCCTAGTTACTCATTTAAAATTTGTTTCATAAGATTGCCTTTTTTTTTTTTTTTTTTTTTTTTTTTGGTACCAGGGTTTGAACCCAGGGGCCACTTAATACTGAACTACGTTCCCCAGCCCCCTTTTTAAAATTTTTTTATTTTGAGACTGGATCTTGCTAAATTGCTGAGGCTGGCTTGTAACTTGTGATCTTCCTGTCTCAGTCTCCCAAGTCACTGGGATTACAGGTGTGCACCACCATGCCTGACCATAAAATCGACTCTAGATTATAGGGAAATAAGCTCCCAAATTCATTCTCCTCCTCCTCCTTTTTGGGAAGTGGGCATTGAACCCAGGGGTGCCTAACCTCTGAGCCACACTCCCAGTCCTTTTTCATTTTGAGAAAGGATCTCACTAAGTTGCTCAGGACCTTGCTAAATTTCTTTTTTGTTTGTTTAATTTTTTTAGTTGTAGTTGGATACCATACCTTTATTTTATTTTTATGTGGTGCTGAGGATTGAACCCAGTACCTCACACATGCTAGGCAAGCTCTCTACCACTGAGCCACAACCCCAGCCCCGCCTTGATAAATTTCTGAGGCTGGCTTTGAACTTGGTGATCCTCCTGCTAAAGCCTCCTGTGTCACTGAGATTATAGGTGTGCACCATCAGCTGGGCACCAAAATTCATTCTTGAAGAAAACAAAGCATTGCTTCTCTGTGTTTTTGAGTTATCTAAATCTTTAAAGTGTGGTCTTTAGGGAAATGACTCACGAGAAGGACAAAGAGGACATTTTTAGACATAAATTGACAAATAGAAAAATCTTAAAATTCCTTTGCACAAATGTCAATAAAAAGTTTTAGACACTCAAACAGGTAACATTAACTGCCAGAGACACAATCTGGACCCGACTAGTGAGTTTTAGATTGTTGTACATGACACATAGATAGCATTGCAGATCAGAAACCAGGAATCTCCATTTGCATCTAGCTGTATGTAATCTATGTCTGTGCACATAGATGTGGTGTTTACATGCCCTGTTGTTCTACTTCTCGATGGTATTATTAGAAATAATTTATAAAAGGTCTCTATTTAATTAGGCTAGAGAAAAATAAAAGCTTACATAAACAAATTTTTTTTTCATAAAATAAAGTCCAAATGGTCTCCAAGGTCCCATAATCTTTAATCAATGAAAATATTTGTGATATAGTAAAAATGGATATTCTACCTAGTTTTACCAGTTAAATAAAACTTATGTTCTTTTCTTTGTCTTATTTTGAGGTGCTTGGGATTGAACCCAGGGCCTTGTGCATGCTAGGCAAGAGCTCTACCATTAAGCTACAGGTACCTGCAGCCCTTCATGTGATTCTTTTACAAAATTTGTCAAGAGGGAAAATAATGTGTGATTGCAATTAGTTTTGTTTAATGTTATAATATACCTGTATTAAAAAGTTCTAAAATATTATTATTTGTTATTATTTTCATGAGTGCTTTACTGCTGAGCTACATCCCCAGATCTTTTATAATTTTGAGACAGTGTCTTGCTGGATTCAGAGCCTGTGGTCCTCTTGCCTCAGCCTCCTGAGTTGCTGGGATTATAGGCTTGTGCTACCACACCCGGCTCTAAAATATTTTTGATATCTTCAAATCTTAAATTTTTGTTGTTAAATTAAATGGCATCCATTCAATATCTAGATCTTTTCCACATAAGATAAACTGCTAAAACATCAATTGCTGAATGTAAGTTGAAGCTTATATGTTTTGGACTTCTAATTAAAGAGGAACTGGAGATATTAGGGTCTACTGATAAGCACGTCCTATGTTTTGAGGAAGTGTATGCTATTTTAAAACTATGCAATTATGTACTTCCTAATTTTCACTAGATATTAAATTTACTAAGTGTTGAGAATTCTAATTAACACCCAACTAAAAGTACTGGAAACGATAGGGATGAAAGAAAACAACTATACATAAAAAATGTACAAAGCAGTAGGGTATGGTTTACTTTTTTATTTTTTAGTTGTTGCTGTTCATTTATACGCAGTGCTGAGAATTGAACCCAGTGCCTCACACATGCTGGGCAAGCACTCTACCACTGAGCCACAACCCCAGCCATAGGGTATGGTTTTAATAAGGAAAAACATCCAAGTTTTATGTTTTCATTAGAGAAAAAGACAGCAATTTTATCTTAAAGCAAGATGACCGAGCCAGGCACCAGGGAGCACACCTGTAGTCCAGCGACTCAGGAGGTGGAGGTAGGAGGATCACAAGTGAGAGGCCAGCTTCAGCAACTTAGTGAGACCGAGGCTCAAAAAAATAAAAAAGGCTCAGTGGTAAAGTACCCCTGGGTTTCATTTACAGTACCTGAAAAAAAATATAATTTCTTATTTCAGAATATATAAAAAAAGGAACAAGGTAAAACTAAACTGTAAACGGCCCATGAAAAAAGAATTTTTCTTTTCTTTTTTCTTTTTGCACCAGGGATTGAACTCAGAGTGCATAACCACTGAGGCACATGCCCAGCCCTTTTAATGTTTTATTTTGAAACAGGATCTCACTAAGATGCTCAAGGTCTTGCTAAGTTGCTGAGACTGGCCTTGAACTTGAGATCCTCCTGCCTTAGTCTCCTGAGTGGCTGGGATTACAGGTGTGTGCACTGTGCCTGGCAAAAATTTTGTTTTTTATCAGAATAATTTCTCATACTTTGTGTTGTCTTTTATTGGGTTGTTGATTACTTAAAGAAAAGTGAGTCTTTTCCATATTAAAAGAGCGGAGAGATTCAGGGGGTAACCCAGAAGTAGAGTGATTGCCTTGCGTATGTGAAGCCCTGGGTTCAATTCCAGCACCACAAAAACAAAAACAAAGCAAACTTCTTTTTTACAGTTATTTAACTTTCTGTATTTACCTTTAATCTCTTTTGTAACTTTGGTTTTTACAGTGAATTATCATCTTATTTAATCATGTTTTAAACCTTTTGATTTTTTTTTTACTTTTTGGTTACCAGGGATTGAACCCAGGGGTGCTTAACCACTGAGTTACATCCCCAACTCTTTTTTATTTTTTATTGAGACAGGGTCTCACTAAGTTGCTGAGGCTGGCCTCGAACTAGCAACCCTCCTGCCTCAGCCTCCCAAGTCTCTAGGATCACAGGCACATGCCACTGTGCCCAACTCACACATGAGATTTTGAGGGACACCATATATCCAAACTATAACAATTGACCAGATATTTGATTATCTTAAATGTAATAGTTGCATGTGGCTATGTTGAAGAAAAAAAGTTTTTATCTGCTAGCTACATACTGAAATATTTATGGCGGAAATAATAGGACACTTGGGATTTGTTTGAAAATAATATATGGGAGGAGCGGGGAGGTGGGTGAGGGTATAAGACTGACCATGATTTGATAATTGTTGACTTTGGGTGAGGGGTACATGGGCATCTATTACATTGTTTTTCTACTTTAGTGTGTTTAAAAATTTCCATAATAAAACATTGACAAGTATATGTCTTGAGTCTCTCATTGTGCTGAGAAAATAATTTTACAACAATTTTTAAAAATGGCTACATAATTTTTTTTTGTCTGGATGTGGCAAAAATATTGTAATCATCCCTTTTTGTTGAACTGCTGAGTTGTTTCCAATCTTTGATTCTCATCAAAAGACCTGGGATTGCTGGGGCAGAGTGGCTCATGTCTGTAATTGCAATGATTTGGGAGGCTGAGGCAGAAGGATTGTAAGTTTGAGGCCAGACTCAGCAAGTTAGTGAGAACCTGTCTCAAAATAAAATAAAAAGAATTGTGACTATGAGGATAGTTAGTGGTAGAGCATCTCTGGGTTCAATCCTCAGTACGCACGTTTACCTTCCACACAGACCTGGGATTAAGAAACTTGTGGATAATTCAACATGTAGATCCTTCAGCATTTCTTCATAAACTTCTTTAAGTAGATGAATTAATAAGCATACTGTTTTCCCCCTCCATACTGGGGATTGAACCCAAAGTTTGCTACCATTGAACTAAATCCCCAGAACTTTTAATTTTTTATGTTGATACAGGGTCTTGCTAAGTTGCCAAGGCTGGCTTTGAACTTGTGATACCCCCTGCCCTAACCTCCCAACAAGTAAGCATTTAAAATTTTTTTTTATTTTAAAATTTGTTCTATGTAGTTACACATGACAGCAGAAGGCATTTCAATTCATTGTACACAAATGGAGTACAACTTTTCATTTCCCTGGTTGTACACAATGTAGAGTCACACCTTTTGCACAATCATACATGTATATAGGGTAATGATGTCTACCTTTTTTTTTTTTTTTTTTTTTTGCAGTGCCGGGGATTGAACCCAGGGCCTTGTGCTTGTGAGATGAGCACTCTACCAACTGAGCTATCTCCCCAGCCCCACCTCTGTTTTTAAAAAGATATTTTTTAGTTGTCAATGGACCTTTACTTAGTTTATTTATATGTGGTGCTGAGAATCGAACCCAGTGCTTCACACATGCTGGGCTTCCCTCTACCACTGAGCCACAACCCCAGCCCCTCTATCTCTTTCCACTCTCTTTCCCACCCCCCAACAAGTCAGCATTTTTAAAAGGCATTTGCCACACTGACCTGCAGAGACAAATTGGTTTCTGTTCCCTCCAGCAGCCCATGAGAGGCCCTTAGCCTTTCTTCTGGAGACTTCTCAAACTGGTCTTTCCCTTGGTTTCTATGAACCTCTTTCAGATCTCTGCTGAGGGTCTTGCAAATCTTAGTTCATCACATTTAGTTATTACATCCACCCAAGGAGCCAGGTACTTTCACTATTGCCATCTATAGATAAAGAGACCAAGGTTCAGAAAGAGTAAGTGGCCAACTTGAGGACACATAGTTCCTAGCAAGCTGCGATTGACAGGCAGAGCTGCCCAACCCCAGGAGCTGGCCTCCACACCACTGGCTCTCTCAGTGGGCATCTTCCCTGTTGGCTCTCCTTTCTCTGGACGCCTACATGGCTCTAAACTTCCTGCTTTGGTGGATTTCTTGTTCCTTTATTTTGAAGCCAACTTGTTTCCTACCAGCTCTATAGAGATGAATCCTAAATTTACATTTCTGTTAAATTCAGTTTTCATGGATTTATATTTCCAGATCTCTCTCCAGAATCACAGCAGCTCAATGCACACAGGCATATACATGTGAACATGTGTGCATGTGAACGTGTGCACAAGCACACATGTGTAAACACACACACACACACACACACACACACACACACACAGTTACCAAGTGGGCTGAATGAAGTTAACCCACAACACCCCCTGTTGATGTTTAGCAAACAAGAACCAGACAGTGAGACAACTCTGTTGCCTTGGAGACAGCATCCTTGCCTCTTCTCCCACTCCACATGCAACCTAGGGAGTCCTGGGCTCTTGCACAGTGCTCCAGGGTCTGACTGTTTTCTGCTCCCTCCTTTGCTCCCATCCTGGTCTTTTCAGTCATTCCCTCCTGGGGTTATGCAGTGACTTTCTCATCTCCTCTAGGCCCTCCCTGCTGTCTGGTTTCCACGCAGCTGCCAAAGTCTCTGAGGCCTCCTTCCATCCAGTCCCTGTTGCCTCTCTCAGCTCATTTCAAGGATCCTGCATGACAGAAATGATCCCGCCTTGTGGTCTGGAAGCTTCTCCCCAGATGGTTACATGGCTTCTTTCTCAAAGTCTCAAGTTCTTGCTTAGATGTCACCTTTGTACTGAGGGTCCTTCCTGACCATCCTATTTATTTATTCATTCATTTTTGATATCAGGGATTGAACCCAGGGGCGCTTAACTACCCAGCCACATCCCCAGCCCCCCCTTTTTTAATATCAAATATTTTATTTCACTAACTTTTCCTTACTTTTGTGATTTCCAGATTCTAAAAAATGAAACTCAAACTCAAAATATTTCAATGTTAGGAAAAATAAGGATGAAACGCAGCATCTTTTTCCTCGTGCTTCCAACCACTCGGACTCGGGCTTGGGCACAGAGCCTCCCCTGGGGACGGACGGGCAGAGGAGGACCTCGGCTCTCTGCTCCTGCCTGCTTTGCCCAAGGGTGGTGCAGACCCCCAGCCCTTTTTTATATTTTATTAGAGACAGGGTCTCGCTGAGTTGCTTAGGGCTCACTAAATTGCTGAGGCTGGCTTTGAACTCGCGATCCTCCTGCCTCAGCCTCTGTAATCTCTGGGATTACAGGTGAGCGCCTCTGTGCCCAGCCTGACCATTCTATTTAAAATCGCACCCTCTTTAGTCTCCCCACGGTCCCTTCCCCTGTGTTTCTGTTCCATTTCTCCATAGCACCTTCTATTACACTCTGTGGTTTCCTCTTTTAGCTGTTAGCTGATGAGACTACCCGGCAGGGCCTAGCACGGTGCTTACTGATGTCCCTACACTATCAGGGCTGGAAGGTCCCTCACTGCGCTCCTTTGGCGAAAGGTAGAACGGGCGCACTTCCCGCCGTGGCCGCACGGTGGCAGCACAGACCGGGCTTCGTGCAGAGTCGCGCCTCGCGCGTCAGCCTGCCTAACAGGGTGACCCTTAGGGGCTGTGCAGCTGGGACCTCTAGGGCTTTAGGGCTAGGACACAGACACCAAGGGCCGGTTTGGATCCTGGTTCTGTGCTGCAGCTTTGGGTAAAGTGTCGCCTGCGTACCAGGAGGGAGCCTGCCACAGAGTTGTGGTAAAACCTATGAATAGTCATCTCCCTGTCCTCCTCCCGCCCTCGCCCCTCCTGCAAAACAATGTTCGGATTATAGATGCGACGTCCACCGCGTGTTCTTTTCTTTTTTGGGATTCTGTGGCTGAGCATGGGACCAGGGTTAAACTATAGGGCCCTGCTCCCGTCTCAAGGCCGGTTTATGCCTTGCTTCGAGCCTGGTCTAGCTTCATCTGGGACAACGAAAACATGGGGTTTCTCAAAAGTTCTTGCGGTGCCATCTTGGGTAAGCTCCTTCACATCTGTCATGGGAGGGATGCTCTTCCTGGATGGGACTGGTAAGGTGACAGACAGGGCCTAGTTGGTGGCATCTGACAACACCATCATTCTTATTAAAGTTCCTTCCAGCCCCAGCATTTGACAGTTCTGATTTCTCCTTGCATCTTGAGAGGGCAGGAGAGGGCGGGTGGGCATTTGGGGAGGCCTAAAATATGTTTGCTAGGGAGCGGGTGAGAGGAGTGAGGAAGGATGAAGATGTCCTGGAAGTGATGGGATCTGGGCTTGGGCCTTCCCTGGGGGGAGGGATGGGTAGGAAATGGTGGTCCAGATGGAGCCTTCCTGTAGGCAGCTGCTCCTGGGTCAGGTGCAGGGTCAGCTGCAGTGCCAGGCACAGGTGGAAGGAGGCCATGGGGCCCGCCAGCAGTGGCCATGAACAAAGGGCCTTTCCTCCAGCTCCTTACCTGAGTGGGCTTGTCTTGGTGGACAGTGGGCCTCTTTTGCACGCTCACCTGGGATATGTTGGGGTGAGCTCTGAGTGTTGTCACCATCTGCAGTGGTTGGCCTGGTCCTGTGTGGCAATGGATTTGCTTGTAATCACCGCAGCATTCATTCATTCATTCATTCATTCATTGAGCACCTAAGCACCCACCTAGGGTCAGGCCCTGCACTAGGACTGAAGAGGGGAACAAGACTCATGTCCTGCCATCCAGGTGACCGAGGTCAGCCGGGACACTGGGGGGGCTCAGGGGAGGAGGATCTCCTTCCCAGAGAGAACAGGTGAGCACACAGAGGCAGGAAGCCATGGGGACCGGGAGGCAACTTGGAAGTGTTGGGGTCAGTCCCCTCAAACATGGGCCCAGGGCAGACCCTGCTGAAGCCACTCTGAATCCAGGGCTAAACTGCAGCAGACGTGCCTGTCCATGATCGAGGAGTTTACAAATGTGTGCGGGTATGTGGGGCAGGGTAGGCAAGTTCCAGACTGGCACAAGTGGAGTCCTAGGACCTCAGGGCTGGTAGGCCAGTGGAGTGTCTTGCCCACTCCATGAAGGTAAGTGGGCTGAGTGGGGAAGGGGGCCCTGGTGTGAGTGGGGAGTGGACTTCCCTGATTCAGTGCTTGACCAGGGAGGCGACAATGGTCCCATAGTCCTGGGCACGTAAGAGAGCAAGATCTGAGGGAATGAGACCTGGTGATCACCTATCTGATGCTTTCCTCTTACAGATGGGGAAACTGAGGCTCCAAGACAGAAAGGGAAGCCTACTCCCCAAGATGGAGTGGTGCATTTACGATGCCGGACACTGATGAAAAGCCTGTTGGGAAAGGATCAGTTGGAAGGAAACCGTGTCAATGTCAACATCACCATCATCGCACTTCTCAACACTACCTCTTTCACATGCGTGATGCTGAGGTCAGCAGGATTACTATTCCTCTTACAGAGCAGAGAATGGCGGTTCAGAGAGGTTAAGTAACAGATCCAGGGCCCCCCCAGCCAGTGAGGGAATAACTGAGAATTCACATGCAGAGCCTGGTTCCAGAGTGCCCTCCTTCTGCCCTGTGACACAGGGAACAGCCATGAGGCTGTCATAGAGTGAAGGACTGTGGTGGTGGACAGGATGGGACCCTACCTGTGCATGCCCCCAGGGCTCCAGGAGTCTGCTGAAAGAAAGAACACAGGAAGTACTCAGGGGGGGGTTGGGTCAGCTGACCTTCAAGTCCCCGACAGTCACCCTCTGGCAGCGGTTGGTGTTTGCTCAGTTCCCCAGGAGTTAGAGTCAGAGCAAATATTTGGCAAGCTTCCTGCTAGCACTATTGATGCTTTCTCACTAGTCAAATAACAAGCAGGGACGAAGTGCAACTTTTATTAGTGGACACTGGCTTGGAGACTCCAAGCCCTGCCTAGAGTAGTTGGCGCTTCGGTCTCCGTTCTTGCCATACCTGGCTGCACCTGCGCAGTGCTCTTCCCGACCCCAGTTCAACTTTTGCCCACCGCATCTGGGTTCATAGGTGCGTTTTCAGAAATGGCCATCAGGTGGCAGCAGGCGCCAAGAATCAAGGCTCAGCACACTCTGGCCAGCTCCGACCATCGGCAGGGGGCGCTGCTGCTCTGCAGGCGGGCAGGAGAGGTCCTGCGGCAGAGAAGAATCAGGTGTATCTCTTGGGCTAAAAGAAGCTGAGCCGCCCCTCCAGGGTGCTGGGGGCCTGGGAGAGAAAAGGAGGTCTTTGTTTACTGGGCTCATTGGCAGAGCGAGTAGCTAACTCCTACTTTACCGACTTTATAGGCAAATTGTGAAGGGCCGGGTGGCAAATATTTTAGGTTTTGCCAGCCATAAGGTCTTTGTTTCAACTACCTAGTTCTGGATAAATTGGTGTGGCCGTGTTCCAAAAAAATCTTTATGAACACCAAGATTTGAACTTCACATAGTTTTCATGTGTTACAAAATGTTGTTCTTTTGATGTTCAAATAAAACTACCTAAAAATGTAAATATCATTCTTAACTCTTGGACCATATAAAAACAGGCAAGGTGACCCTGACTTGGTAGAGTCTAAAATGAGGGTTCAATACATAAGAGGTGCTCAATTAATGGTAGGTGGTTCGCTATCCAGGAGTTTGCAGCAGGGGCTCTGCAAGTCTCCTTCTTGGGCAGCCCCTGCAGTGGGGCAGGTGGCCCTCCTTCTTGTTTGGGCCCCCAGTTCTTCCCACTGTTTATAGGAGGCCCCCAGTAATGGTCAACTGCCATCTCTGCTCCCTACCAGTACACCTGGCTGCATGTCCATACCAGCAGCCTCTGCCCTGGCTTGTCCCTTCTCCAAGGGAAACCCTTGTCCTTTTCATCTTTTAAGGTTTAATCTTGTGGTCTCTTTTAAAAGATTCAAGTTTATTGAGGATTCATTACATAAAATTAAATGCACCTATTTTATGGAATTCATAAGGGTTTTAATTCATTTACTTAGTTTGCTTTGGTACTGGGTGGGGGATGGAACCCAGGACTCTGCGTGCTAGGCAAATGCTCCACCGCTGAGCTATACCCCCGGCCTGAGTTTGTGAGTTTTGACAAATGTATACACCCAAGGAACCATCACCGCTGTGAAGACAGAGACCATTCGTTCATCCTGAAAACTTGCCTTGTGCTCCTTCCTAGTCAACCTTGAGTTAAAATTAAACAACTAAATCTCCTGATGATCAGGCACTTGCAATGTGCCAGGTCCCGGGGAGGCCCTTGACAAGTTCTGTCTCACTGAAGCCTGGGGCACCTGGTGAGGCGGGGCAGGTGTTAGAGGTGGGCACTCCGGCTGAGGCCCCAGCTATGGGATGGGAAGCGACATGCCCTCTGTAGTGAGAGGCAGAGCTGGGGATTCTGGCCCCTGGTTCCCAAGTGCCTTCCTTCACTACTGTCCTGCCCTCCCTGTCCCAGGCCCCTCTGTGTCCCTAGGGTCATTTTGAGTACCCCACCTTTACTCCTGGCCATTTCAAGTGTGGCCTGGGACCTGCAGCCTCCATATACCCTGGGCACCGATCAGAAATGCAGAGCCTCAGGCCCTCCCACAATGCTGAGTCTGCACCATAGCATCAAAGCTGAGACGCTCTGTCCTGAACTGCCTGCACTCCTCACGTGGAGGCTGTGCCTGTGTCCCTGTCTCTGCTAAATCATGAGCTCCTGGAGGGCAGGGGTTGAGCCTCAGGTGCCCACTTCAGGACCTTGCTAGTCAAGGCTGGATTCATAGATGAAGGAAGGATGGGAGGTCGGAGTCTTGGGATGAGGGCAGGGGGGCATGGTGCTGGTGGGAGGAGTGGGGCCCGTGGGCAGGGGTGGCCTTAAACACTGAGAGTTTAGAGGTCTGGTTCCCCACTCTTTCTGGCCTTTGCCCAGGTTGACTCGGGGAGTGTGGGCATTTGCATATCATTTGCACATCATTTGCATGCACATTGCTTCACTATTGGATGCCCTTTTGCCCAGGAGAGTAGGTGGATTTGGGGAGAGGACAGCTGGGACAGGGGATGCCGTACTGGGGAGGCCCAGCCTGGAAGCAGTTCTGAAGTGCGAAGTGCTCTCTGCCTCTGGGTGAGGGGAGGGGTCCGTGAGACCCTCTCAGCCTGGCACTGGCTGGGGGAGCAAGGCTGGCCACTGGGCTGGTCCTGCCTCTCTGTGTCCCTGTCACCATTCTGCACAATGTCTTTCAGGTGGTGGGATTTGCTGCAGCAGTGAGGTGGAAAGTTGAGTTAGACCCTCATTACGAGTCTACTTACATAAAACACAACAGCAGGAATCCTGCCAGAGGGACCCTGTGGTGTTAGCACCTGGAACTTCTGACCCAGTGACAACAGAACGAAACCAGGTCAAGGAGCAGAGACACAGGCAAAGCTTTAATTGGGGGGTAAACCTCAAGGAGCCGGGACGGCACTGAGAGAGAGATCAGGCTGCTCCCCCACAAGGGAAGGAACAAGCCTTTGTTCAGGCTGCTGGGTGGGCTAGGCTGTGGCTCTTCTTTTTCTCACTGCTGGATTTTCCAGGTGGCTCCCAAGAAATCACCACTTCCGGAGCCAATCCAGTTCCCAGGAGATGATTGCTCCTGCGTGGGGTCTCACCAGGGAGTGAGTCTTGCCTTGCAAGACTCTGCTGTTCCTGGAAGGCGTAGGGCAGTGACCGAAGACTTCTAGAATGTTCCTGTCAATTTTGAAAATTCCTTAGTTACTCTTATCTTGTTGTCCTTGGTCTTAAAGGGGCACGAGATGGGCTAGGTAAATTTAGGGATAATGAGCCTCGTATTACCAGCTTTTAGACACTTGTTCCTTAAATGATCAACATGCTCATCAGCAGAAGGCCTTGGGGGTGTCACTGCCCTTTGTGTCTGTGGGGGTCTCTGACTGTCTCAGAAGCTGGCCCAAGGGGGCCCTGGGAGGTGGCTCTGCTCTTCTGGGGTCTGTGTGCTGGCTCACTCTGCAAGTCAGTGAGTTGTGCAGTAAGTACACCTGCATTAAAAAAAGCTTTTTTTTTTTTTTTTTTTAATGGTTCCAGGGATGGAACCCAGGCTCCCTGCGCATGCTAGGTCAGTGCTCCATTGCTGAACTTGCACCCCAACTCACATATATGCATATTTCTGTATAAAAATAAAAGTTGAAAGAAGTACGGCTCCAATTTTCAAGGAATTCCAGGGACTGGGAGATCTTTCCAGAATGCCTCTCCCTCCCACCCACCCTTTGTGGTTCAGGCCCCGGCTGCTCTCTGATCGTATGAATTTTATTTCTTACTTACTCTTCTTTTCCACTGGACTGTGAGCCACCCAAGGGCAGGGCCCGTCCTGTCCATTCCTGTATCCCTTGGCGTGGGACCAGGATCAGAGCAGGCACCGAATACACAGGTGATTCCTCAACATCTCTGGGGCTCCCCTGCACTTAGAGGGGCTGCCCTGCTCCTGCCCCACCCCAGGGCAGTTAAAACACCTCTGCGACTCCCACTCTCCTCCCCTGGCCAGAAGTAGGAATGGGACAGTAGAGATAGCCAGAGAAGTCTGAGGTGGAACTCAAGGTCCCTGGATGGGGGATCCTGACGTCTGGGTGCTCAGCCCTCTACCCTCTCCTATGCTGGTGTGATGGTCTCTTGCCACTATTCTGTCTAGCCTGGGTGTCACCTCCTCTTGCTTGTGGGTCCCTCTGACCTTGAGGCTGCCGGGGTTCCTGCAAAACCCCCTCTTCAGACTTGGGGAAGGGGATTCAGAGGCTGGGCTCCTCGGGAACTTTCCCAGTGGCACCTGCCTTGCCCCGCCCCTCCATAAGCTAGGGCCTCCTTGTGACCTGAAGTCCCCATAAGCAGGTTCCCAACCCGCTCCCCACTGTCTGGAACTTGTCATTGAAGGACTTTGATTAATGGCCTATTCTTTCTGGCCCTAGTTTCCTTCTGTAGTAAGTGAGAGAACAATTCTGGCGGCTGTGAGGTCAAATAAGTTGAAGGTGTGTGGAGCAAAGGCTGCTGGGAGGTGTGGTTAGTGAGGGGCCAGCTGGGGTCTGCCCTGCGGGGCAGGTGAGGGGTGTGAACAGCCTCTGCTAATCTGTTCCAGACTGGGGTGCTAGGAGAGTATGGGAGAATCAGGGGCCTTGGTTTTACCACCTTGATCTGAACTGGCTGTATCTGCCTTGGGCCTCAGTTTACCTTTTTAGAAAGGGGATCATTTAGTTAGGTTGTCTCTTGGGCCCCTTGGGTTTTGAGGTTCTTTCCACTTGATGTTGTGTTTGGCTTGCCAAGGGTGTCACTTTGGGATTAGTTTCTAAATCTTATACACCGGGAGTTTCCCTTACAAATCAAGTTCCAGTTTTCTGAAGGCAAAACAGGAAGGTCCCACCATTGCGGAGTCCGTGTTAATCTTGGGGAAGGGACTTGCAACCTACCTGCCAGGCCCTGGGAGGCCGCCCCTCCCACCGTCCACACCCAGAGGCCCAGCCATGCAGGAACTTGAGCATGTGCCCGCTGGTCCCCCTTTATTCTGGGGGCTGTCCTGGCCGGGGCCCTCTCTGCTTCATGGCTGCCCAGGCCCAGGCCCAGGGTCAGGCCCCTGTGCGTAGCCCCCCACAGCCGGAGCTGGAGCGCAGGCACGGGCAGGCTTCTTTCTCCTTTGTTTTTCCAAACCGAGGCTTCGGAGGGCAGGTCTGGATTGGACTGGCGTTAGCTCACGTGTTTACCAAGCAAAGAATTAGGTCTCGGCATTTCCTGGGGGGTGGTGGGAGCCGTGGTCAGGGCCCAGGCCCAGGCACGTGTAGGGGAGGGGTCCCTCCCACCTGGGGCCCAAGTCCTTCCCTTCTCTTGGATGACCCCATTCCCAGCGTCTCGTCCCCCATTCCCCTGGGGATGCCCACGCTCATCGCCTTCTTTCTGAACCTCCTGGCCACACTCTCAGGTCCTCTCGCTTTCTGCCCCGATGGTCCTCATTCAGACTGAAGCTTCTTTTCCCCTCAGCATGGGGCTACCCTCTCCACTGCCCTGTGCCTGTGTTCCCTAACTCTGGGGCCTCCCTTGTCCCTGGCCTCCAGCTCAGACCCTCAGAGTCAGCTCAGGGGATGGTCCAGTGGCTTCTTTCTGCAAGGCGGGGGCCGAGCCTGCCGGGGACCTGCCGAGCACAAGGCACCAGGGGCTTCCTTGGGATTTTGCTGGGAGAGGGAGAAAGGGTAGCCCCTGCCCTCCAGCCAGTCAGGTGGGAGGCCCCTCCCTTACTTTGTCTGGCCCGTGCTGAGCCAGCCCTGGGCCCCTGCACTCAGCCAGCATCGCATCCACTGGGGCCAGCCCAGGCTGGGCAGTGGGATGCAGAGATATGAGACAAGCCCTTATAATCAGAAGCTCCAAGGCTGGTCCCGATTCCCTGTCCCCAAGTCTGACCCTGCCACCTTTCAGCTCAAGCCCACCCAGCTCATCAAAGCTAACAGAGCGAGGGAGACCCCTCGGGAACTACCCAGGCCAGCTCCCGATACTTCACAGATGGGAAAACTGAGGCCCAGACAGGGGCAGTGACCTGCCTAAGGTCACAGGCCTAGACCTGGTGTCCTGGGACCTCTCCCAGGTGGTCTGAACCAGGCTGTGGTGTGTAGTTGGTCTTGAGGGCTGAGACATGCATAGTGGTGCCTTACTTTTGGGGGCTGCATGCCCTCCTCACCCCCAGCATGAATGGTAGGGGAGCCTGCCCTGCCCCCCGCACACTCCACCTGGCCTGGCCAACTTTCCCAGAGCCAGCAGAGAGGCAGGGTCAGGGCAAGTCTGAATCGGCCCAAGGAGCAGCGAGTCCCAGCCGGCCCTCCCTGCCCTCCAGCCCTGGGAGCGGGAAGTGAGATCCACACCCCAAATCCTCCTGCCTTCCCTCCTCACCCACGCATTCAGCCTGGGGCCCAAACACGGCAGGGAGCCAGCACCTCCTCCTCTGTCCTTGGTTACGGAGGCACAACACCCAACACTGGAGACGGTTTGTCCTGCCAACGCCACACCCCAACCTGGGCCTGCACGCTTCTGCCTCAGCTGGGAGAAGCCTGGTGGGGGGAAGGGCAGGTGGGCAGAGGGCACAGGGTCCATCAGTCGGAGACCCTTCCCTCCCACCCCAGGCTCCCAAAATGACCTGGCTCAGGAATGTCAGGCTGTGTTCCCAGCACCTTTGGCCAAGGGGCCCCCACGCCAGCCACTGCTCTTAGCCCCTAAAGCCCTGTAGGGTCTAGAGGGAGGAGAAGGGCCAGGGTGGGAAGCTTTGTGCTCGAACAGTAGCAGAGAAGAGAGGGAAAGGCCTTCCTTCCAGCTGGCCCAGGAAGGGTTCAGGGAGGGAGGCCTGTGGGCCCTCTCCTAGACAGAAGGAAGGGAAAGTCACCAGCCACAACGAGATTACAAGGTCCCCAGGATTGGAGTGTGACTGCTGTAGCGTCATGTTGGGGACTGGCTGGGTGGTCAAGGAGGTGGGACGTCAGGGCCTGGGGAGGCAGGGGCAGCGCTGGGAGGGGGACAGTTTTTGTGGCTTTCACTAGTGCTGGGGATTATGGGGAGACAGAAAGGCCAGCAGGGTCTCTGTCCCTGGGGAGCCCGCTGTCTGAAGGAGAAAGAGGGCCCCAACCTTCAGGCAGCACCTGGGCCTGAGCGGGAGGCACAGCCCTATCCATAGGGGGGCAGAAGGAGAGGACCTCAGTGGCTCTGTTGGGGCCCCTGACTACGTAGGCCCATGGGGCTTGAAGAACGATGGGGAGCGTTGGAATCAGGGTCTTTCTGCTTCTCCTTTCCGAGGAGCACCTTCCCAGGGCTAGTGGGTTCTCCCCCCAGTTACCAGCCCTGGTGGAACCATTGGTAGTTGCTGTGGCCTGTCAGTGCTTCCGGGTTGAGCCCCAGTCCCCCTGATAGGCCAACTGCTCAGCCCGCACTGAGCACAGGGTCCTTCACAGTCCCTCTTAACAGATGAAAATGAGGCTCAGAGAGGTGCCAGGGAAGGACAAATCCCCTTTGGTGACTGTGGTCCTCGCGGGCAGGCCACCCTGTCAAGAGCCTCCACTCTTCACATTTGAGAGGATGTGCCTGGGCACCCCCTGGGAAGGTGCAGGCGCGGGGTACGTCTGACGGCGTCCCTGCCACTCCCCCAGTCCTGGAGCCTGGTGGGTCCTACTGACTCCGCTTGCAGCCCCTCTCAGGCCCTGTCCCTGGTTCAGTCCTGGGGTGGGCCTGTGAGCAGGGTGGGGTGGGAGAGACTGTCCCTGCTGAGGCTGCAGATTCCCGGCCCACCCAGGCTGAGTCAGCGCTGGCGGGAGCTCAGGGGGTGGCAGCTTTCCCAGGGCCAGTCTGGGCGGGCAGCGGTGGTGCCCGCATTCCTCCCAAGCGGTGGTGCGTCTGGGCTTGCTGAGCCAGGTGTGCTGTGCCTCACCCAGTCCCCCGCCCGCCTGTACCTGAGCCAGTTCAGCGCCAGGGCCCTGCAAGGAGGTGTCTGGCAGCTGCCTGGGACGGGCTGTGGGAACTGCTTGCCTTGCATGTCTTTGCTGGGTGGGGTACAGACTGGGGGGAGGACAATCTGCTGGAACCCCAGTGCCCCCAATGGCCAGGGCATTTGGGGTGCCCACTTGTCACCCTTTCTTGGCCTCTGCAATTGGAGAGCTGGAGGCTGAGACCCAAGGTGGTCTTATTTGGAGCCTTACCTTGTTCATGGCTCAGTAAATGCTGGTGGCAGAAGGCAGGTGTTCTGGGAGCTGGGCTGGAGGGGCCCGCTGAGCTGGAGGCAGCAGGAGGGCACGTGCTGTTTGCTGCCTCATCTCTAAAGGAGGCCTTCGCCCCGACCAGCTTGCAGCTCTGGGTGCAGGTGGGGTTCTGGGGCAGAGACTGAGTTGCAGCCCTGTGCCTATGGGGGCTCCAGCTCGGGGGCTGCTACCAACATCTACCACCCCGACCTTGCTCCGTTTGGCCCCATCTGGGATATCTGCACTGGCATCTGGGGCCAGGAGAGGTCTCCATGGTGTTTGGTCAAGGTTGGTCCTCACCACTCACCTGTGGTGAAATTCTTCCTGCAGTCTACCTCTGGGCCTCGGTTTCTTCTACGGGAACAAGAACCCCCTTACTCTGCCAATATTGTTGATTTCTTGGTGGGTAGGATGTGATTTTTTTTTTTCAGTACCAACTGAGCACACCCCTAGCCCTTTTTAATTTGATTTTGAGACAGTCTTGCTAATTTTCTGAGGCTGGCCTCAAACTTTTGATCTTCCTGCCTTAGCCTCCTGGGTAGCTGGGATTATAGGTGTGCACCATTGCACCCAGTTGGAGTGTGATCTTGAGGAAGTGTTTGGCACAGGCTGTGCTGTGCAGGGACCTCTTCCTTCCCTGCTGTGGGACCCCTCACCCCTGCCCAACCCAGCTCTGCAGCTTCCCATCATCCTCTGCTGTCAGGCCAGGATCCTGGCTGAGGTTGCAGCAGGGAACTTCAAGTCTGAGATTTGGGGACTCTGCCTGATGTTCAAGCTCTTCCTTGAGGGCTTCTGCTGGAGCCCGCATTTCAATCCCACCTGAGACAAGTGGGTGCCCCCTTGACTCCCTGACCCGACACCCCATTCTGAGATCTCAGCAGTTTGAGCAGCGCCCCTGGGCCTGGGCTGTTTCCTGGGAACCCTAGGGCAGTCCCAGGACAGCCTGAGATGCAGAAATCACTCCCCAGGCCTTGGTAGGAACCAAGGAAGCCTGGCTCTGAGCCCAGGGTGGGCGTGGGATTCTGTCCCTTGCAGGAGGTCAGAAAGGGTGACAGCAGGGCTTGGGAAGAGAGGCCAAGGGACAAACTGGGCTGTTGGGTCCTGGATGTCCAGTATAGCCTTTGCTGTCAAGGTTGTGGGCTGCCTGGTCAGCCCTGGATAGGGGTCAGAGAGCAGAGTAGGTGCCGCCCCCAGCTGAGCAGTGGTGGGAGGGGGCAGGACTGACTTGGGACAACCCAGGCGGGTGCAGGGACCCCTTGGTTCTTCTTTACGGTGGCAGAATCCCCTCTCCAATTTTATTTGACTGAGCTCTAGGGCACCTGGGGTGCCCTGTTCCCAGGGAATCTCTGGGGACTCTGGACGCCTTCCCTCTCCTCTGTCCAGGGACATGGGGAAATGGCAGTACTTTGTCCTGGCCGTGAAAAGAAATACCTCAGCTCCTGATGGTCCTGCTCTGTGTCCTGTGTGCTGAGGTTAAGGGCCTCAGTGTGTGTGTGTGTGTGTGTGTGTACATGTGTGCTGCAGGTGCTTACACTTTATCAATGGAGGAGGCAATTGTCCCAGGGCAGATGGTCTCCTGGGCATTCAGACTGGGGTCCCTGGAGTTGGATTCTAAACGCTGAAGGATTCTGGGAACTGGCCCTGAGAGCTGGGCCCAGGGCAGTCTGGGAAATTGTGGGAACAGGTGAGAACAGGCTAGAAGGGTGCGTCTGCAGCTGGAATGTGAGGCCTGCAGGGTCCCCACCTTCCTCGCCCAGGAATGGGCCCTCCCTGGGAGCCGGGACCCAGCCCTTCTCCAGCTGTCCCCAGCTCTGCACTGCCAGGCCTCCTCAGCTCTGGGCTCCTCCTTGGGGGCTCCCCCACACCCCCTCCGCACTCTCTGCTGGGCTAGAACAGCTGGCTCACCTGGGCTGGGCTGTTTGAGAGATGCTGGTAACTCCCCGAAGTCTCTTAGGTTCTTGGTGTTGTGTGTTTCTGGCCCTTAGCACAGACAGACCTTCCGTCACTTAGAGGGACCCCATTGTCATGAGTTAGGGAGGGGTATGGCTGTGCTGGGGGAGTTTCCTGAACCGGCAGGTAGGTTTCTAGCCCAGCTCTGTTCTCTGGATAGGGCTGAGGGAACTTGCCAGTGCCCAAGTTTCTGGGCCCAAGTTACTTCCCTCAGCAGAGAACTCTGTCCTCTCCTCTCCTGTACTGGTGGCCTTAAGCCCTGGGGTGCTCACAGGCTGGCCCCTGCCCACCTCTCCAGGCTCAGCTCCCAGCTCTGCCTCCCTCGTCCAGGATGTCTCCCTCTTTCCCGAGGGTACCAGGTCCTATGTACTCCAGCCTTCACCGTGGCTGGATGTCCGGCATCTGCCTGGGACTCAGTCTGACCCTGCTCAGCCTGCCTCCTGACTGTACTACCTTTGGGGCCACGTCAAGGTCCTTTGGGTGCTCCTGCTGCTCAGCCTGCTCAGGTCTCCATTGTGCTGATGAAGTCCAGGCGTCTCCCCTGGCATTAGAGCCCCCAAGACCAGGGATCACTGTGTGTCCCTGACATGTCCTCAGGCCGGGCCCTCCCTCTTATAGGTCATGGATGAAATTAGTAAAAGGCGATCCTGTAAGAGGTGCGGGGAGTTTGGGGGATTCTTCTGAAGTCTGCAGACTTGCATGGGCGGTCACACGATCCTGGCCCTGAGCCTGCTTGCTCCAGATTGAGGAAGCACATACCTCTCTTTTGCGATTGGGATCTCCTGGGAAGATTCTAGAAATCTACCCTGGGGTCAGGGAAAGTTCAGGTTCCCTCTCTGCCTGTGTGAGGGTGCAAGGTTAAGGGGCTAGAGCAACAATGGCAGCTTTGCGTGTGTGTGGATGAGTGTGCAGAGTGTGAACACACAGAGGCCTGTAAAATATAGCATGCGTGAGTGTGTCAGTGAGTTTGAAAGTGTGTGTGAGTGTGAACATGTGTCAGTGTGAGGCTGGGCAAGTTTGTATGAATGTCTGTGAGTGAACGTGTGTGACTCTGAGCACATGTGAGTGTGTGAATTGTGTGTGTTGAGTCTGAAGATGAGTGTGTGTGAGCTGTGTGAATGGGCGTGTGAACTGTGGGTACGTGCGTGTGAAGGTGTGCATGTGGGCTTACGAATATGTATGTGCAGACTGTGAGTGTGAGCAGAGTCAATGTGATTGTGTGAGCTGTGTGTGAGCATGTGTGAGCTGTGTATGTGAGTGTGTTTGAGCTGTGCACTTGTGCAAATGTGTGTGTGAGCTGTGTGTTTGTCTTCTCCTGCAGGAGTACTGGCCTGGGACCCAGAGCAGTAGGGATAGCTTGGGTCCAGTCTCTGCCCTTCCCCAAGGCCATGGTCACTGGCAGGGAAGCTCAGAGCCCTCAGAGTTCTGAGTTCTGGGGAGATCCAGGGAGCTCCGAGGCTCAGCTTTCCCTGGGAGTTTACTCAGGGGGGTGAGTGTTCTTTCCACATTCTAGGAAGAGCTCAGAAACCATTCTCTATTTTAATACAGAATAGAATTAAAATAACACTGACACATTCAAGATCCAACAAACCCCTGCCAGTCTGCCACCCAGTTTTCGGCACCCTACCTTTGACACGTGCCCTTCCCACATCCTGCTCGCCCCTGTGTAACCACTAGCCAGCATTTGGGCTGCTCTTCCTGCTTTACTTCACAGAGCTGAAGTCATTCTCCGCAGGAACCACAGGAAACAGGAACTTCTTCCAGGTCAGGTGGCCCAGAGTGGCTCAGTGCTGCCCTCTGGGGGCAGGGATTTGGCTCCCTCCTGCTCAGGCTCCAACCTGGGTGAGGAGGCCACCCAACTCACCCAGCAAGACCCCGGCAGACAGGTGGATGCATCTCTGTGCACACGCAGGTGTGGGATGGGCTTGGATACCGGTTGGCACGCAGGCACGCACACGTGTGCACAGACCCTTCTGCCTTTGCATCAAGCCCCACTGGTGCCTCTGGTGCCATGACCTTTGGGATGCTCCCACGACAGCTTCTGTTCCTAAGAAGTTTGCAGCAGGAAGGGGGTGGTCCCCATGTGGAGGAGGTCCTGCTTCAGGGACCCTCAGACTCAGGGCTGGGGAAGGAGATGGCTTTGGGGTGAGCAGTTTAACAGAGGGACCTAAGAGGGTGGGTGGGGAGGAGGGCAGGGCTCCAGAGGCAGGGGGGACTTTTCTGAGGTGGAGATTGGAGGTGGGGGTGGGGGAGGTATGGCTTAATGCCCAGGCCAGTTTCAGAAGAAAAGTTCAGGACCATGGGCCTGGAGGCAGGGGAATGGACACAATGGCCCAGCTGGACCTGGTGCTGTAGGGGTCATGGGACTAGGGAGGGAGGTGTTGAGGAAAATGAGCGGGTCTCTGGAGGAGAAGGGGCGGGTTTGAAGGGCACAGGTGGAGGATGGGTCCCGCTGCCCAGAATCCCTCCCCAGGCCTCAGCAGCTCCTCCCGTGACTGTGCCCAGAGGCCAGCAGAGGGCGCTCCTGTCACAGAGTTGGGGCTCAGGCTGTGTGAGGCAGTAGGTACAGTTTCATTTTTGGAAAGTGGCTGGGCCTGAAGCCCAAGAGGAGGCATGGTGGGTACCCCACCTTAGGAGCCACCAAGGAAATGGGAGGGAAGAGACAAACTCATGAGGTGTAGGGGGACCCCACAATGCTCTCCTTCTCCCCCACCTCCCTGGTCAGTCACCTGTCTGGCCAGTGTTTCCCTCCTCTTATGTCCAGGTGGTGACCTTGGAACCACCCCCAGGAAAGGACTGACCCCCTGTGCCTGCCCTGGAGTGCTTCTTCTGGACCACAGGGTCTGTCAGGGCCAGCTGGACTTTCTAGAAAGTTCCCTGGTGTTCTGGCCCAGGGCTCTGCCTGAGTCTCCCTGCTTCTCGGCTTGGCCTCTAGGAGGAGGACACTCCTCCGTATTCCTTCCTCAGTCTGCCTGTGGGTTCCAGAGTTCTCAGGCCCGTGATCTCTGTCACAAGGGATTAGAGGCTTTGTGCGGCTGGTTGGTGAACATAGCTCACCATTGTCCACCATTGTCCACCAAAGGCTGAAGGGAGCAGCGACTGGGGGAGGAAGGCCCTTCTGTTGTGAGTCCTCCATCCCTCTCCTGACATCTCCTGGGCAGAGGCACCTCAAACTCAAAGCATTCGTTGATTTACTTGCTCCTTTATTCTATAGTTATGGGGCCCTGTTTGGTATGTCTGTTTCCCAGGACAGAGGAGGAGGCAGGGAGGGAAGAGACGGGTAAACCGGCCATGAGGACCGAGGATGATGGGCTTGGAGAGTGGTGTAGTGTCTGCTCCGAGCCTCTTCCTTCTGGCTTCTCCCTCCTACCCAGGGGCGTTATCACCGCCCACCTGCTCAACCCAGAAAGCAGGGGCGTCATCATGCTGCCTGCCTGAGAGGCCCCTGCCCCTATTTTCCACCGCGTCTGGTCCTCACCCCCGCAACTCTCTCCAGAACCAGCCCTGGTCCTGGCCAGTTCTCGTGTTCCTACCAAGGGAGTCCCTTCTTCAAAATACCGGAGGCCCCTACAGAAAATAAAGAATTAGCGAATGTGACCTGAGGACACTGTCCGCATGGAAAAGAGACCCGTAAACCAAGTCCGGAAGCCTGAGAGCGACTGGGGAGAATGTATTCACAGCACATGCGCTGAGCCCAGTTCCCTGTTTTTGAAAAGTTCACAAGTCAGTCATAAGACCCCAGGAAAGCAGGAAAGGGTTGAAATGAATAAGAAGGAAACCAAGAAACCATTCAAAGGGAAGAATGTTCCATTTCACTGGTAATTAGAGTGAAAATTAGCCAGTTGCAGTGACCCATGCCTGTAAATCCAGCAACTCTAGAGGCCAAGGCAGGAGGATCACAAGTTCAAGGCTGGCCTCAGTAATTTAGGGAGAACCTATCTCATACAGTAAAAAGGGCTGGGGATGTGGATGTAGCTTAGTAGTAAAGTGCCTCCTAGGTTCAATTGCCAGTATCAAATAAAAGAATTAAAAAAAAAAAAAGGCAATAGAAAACAGCAGCAGCAATAAGCAGACCTTGGTAGGACCCATGCTGGTAGAAGTTTGAGGGGAAATTTACTCTTACTCATGGTTAGTGGGAATGGACATTTGTAGGAGTGTGTGTGTGTGTGTGTGGGGGGGGTACCTGGAATTTTACCCAGGGGCTCTGTACCACTGAGCTGCATCTCCAGCCCTTTTTATTATTTTTAAATTTTTAATTAATTTTGGTGCAGGGGATTGAACCCAGGGGCACTTAATCCCTGAGCCACATCCCCAGCCCTTTTAAAATATTTTACTTAGAGACAGGTTCTCGCTGAATTGCTTAGGGCCTCCCTGAGTTACTGAGGCTGGCTTTGAACTTGTGATCCTCCTGTCTCAGCCTCTGGAACTGCTGGGATTATAGGTGTGCACAACCACACCTTACCAGGACTTTTTAAGCAGACATTTTTACTGCAGAAAATTGCAAATATACAAAAAAGTACAGAGAAGAGTAAAACAAACTCCCATGCACTGGCTACGCAGTGTCGGTAATGAAAGCATGCTGCCTTTCCGGTTTCTTCTCTCTCCCCTCACCATCTTTTGTGGTGGAGATTAGAGTATTTTAAAGCAAATTCCAGATATAATTTCACTGAACTCTGAAAGAATATTTGGCAATAGCTACCAAAGTGAAAAATGGATTTATCAGTTGGGTATGGTGGTACGTCCTGGAATTTCACCTGCTCTGGAGGCTGAGGCAGGAGGGGCGCTTGAGTCCAGCCTGGGCAACAGAGTGAGACCCTGTCTCAAAAAAAAAAAAAAAAAAAAAAAAGAATTTACCTTTTAGCTCTGTAGTCCCACGGCTAAAATCTCCCCTAAGAAAATGTCTGTAGAAGTTCACCTTGCTATGTGTTCAGGGAAGTTTATTATGCCCTTGTTTATAAAAGCCAAAAGACTTGGAGACCAGAGAGGCGGTTGGTAGGGAGGGAGTAAATGAATTACAGTTCATGGTCGTAGTGGATTGAAAGGAGTGAGATCGCTCAAGAGATACTGTTTGTTGGGAAATTATGGTAGTAGAGTGAAACAGACATTATTACCTCATGTACATAGATGACTGCATGACTGGTGTGATCCTACAATATGTATACTCAGAAAAATGAGAGATTACACTCTATTTATGTATGCTCCATCAAAATGTATAAATGCATTCTACCGTCACGTACAACTAATAAGAACAAATAAAATAATTAAGCAATGCTTAACCATTGAGCTACATCCCTAGTCCTTTTTTATATTTTTAGAGACGGGGTCTCGCTAAGTTGCTTAGAGCCTCGCTACATTGCTGAGGCTGTTTTTGAACTCATGATCCTCCTCCTTCAGCCTCTTGAGTTGCTGGGATTACAGGTGTGCACCACTGTGCCTGGCTATTTTTAAAAATTTTGTGACAGGGTCTCACTAAGGCTGGCCTCGAACTTGTAATCCTCCTGCCTCCTGAGTAGCTGAGTTTACAGGAGTCAACCAACACACTGGAGCCTTGTACCATTCCTTTGGTAGAACTGAAATCTATGCAAATAGACATATTAAAACCCCAACAGGGCTGGGGATGTAGCTCAGTGGTTGAACTCCAGCTTAGAATGGTGAGACCCTGGGTTCAATCTCTGGCACTGCAGGAGAACAAAACCAAACAGAGCAAAGGAATTTTAGATGGAGGCCTAAAACTCTAAAGAGTTCTTTTATGGTGATCTCCTTTCCAGCCCTTGTTCCAGGCACTTCCAGTGATATGCCCTGTGATTGGCCCAGAGATCCCCAAAATGGGTTCCAGGGAGCCCAGCTTCTCAAGCTTCTCCTGGAAGCAACCCCTGTGTTCAGGTAAGTTTGGGAAGCACTTGGCACAGTGGAGAAGCCCATGTGCCTGAGCTTGTTGATGGCCGTCTGGAGTCTGCAGTGAAACGAGCAGATTAAAAACTCACCAGAATGCTCCCTGCCTGGCCCTCCAGGATCATGGTTCTCAGGCTGGCTCTCAAGAGCAGCACCGGGCGAGCTGGGCTGCATGGGGTGAGCAGCCCTGCTCTCTGGGGTCAGCCCTGCCCCTTCCTGACCTCATAGTCCTGGTCTCTCCTCTGCTTACTCTACCCCAGCCACACTGGCCCTTCTTTCTATTGCACTAACTGTTACCTTGGCCTGGAAGGTCCTTCCCTGTACGTAGCGAACTTTTTCTTAAACTCAGTTTTTTTCCCCTTAGCTGTCACTAGGAGAGGCCTTCCGTGGCCCCCAAAGCTGTCATAGCCCCTTTTTATCTGCTTGGAGAAGGCATCATTCTCTGGTTTGTTGGTTGTCCAAATTTCTCACTAGGATATTTGCTCCAGCAGGGCAAAGATGTCTTGTGTTCGTCCTTGTATTGCCAGGACCCAGTATAGCACCCAGCACAGAATAGCTGCTCGACTAACAGCCACCAAAGGAATGTGTTTCCTTACAAGATCCATTTCCCGAAGCACTCCTATTGCATCCATCTGGAAATGCTGACCCAGCTGTGAGTCTCAGGTGCTTCCCAAACACACCAGGCACATTCCCGCCTCTGCCCGGACCATTTCTTAGCCTGGCGAAGCTCCACCCTGGCTTCGAAACCTGACTTTGCTGTCCCTCCCTCTGAAACTGTCCTCAGCAGCCTGGTCTGTATGAGTCGCTCCTTCCCCGTCCTCCCAAGGTGCTTGTACACACACAGCTTTATCATAGCATAATACCATTGTGCTGGGATGAACCGAGCGTCTGTTTTTCTCTCGCTTACCGCCTGCTCTCATCCAGGGCAGGGCTCAGCTGACTCAGTTCTGCAATCTGAGTACCTGGCCCAGTGACTACCACACAGTGAATGTAATGAATGGGTGCTGAATGAAGTCCAAGTGTGGGCTCTTCCCACCTGCATTCATTCAGCAAACATCAATAGGGCACTTACTGTGTGCAAAGCCATGGGTTAGACCTTGTAGTGGATCCAGAAAATAGACAGATGACTGTAAAGGATTATCATTCCAGAGGGAAGGAGATTCTCCTTTCAATAATTCTCACACGTGGGAGAGTGGCTAGCACTCATGGGACTAGAATGGCTAGTATTAGTTTCCTATTGCTGCTGTAACGAATTACCACATATTTAGGGGCTTAAAGTAACATACATTTATTCTCTTACAGTTACACAAGTCAGAAGGCCAAAGTAGGTCTTATGTGGCTAATATCATGGTGTCAGCAGGGCTTTGATCCTTCTGGAGGCTCTAGGGGAATCTGTTCCCTCCCCTTTTCAGTTTTAACATTGGTTCAAGGCCCGCACCGTTCTGACCTCTGCTTCTGTGGTCAGACCTTTGATTCTGACCCTCCTGTCTCCCTCCTTTTAAGTTCCCTTGTGATTACCCTGGAATCACCTCTGCAGAGTCCCTTTGCATTTTAAGGGACATATTCCCAGGTTCTGAGGATTAGGACAGGGACCCTGATGGGATTCAGAGGTAGGGAAGGGTTGCCTCTCCCTCAAGGAGCCTTCTGCAGCCAGCGGTTGGAACCTCTGCAGAATTGTTGAATCCATAGTTACCCACGAGGATCTTGGTTCTAGCTGAGGTTACATGCTAACTCTACACCAAGAGTTTGTCACGGAAGTCAATAGTCTCATGGAAGACTATGGACTAGCCATGGAAGTCTCCTTTTATAAAGGACAGGGGTGAGGCCCAAGGCCATGTGGAGTCCAGTTTGGACCCTAGGTTCTTGGACTTGGAGTTCAGAGCTCTCTCAATGATGTCATAGAGTCATGGTCTTAGATAAGCTGATGCCTGACCTGGAGACACTGGCAGTGGGGTCCTGCTGCCATCGAACCTTGCTGGAAAACATATCACCCCGAAATGCTAAATGACAAGGCATCCAGGGCCCTGTGTTCTGAGGCAGAGGTGGCAGGGTCAACAGGGCTGCAAAATTTACCTCAGGGGAGCTTGCTCATGGCTATCTGGCTGGGGCAGCCTGCCTCCAGGATGGGGTGGGCCTTGGTGAGGAGGAGTTGGGGGGACCAGGGAGCACCCCATGACCTGTGAAGGACTCCCTGGCCAGGCCTCCTGTTCTGCCCTTTAAAAGAATGGACGCTCCCGCTGTGGTTGCGCACGCCTGTAATCCCAGCGGCTCGGGAGGCTGAGGCAGGAGGATCGCGAGTTCAAAACCAGCATTGGCAAAAGTGAGGTGCTAAGCAACTTAGTGAGACCCTGTCTCTAAATAAGAAATAGGGCTGGGGATGTGGCTCAGTGGTTAAGTGCCCCTGAGTTCAATCCAAAACAAAACAAAACAAAGCAACAAAAGCAAAAAATCCAAAAATAAAACCAAAAAAAGGATGACCTCTCCTGATCCTTCTCCCTGATCCTCTTCTTCTGATGCCTCTGCTCCTCCCTCCCCTGAATTCTTCTGCTTCTCCCTGCCCGGGTCCTTCTCTGTTGGTCCTCCTCAGATCTACTTTCCCTTATCATCCTGCCCAGATCCCCTTCCCCTGGCTTTTTCCCCTGGTCCCGGCTCCCCAGCTCATCCCGGGCTCTCCCTGCTCTGCTTTTCTCCTGTCTGTTGGGCCTGTGGGTCCAAGTGTGGTGGGCTGGGTGATCCAGCACCAGGACAAGCAGCCTGGAGACCCTGCTTCCTGCAGGTCGTGTGGGGAGAAGGAAGGAGAAAGATTTGCTCAGAACGTCCTGAAGCTCACCTGGGCGGATGGGGTGGGGGGACGGAAATCAACTCCTACTCCAAGATTGCTTCCCGTCTAAGGTGGGGGGACACCCATATGCTACTCCAAGGAGGTGTCCACACTGAGGGGAGAGACAGCCTCCCTTTCCAGGAGGCAGGCCACACCTGCCCTGGAGGATGCCACACAAAGAGACTACCATTAAACCACAGGTGTGAATCCCTGTGAATCTGTAGGGGACAGCCAGCCTGCACAGGGCACAGAGAGAAAAGCAGAGGGGCCAGGTGGGCCGCAAGGGTGGGGCCTGGAGCCCCTCAGTGTCTCAGGGTCTCTCGGCCAGTCTGCAGGCAAAGTGGGGAGCGGGTGTGAGCCCCAGACCTGAAAGGGGAACCCTCCCGGGGTGCTGTCCTTTCACTCTACCAAAAAAGTTCCTCAGGAAGAAAGGGGAGAGGGCAAGTAGGAAGGGGGCGGGGACAGAGGCACGGAAGGAAGGAACGGGGAGGTGGTGGTGGGGCTGCCGGGGCAGAAGTGGTCTGTGTCAACCGGGGTCCTTCAGCCTGGGAAGCAGGCGGATTTCCCGGAGCAACTCCCTGAGGCCAGGGTCTCCCCGCACCACCCGGTTCCCAGCCCTGCCTCCTTCCCTTGTCCTGTCCTCCTGCCCTGGACCTCCTCTGGGGCCTTCTGACCTCTGGGTCATTTTTTGGGATGGGATCTTGGGCAGCTGACAAGGCTCTGCCTGGAAGGGCAGGCGTCTCAGGCTGTCTCTGCTGTCTTGGGGCCACCCCAGTCGTGGTTCCTGGAAACCCTTCAGAGGGAGGTGGCTGGGTGGGACAGAAAGGAAGAAGGGCTGAGTTTGCTTGTCCTGGGGAGGGGAGCCCCTGGCGTGTGCAGGAGGCTGGGCACCGGGGAGGTGGAGGGCGTGGCCCCCTTCGGAGCCAGACACGGATCATTAGTGGGTGGATCTGGGCGGGACACTGGGGCCTTAGGACAGAGGCCAGGAAACAGCATAGAGGAAGAGGAGGATTCCTCTCCAGGGCGGGGTGGGCAGGTGCGGTGGGGGAGGGTGCACTCTGAGGGGATGCCTGGCCAGGGGGTGGTGAGGGGAGGGCGGGAACCTGCGGGCTCCTGGGAGGCCCTGCCTATCCCCTCCCAGTCAGAGTACCTATAGGCCAGAGGGGCTCAGTAGCTGTGGGGTGAATGGAGCCCTAGTTGCAGCGGCCTGGGTTGCAGTGAGGGTCTTTGGGGTCCTGTCCTCATCAGCCACACTAAGGTCCCGGCTGGGAGCACACCTTGGGCTCTGGGGCTTCTTACTTCCCCAACTACCTGATATTGACCCTTTTCCTTAGGGGGAAGGAAGGTAGCCATGTTCCCTTCCTGGGCCCTGTGATCATCTCACAGTCACCCCTTAGGCTCCATGACCTTAATAATTCAACAAGCACTTACAGAACACCTGCTGAATACACGCCCTGCTTTGGTTCTAGGGGTCAACTTTTTTTTTGGTACTGGGGATTGAACCCAGGGGTGCTTAACCACTGAGTCACATCCCCAGTCCTTTTTATTTTGAGACAGTGTCTTGCTAAGTTGCTTAGGGTCTCACTAAGTTGCTGAGACTGGCTTTGAACTGGTGATCCTCCTGCCTCAGCCTCCCGAGTTGCTGGGATTATAGGCATGAGCTACCACGCCCAGCTAGGGGTTGACTTTTAATATTTGGGGAACTAACAGGAGCCAAGGTCAGCTGGACAGATGTGGCATGACCTTTGTTAGCATCTATTGGACACCCACTGTATACCGGGCCCCCACATCATTCTATATCCTCCATCTGCCATCCGTGTAAAGGGGTGAGCATGCTTGTGCTGCCTCCCCAGCTCCTTGGTCCTGCTCAGACCCCAGGGCGGATCTGTCCCTGCCTCCATCTGGAGCCTGGTGGCTTTTCAGCAGTTTCTGGAGAGGAGATGGAGGGCCTAGGTAGAGGCAGAGCCTGGGACTCTTCCTGGGACCTCCCATCTTCCTGGGACCGCCACTTGCTTCTGTCTCCCACTTGTGCTTGACTCCAGGAGCCTCTGGGGCTGGAGGAGCCATGAGGACCGCTTCCTCCTCTTCCTCTTGGTCTTCCACCCGGGCCAGACTCTGACAGTGTGGGGGTCGCCAGGGGCCTCTCCCTGCTGGGGCCCTCTAAGGGGCCCTCTGGCCAGTCCTGCCAGGCCTTCCTCACTGGGCAGGGAGAGTGGGAGATGCTGGAGGCCCTGGTTCCAGGTCTGGCTCTGAAGCTAATGCTGGCCAACCCTATCATCGCTGCTCACGCACCCTGCACCTCGGTTTCCTCATACCATGGTTGTGAGACCCGAGGAGAAATGTCCAGGTCTTCTTATCCCTGGCCAGGGATGGCTGCACACTGCAGAGGGCCAGGGAGGCCTTCCTGGGCTCCTACCGCCCTCTCTGTGCTGTGGTCTTAACTCTGGCTTCTCACTAGGACAGGAGACGGAGCAGGCCTGACCTTCAGCCTGTGAGGCCTCTCGGGGGTCAATGTCAGAGGAGCTGCTCAGGTGGTACAGTCTCCAAAGAGGCCTGGGAGTCACCGAGTCCCAGGGGAGAAACTGAGCAATGGGGAAACTGAGGCCCAGAGGGGGAGAAGCTTGATGTCAGGGGTGAGGGACCTTGTGGGGGCCACATGGTGGTAGTGGGGTAAGAGGACTCTGTGATTTTGGAGGATGAATAGAATCTTCTTGAAACTGGGCCTCAAGGGTGAGGTCTGTGGTTCTGGAAAGTAGAAAATGGGAAGCTGGAAAGTATGTCAGTCACTTTGGCAAAACCGGCAGCAGGGATGAGGTGGGGCCGGGGGTCTGAGGCCAGACCTGTGGCTCGTTCCCCTGCTCCTGAGGAGACTCAGTCCAGAGGAAAGCCCAGAGGAGGTGCCAGGGACAGGGAGGCCACAGAGAAGCATGGAGGCTGGGGGCTTGGGTTGCAGGGAGCCCAAAGGGCAGGGGCACTACGGCCTGGCTGCCTCCCAGGCCCTGGCTTATTCCAAATTTAGTGCTGGAAGGAAGGGCATTCCCTCCCGAGTCCAGAATGAGGCCCACCTGGGGGAGATTAAGGTGGAGGTGAGGCCAGCCAGCTCCTGGGGAGAGACTTCTTAGGGTGTGACTCTAGCAGGGGATGAAGAGGGGCCTTCACTTGTGTCCTTCCCTGGGAGGTGGTCGGCTGGTGCAGGACCTGCCTCTGGCCCACTCAGGTGAACCCAGGTTCTTTGGAATCTCTCTCCTCCCCCAAAACAATCTGGATTGCCAGGAAGTCCTTCCCGATGCCTAATCTTGGGGTGGTCTGAACTTGCTCTCTAGCCTTGGCTTCAAGCCTCCCCCTTCACAGTCGTGGTGGGAACTGGATAAAGTCAGGGCTCCACCCCTCTCTCCCAGGTGCCTCTTGCCAATCCTACCCTGGCACTGCCTAATGAGGGGAACCACCCTGTGAGAGAGTGAGTACACTCTTATTTTTTTTATCTTAACATTTTTAATATATTCTTTTTTCCCCTCACATTCGAGAGCACCCATTTCTAAGCAGGAAGCCCTTCTAGCAGTCTAGCCTCATCACAGGAACCCTGGGTCACAGAGAAACCTCAACTCCCTCCCTCCCTGTCCCCAGGTGTGGGCAGAGAGCCCAGGCCACCCATGAACCTCCTGCCCCTGCCCTGTCCCTCAGGCCCTGGCTGCCCCCTGAGGCTCCACATTCAGACAGGCCCAGCACAGACGCCAGTGTCCTGGCAGCGCCTAAATCATTAGCACTGCTGTGATTAGGCTGCTAATCTCTCTGTTGGGTGGAGCCGGGGCCAGCTGCCGGGATGTGGGATCCTGCTGCTTCCTTGCAGGGGCGCCTGCTGGCTGCTGGGACAGGGATACGGTGCTTCCTTGGGGCAGGATGCCGTGCTGGTGGAGGGCCACCCTGGCAATGATCCTGCTTCTCTGTGGCCTCCCGCTCCCCGGGCACCTCCTCTGGGATTCCCTCTGAGCGGACTCAGGTGCAGGGTGGTGAGCTGGGAGGCCACCCTCACCCTCTGGCCTCAGGCCCGTCCCCTCGGCCCCCACACTTGCCTACGGTTTTTCCAGAGCTTGACTGTCACTATCTCTCCAAATTTCCCCCCCAAACCTTGGGAGACAGGAAGGCTCCCCTTTTATAAGTGAGGAAACTGGGCTCTTGCACTTGCTTCCTGAAAGAATTGGATCCAAAACTCCTTCAGATCAGTGGCCATGTTGGTTCCCCTGACTCAGGAATCCCCCAGGCCTGGGGCTCATCTCCTCTTGCAGACTTAGAATAGTCCCAAGGGAGCCGGGGCTCCCTCAGGTCAGGGTCTTTCTCCTCATTCAGACGCAGGGACCATGGGGGCCACGTTGTACCTGGGGCAGGAAGCTGGGCTCCAACTCTCTCCACCTTCTGGGGACCTGGCAAGTCCAGTGGGGGATCAGACCAGCCTTCTGGTCCCAGGCCTGTGCAGCCTTGTTCCAGGCCCTTCTGGCACCCAGGGCTGGGTTCTCCGGACTCCCCCCAAGAATGAGCTCAGCTGCGTAATTGCAGCTGAGGCTGGAGGATCACCCTACCCCGGGGCTGCGGCTCCAACACCACCTTTGTTTCTGAACAATGGACCGCTAAGAGGCCACCTTGCCCAGGCTGGGCCAGGGCACAGGAAGGGACCTAGGGCAAGCACTTGGCATGTCCAGCCTGAGCCCCAGGGCCTGGGCGGCTGGTACAGAGGCAAATTATATGGCTGGGGTTTTGGCTTGGACTTCAAGGGCCAGGGACCCAGCCTCCCTTCAGTTTGGCTTATAAAGAGTGGCCCAGGGTCTCCGTCCAGACCAGACCTTGCGCCTGACCCGTGGATACCATGGCTGCCACCACCACCAGCATCCGCCAGTTCTCAACCTCCGGCTCTGTCAAAGGCCTGTGCATGCCTGGCGGGAGTTTCTCCCGGATGTCCTCTGTCCGTGTCGGGGGTGCCTGTCGGGCCCCCAGCCTCCTGGGAGGCGGCGGCAGCTGTGGCAACATGTCAGTCACTTCGTCCCGCTTCTCATCGAGTTTCGGGGGCGGCTATGGTGGTGGCTACACCTGCAACCTGGGTGGGGGCTTTGGCTCCAGCTTTGGAGTGTCAGATGCCCTGCTGGGGGGCGGCGAGAAGGAGACCATGCAGAACCTCAACGACCGCCTGGCCTCCTACCTGGACAAGGTGCGTGCCCTGGAGGAGGCCAACGCCGACCTGGAGATGAAGATCCGTGAATGGTACAAAAAGCAGGGCCCGGGGCCTGCCCGCGACTACAGCCACTACTTCAAGACCATCGAGGAGCTGCGGAGCAAGGTGGGAACCCCGCTCTCTGCCCTCTGTCCTCTGCCTGCCTTCTTGCTTTGGACTCACTCCATCCAGCTGCAGAGCCTTGCAATCGAGGATCTAGACTTCCATCCCTTCCCCCTCCCTCCCTCACTTTCTCTGGACCCGGCCCTGAGCCAGTCTGGGTCCTGGACCTGGAGGACATCCTGTGCTGGGAGGTTGTTGGGTACTCCCCAGGAGAACTCCTCCCTCCCTAGGGGGAGCACCCTAGGGGGGTGATGGAAGAGGGGTGTGGAAGTCTTCAGACCCTTGCGGGCCAAGGTTCTGGTATAGAGAAGAGATTGGCAAAGGCAGAACTGGTAAGGGTTTGTGTGGCTGTTGGAACAGGATGCTGGAGTCTCCTTGCTATTCCATGCCCCTCTGGGGCTGCCCTCCTGCCTGCCTTGCCTCCTCCAGGCAGCCCTCCTGGATGGATGCCACTTTCCTTCTGTCCCCAGGCCTTGGGGTCTCTTCAACACTTTGAGGTTCAGTCTGTGTGCTTTCAGTTGGGGGTCTTCCTCACTCTTTCCATGGTGGTCATGCTGGGACCATGTCTCTCCTTGCAGACTGAGGGGTCCCTGAGGTCAGAAGCTGTATTTTCCCACTCAGACTGAAGTTAGGCTGATGGAGGAGACACCCCACGCCCCACCCGCCCCCGCACTCTGACATGCTCTCATGCCCTCTAAGAACGCGGCCATGCATTCTGTAAACGGTAGTTCTGGTCTTTGGTTCTAACTTACTCTGGGAGTATCCACCCAGCTGTGACCCTAGTGAGGTTTGAGCAGGGCAGTGGGGCCTGCTGGCCTTGGACATTGAGGCCTGCCCAGGCTTCTGGGTGGAGGGCCAGGCCTGAGGCTGCCCTGCGAGGGGTTTTGTCTGCTCCTGCCCGGGACCTCCACCAGGCAGGGAATTCCTGGAATTTCCCCTTGGAAGCAGAGCCACTGGCAGTGCCAGATCAGATACCAGTTTGGTTGGGGTGGCGGGGAACCTGGGGGGAGCCCTGGTGAGTCAGTGCTCTGAGCTATGGGGTGAGCCAGCATCTCTGCGCCAGCCCCCAGTGCACCTGGCCCAGGCTCTGTCCCTCTGAAGTGTTCACAACCAACCCTCCCTGTGTTCTGCTGGCCCCCTGAGCACGAGATGGGTGGGAACTGAGCTCTGTAGGCTCTAGATGGGCCCACTGAAGCCCAGAGAGGGGGATAGACTGGTCTTTAGGCTCAGCCTGCTCCAGGGTCACTTCACACAATTCAGGGCCTCAAGGGGCATCTGGGAGGGGAGCTGGCATGGCCCTAGATGCATGGGATGAGCTGGCTGGGGATTCTCCTTTCTTGCCCTCAGTCTTTGGTCTTTTGTACCAGTTCAAATTCTACCCAGTTTAGGCGCCACCTGCAAGTCTTTCCTCTGCATCCCAAGGTTCTTCACTGGGGCTTTTCTTGGACATTTCCAAGGATCACAGTGCAGCAGCAGCCCTAATAACCAGCCCTCTGCTTCTTCCAGGGCCTTCCCCTCCAGGGTCATTTCAACCGCCCAGCAGGCCTCCTGGTGAAAACCCAAACAAAACAAAAACTTTGCTCTGGGTTAGAGTTGGGCCAGTCATAACCTCATCGATCAATTCATTAATCCATCACGTAATTAGACAAACGTACCCTGGGGCCTGACTCAGGGCCAGGCACTGTGCCCAGTCCTTAGGATTCCAAAAAAAATGAGACAGACGGGGCCTCGTCTGGCTCCCTGGGAACTCAGATTCTAGGGGAGGAGGAAATAACACAAAAAGTGGAAAAGCCACAGAAACAGGTCTGCAGCTGCGGGCAACCTGGGGAAGGGCTGCAGGAGGGAGGGGCGTGGAGAGGGGTTCCCGATGGGGCTTGCAGAGGGCTTCCTGGAGGGGTGGCAGTGAGTGGGGAGGTAAATTTGGTTGGGGAGGTTGAGGCAGCTTAGACCCCATGATGGGAGAGGGGTGCATGAGAATCCCTGTCCTGGTGCCACACCTACACCTGGGCGTGGCATCCCTACTGCTCCATGGCTCTTGGAATTCACAGCAGGGTGCTCAGAGGAGGATACCAAGGGACCCTCATCACCCTCACTGGAGCCCACTCCCTGAAGGTTGCAGGAGGGCCTTCGGGGCTACCTAGGGTGTTTGCTCACAGAACCCACCGCCCCTTCCAGATCCTGGCAGCTACCATCGACAATGCCAGCTTCGTGCTCCAGATCGACAATGCCCGTCTGGCCGCTGACGACTTCCGCACCAAGTGAGTCTGGGCTTCCAGGCTGCCCCTCTGGGGGCTGGTGGTGGGTCCGCACATCAGGAGTGCCTCGTGTGTTGCCTGGGGAGTCCTGGTGGCAACGCTGTGGCTCATACCTCCAACCCCGCCAGGTACGAGACAGAGCTGAACCTGCGCATGAGCGTGGAGGCCGACATCAATGGCCTGCGCAGGGTGCTGGACGAGCTGACCCTGGCCAGGACTGACCTGGAGATGCAGATCGAGAGCCTCAAGGAGGAGCTGGCCTACCTGAGGAAGAACCACGAGGAGGTGAGGCCCCATCATGGAATGCAGGAAAGGCCCCCCTAGGAGGGAGCAAGCAGGCCTGGGCTGCAGAATCTCCTGGGGTGCGGGCCCTGGTGCTGACCCTGACCCTGAGCCTAGAGGGCCCTGGGTGAGACCTGGAGGGGCCCCTCCTCCAAAGATCCTTCCCTTGCCCCTCGAGGCTTGGCCCACTGCTAGGTGGCAGTTAACTCACTAATGAGTAAATCGGTCTAACACACAAAACTAATTATTATAATTAATTATAATAGTGATAATCCGAACAACGAGGAGCATTTACCTAGCACATTGCATGTGATTCACAGCAATTACTGCAGCTGATACTGACAACATCACTGGGAGAAAGATATTCTTTCCTCCTTTCTGCCAGTAAAGAAACTGAGGCTCAGAGAGGTTAAGGAATTTAGCCAAGTCTGCACAGGCATCTCACCCCAGGTCTGTCTGACTCATACCCACACTCAGGTCTGACTCCACTTCTCTGCCACCTCTCCTGCCTCCTTTTTTCCAGAGTTCTGGGTTTTAGGTACTCAAAATCTTGGCCCAAGGATGGAGACCCAGGGTTCTGTTAGGGACTCAAGTGGTCTAGTCCCTTCTTGTGGCATTGTTCCTGGCTGATTGCTGGACTGGCCTGGGCTGTGGGGTGGGGGTGCCCTGATTCCCACACAGTAGGACATACAGAAAGTGTTTCCCCTCAGTTGATGGACATCTAGGGAGGCCTGGCTCCTGCTGACACCAACATAGAACTGGCCCTGTTCCCATGCTGTGGGGTGGTGGTGGGGACAGGGCAGGCTGTCAGGGCAGCTAGTGAGAGTGCCTTGGCTTGTGCTCCGCCATGCTGGGAGTTGCCATCTCTCTCCTGCCTCTGCACATGCTGGAGATGGGTGAGATCTACCCTCAGCGTCTCAGTGTGTGTTGGGGAGATTGTCGCTGTGCATTGGGGTCCATAGCTCTGCGAGTTTGAGACTCGACATCCACCTCTGCCTTCGGGGTGAGGAACCGTTGGTCTGTCTGTCTCTGAGGCCCTAGGGTCTCTCCTTAGGATGGCTCTGGGTGAGCTCCTGTTGTCTTCTTTGCCCAGGAAATGAATGCCCTTCGTGGCCAAGTGGGTGGGGACGTCAGTGTGGAGATGGACGCAGCCCCTGGCGTGGACCTGAGCCGTGTCCTGAATGAGATGCGCGACCAGTATGAGAAGATGGCCGAGAAGAACCGCAAGGATGCCGAGGACTGGTTCTTCACCAAGGTGGGTGGCCGTGTGGGAGTGGGTGTGCTTCACGTGTGGACACGAGTGCGACATGCTGGTGCAGGCTGGAACACTCGCAGATCCATAGCTGTCCCAGTTGGAAGGACCTTTGGAAACCAATTGGACCAGCCCTCAGGCTTTAATGTGAAGTGTGAGATGCAGAGAGGCCTCAGCCCTCTGTGGTGGCCTGGGGAATAGGTCCAGGTCTCCACAGCCCGGTCCAGGTCTCCTCCCACCACAGGTGTTTTCGGGATGTGTGTTTTGGATAGAGAACTCACTTCCAGGGCAAACACGTATTGAGCATCTACAGGATCCCAAGGACATTAAACAGACATATAAAAAATAAAGCCTGGCCCATGTTTCTGAGGTACTCCCGATCAGTAGGGGGTACCAAGTGCAAATGTCTGCTAAGTTCCTTGTGGGCACTGAGGGTATTTGGGGACGGGTGCTTTTGGGACCCCAGAGAGGCCAGCAAGATGCTGGGGGGTTAGTTCTGGGAGAGAAGGGGTACAGGGGCAGCCCCTGCCTTTTGCTCCCCACTAATGTCGGCTCAAGCCTCTGAGGCCCATCCTGCCTTCCAGACGGAGGAGCTGAACCGTGAGGTGGCCACCAGCACCGAAGCCCTGCAGAGCAGCAGGACAGAGATCACAGAGCTCCGCCGCTCCGTGCAGAACCTGGAGATAGAGCTGCAGTCCCAGATCAGCATGGTAGGGCCTCGTCCCTTCCTGTCCTGCTCTTGTCACCCCAGGCCGTGCCCCAACTTGTCGCCTCCTGCTCAGAGGCCGGGAGACTCCCTGCCTGGCCTGTCACTTCACACCCCAGGGCGTGGGTCTGTGCCCCAGCTGCAGCCCCACTGTGCTGTTTGCACCCAGCTGGGACCCCTGTCAGCTGCTCACCACAGGGAAGGTCCCTGCTCGTTCTCGCCGACACCTGTCTCTTGGGCCACAGAAAGCATCACTGGAGAACAGCCTGGCCGAGACGGAGGCGCGCTACGGGGCCCAGCTGTCCCAGCTGCAGGGGCTCATCAGCAGCATCGAGCAGCAGCTGTGCGAGCTGCGCTGCGACATGGAGCGCCAGAACCACGAGTACCAGGTGCTGCTGGACGTGAAGACGCGGCTGGAGCAGGAGATCGCCACCTACCGCCGCCTGCTGGAGGGCGAGGACTCCCAGTGAGTGGGGTGCCTGGGGACCTGTTGGGGTGGGCCAGAGGCCCCTTTGCCCAGGGAGTGAAATGGGACACTCCAGTTGGGGCCTGACTGTGAGGAACCTCCAATGCCAAAGAAAAGCATTTGGAGCGGATCGTGTAGGCAGTTGGGAGCCATGGCAGGATTTGGAGCAGAGGAGGGTATGACCGTTCTGACCTTATAGAACATTCACTCAGGCTGAAGAGGGAGACATGGATCAGAGGGGTAGGGTGGGCTGGGAAGACCTGTCAGGAGCAGGAGTCAGGCCAAGAGGAGTCCTGCTGGGTGGCAGGGGCAGGGACAGGGAGAGGAGGTTGTGCAGGCAGAAGAGAGGCAGGGCTGGACACCCGAGCATGGCGGCCAGCGTGCCTTGGTCAGCGCTAAGTGAACGTCAGGTGAACACGTGAGGAAGTGATAATGATGACCCTGGGTTTCTGGTTTGGATGACTGTGTGGCTGGGTGATGCTATTAGCCAGGACAAGCTCAGGGGCAGGGCGGGTGACCCTCTGGTTGGGAATGTTGATCGAGACCCTGCTGCAAAGGGCTGAGCCTGTGGTGGAATCCCCATGCTTAGTCACATGTTCTAGCCTTTTGCTCCCTCACAGTGGTGAAGTCCATCTGTAGTCTAAGCACAGTCTCTCCTGAATCTATTTGTTGGGTTCCTCAGGATATGGAAAAACCACTTGCTCAGCGTCTCCTTGTAAATTCTGGGTTAGTGGTCACAAAGTAGCCACAAAGTGCCTTTAGGCTGTCCCTTTTTCTTCTGCTGCATGGAGCCTGTGAGGCTTGATTCTTGGGTCTGTGCATTCTGGCACTCCCAGCTGAGAGTTCCCAGTTTGTAGGGAACGCTCTCCCCTCCTCCTGGGCCTCCCTAGCTGTGGATCCTCTCCAGCATGCTCCCAGGGGCCCGCTGCCCAGCCAGCACCCTTGGATTGACCTGTCCCCTTCTCCTTGCAGCCTGGCTACTCAGTATTCCTCGTCCCTGGTCTCGCAGCCCTCTCGGGATGGTAAGAGCTTGCCCCATCTTGCCCAAAGAAGGGCAGCACGGACCTAGTGGGAGGGGAGAGGCTGAGGATCTTTCTGTGTGGGAGACTGGGGGAGCCACAGGTGGGGTGGCCAGTGTGAGTAGGGGCCCTGCCTGAGGCTCCTGTGCTCCCTCCTCCACCGCCTGCAGCCATGGTGACAAGCCGCCAGGTGCGCACCATTGTGGAGGAAGTTCAGGACGGCAAGGTGGTCTCCTCCCGCGAGCAGGTCCACCGCTCCACTCACTGAAGCCCCTTCCAGCATTGGAGGCCACGGGGCAGCCATCGCCTCCAGCTCCCAGCATGCTGCTGCCAGGTCCCGGGGCCTGCCTGGGCCCCACCCCGTGAGCTGCTTTCTCTCTGTATCTGCTTCCTGCAGCCCCTCATGGAGGGGCCTCTTGAGTTTGCCTCGTGACTGCAATTAAAGCTTTGCTGAAGTTCAATCCTTGAACTTGTGATCTGTTTATTGGCTTGGACAGTGTGGGCTGAGGGATTGGAGGAGGAGGAGAGTTCACTGAGCGTTCGGTATCGCTTGTCACCTGCCCACCTGTTCTGCCCACTCCATCCAGGCCCGGGGCTCCTGGGAAGATGAGAGGGGAGGAGGCGGAAGTGTTGAGGGTGGAGGCCCGGGATAACCTGCCAGGTTACGGAAATTTCTAAGAATTAGCCTCTGGGTCCTTGTGTTCTGTGGCTGGTCTCTGGGAGGGCCCCACAGACTTTCTGAAATTATAGAATGCTCCTTGCATTGGGCCAGGGTGGGTCCAAGGGCAGAAGGAGAGGGCCCGGGCAGGAGGCTTTCCAGAGTGGTCCAGAGCAGCACTACTGATGGAAGAGAGGGGTGGCAGCTGCACCGTCAGCCCAGGAAACCAGACTGGCTCTGCCCAGCTCAGCTGGGGGTGTGTGTGGGGCGGGGAGGCCACTGTGCATGTGAGCGTGGGGGGCGACCAGTTTGCTTTGGTGGCTTGGCAGCTGCTGGGTTGTTGGGGAAACGCTCTCAGCTGCTGTCTGGGCCTGTCTGGGAGGTGGAACCCATCGGCAGTCTGAAACACGACCACATTCCACCCAGCGGGCCTGTCGGGACCCTGGGACCCAGGGCTGGGCTTGGGATGGTGGGCAGGGCAGGGTGGAGCTGTGGGGCAGGGCCCATGGTCACCCTGGGAAGTCGCATCTTGGGGAGTCTGGAGAGGAAGGGTTGGAGGGGTCTTTCTTTGAGCACTGTCCTTTAGGTTTTTGTAGGGCCTGTGGCCCCTCACCCTTCCCTGAGGTCTCTTGGGGGTATTGAAGAGGTTGGGAGGGTGGAAATGAACCCGCCCCTCGCAGATACCCTCTTGCCACCAGGCTCCTCCCACGGCCCCCTACTTCCCCATCCTAGAGCTAAGCTCCTCGTTGCACACCTCAGCCCCGGATGTCACCTGTAGGAGGGAGGAAGAGAAAGATTTAGAAGAGAAGGCTGGGTTCCAAAAGGACCCAGGAGTGGGGGCAGGGCCAGAAAGCTGGCCAGATGGAGCCCTCGCCTCAGGAGTGCATCCCTAGGTGTCAGGGTTTCACAGAAGGGGAGTCCTTGGGAGAATGGGTGCACGTCTTGGTGAAGCCCCGTCAGCCTAGGCTGGAGTGAGGTGGGCATGACGACCTGGCTCCCTTGCTAAGCCCTGGCTTCCTTTGAGACCTGGACAAGTAACCCGAGGCTCAGGGAGTTCCTGAGTGGTTGGGGCTGGTGGGTTCGGGTCCAGATTCCAAGGCAGATGGGCGCTTCGTCCTTTCTGCCTCCCCAGCACCGGGACTGCCACGAGTGTGGGGTGGTGTGCGTGCGGTAAAGGAAAGCAACCTCAGGTGGGGGCCCACCCCATTTCCCCATCAGACCCAGCGTCCAGGCAGCCTGGCTGGGATGGCAGCTGCTTGGGAGGGCCTGTCACGATGACGTCCTGCCTTCTCCTCTTCTCCGTATTAGGTCATGGGAAAGCGTAGCTGGAGGGCCTGCCTGATTCACAGGTGACGGGCCTGAGACCAGAGACACGCACATGCACACGCAGACGCCCAGCGCGGGGGTTCGGAGAAATGAGGCAAAGTCCTGATGTTGGGAGGGGAGGGGGCCCGCAGCCACCTGGGAGCTGGCAGGTAGCCAAGGGTGATGAAAGCCCAGGGGAATGGAAACAGAGCAGCGAGCCTGTTGTAATCGCTACGCCCACTTGCCGGCCTATAAAGGAAGCGGGCGAGCCCCGGCAGTGACACGCACCTTGGCGCCTCTCTTCCTCCTGAGCCCTCCCGCTCTGTGCCCGCCACCCGCTGCCACCATGACCACCACCATCCGCCAGTTCACCTCCTCCAGCTCCATCAAGGGCTCCTCCGGCCTCGGGGGCGGCTCATCCCGCACCTCCTGCCGGCTGTCTGGCAGCCTGGGCGGCGGCTCCTGCAGGTTGGGGTCCGCCAGTGGCCTGGGCAGTGCCCTGGGGGGTGCCAACTACTCTAGTTGCTATAGCTTTGGCTCTGGCAGCAGCTATGGAGGCAGCTTTGGGGGTGTTGATGGGCTGCTGGCCGGAGGTGAGAAGGCCACCATGCAGAACCTCAACGACCGTCTGGCCTCCTACCTGGACAAGGTGCGGGCCCTGGAGGAGGCCAACACTGAGCTGGAGGTGAAGATCCGAGACTGGTACAAGAAGCAGGCCCCTGGGCCCGCCCCCGACTACAGCCACTACTACCACATCATCGAGGACCTGAAGAGCAAGGTAGGGCCTGCTGCAGGAGGGGCCCAGGGGAGCATGACCTCTCCCCATCTCCTGCAGAGGAAGGCCTGGAGTCTAGTCTGGGGCTGCCACCTGTGGGGAGTCGAGGGCTTGGTGTCCAAGAGCCTGTCTTGGGACCCTACGTGGCCCACATTGCCCTTTCCTGGGGCAGCAGTCTGGGCCATGGAGAAGCAGGCCTCCTGAGGCTCCTTGGAGCTTCAACTTTCTCCTCAGGCAGTGTCTAGTCTCCTCATGTGGCTGTGGGATAGGACGGGAGGTGCATGCGGAGGGCTGGGCCCCTGTGGGGCATCTGGACCTATGGGCATCTCTCTCCTTTGGAGCAGAGTCCAGAAGAGTCCAGAAGGAGCTGGTGTAATGGGATGGGGGTCTGATGGCACCTGCAGGGAGGAGAGGGAGGAGGGGAGGGATGATCTCAGCATGGGGATGACCTTTCATGGGCCTTATTTGGGGATTTCCTGGCTTCCCTGTCCCTCCAGACTGGGGCTCAGCAAACCCAGGAGGTGGGGCTGCCTGATGGAGCCCAGGTTAACACTTAGCAGGAGTAATGATTTGTGATTTGAAATCACTATTGGAGAGGGTTCCTCTAGCAACCTTTGGGGGGAGACCCTCAGGGGCACCATCTGGTCAGCTGTCAACAGGGGCATGCTCACATCCCCTCTTTGCTTTCTGGAATTCTGGGAGAGCTGAATGTCTGGGCTGAAGACATTCTCCCATTCTCCTCTGGTGCTCCCACCTTCCTAGCTGGTCACCTCCTCTGCCTTAGGGGCAAATCCAGCATGGGGGTTAGGGATGGGGTAGGGAAGGCAAGTTTTGGCTCATGAGAGTCCCTCTTGCCTGTCTCTTCCAACAATGATGCACACTGTAGGGGTGAGGCTGGTGGTAAGATGGGGTTCCTGAAAAGGCAGCTCATCCCGGCCCCCAGGCAGGGAGGCCTGCTTGGAATTGGGGGCTGGGCTGACTTGATTGCTTTCCCACCCCCCCAGATCCTCACAGCCACTGTGGACAATGCCAACATCCTGCTGCAGATCGACAATGCCCGTCTGGCTGCTGATGACTTCCGTACCAAGTAAGTAGCAGTCAGGAGGCTGGTGTAGGGAGAGCATGGGGCAAGCCTCCTCACGCCAGGAATCCCCTATTGCTAGGTCCAGAAACTGGGGTGCAGCAGTCCTAGGAGCTAAGAGGCCACACCTTAGTCCAGGATGAGAAATGCAGTGATGTCTGAGGGTCACTGGGCTTAGGCAGGTGATAGGAGAGGGAGGGGAGGAGGGAGGCAGAGAGAGAGTAAGAAGCAAGGGGGTCGGGTGAGTGTGGGGTCCTGCTCTGTGATGGTCCTAGGGCCACAGGCTGGACTCTGATTCCGCTCTACCCTCTCAAAAGCCCTTAGAGCCCTGGCAGAATGAAGGCAGGGGAGGGGCCAGGACCTTGTCCTGCAAGTCCAAGTAGCCTGCACTGAAGTCCCTGGTTACCATTGCAGGTTTGAGACGGAGCAGGCCCTGCGCCTGAGCGTGGAGGCCGACATCAACGGCCTGCGCAGGGTGCTGGACGAGCTGACCCTGGCCAGGGCTGACCTGGAGATGCAGATTGAGAATCTCAAGGAGGAGCTGGCCTACCTGAAGAAGAACCACGAGGAGGTGAGGTGGCAGGGGCAGTAGGTCAAAGAGGCTGAGGAGTGGGTGGCAGGGCCCTGGGGCTGGGCTGCGGTTGAGGCAGTGGGAGAGGGCAGAGCAGGCCCGCTGGGTTAGTCACCCTACAGGGCTGCCCTGTCTGAAGAGCCCTGATCCCTGTGGTCCACAGGGCAGCCTCCCCCATGTACCACACTGCCTTTCTGCATCCAGGGAAACTCCTGGACCCACCAGGGCCTCCCTCACAATGACAGCAGATGAGTGGGGAGGTTGAATCTTGCCTCAGTTTAAACCCTCAAAACTGTACACGAATACATTTGGAAGTTGGAGGAGGAAATTTGGGGGGCACAGGCCTAAGAATTAGATTTTTGTCTTTGGAGAGCCCTCAGTCTAACGAGGGAGGCACAATATAATGATGGAGGCAAGCCCCAGAGTGAGCAGGGGAATAGAAATCCCTAGCAGGGTCTGAGGAAAGAAGCCGGGCAGAACGGAAGACGGGTGGGTGGGAGCAGGGAGTGGACAGACCCAGATGAAGGGTGTGGGGAGTCTTGGGAGTGGGGACCTCAAACAGGCTTGGATACTCATGCCACATCCCTCTGTCCACAGGAGATGAACTCCCTGCGAGGCCAGGTGGGCGGTGAGATCAATGTGGAGATGGACGCAGCTCCTGGTGTGGACCTGAGCCGGATCCTGTCCGAGATGCGCGACCAGTACGAGAAGATGGCAGAGAAGAACCGCAAGGATGCCGAGGACTGGTTCTTCAGCAAGGTGGGGCCGCTGCAGGCCAGATGGGGTGCAGGGGCATGAGCCCCAACAGTAACTCACTGCCTGGCACCTTAGGGCTGCCCCATCCTCAGTGAGGGGCCAGGATGCAGGGGATCAGGGTCACCCACTGCACCAACACACCTGGAACTTGGCAAAAGCTGGGGCCTGAGGGATGAGTGGGGAGGAGGGGAGTCTCCAAGGAAGAAAGGCAGAGGGAGTTTATCTAAGGAGTCGGGATCTACACAGGGGCCGGGCTACATGTCCTGGCTGGTTCTCAAGTTTCCTGTTCTCTGCCTCCCACTTGAGGGGATTAACCAGAAGAATTCAACATCTCAAAGCCCATTTCCTGGGCTTCAGGAAGTGGGAAGCTGGTGAGAAGGCACAGCTCCCAACAGTTTGGGAGGAGGCCAGAGGTTCAGGGAAGGTCAGAAAGGTGGCCGTGGCCTTAGGGAGTGAGAAGAGCTAGGTGCCTGTCTGAACCTGGGCTGAGCATATGGAGGCCAGAGGAGTCATCTGATTTGGAGAAGGGAACCCAGGCTCATCTGCTCTGTCCCATGTCCTGTCCGTAGACAGAGGAGCTGAACCGCGAGGTGGCCACCAACAGCGAGCTGGTGCAGAGCGGCAAGAGCGAGATCTCCGAGCTCCGGCGCACCATGCAAGCCTTGGAGATTGAACTGCAGTCCCAGCTCAGCATGGTAGGAATGCTGCTCTGTGTGTGTGTGTGGGGGGGGGGTGGGCCCGGTGCTGGGGAGGGGGCACTGTCACCCTCACTGAGCCCTGCTTCCCCCATTTCCTGTAGAAAGCATCCCTGGAGGGCAGCCTGGCAGAGACAGAGAACCGCTACTGCGTGCAGCTGTCCCAGATCCAGGGGCTGATTGGCAGCGTGGAGGAGCAGCTGGCACAGCTGCGCTGCGAGATGGAGCAGCAAAACCAGGAGTACAAGATCCTGCTGGACGTGAAGACGCGGCTGGAGCAGGAGATCGCCACCTACCGCCGCCTGCTGGAGGGCGAGGATGCCCAGTGCGTGGGGGCCGGGACCAGGGCTGGGGGCCTCGGGGCAGGGGTTGGACTCTCAGACCTACATCTAATCTCCTCCCTGTCTGTTTTTTTTGCAGCCTGACTCAGTACAAGCCAAAAGAACGTAAGGACCTTGACGGCTGGGGGCTGGGGGTGGGCAGGGGGCAGGAAACCCAGCTGCATGTTGACAGGGTCCCCAAGGAGCTCCTCATTGATGACTGGGGGTGATTCTGTTAGGACTCAGAGTTGATGTTCAGGGAAGGATCAAATAAGAGGCCCTGGCTGTTCTGAGGAGGGGCGGGGCAGGGAACTGGTCCTTGCCCTGGAGTCTGATGGAGAGACATGGTCCCCGCTGTGGAGACTCACCTGATGGGAATAGAGAGACAGGGTCTCATGAGCTTTGCTCTTGAGACCTGACAGGTGAACAAAAACCAGTCCTGTCTCTGGGGACTCTAGCCTAGCAGGAGATAGGGATGTGGACTTGTCCTCCAGATCCCAGACTAATGGGAAAACAGATCCTAGCCCTGGGTTTGTGGTCTAATGGGGGTGATGGGAACCTGGATTTTGTCTCGATGGGGCAGCTGGAGGCATAATCCCTTGTTAGAGACTGCAGAGAAATGGAGATAGAACCCCTTTCACGTAGCATCCGGTCTACATGGCCCTTCTCTTGCAGAAGGATACAGCGTGTCAGAATCAAATAACCCGTCCAGGGAACAAAGACAGGCATGGGATCACCAGGAAGGGACGGGATGGAACGGAGGTGTTGGCAAGGGCAGGAAGGGCACGTGTGCCATGCGATGTTGAGGGGCCAGCACAGACATTGGCAGCAGCTGGGAGGGGACCAGGGGAGGGAGCTGGCTGCCATGCAGGGGCCAGAGGCTGAGTGGAGCTCTAAGTGCCTGTTCCTCCTGCAGCCGTGACCACCCGACAGGTGCGCACCATTGTGGAAGAGGTCCAGGATGGCAAGGTCATCTCCTCCCGCGAGCAGGTCCACCAGACCACCCGCTGAGGACTCGGCCCCTCCTGGCCAGCCCCCCGTGTGTCAGGGGGGTGGCTGTCCCACAGCCTCCAGCCACTCTAGCCTCAGTGCTTTGCTTCAGCCCCTTTCCCACACTGTCCCCCCTGATTCCAATAAAGCTCGTTGACCCAGAGGCAAACTGTGTGCTTGTCTTGGCTACTGAAGTGGGTGCAAATGACACAGGGTGGACTGGAAGGGAACAGAGGGGAGGGGACGCAATCCTCAAACCCCCACCGTTGTTGATGTGCAGGTCAGGGGTCAGCTTGGACCAGGTAGAGAGGAAGTCTGGGGAGAGTTTGGGGTTGCTTTGCTGCTTCCTGAGTCATCTCCCCCTGGTCATCTGGAGAATAGTCCGAGTCCAGCCAGACATGGGGTGGGGTCAGTGAATCAGGGTGGGCCTAGGTGGCCTCCTGGGTAGCTCTGTGACCTTGAGCATTGGTATAGTCTCTTCCCCTCACTGAGCCTCATTTCTCATCCATAAATGGACAGATCTCAGGTGCAGGACTGAATCCCAAGGATGACTCATCCAATCCTTGCTCCTCCCCTGAGAGGGGGCAGGAGGTGGGCGAGAACTGGGAGAGGTCCGGAGGTTGGGCAGGTGGGGGAGGCAGGCTGGGGTGAGGGCCCAGGTTTCCGTGGGAGTTTCAGGAAACCCCCAAGAGGGGCTCCCGTGGTCCCACCCAGGAATAGGGGCTGGCAGGCTTGTGTTCCTGGGAAGGCTGTGGCCCTAGACTGTGTGGGAGAGAGGGCGGGGCCCCTCTGGGGATGTCTCAGACGGCCAGCTAGCTCAGGGTGAGGCAAGGTGGGGGACTCCGCAGGGTGGCTGTGCCCAGGGGACAGGGCCCTTCTCCCTGGCCATCAGGCCCCCCTTGGTTTCCTGCCTGGGGTGGGAGTGTCATGAAGGAGCGGGGGAAACTGCCTGGTGGGGAAGGGGAGGAGGGACAGTCCTGCCCCCGCCACTCCCGGGGCACTCTGAGCACCAGCCCTGGTTCATTCGGGTGGCAGGCGAGTGGCAGGTGTGGGAAATAATGAGGAAACACCTGCAAGTCTGAGGAAACACTTGGGTCTTCCTTCGAGTAAATCCGGAAGCCACTGGGTGGGGCGCTGCCTTCCCCACCCCAGTTCACTGCAGGTGGAAGGGGGGTGGGTCTCAGCTTCTGCAGGATCAGACCAGGGTCCTGCAGTATCTTCTAGTGCCCCGAGGTGAGGGTGGGAACCCAGGGACGTGGACAGGAGCATCCAGAGCCCCTTGAGGCCTGGCATGGTGGGGGCTTGGGACCAGCAGAGATGGGACAAGCAGGTGGGGGCAATGGCCAGAACAATGGTCACTGGGATGTGGGGACTTTGGGTGGTGGCAGGTCATCTCTGGACCTTAGAAGCTGCAGTGTAAAATGAGGGATGAGAGGAGCTGCTAATGGCCTTTCTAGCCTGACACCCCTGGACTGGCTGGAGCCTGGGGATGAGGTCACGGGGGCACCTGCAGGACCAAAACCAGGCAGGCTCTTCTCCATCACAGCTGATGCCTCTCTGCTGCCTAGAAGCAATGACAATATGGCTCCGATGGGGGCAGGCGGGAGGCCCACTCCCCCAGTCCCCGCTGTACTTGTGACCACAACCAGAAGAACCAGCCCTGGGCTGTGGATGGCTCATCCTGGAGGGTGAGCTCATTTATCTGAACCAGTCCCAGGAAGTGGGGAGAGTCTTGGGAAAGGCACCCCATTGTATGGATGGGGACACTGAGGCTCCCAGGAGCAGTGACTCAGTCCTTCTTCTGGAGCCTGGTGTGTCTGGGGTGGAGCAGGGCGTGGGAGGGGCCCATTCTGTGCTGGGAAGAGGTGCCCAGCCTCACTGGCTCTCAGACAGTGCTGTCCCTCTTCTGGAGACTCTAGGGATCCACTCTTCCTGATGGGGTGGATGAGAAGGGGCCAGAGTGCAGGGAGGACTGGTGACAGCTCTGGCTGGGGTCTCTGCTGGGGTCTAAGTCCCTCCCCACAAATGGAGGAGGTGGGTGGCGGGGGTGGAGTACCCCCGTGTGCAGAGAGTGAGTGCAGAGCCAGCAGAGACAGTGGCTGTCATGTCGAGGGGGCCCCCAAGGAATGGTGTGGGGAAATTTGGTGACTTTATCTGGGCACCCCAAACAAGCTCAGGCTGCTGGGTTCATGCGACTGACCCTGGATTGGGGACCTGGTGTTGGTACTACATGGAGAGGGCTCACCATTCACCCACGCCCACCCTGCTGGCACCCCTGACCACGGCGGTGGTCTGTGATTGCCCTTGGAGTAGCCGCACCCACTCTCCCATGACAACACACACCTGATTCCCAGGCCACGCCCATGCCAGCGGAAGCCAGACTGGGACTCTTCCTCTATCATGCTGATGCCATGGCAGGCGCTGACCTGGCATGTGGCCTGCGGGAGGGAGGACGAGGTGGGCAACATTGCCCACGACGGTGCCTGGCTCTGCACCTGGCTCCCCACTGAGTCCAGGGAAGGAGAGGACACTGGCCTTGGCTCAGAGGGACAGTCTTCTCTGAGAGGCCCTAACTTAGGGGTGGCAAGCAGTGCACAGCGGCAGGCCTGTGGGTCTCTTGGGGAGTGGAGGGGAGCAGAGGGACCAGAGTCAGGGCCATTCCACCCCAGGCACAAAGGAGGCAGATGTGAGCTTGATAGGACCTCAGGCTCCCTGAAGGCCCCTTGTTTGTGACCAGTGTGAGGGGATGTGACGGTTCTGTCCTCACATGGTGGGCATGTTACATGCAGGAGGGGAAAGGACCACCGAAGTCCTCCTGACTCTGGAACCAGGCGCAGAGCCAGGGTCTGGACCCAGACATTTGCTCACCCCGAGGGACCTTGCCCCCTCTTTTCCCTTGTACCCATCATGACTCGACCACACAGTCATGGCACTGTCTTTACCACCCTCTCTCACACACCAGATTGTATATTCTGAGGGCTTCTCTGTCTTGTTCTTTGAATCTGAGAGCCTGGCACATGGTGGGTACTTCACAGTCACCTGTTGAATAAATGCATTGGTGGCCACAGTCTGCCAGGGCTTTATTTATTTCCCTTCTTCTCCTCTGACATGCCTGTACGGTATTGCCGTTAACCCCATTTCCCAGAGAAGGAAACCGAGGCTCAGAGAGGCTGGAGGGCTTGCCAGTCTCTGCTCTGCTTGCCCCAACTCCAGGCTGCTCTGTCCTGGCCCAGTGGGGCTCTGAAGCCCGTGGCTCTGGTCTGCCCCCCAGGGGCTGGGCGTGTGCAGCCCCCCATCCTCCGCCTCCCTGCGCTCACCTCCCAGCACCCTGGACTGCCTTCTGCCTCCCCAGCATGGGAATCTCCTGGGGAGCTTGTAAAATAGTCCCAGGACCAGGCTTGTCCCGGCAATGCTAATGGAGGGGTTGGAGCAGGGGCCGGAATCTGCACAGGGATTCTGATGATCTTGACAAGCTGAGGCGTGGCATTGGCCAATGATGTTTCCTGGCCAACTCAAGAGTGACGTGACCTCATCCTGGCAGGAGTGGGGCTAAGGCTGGAGGGAAAAGAGGGGTGCCTAGATCTGGCAGGAGTCTGTATTCTGTGCCCCCCAGGCTGAGAGGTCCCGGCCTTGACCAGGTTGGGGCAGGTGTGCATTGCTGGCATGGAAGAATTGTCCCAACTCCTCTGCCAGCCTGGTTCCTCCCAAGCCCAGCTGCAGCCTCTCCATGCAAGGACCCGTCAGAGGGTCCAGAAGAGGAGGGCAGCTCCCTCCTGTACAGAGGCTTGGGGGGTAACCCTCCTGAGCTGCTTCCTGTAATGGGGCATGACTGGGGGCCAAGTACCCCAGGATTTCCTACCACGAGTGCTGTATTCCTGGCTCTAGTTCTCTCTCCAGGGATGAGTGACAAGTTCTTCTAAGGTTGGAGACTAGCAGGGTGCACAGTGGACACATTATCTGTGGTGTTGGCTGAGTGGCTGGACGGGTCAGTGAGCAACTTCCTGCAGCTTCACGGCTCACACAGACCCCCAGACCTTTAGTGGTGCACCTGTGTGGGATCTCCCTGACTCCTCCTGGAATGGACACCAGTGTGTGTGTGTGTGTGTCTGAGTGTGCAAACACACACTGGGGGCAGAGGATGAAGAGGTCCCTGAGACCCCAGGGTGAGGGCCGGAGCTGGATCCCAGTCTTGCTTCTCCACTTCAATGCTGTTCAATCCTGGGCAAGTCTTTCACTCTCTCTGGTTGGGGTTTGGTGGCCCTTAACGGCCAATTCTAGTCCCCAGGGTGAAGTCTGTGGTTGAACTCCAGGCCTATCCTGAGACCTGGACACTGTACTTTTTGTCCCTGATTCTGGGGTCCCCTTTGCCCATATTTTGGGTTAGAGGTAGGGAGTTTCAGGTTCTTTCTTCCCAGGTCCATCCCCAAAAGTGTGTGCATCAGCTCTGCTCATACCTGAGCTGATGGCCCATGAGCCTGAATGAGATGTGGCAATAACCCTATGTCTCAGCCCTGGTCATGCTGAGACAGAATTTCCTGCCCCAGCTGAGTTCAGGCACAGGCAGGCCTCTCTGGTTTCCTCTCACCCCAACAGAACAGGGACAGTGGCCAGTATCATGGGTCACCCCCAGCACCCAATGAGGCCTCTGTCTTTTGGTCCAGATCCCCAACCCTTGCTCCATCTTTCAGTGCAGGGCCAGGCTCTCGGGTGAAGGTTATGCCCACCGTGGGCAGAGATTATACCAGGCACTGCTGGAAGGTGGGTGGAAATTGACCTTACTTGGCCCCTACCTGCAGGGCATTGTGGGAGCTCGGAGAGTTTCTGTTCCAAGGCTTAAAGCAGAGAACTTTAGGTGAATCCCCTCCTCTCTCTGGTTCTCCATCAGTCCTCCTAACTTTACAGGATTAATTTGAGGATCAGGAAAATGATACAAATTTAAGAAGCTCAGAGAGAGTGGTTCAGGATGGTAGACAGGGCACAGGTTGGGGGAGCTGACTGGCAAGGGCTCAGATCTTAGCCCCTGTTGACTGATGACTTAGGAAGCCCACTCACCCTCCTGTGTCCCAGCTCCCTTGACTGTGGACTAAAGCAGGAGACCACCTCAGGCCTGCCTCACAGAACCAGATATAGCAGTACCTGCAGGGGCAGGGGACTGGAGATTCTTAGTGTCCTCCTCCCCTCCCCCCCTGAATGAACAAAGCTTCCAAACCCAGCCTGGGATCTGTGGACAGGAGGGAAAGTTGTTGGGAACTGGTCCCTGGGCAGGACGGTTTCCCTGTGGGGACTCTGAGGTCATGGAAGGGCCAGGAGTCACATAAAAATTAGTGGCAGGACAGGGAGTTTCTCCTACTACAGTCTACAGGTGGGTGCCCCTGATTAGGCGAGGGCAGTATGTAAAGGCAAGGAGCATGGGCTAAGTTGGGGTGCTCATTAGGCGGGAGTGTGGGGTGCCTGTGCCTAAGCCTGGGTGCCACATTTGAGAGGCGGACACCAGGGGAAGCTGGCTGCAAAGGAGGGATGGAGAGGCTAAGTAAAGCCCCAGGACTGGCCCCTGGGGCAGGGACAACGGGGTCTTCCATGCATGCTCCTTTGTGGCTGGTGGTGTGTCTTCCCCTTGTACAGATGGGAAAGCTGAGGCCCTGGGACCAGAGGACATGCCTCTGCAGGCTGTGAAGGGCGGCACAGTAATGCAGCTGTGCAGTGGGCACTGTTTCCATGGCAGCCGCAGAATCAGGCTAGAGCCAATGGGGAAAGAGAGTCCTAGGATTTTTAGAAATAGAAAAACTTCCCCAGTCTTGCAGCCCAGTCTTGGAAAAACAGGTTCAGGGAACGGAGGTGAGGGTCCTCAGGTCACATAGTGAGACTAACAGAATGCCACCAAGAACCCAGCTCTGTTCCAGAGCCTGGCTTGTAAAACCCCACAGCTGCATCCCAAGACAGCCTGGGGGGAGGGCATCGCTGAGGCCTCTTTCAATCAAGGCACTCACTGTGGGGCAGGGAGTCCTTCTGTTGGCCTGACTCACTGCCTGGGGACGCGACTGCCACAAAGCAGTCTGCACCAAGGCCCCGCTGTCCCCTGGGGCTCTAGGAATGGGAGCCGACTCCTGGCCGCCCAGCCTGAGTCACTCCCAACTCCAGGTTGTGTGTGTTTTTCACTTGGCCCCACACCCCCAGAGTTGGGTGGGAACCCCGAGATGGCTCTGCACACAGTGGAGTGAGTCCACCCTGGGCTGAATAATCTGGAGTGGGGAGTCAGATGGGACTGGAGTGACGAAATCCGAGGGGAGCCTGGAGTCAGCAGTTGGAGGGCCACGCCTTCCCCAGGTGCATATAAAGGATCCCCGGGATTGAGACAGCCACAGCATCCTCTCAGCCTCCCTGAGCACCCTCTCTCCTCTCTGCCAACCAGCTCGCTCACTCACCTCCTCCTTGGCACCATGACCTCCTGCAGCCGCCAGTTCACCTCCTCCAGCTCCATGAAGGGCTCCTGTGGCATTGGTGGTGGCTCCAGCCGCATCTCCTCTGTCCTGGCCGGAGGATCCTGCCGGGCTCCCAGCACCTATGGGGGCCTGTCAGTCACCTCCTCCCGCTTCTCCTCTGGGGGAGCCTGCGGGATGGGGGGTGGCTATGGTGGTGGCTTCAGCAGCAGCAGCAGCTTTGGTGGGGCCCTAGGTAGTGGCTTTGGTGGAGGATATGGTGGTGGTGCTGGTTTTGGTGGTGGCTTTGGTGGTGGGTTTGGTGCTGGTTTTGGTGGTGGTGATGGTGGCTTCTTCTCTGGCAATGAGAAGATCACCATGCAGAACCTCAACGACCGCCTGGCCTCCTACCTGGACAAGGTGCGGGCCCTGGAGGAGGCCAACACCGACCTGGAGGTGAAGATCCGAGACTGGTACCAGAGGCAGCGGCCCTCTGAGACCAAAGACTACAGCCCCTACTTTAGGACCATCGAGGACCTGAGGAACAAGGTGGGTGACTGATGGTTGGAGCACTGAGAGAGACTAGGGCTGCAGTGGCCTTGAGTAAATTGCTTTCTGGCAATTCCATTTACAAACAGGGAGACAGAGGTACGTTTGTAGTGGCCAGATAACTGGTGGTGGAGGGTTCCTTTTCAGCCTCTCCATGTCTCATCTGGGTCTGGAACTCTAAATCTCCATGCAAGGGTTCATTACACTACAAGCTCAGTTTCTCAGTTTTGGGTCCAAGATAGGGTTGGTGGGAGATGTGGGCGCATCCCTTGGGCCAAGTGGAGAGGTGTCTTAGCCTGGTTGGGGAATATAGGGCCTGCCCTGCCAGGCATCTGACCCTCCGGTTTAGGGAGGCTTCTTTTGCTCCTCTCTGCCCTTCACCCTTGAGCAGCAGGATCCTTGACTAACCAGACCTCCTGTCCTGTCATCCCCATTCCAGATCATTACAGCCACCTTGGAGAATGCCCAGCCCATTCTGCAGATTGACAATGCCAGGCTGGCAGCCGATGACTTCAGGACCAAGTGAGCATCCATCATGATGGGCTGAGGGCAGAGGACAGGGCACAAAGAAGTAGGGCTATCCATCCAGACCTCAATCCTTGGAAGCCTCAAGGATGGGACCTGAGGCTCTGACTTCTGTCTTGCCAGGTATGAGCATGAGCTGGCCCTGCGCCAGACTGTGGAGGCCGATGTCAATGGCCTGCGCAGGGTGCTGGACGAGCTGACCCTGGCCAGAGCCGACCTGGAGATGCAGATTGAAAGCCTCAAGGAGGAGCTGGCCTACCTGAAGAAGAACCACGAGGAGGTGAGGTCTTAGCTGGCTTTGGGGTTAATAGACTGAGTGCGTGGTGTTGCTGGGTCTGCCTAGGGACAGGAGAGGGGTCAGCTGATCTGACACCCCCTTCTATTCCTTCCTAGGAGATGCTTGCCCTTCGGGGTCAGACTGGTGGGGATGTCAATGTGGAGATGGACGCGGCTCCTGGTGTGGACCTGAGTCGCATCCTGAATGAGATGCGTGACCAGTATGAGCAGATGGCCGAGAAGAACCGCAGAGATGCTGAGGCCTGGTTCTTGAGCAAGGTAAGGCTTGGGTCCTCTGCACTTCTGCAGGACTTCCTAGCTGGGGAGGCTTAGGAGAGCCTCACGCCTTTTGCTCCTGTCTCCTATCTCAGACTGAGGAGCTGAACAAGGAAGTAGCCTCTAACAGCGAGCTGATACAGAGCGGCCGCAGTGAGGTGACTGAGCTCCGCAGAGTGTTCCAGGGCCTGGAGATCGAGCTGCAGTCCCAGCTCAGCATGGTATGAAGGATGCAGCCCCACTGCAAGCCCCCAAGTCACCAGCAGTGGCCACCCCCCCCCCCCAACACTGCCACAATCCCATCCTGCATTTCTTTCCCCAGGGGTGGAAATGGAGCCATCATAGTGCCCATTGTAGAGATGGAGAACTTAAGGCCTGGAAAGGTGGAATACGTCTTTTCCATGTTATCTGATCCAATCAGTAATCCCAGCTGGAGTTGAAATCCATGCATCTCTCAGGAAACATGCCCAGAGACCTGGAGGCACAGGTGTGAATGCCTCTGTTGACTTTCTTGTCCAATCTCCACTTACAGAAAGCATCCCTGGAGAACAGCCTGGAGGAGACCAAAGGCCGCTACTGCATGCAGCTGTCCCAGATCCAGGGGCTGATTGGCAATGTGGAGGAGCAGCTGGCACAGCTGCGCTGCGAGATGGAGCAGCAGAGCCAGGAGTACAAGATCCTGCTGGACGTGAAGACGCGGCTGGAGCAGGAGATCGCCACCTACCGCGGCCTGCTGGAGGGCGAGGATGCCCAGTGAGTGGGACCCCAGTGTCGCCTCACAGTCCCTCAGCCCCCTGCTGTCTCCAGCACATCTAATGCTCCCGTTCTTTCCCCCACAGCCTGTCATCCTCGCAGCACTCATCTGGCCAATCCTATTCTTCCCGGGATGGTAAGATTCCTGGGGCTCCTAGGCACTGTGGCCAACCAAGCCCTTCTCCACAGAGCCCCTGGGTCTGCCCAGCAACCTGCTCAGCTCCCAGAACTCTTCTCACCTCTTCTCCTCTCCTCTCTCCTGCAGTCTTCTCCTCATCCTCTCGCCAGACCCGGCCCATCCTCAAGGAACAGAGCTCTTCCAGCTTCAGCCAGAGCCAGAGCCAGAGCCAGAGCCAGAGCCAGAGCTCCAGGAACTGATGTGCCTCCACCAGACATCCTGCCACCTGCAGGCCTCGCCTCCTGGAGGCCTGGGCCAGGACCCTTTTCTTCCAGCGCGGCTCCAGCTGTCTCCCTTTTCCCTGTGCTGGTGGTGGGCTAATAAAGCTGACTTTCTGGTTGATGCAAACCTGTGTGATCTCTGTGCTTGAACTGATGGGAGGGAAGTTGAAGGTTTCTCCCAGGGAAGCTCCTGGGGTCCCATCCCCTGAGGGGTGCAGGAAACATCATGTCTCAGAAGAGCTGGAAGGGTCTTTCTAGAAGAGCTCCATGCCATGAGGGAGGGTGGGTGGGGAGGGAGGAAGGGAGGCTGTTCACAGGTGTGGATGGTCTCCTTTGAGGCCTTCCACAGAAGTTCCTTCACTGTCCTCCCTAACAGCCTTGTGAGACTGTTGTGGTCGGGTTCATTTTGGGGTTGACAACCCCTGGGATTCAGGGAGGTTAAGGAACTTGCATAAAACCATACAGACATGAAGTGACATTTGGAGTTCGAACTCAAGCGTACATGGCTACAAAGTCCATATCTTTCTTTCAACATCACTTTACCTTTTTAGGTATTTAACCCCAAAGACTCCAAAGCTTGAGCTCTTAGCTCCACAATTTGTCTCCCAGTATTGCACATGGTGACTTTTGTGTTGGAGTGTGGAAGGGAGAACCTTCTGTCTTGGGGATTGTATCCATGGCCAGAGCTGAAACCTTCCCTCTCCCAGCCTGCTCCTCCTTCCTACCCCATCAACACCTTCCTCTTCCTTATTGTTCTTAGTTGTCAACTGAGTGCTGATGAGTTCTCTAGGCAACATTGGCCACCATGTCTTCCTCTTCCCCATGGCCACCACCACATTCATCGCTTCTCCTTCTCTCCCTGGGGCTTCTTGCTGTCCATCTCTCCCAATCCTGATTTCTACCCAAAGACCTTTCTCACAAGAACATGGTCAAGCTCAGGATTGAGGATATAATCAGGACTCCCCAACTTAACAACCGTGATAGTTCCCTTTTCCTCTAGGACTCAGCTCTTCAGTCTGTCCTGCTGCCCCTCCCTGCCCCGTGTCCATGAGTCACCCCTTCCTGACTAATTGCATGGCCCACACCTCTCAATCACTGTTCCTTCTTCCTGATGCCTTCCCTAGTTTATAAAATTTTAAGTAAAAAAACAAAGTTACATATGTAAAACATCTGAATACTTTTTTTTGTGTGTGAGAAAAAGAACCATTTCCAAGTGGACTCCGTTCCTGCTTTCCTATTTCCCACTTTCCTATATACCACTTTCTTTTGGTATTTACCTCCTTATTTCTAAATGATAGGAGTATCCTGCCATTTCTAAATTTTTCAACTGTAGTTTTTAATCACTTGGTTTCCTATGAAGGATGAAGGATGAGGATTTAGTTCTCATATATGGCATTGTCCGCTCCCCCCCCACAACTTCTTCCTTACTTCTCTTCTTCCCACCTCTTAAAATATTAATATTTTTAATTAGTTAAATGTTTAATGTTTACATTATTATGACTACTTATATATTATTCATAGTCAAAGCATGTTTTGTACTATATTAAATTTCCTTGAAATAAATGTATGTTTTTTAAATTTGCTTGGGTTTTCTATGTACCTATCATTCATTTGTCCTCTAACTCAGAGCTGGAAGTATGTCTCCTCTTCATGCATGTTCCATTAATGTCAGTTTCTTGAAGATGTTTCTCCTGGAGTTCTGTCCTCCTGCTCTAGTCTTTTCTGAGTGCTAACCTGCTCCCCAACTATCATCCTAGAATCTCTTCACTATCATCCTGGGCATCCCTTATTTTTTCTATATCCATTGTTTTCTGAATCCCATATCTCCCTGTTTCTCTCCTCCCTTCTTAATTTTAGCGAAGTGTATTTCTAGCAGTTTCCCAAGGATTTATAGACACTGAGTTTTTTTGAGAACATCATGTGTAAAAGTTCTCATGTCTATCCTAGGGATCTACCTTCACTCTTGCGGGATAGTTTGGCTGGGTATGGAATTCTAGGTTGGACATCATTTTCCCTTAGCATTGGAGGGTATTGTTTCACTGCATCTTGGCTTCTGATATTCCCTTTTTTTTTTTTTTTTTCTTCCCGGTCCTGGGGATCAAACCCAGGGCCTTGTGCTTGCAAGGCAAGCACTTTACCAACCAAGCTATGTCCCCAGCCCCTGATATTCCTATTGAAAAGCCTTATGCCATTTTGATTGTATATCCTTTGTACTATCCTCTTCCTACTTTTCCTCCTAGATGCTTTACAATTCTTCTCTTTCTTTCTAGTAGGATGGGTGTCTTGATGCAATTTTGTCTTCATCCATTGGATTGGGCATTAGCAGAAGTTTCCACTGTTGGGACTCAAATTCTTTAGTTCTGATATTTTCTTATTTCATTATTTCCTCCCTCCACCTCCTCTCTTTTGGAGGCTCTTCTCTTTCTGTGTATTTCATTCTATTTTTCATTTAACTTGTCTTTTTTCTACTTTCTGAGAAATTTCAATATCTTTGCCATCTAAAACTAGTATTTAGAGTTAAAAAAAAAACCTGCTACTTTTAAATATTACATGACTTTGGGTTTTTTTTTTTCAATAGTCTCTTGTTCTTATGTTAGAATGGAATGTTTTTGCCTCTCTCTTTTTGAGCCTATTACTCATGATACCTACAAATCTTTTATTTCTGTTATTTTCTCAGTTTCCTCTGAGTCTCTTTTCCCCTTTTTGTCTTGTGTTCATCTTTCATGCCAGAAGCTCTCCTTAAATGTCTGGTGGACCTTGGCAATTGCTCATATTTAAGAGCACGTCACAAAGAAACTGTCTAGAGTGTGTATACATGTATGTATGTACAGCAGGGGTTTTGTGCCTGATTGGTCTCAGTATGGAATAGTCTGGTGGGGAATAAGGTATTTCATTGGAGGACCTCAAACATCAGTATCTGTAAGGCCTTTTATCTTGGGTGGGATCTTCTTTGGAAATGATGCCTCTAATTTCCTGTCTGGATTGTAAAAACTACCAACTTTCTGGAAGCTGTGTGAGAAAGGGGGCATTCTGGGGAGGTGTCAGTCTCAGTTAATCTGCCAACTGAAGATTTCAGGGTCTTACCTCTGTCCTTGGCCCTGCTTGGTCTCTCCTGGCTGAAGGAGGAGTGGTTGGTATCTTATAGGTGGGAGGTGGAAAGAACTATGGAGACCTCCCTGCTTTTGAGAGAGACCCCTGACCCCTTTTCCTGTTTCTAGCCCACCAGACCCCATTTTCAGAGGCCTATTCTGAAAATAGGCCTCTTGGACCAGTGACTTCCCATTGTTCTGATGGTTCTATTTGATTCTTGACCTCTCCCTGGGTAAGCACTGAGTTTTCTTTGTGTCTTTCAGATTGCAACATTTTGTTGCTATGAACTCCTTCCTGCTGTTCGTCCATACAGATTTTATTTGGTTACCGTAATTTTAGTGGTGCTTAGGAGGTGAAGATAAGTCATCACTTTAGCCTCTAGATTAACCCCCAGTCCCTGCTTTCCATGGCAAAATCATATTTATCCTTTAAAGTTGCTGAGCCTGATTCATTACTTTATAATGTGTAATCACTGTTAGTGTTCAGTAAGCGTCTCTCCCTTTTTAGGTTCATCAGCTCTGTTCCCCAGATCATAGGGTGAACCTATGACTCAGAAGAACTCAAAACCCCAATATGCAAAGGTAAACACTGGTAACAAGTTTCTTGTTCACACACACACACACACACACACACACACACACACACACAAACATACACGTACACATGAACTATGCTTATGTATACATATTACAATTCTAACTACAATTACACTGAATGTCCATATCATTTTGCATTCTTTTTATTTTGTGCTGAGGACAGAACCTAGGGCCTGTGCATGCTAGCCAAGTGCTCTATCACTGAGTAGCACTCTTGACATTGATTTTTATTAGTATTATAAGGAAAACATTTTCCTATATTATTAAAAGCATATCTATTTCTAATGTTTTCACTATTTGCTGTTGCCATTGAAAATAGCACAGCAACAAACATCTTTCTACACAACATTTTACCAATATTTTGGATTACTTCCTTAGGCTAGATTCACAGGAGTATAATTACTTAGTGAGTAGGTACAACTGTTTTAATCTTGATTGGTATTGCCAAATTGATTTTAAAAGAGGTTGTGCTAATTTGCAAGCAGGAAATGGGAATTTCAAAACATTTGCACTGACTGAGATTGTCTTTTAAGTACTTCTTTTGTAAGTTGATTCATCTGTCCCTTATGGAAGGCCCTTCCACAGGGACATAGACAGTCCAGGGTTACTACACATCTTCAGAACTGATACACATGTTCATGAGTTGATCAGTAGCAAGATGTTAGAACACCCTCTACCTGGGTGTGGTGGTTGTTTTAAACAAGTTACCTGTGCCTCTGTCTTCAGAATGCACACATGTGGACCCTTGGGAAATCCATCAGAAAGGTCCCTACTTGACAGATGAGGAAACTGAGGTCTGTGTTTGTCAGGTTTGTATTACTATAATGAAATTCCTGAGGCTGGGTCTGAAAAAAGGTTTATTTTGACTTATGGCTCTTGAGGTTCAAAGTAGTAGGTGGGGGTGGGTGGGCATTGGTTTGGCCTCTGGTAATGGGCCTTCTTGCTGGCAGAGTCCCAAGGTAGCACAAGGCATCACTTGGCAAGGGACAGTGAGTGCATATGCCTACGCCTATGTGTCTAGTCTGTCCTTCTTCTTGTCATGGGGGCTCTATCTTAATGATCTTATCTAAACCTCCAAAGATGCTACATATCTCCCATACCATAGTTGATTAAGTGTATAGCCTCTCGATACCATTAACCTATGACTTTGGGGACTGAACTCCTGTCTGAGTTGCTATTCAAATCATAGTAAGCTCTAAAATTGAGGGAAAAACGAACAAACAAAACATTTGCCGGGTCTGACAGCTTGTTAGTAAAATCCCTGAGAGCAGGAACCATGTTTTTCTTGTTCATTTCTGTATCTTGTTCATGGAACATTAACCTTTTAAAAAAACTTTTTTATTCGTTCTTTTTAGTTATATATAACATTTGGATTCATTTAAATAAGGACAATATCAAAGCAGACATGTGAGTTTCCCTTTCAATAAAGGAACTAGCTTTTCTGTCCAGAAATGCTTACCACCTGTTCAAATCCCAGATCAGACTGCCTCTTGCTCTTGGCTGCCTCTTCCACTTCTAAAATCCTGGACCTGAGGTGAGGAGATGAGCACTCCCTGTGTACCTTGTAACTTGTCTGTTTCAAACACACCCTCAGATTCCTTAGGCTTGAGTTAGTGTCAGAGTTTGTGAAATACTATTTTAGATAATTGCACGAACTGCTAAAACAATAACTAGAGTAAGAATTAATGATAGCCCATAAAGTGTATCTGCTGATGTAAATGAATTAGTGGTAAACTTGTAAGTTTGACTTTCTTTGGATCCATTGTTTCCAAGAGCTATCAAAAGCTCAGTGTCTCTCCTGGTGTCTGAGATAAGCAGCTTGCTATGCTTGCCTTCCCACTGCTGTAGCATGTTTTAGACCTTCTGACAGCTCCCTGAAAGGCAAACACAAAGGAAACTTTTTGTTTTCTAGTCAACAACAACCCTTAGACAGTACCTTATACATAAGGGGTGCTCAGTCAAGATTTGTAGAGTCAAGTCATGGACTTTTATTTAGAAGTCGCTGCTCTTTCAGGTTTCCATGCAGTCTTTTCAGAAGCAAGTTCTTCTGTGTGTTCTATGTATCTCTCACTATGCCAGCACAAGGCAGCTTCCATGGGTGGGTTTCCCTGAGTTACTGTAGATGAAATAGTGAATACCCTTTTCCCATGGAGGAATGGAGCCCTATCTACCAGAGCTGAGGCATCAAGCCAGTGGAGCTCTTGACCTGTTCCTTCCTCTAAGGTGCTATGTGGGTCACCACCATAGGCAGGTGTATCTCCATGTTGCCTTTCCCTAATACTCCACGGTCCCTGATGGCTTTGCACGGATGGAGATGTGGTAAGGCAAAGATGGCGGCTGTGAAGGATGAGACTCCATTTTTGACTTCACCCCCTGCTAACACATTGCTGGGCTGCAGAGGTCCCTCTTTCTCCTCCAATTATAAAATTATTACACATACAACAGATACACATTTTTTCCCTTTAAACTTTTATTTACCATGTGGATAGTTAGACGACATAAAAGAAATGTAGAAAAAGAAAACATCCTTCCATTGTCTAGTCCCAGAGTTTTTATCCTCCAAGACAATTTTCCAGCCTCATGATGTGGGAATCCATAGCAAAGATGATGTGCAGATTATTTAAGGGCTTTATTTTATTTATGTTAAATTCGTAGAAATAAAAGATGAGTAGTAAAAGGGCATATTTATTGCTGTATTATTTGTAGAGACAGAAAAAGAAAAGCAAATTTTGTATTGGTAGTGAATGGGTTGTATAAAAAATGATTGATTTATAGCATGGGGTATTAGGTAGTCATCAAGGTCAATAAATTGGACCCATGTCAGATGGAAAGGAGGGATTCCTCCAGGTATTGGGGAGAGAGAAGAGCATATGTAGTATGCTGATTTTACTTGTGTGAAATAAACAATAATTGATCCCTTATTTCTCATTTACATAAATGCATATAGTGTGTATGTATGTATTGTATGATCATATGAACACCAGAAATATGAGCGGATACCTATGAAACTATTAACATAGATTGTCTTGGGGTTGGGGTGGAAGACTGATGTGAATTGGGCAACAGGTAGGGGACTGAGAGGAAAAAGAAAAATAGGAAAGGGAAAAAATGATGCATGAACTTTTATAAATATGCATAAAATTGTGCATGTGTGTGTATGAATAAAGAAATTAAACAAAAAATTAAACTTTAAAGATTCACTTAATTTGTTGAATACCACATCGACTTCTTAACTAAAAACAGACGCATGCACTAACCTGACCTGTCAATTTTATATTACCATAGCATACGTTTTTAATTCACTTTGTGCTCAGATAATAATATGATTATTCCATTAAAAGTGATAGCCAAAAGAAAAAAACTAACTAAAGTGGGATTGTAGTCTCTTGCAGAAAGTGGTGTGGAGGGTCAACCGGGTTTGAACTTTGAGGGTGAAGTAGGGAAGATCCCCTCATTCCTGAGTCTCAGTTTCCTCATTTGTAACTTCGGGGTATTAGCAGCTACCTGAGGGGGTCATGTGAGGATTAAAAGTGATAAGGGGTAGACAAAACACACAGTAGGCACCCAGTAAATATTTTTTTACTTTTTCCCTCTTTTTTGTGACAGTTTTCAAAGGGGCCCAACCCTTTATTGCCTCACTCAACTCTTGCAGCAAGGCTGTGAGGACTGACTCTCAAGGCTGCGCTGGAGCAAACGCCTCCTATCTGCATGATCTCCGTCAAGTCTCCCATCAGCTCCACTGACCTGACTCATTCCATTTTACAGGTGAAGAAACTGAGGCTCAAGGAGGCTTTGCAACTTACCCTAGGATGTATGGATGATAGGAAGGGCGTCAGAGTGGCCCCCAGGAGGGCAGACCCCTGGCCTCATTAGACTTGATCGTGTTTGCAGAGAAATCAAGTTCTAGCAATAGTCCAGTGAATTCAGCCCAAGTCCGCTTAAGACTGCTCTGGCTTTGGGTAGGTGCAGGGTGGCACTACAGTGATAAATCAGGGGCCACTCTGGACTTAAATGAAATACTTCTTACAGCACCCTGGTAGAAGGTGCTCTTTGTCCTCTTTTTCCTGGAGGTGCCTCGTGTGTGTGTGTTGCCTGTGGCGGCCAGGCTCTTTCTCAATAGGCCGATGTCTCCGCTTTCCTTCCTTCTCCTCTGGGTAAGACAGTGGCACCTGACTGCTGGAACTTACAGAGGCCTAAATAGTGGCTACCATTTGCCCTGTCTGCTTAGATGGCAACAAGGCTTGCAAACTTTATTGGTTCTCTAGGGTGGAAATAAAGCCTCCTAGAAGCAGATCTGCCTGGATTGGATCCCAGCCCCCTCTTACCTGCCTTTTGCTGTTGCCCTGAGGATTAGGAGAGATGAGGGAATTAATACCTGGCCACAGTGAGCCCTTGTATGTGTTAGCCTTTTGGAACTAGATTCTAAGAGGGTTTCATCTCTGAGTTAGCCCCAGGGGAGAGCTGCTTAAACTGGTTCTGCTCTGTCTACCAAGAGACTTGACTCAGGGGTGTCACTTACAAACTTCCCTTCTCTACCACCTCTGCCATCATCACTGTTTCTACCGCAAGCCCAACCAGCATCACTACCATCCCCCATTCCATTATCAACACCATGCCAATTGCTACAACACCACTGCCATCCCCAATATCATCACCCCCACCCCCACCTCAATAGCATTATTGCCATCATTCCACCACCATCACCACCACCACCACCTCCATTACCTCCTACACGCCTGGCACCATCACCTCCCACCCCACATTGCTCTTTGAAGGGGATGTTGTCCATATAGGTCAAGTTGGATATGGAGTAAACCAAGTCATTGGACACAAAGACATCATTCAAGCAGGGACAGCTGCAGGACAGACATACTCTGGGTGTGGCAGCAGAGGAATCCTCTTCAGATACTGACAGAGAGGTCAATTAATAGAACACTGACAATTGGGATTCCTTGAAAAAAGACCAGATAATATGGCCACACAGACTTGGACCTTGCCACCAGGGTTCCCAAGGGGCTTCCTGAGGGCAGGCAGTGCTTGGTCAGCCTGGTGAAGCCTGGGTAGCTTCTGGATATTTCCTCTACTTCTGTCCACCTGGATTGTCCCCTCTTATCACTGGGGCCACCAACTCTTCTTCCCCCTCCCCCAGTCTGGTTTCCCCTCTTTCACTTTATTTGACTTGGAAGCAGAGTTGCTTTGCTTTTCACTTGCTTTTAGTCTACTGATTATAGACTTCAGGGTCCTTTGGCAGGCTGGAGCTGGTTTATATTGGCTATTGAGAGACAAAGTTAAAATTTCAGGAATTTTGCAAACTGATTGTTAAACATAGCCAGCATCCAACAATTAAATTATACAAGCTTAAGGATAATTAAATTATATTGAGAACAAAGGTATTATGTAAAGCCCAACACTTCCAGCTTATTTACTACTTTTACTATACCTAGGCTCTTGAGGTTACTTATAACTATTTTATCCATATGATGGTTATTCTATACAATGGTGTGCGATGGTACATCTCTTCACAACTCTATGTTAAGTGACTTCATCTTGATTGATTGAAATTGGCCATGTTGTGGGTATTTACCCCACGAAAATAATAAACACTATAAATCAGGGCTTGATTATTGATTGTTCAGATTTAGGAACATGACATAAAATGTTAATAATGCAGATAATCTTAATGTGTCACTTCTTTACCTGCTGCCTTGTGAATAGCAAAAAAAATTGATGATTTTTTTTCAATATTCAAAGCTTATTATCTGAGTCAGCAAAGAAGTCACTCACATCCTTAATGAATGGAAGTTAGGATATATGTCTTTGCCATTTCACTTCTACTTTACTCTTTAATATAAACATATTGCAACAGTATTCAGATCAAATGTACATTTGTTTGTTAGTTGCAACCGTAAGTCACAAAGTGTTTGGCAAAAATCAATGAATGCATCCTATGAGAATCAATTCATTATATGGAAGAATTTATAATAAAGAGAGTATTTCTTATTATTTGTAAATTAACTGCTATACATTCCTTATATTAGTACAATTTATAATAAATTTATAATATGATAGAAAATACATAGGCCCCTTCCCTCCTGGTGAGCAAGGGGTTAAACATTTACCAACATACCATTGACTTAATTAAACTCAAAAACTCAGATGCCTGAGGTTGGGTTCCCCAGAAGTTCACTTTGAGACAAAAGTTCAAGAGTGATGTTTTGGATGGTGTCTCATGAAACACCATTAAGGAGAGGATACGTAAGACACTGAAGGCAGGGAGGTTAATCTGCCATGTGTTTTCTAGCAAATTCTCACTGTGGGCAACTGCAGTTTATTCCTGTTGGGGAACTTTGAGAGACAGTGAAGAACCTGAGTCTCAGAATTATTCACAATATACGAGGGAGCTGGGGTATTTATCCTCCAAGCCCCATAGGTTACTGGCTGAGGGTTGCTCTCCATTCGGGGGAGTGGTGTTAATTCCCCAGCACTTTGTCCTGTCTGACAAACAGGCAGAATGGGCTCTGGTGGCCTGGGAAAGCCCTTGAGCAAAGCCCTCTGGAGCTGGTAGTTGAAAGTCTGACCAGCAAGTGCCCAGAAGTGTTTGGAGCTTGGTGCCTGCAGAAGGCAGGCTCTGATGCTGCCAGGTTCAGGGTACCTGGCTTTATGGAGCTGCTTGGCACTTTTGGCACATCCACACATTTAGCTGGAGGGGGATGCTAGGAGGCAGGAGCTGCAGGAGACTCTGGCCCTTGGGGACTGAGGCCCACCCAGGGAGGCCTCCTCTTGAAGCCTAAGCATAGCCCTTCTCACAGAAAGGTTGTTAAGATTCAGAGATACTGAGCTCCTGGCACGGCTGTGGCCCAGTGAACTGAAGCTCTCTGTGTCCTCAGATTCTGTGAAGACAGAGTCTTCTCAGACCTTAGAAGATGCTTGTGTCTCTCTTGACTGTCAGATGTGCCTCCAGTTAGTGAGAGTTTCATATTCCATTTTGTGTCACTTTTGTCTTGGCTGCCAGGAAGCCCAGAGCTGAGTGTCAGGTATGGTAGCCCCCTTCTTTCCTGTAACTGTGCCCACCCTCCTTTGGCAGCAGACACAACTTGGGGTAACTGCTTGGATCATCAGAGTTGGGCCAGATCTGTGCCCCCTTCTTTTGATACTAGACACTTCTTGGTCATGGGTAAGGGACTTGCATACTTGCTGGGTTAGTTATAGGATTCCACCCACTGACCATGTTGAGCATTGCAGAAGAATTTCCTGGGAAATTCTTCAGATTCAAGGGAATCCTCTCTGGGTTGAAGACTGTTCAGGAGGAGCTCAGGGTTGCCTTGAAGGTGCAGCTGATGTATGCAAATGAAGTTAGGAGAAAGAGCAAGGCAGAGGTGTCCGTGTGTGTGTGTGTGTGTGTGTGTGTGTGTGTGTGTGTGTGTGAGAGAGAGAGAGAGAGAGAGAGAGAGAGAGAGAGAGAGAGAAGGGAGGGGAATGCAGTCTGGTTGTGGGTCTCTCCTTGTGGCTGTCTTGTGCCTCCTTGTTTTGGTGATGAGAGGCAATGAACCAATGAACGGGCTCTTTTTGAAGCTAATTCAGGTTGGTTTTCTATTGCTTGCAACCAACACGAGTTCATCAATATGCCCTGTTACCCAATTCTTTTTTCTTTTCTTTTCTTTTCTTTTTTTTTTTTTTTAAAACAAGCTAATTTCATTTCTTTAATTTTTAACGGAATTCTTGATTTATCTGCTACCCTTGCTGGATAGTTTTAGTTTTATGATACATATGTCTTTTTTCCTAAGCCAAGCCCTCTTTTGGAACCAGGCAACATAGAAGTATTGCAGATATTGCCTCCGTTGCCCCCACAGTCAAGGCTGGGAGGAGAAGAACCAGCTCTGGTCTGAGAGGACCACCTGAGAACTGAGCTCCTGCCTCCTCAGCCCCTAGTGGAGGTCAGGGGAGGCCAGCACTGGGCCCCCAGCCTCAGAGATTCCTGTGCCTTCTTCCTTTACATCCCACTGACTCTTCCTCAGCAGGGTCCCTCCTACAGACTCCATCCTGGCCAGGTGCTCACAGACACAGGTCATCACTGCTGGCCTCTGAGCTCTCCCACTGGCCTCCCTGCCTGTTCTCCTTCCATCCCTCCAGCATGCCAGCCCTGTTCAGGACTCTTCTCTGTTCTCTACTGCAAGCTCTTTGCCTGAATTTTGATACCTGTTCTCTTTTGTGCTCACCCCTATCTCCATGGGTTGAACTCTAGGTCTTAATTTAAGGGAATTTTTACCAATCACTGACTGCACCAAGCTCCTTGATGGCTACTCACTGTGAATTATCTACTCCTCTCAATGCCCCTACCAGGTGGGAACTATCATCATGCCCCTGTGGTAGGAAACCGAGTCTCAGGGCTGCAGTGGCTTGTCAAGTTCTCAGGTCGTTCAGTGGTGGAGTCCGGACTTGAACCACAGCCTTTGTGATGGGAGAGGTCCTGCTCCTTCCCCAGTCCTGTGACACTTCTCAGTCTGGGGCAGAGGGTGGGCTACAAGATGCTGGATCGCTCTGGAACTTTTGACTGGTAGAAACAACTCCTTTCATTTCTACCCTTGAGGCTACAGCAACTTGGCAAGGCTTATTTCCCTCTGTCCTTGTCCTTGCATCCTGGCCCCAAAAGACTCCTGACCCAGCCATTCTGACCCAGGTGCTGACTCTTGCCGAGTCATCTGCTGATGCCTGGAGTTCCCACAGTCACGCCCCCGACTGGGAATGACCTCCTCACTCCACCCTCAAGGATTCTTCCTGCTTTCAAACCCTGAGTCAAAGCACCCTTTCCAAGAAGGCTTCTGTGAGCTACCACCCTACCTTGCTGCTCCTTAGCTGTAGGTTCCCCTTAGCCTATGGGCTAGAGAAAGCTCTGGGCTTGGTTACCCTCCATCATCAGACTGGATGGACAGGGCAAGAGCTGTGCCTTCCTCACCAGATCAGAGTAATTACCAGGTACCTACTATGTGAGATATTTTGCCACCCCCATAAGGCATTGCATAGAGCTATAATGGGGGCTCAGATCACAGAGGCAGTAGAGGGCAGAAGGAGAGAAAGGTGACCTGAAGTGACGGGGTGGGACTTTTTAGGAGCGGAAACGTCTGAGCCAGCACCATCCCTTACCTGGACAATGGTTAATCCTCCCTACCAGTTTTCCCTTTTCTGCTCATCTCCCCAAGTGTGTTCCATGAAGATACCACAGTGACCTTTGGAAACACACCTAACAGCATCGCTGCCCAGCTCAGAACCCTTCTCTCTCTGCTCTCAATCTCACCAGGCAGCAGCAGCCATGTTTAACTCCTTGCAGTTCCCATCAGACCTGTTTAACACCTGTTCATCTCTACTCAGAGGCTTCACTGAGCAAATGGGATGTCTTTCCCTCTTTTTTGGCTTGCTTAGCATCCATTCATCTTCAGGGTTCAGATTGGTTAAGAGCTCCTCTCAGGTGCTTGCCCATCCTGCCCCTGGGCTGGGCCTGTCTTTTCTCTGAACTCTATCCATCCTTCACCATTGCCCACCCAACATCCACCTACCTTTCAATTATTCATCAATCCATCCATCCATCCAACCATTATCATTTCTACCTTTATCTGCTCCCTTGTCCATTCACTGCCTATTCATCTATCCTTCCACTTTCCTTCCATCTTTTTTCTTTCTATTCTCCCAATCATCTACCTCACATCCTCCATCCATCTGCTAACCTATCATCATCCATCCACTCATCCATCCATACATACATCTACTCATCCATCCATTCATCATCCATCCATTTATTCATCTACTTTCCCACATTCCCTTGCTTTTTCCCCATTTCTCCTCTTCCTCCTTGGTTCCTCACACTCCCTCACTCTGTCCTTCCTTCAATGAGCATCTGCTTTATGCCACATGGTCTTCAGAAATCACAGCTTAAACTATGTATTGAGCAGAGACTTGGTCCTAAAGAAGGTGTGGGATTTGGGTAGGAAGAGAGGACTGATATGGAAATTTAGCTGGAGGCTAGGAGATGGATTGGGGATATAGGAGTCAGTGAGAAGACTGATCTATATGGGCTGGGACTTGATTGACTGGGGGGCAACATGGGTGATGGGCTGAGAATTTAAACTGTATTTTACCTATACTGGGGACTAACGGAGGGTTTGTGAACTAATCTGTCACTGATCCTTGGCCACCTTACTCTTCATGTTCTCAACAACCTGAATGTCATTCTGGGGTGCAGACACAGCACCCCACACATAATCTCACCCTGCCTAGCTCAGAGCTCTGGCCATACTGTGAAATAGTTTTCACTTTGAAGCAGGCTCTGCTGTGGGACTTTGGACATGCCCCTTCCCTTTTCAGGGTCTCATGTTTTCCATCTGTAAACTTAAGAGGTTGGTCTAGATAACTGTGGAGGCTCTTTTAGCTTTGAATTTTGGGGGCTTTCTAGCAGGAAAGGACCCGTCATTTGAAAGTGAAGGTGGAAACCAGGAAGAGGGGGTTGAATCCTGAGTATCTTCTTGTTGTGGACACTGAGAAGCTCCTTGATTCCTGGACCACCTTTATCTGTGATGTGGGATGATCAACTCTGTTCCACCAGCTTTTGCAGCACAACTGGGGCTCAGATGAGGCCATGGACATTGAAACACTTAGCTTGGGCTGCCTGTTGTCAGCCCAGGCTCTGACGAGGACACTTGGCCCAGATGGGCAGGCTGGCCTGGGAAACCAGTGGGCGGTGGAACTCTCTGGGGAAAAGGGGACTGCAGGGCCTCAGAAAAATGCTCTAGGCTCTCCATGACCTCCTGTGCCTGCAGTCTGCCTGCTCAACTGTTCCTTGTCCTCAGGCTGGCCCTGCCCTCTGGGAGCTGAGGCTGCTCAGGCCCCAGACCATCATCCCTGCAACTGACAGCCCTAAATGCTGGCAGGTTTTACCCCCTCTGTACGCAGAAGCCTGAGGCTTGGAGGGGAGAGGGATGGGCAAGGTGAAGGGGGCTGGCAGAGAAGGAAAGAAGCCCAGCTCTGGGAAGTCCCTGGGGGCCTGGGGATAACAATTTGTCACTTGACTCTAAGCCTTTCTGACCTGAGGCCTGGGAAGGACTTGACTGCCTGTCTCATTCTGGAAGGACTCTCAAGGGCCTAGGAAGAGACTCTAGACAACGGTGATTAGGGAAACACTTGGTATCTCTCCAAGGGAAACCAGTATGAAGGAGGGAGTGAGGGAGTTCCTTTTGTAGGCCTGTACTCCCAAAAGTCTCTCCTGGAGGTACAGTCCCTCAAGGAGTCCAGAACAAAGAAGGTTCTTGAGCCCACTGGGCAACACGAACTCTTTCCCTGCGCCACTGAATGCACACTTCAGTGGGTGGAAGTTGGAGAAGTGGGATTTATTCCTAGTTTTCAAATATCTTCCTCAAGGTATTTATTAGGGAATAATAGAAACTTCACAGACCATTCCAGTAGAAGCCACCTTAACCCAGTGAACAAGGTCAACATCACAGCAATAAGACACATCAACACATTCGTCCTATATGCCTGAATAAGAGGAAGGAGAAGGACCCACTGCCATTTCTATGGGTTTCTTGCTAAAATGAATAGCATCAGTCTGATCATGAGAAAACAAAAGGAAAACCGAAACTGAGGGATGCTCTAAAGGATAAATGATTGGTACTCTTCAAAAGTGTCAAGGTCATGAAAGAAAGACCAGGAAAGACTGAGGAGCTGTCACAGTTTGAGAGAGACTGTGGTGATATGTCAACCCAACACAATATCTGATCCCAAATTGGATCCTAGAACAGAACAGGAGCATCTGTGAAAAACTGGCAAAATCCCAGGAAAGCCTGCAGTTAGTTAATGACATTTTGCCGATGCTAACTTACTGGTTTTGAATATTGTACAATGCTTATGTAAAATGTTATTAGGGGAAGCTGGGTGAAGGGTTTCGATAAACTATACCAGTTTAGCCACTTTGCCTGAGAAGTTAAAATTATTTCAAAATAAAAATAAAAATTTAAAAGTATCTCTCTCTCTCTCTCTCTCTCTCTCTCTCTCTCTCTCTCTCTCTCTCTCTCTCTCTCTCTCTTTCTCTCTCTCTCTCTGAGCAGTTATTCATTTGTGAAGGGGTCAAAGAAATTGGTGGGAAGGAAAGCTGCAGTTCTAGGAATTGTGCCCCTCCCTGTGGCCCAGTCTCCAACTCCCTACTATGCTGAGCTCAAAGTTGCTTCCAGAAACCTTCCAGACCAGCCCCACTCACATCTTGTCATAACCATTGCCACCAACCTTTCACTACCACCTGGAGAGCGCCCAGTTCATGAGAGAGTGGAGGGGATTAAACAGTGTCCTCCACAATTCAAGTCCTCCTGGTGCCTCAGAATGTGACCTTGGGAGTAGGGTCTTTGCAGATAAAATTGAGTTAAGGACCAAGATGAGATCACATTAGATTAAGGTGGGCAAGAAATCCAATGAATGCAATCGTAAGAGCTAGAAAAAGACACACAGAGATACACAGAAGGAAGGCCACGTGAATCTAGAGAAAGAGCTTGGAGTTATTTTGTTGCCTAGGGACGTGGGGAACCATCTGAAGCTGGCAGAGGCAAGGAAAGATCCTCCCCCCAAATCTTTAGAGGGAGCACGGCCTTGCTGACACCTTGATTTCAGACCCTGGTCTCCAGAAATGGAAGAATAAATTTCTGTTGTTTTAAGCCACTGAATTGGTGGTACTTTGCTATGCAGCCCTGGAGAGCAAACCCCTGGTAAGACCTATGGGCGTGCACTTTTCTTACGTTTGTTTCTCTCTTAGGTAAACCTGAGGTTTACTCTTCTTTTCTCTTTCTCTTTTCTCTTTCCGGACAAGGGCTTCCTAAAAGCAGGGACATTAGACTGTGAGCTCTGAGGGCAGAGGCTGTGTCTCCCTCAGACAGGGTTTCTCTTTCTCGCGATGCCAGCCCCTAGTGCCCAGCCCAGTCCTCAGCACACAATGCTGGCTGTGTGGGGGGCTGCCTGGCCCTGCCTGCTTCACCTGTTTAGATTGGCATGGGTCTCCCCCCAGCGGTGTGGTGCTGGGAGACTCACTAACCACAAGAGGCGCCGCCCCAGGCTCCTCCTTTGCTTTCCTCCTTTCTGGGCAGGCTGGGGGAGGGGCAGTAATAGCAGCCACACCAAGCCTGCCTAGAAGTCCTGAGGTGGGGAGTACTCTAGGCCCCGGCAGACAGAGCTATCTGATACCCACAAGCCAGTAATCCCTGCTGCCCCAGAAAGCTGCTTCCCAAAAATGTCATGAGCACCAAAGCAAAGGGATGGGATTATGGTGTCTTCTGATCCCTACCTGACTGGGCCTGTGCCAGGTGCTGATCAGTGTCCATGTCTGCTGGTCTCATCATATTCCATGCTGGGGATGCACAGTTCAGAGTGAGGAGGGTGGACAGAGGCCCTCTCTGAAATTGTGTGTGTGTTCATCTGTCATGGATTCCCTTCCATCTTTATCTTTTAGGTCCCCCTTGGAAGAGGAGGAGGAGGAGGAAGAGGAGGAGGGAGCTTTTTTGAGGTTCCATTGAGTTGGATGAAGGGGGAAGCTGAGTTTCTTTATGTCCTCAACTCCGGGTCTTCTCTCCTTGACTCCTTGTAGAGAGAAAGATAGGGTGGTGGGTGGGTCACTTAGGAAGCTGTTACTGGGCTCTGCACCCTTCTCCTGCTCCCGGGATCTCTCTAGATGCAGCATTTTTCTCCAGTGAGGGAACACTACCCCCACCCCAAACCAACAGCAACATGCCTCCCAACAAAGGCATCTGTGCCGCAGCCAAAACCCCTGTTGCCTCTTACTGGGGAAATTGCAGGGCTGGGCCGGGGTGGGGGGGACCATTCTCTGGAAGGAGATTAGGAACGTCTGTCAGGGGTGGGTGGAGCAGGGTGGGGCCCTGGCTTACTCACATCCTCGCGAGTCCTTGGCACTGCAGATTTGGGGAGCCCTCAGCCTCAAGAGACTGTCTCAGCGTTGTCTTCTGAACGCTTAAGCCTTATGGGGGGTGGGTCTCCTTGCCTTCTGCTCTGGTGGCAGTGGAGGCAGGGTGGGGATGGCGGGAGGCGGCCGGAGGCTCTGCTTCCTTCCTGGGAGCAGTTGATCCTAGGAAGAGCCCTGGAGCCTCCAGCGGGGGCTGTTGGGGCCTGTCTGGGGAGATGGGACGCGTCAGGCAGCCCCAGACACGACCACATTCCTCCCAACATGCCTGCCGGGGTCCTTGGGGCTGAGGGGCTGGCAGGAAGATGGGTGGGGCCGGAAAGGACTGCTTTGGGAAGTTGATGGGGAGAAATAGGGTAACTGAGGTCTAGCTACAAAACCTCCAAGGCAGAATCAAATGAACTCCTGGAATTGTCCCCTGATTATCAGGGCCTCAGGAGTCAGGGACACTCGTGGCCATGCTGGCCACACCCTTGGCACAGTCCAGCTCTACTCCCAGGTGCCTGCATTCCTCCCCAAAACATCTCTTGGGTCACCTGAGCAAGGAGCTCAAGCGAGGGTGCCTGAGGCAGACCCCTTCCCCCTACCAGGGCAGTCCTGGGCGTCTGAGAGATCACCTGGGGCTGGAAGCAAAGAGGGCTCCTCCAGCCTGTTCTAGAGATGCTGCCTCACCCTCTTATCAGCTTTCCATGCTCAGATTACATACATTGTCACTTTGGAGTCTCAGAGTTGACTGCAGCAGGCGCAGCGGATGCTATTGGCTCACACTTTGCAGAAGAGCAGATGGAGGCTCAAAGGAGTGTCAAGCCTGGCTCACAGACGTACACGGCAGAGCCAAGACTCACCTGTCTCCATGCTCTTTCCTGATGACTCTGGCTCAGCCCAGGAGGCCACCTGCCTTGACCAGACTGAGAAGCCAATGCCAGGGGCCTGTCCACTGGTGTGCGCAGTTGTGCTCGCCTCCTCTCAGGAAGGATGCGGAGGGCTGCCTGGATTTCCCTTAAGGGGGAGTTGAGGGGCGAGTCTGCACCACCTGACTGGCTGGGGATGTTTCAGGGATGTGATAGGTTCCTTAGCACAGCCAGCCCAGCCCTGTGGTCTGGGAGAACCCCTGAGATGTTAATGTCTCCTTTAATAGATGGTAATGCTGAGGGTGGCATGTCTGTGCCCTGGGTGACTTTGCCTTGCCGATGTTCCTCCAGCCAGCTATCAGTCACCTGAAGTGGTGGTCTTCCTTCTGTGGAGGAGAAGGGCCCATCCAGGTAATGAGGAATGTATCAGCTCACCAGGTTTATGGTGGAGAGAGGCTCTGCTCTCTGTCACCCTGGCTGAGCCCAGCACGCTGGTTCCTGAGGGCAGCAGCTCCCAGGGCCCGATGGGAAAGTGTAGCCTGCAGGCCCTCACCTCCCTCCCCCTGTGAATCACACCTGGCGGGACAAGAAAGCCCAAAACACCCCAAACAATGAGTTTCCAGTAAAATATGACAGACAGGATGAGGCGGAGAGGAGGGACCTGACTGGGAGTTGGCGCTGGCTCGTGGGTGATGAAAGCCGAGGGGAATGGAAACTGCCAGGCCCGCCCCCTACTCACGAGTATAAAGCTCCGGCATCCTCTCAGCCTCCCTGAGCACCCTCTCTCCTCTCTGCCAACCAGCTCGCTCACTCACCTCCTCCTTGGCACCATGACCACCTGCAGCCGCCAGTTCACCTCCTCCAGCTCCATGAAGGGCTCCTGTGGCATTGGTGGTGGCTCCAGCCGCATCTCCTCTGTCCTGGCCGGAGGATCCTGCCGCGCTCCCAGCACCTATGGGGGCCTGTCAGTCACCTCCTCCCGCTTCTCCTCTGGGGGAGCCTGCGGGATGGGGGGCGGCTATGGTGGTGGCTTCAGCAGCAGCAGCAGCTTTGGTGGGGCCCTAGGTAGTGGCTTTGGTGGAGGATATGGTGGTGGTGCTGGTTTTGGTGGTGGCTTTGGTGGTGGCTTTGGTGGTGGCTTTGGTGGTGGCTTAGGTTCTGGCTTTGGCGGTGGCGATGGTCTCCTGGTGGGCAGTGAGAAGGTGACCATGCAAAACCTCAATGACCGCCTGGCCTCCTACCTGGACAAGGTGCGGGCCCTGGAGGAGGCCAACACTGACCTGGAGGTGAAGATCCGAGACTGGTACCAGAGGCAGCGGCCTGCTGAGACCAAAGACTACAGCCCCTACTTTAAGACCATCGAGGACCTGAGGAACAAGGTGGGTGGACTGGACAGCAGGAGGAACCATTCTAGTTACCTCCCTCTGAGCACAACAGAGGCCTTAGACCACTGGCAACTTTAGATTTCTAGAAAGGACAGACTTCTACCCCAGATTCCTTCATCTGAGGTCCTGGACACCCCAAACAGAGCTGGGAGTGAGAAGGTGGTCTCTCCTCCCCCACCTTGCTCGTGCTTTTCTGGGCTCCAGTCCTCAGACCCTGGAGACCAGTGTTTCCTATCCTGACATTTTGCAAAGGGAGAGGTTGAAGCTTTGGGGGGTGCCATGACTTGCTGAAGATCACAGAGCAAAGTCATGGTAGAGCACAGATGAAAACCCCTGCACCCCACCTTCCAGTACAGTACAGGAGGCAGCTACCTGTTCTCCAGCGCAGGGGAGGAGCAAGGCTGTAACGGGACCAGGCTAGACACCCAAACCGCTCATTACCTCATTAGTCTGAGCTGTGGCTGCTGCCGCCCATGAGCCTTAGCACCGTGTGACCTCTCTGCACTCAGGCGGGGATTAAAAACCCACAGCCTTCATCTATCATGGTCCACGTGTGTGCCCTGCACAAGAGGGAGCCTGGCGGGTTTGTACCATCTGCCTCCAGTGCCCCTCTACCAGTGCCCCCTCCCAGATCACCCTGAAAATCCTCCCTGCTGAACCTGCTCTGGTGCCTGCACGGATTTGGGAAATTAGACAATTGAGGGAAGGAACACCATCCAGTTCAGGGATCCATCTGCTTTCTTTTTATTCCCCTGCTTCCTTTTTATCTAATCCTCTGTGCTTATTGAGTTTCATGTCTTGGTAAAGTCCCACTTGAGGTCCCATGCCCTCTGGGATTGCAAAGCAATGTATGTGCTTCAGAGGGCTGGCAGGGCGGCTTATACCAAGAGGAGAATCCAGAGCATGAAGTGGGTCTAGGGAGCATGAGTGGGGAACTCAAAACCCTAGACGTGTCTTAGGTTTTGCAACAAGTCAGTGGCAGTCCTGGAACTTGAACTTCAGGGTTTTGGATTCTAGGGCCAGGACTCCTGCTCCTCCTCTGATGACCATGAGCCAGTATTGGGTCAAAGCCTGATTACTTGGGGTTACCGTTTAGGCCACTGATGAAGACCTAGGGGGAGGAAGGGGACACAGGTAAGGGCAGGAAAGCAAAGGCCATTGTAGGCTGCAGAGACCTCTGGCTATTGATGTCCATTTGAAAAATGATCTGTTCCCTCTCTATTCTGCAGATCCTCACGGCCACTGTGGACAATGCCAATGTCCTCCTGCAGATTGACAATGCCCGCCTGGCTGCTGATGACTTCCGCACCAAGTGAGTTTGCAGTGGTGGCTCAGAAAGTCCAATCTTCCCAGGGTGGGGTATTTTTGGATCAGTGTTCCCCAGACAGAGCTGATTAGTGCCAGGAATACCCCGTGGGGCACTTGTAAAAGTGTGAGACTCTTGGGCCCCACCCTTGGAATTTTGGTTCAATTATTTGTACCAGGTTGCCTGGGTGATTTTGATCCACAGCCAGGTTCAGGAAGCACTGCTTTAGGGAGAGGAACTCCCTCTTTCCCACCTGCCCCTAAAGTGCAGCAGATAATTATGTTTGGAAGCTTTGAGTCTTATTTGTTGATTGAAGTTAGAAATGCCTCCCTTCCTGAATTCTGCAGCATAATGAGCTGTCTTATTCCTCTGATCCCAGGAATTTTCAGATCTGAGCAATCAATGGGCACTGTGTCTAAGATTGGCTTCCCAAACTACCCACTGGGTGCCAGCTCTAGGAATAAGTTGCAGGGAAAGAGAACAAAGCTCTCAGTGTGACCAGAATGGGTACCTCATTCATTTTCTTTGGGTCATTTCAGATATGAGACAGAGATGAATCTGCGCATGAGCGTGGAGGCCGACATCAATGGCCTGCGCAGGGTGCTGGACGAGCTGACCCTGGCCAGAGCTGACCTGGAGATGCAGATCGAGAGCCTCAAGGAGGAGCTGGCCTACCTGAAGAAGAACCACGAGGAGGTGGGAGCTGATTGGAAAGTCCAGTGTTAAAGAATGACTGGAGAGAAGAGATAGAATGGAGATGAGGGGAGGGCAATGTTCAGACCAGGTCACCTCGGACTAGAGACCCCCAATCAAGTGCTGTCATGAGGCCCTGATGGTGGACTCTTCTCTGTCATTCAGGAGATGAATTCCATGAGAGGCCAAGTGGGTGGAGATGTCAATGTGGAGATGGACGCAGCCCCTGGTGTGGACCTGAGCCGTGTCCTGAACGAAATGCGCGACCAGTACGAGAAGATGGCGGAGAAGAACCGCAAGGATGCCGAGGAATGGTTCTTCACCAAGGTGGGTGTCATTTGGAGAGGAAGGGACCCAGACCACCAGCCTTCTGGGGTCTTCTGGTGTGAATGTTGTTCTCTTTTCCACAGACAGAGGAGTTGAACCGCGAGGTGGCCACCAACAGCGAGCTGGTGCAGAGCGGCAAGAGCGAGATCTCCGAGCTCCGGCGCACCATGCAGAACCTGGAGATCGAACTGCAGTCCCAGCTCAGCATGGTAGGAATGCTGCAGGCATGGTTGGACCCAAGACTAACAGAGAAGGAATGACCATCCTCAATGATCCCTGATCCTTTTTCCCTTCCTCACAGAAAGCGTCCCTGGAGAACAGCCTGGAGGAGACCAAAGGCCGCTACTGCATGCAGCTGGCCCAGATCCAGGAGATGATTGGCAGCGTGGAGGAGCAGCTGGCACAGCTGCGCTGCGAGATGGAGCAGCAGAACCAGGAGTACAAGATCCTGCTGGATGTGAAGACTCGGCTGGAGCAGGAGATCGCCACCTACCGTCGCCTGCTGGAGGGCGAGGATGCCCAGTGCGTGCCCCACCTTTCCCCTAGTCCACGCCCCTATTGTTCACCCAGCCCCCCACAATGTTTCTAATGGTCCCTCCCCTTTGTCTTCACAGCCTCTCCTCCTCCCAGTTCTCTTCTGGTTCTCAGTCATCCAGAGATGGTAAGACATTTCCTTTTCATCAAACCTGGGCTCAAGACCACCACAGGTCCCCCAGTAGGTCTAGGGCATAGATTTGGAGCTTTTCAGAGGGTTGAGCTATAGTGTTCTTACCCAGTATCCATTAACGACCCCTTGGGGTAGAGGAAATCATTTTCTAATCCTTCCTAGGGCCAGAAGCAGTGATTCCTATATTATAATTCTCCCACCTTGTGTCCAGGCAGACCCCATGGTTGCGTGGTCAGCACCATGGACAGCACACAGGTCTCTTTCCATCCAAGACCAGTCCATTTGAATCTATTTGGACTGAAGTAATCAGGTTATTAGGAAGCTCCAGTCTGGGGACATAGACTCTGTCGATGACCTTAAAGAACCCTAATCTGAAACCAGTTGATGGTATCAGTGCTTAGGGAACAGCAGGAATGAATGAATAATCAGGAAAGAGGGCAGTAGGGAGACAGTTCATGCAACTCAACTTCTTGGCCTTTCCACTCTTGATTATCCATTGCCTGTTCACCTCTGGTAAAGCCCTATCTCCTCCTTCCTCAGTGACCTCCTCCAGTCGTCAGGTCCGTACCAAGGTCGTGGATGTGCACGATGGCAAGGTGGTGTCCACCCACGAGCAGGTCCTTCGCACCAAGAACTGAGGCTACTCAGCACTGCTCAGGCCTAGGAAGCCCCCTGTGTGGACACAGATCCACCTGAAGATCCCTTCTCCTGCCCCCAAAACACATGGCACTGTACTTTACCCCTGGCCCCTCCTGGCAGTCAATAAAGCTTCTTTATTTGAGTTGCATAATTCCTGCCTTTGCCTGGTCATTGTTGGGAGTGGGGGTGGGAAGAAGGCGGGGGAAGCATTGCTTTGCAACTCATCCTAGCACCTGGCTGTGGCCTCTGGGACTGGGAGAAAGGGCCTGGAGGTGGGTTGGGCTCAGGTCCCAGGATGGCTTTCACCATCTCAGAAGATAGAGATAGATGTGTGTACCAGGTCATACGTGGTAATCTCCCAGGGCAGTGAGGGACATTCACTCTTCCATTTATTCATTTATCCACCAGATACCTAGTGCCTTTAGGTGCTGGGCACTGTGTGAGGTCAAGGATTCTTAGCATTTTTGTTTGGTGATTCTTTTGAAACTATATTAGAAACTATAGATATTTACCCTACACCTCATCTCCAGAGAAGCATAAACATTTGCCTACCCTTTATGGGGTTCTGGGTCCCCAAAAGTTCCTCCATGGAGGCCCCAAACCCAAAGTTAAGACTCATGCTCTACTAATGACCTATCTCCCTGTCCTGAAATGAATCCTCCAGGACTGGGTCTAATCCTGCCTACACTTAGTTGACTAGGGAAAGTTGACTACCATCTTGAAGCCTTGGTTTCCACAACTGTAAAATGGGAAAGGAGGTAGTACTTACTTCGTCCCATGTGAGTGGCACACACCTGTAATCCCAGCAGCTCAGGAAGCTGAGGCAGGAGGATCACAAGTTCAAAGCCAGCCTCAGCAACATAGCAAGGTCCTAAACAACTTAGCAAGACCCTGTCTCAAAAAATAAAAAGGGTTAGGGATGTGGCTCAGTGTTTAAGTACCCTGGGTTCAACCCCCCACCTCCCTGTACCAAAACAGAACAAACAGACAAACAAACATAGTTCCAACCTTGTGGGCTCATTGTGACTCAGGGCTTGTTTGTGAGCACCCATTGGAAGAACCGGTATAGGGCCTCTGGCACAGTGCTTGGCTGCGTGATACCTGGGGGTGACCATCCATTTGTGATGAGGACGTCTTTGGAGACTTTAGGAATGGCCTGAATGACTTCTAATCCTGACAGTGTTCTGAATTAGCTGTGACCTAGGGGAGTCTGAACCTCAGTTTCCTCATGCAACAGAGGGGGTGAACCCAGCTTCTCAGGGTTGGTAGACAATCCAGTGGAAAAAAGTCACCTCAAGAGTAGGGTTGTGGGATCCTGCCTGTGGTGGGGGCGTGTCTTCTGCTTTTTCGGGAGGTGGGGCGCTGGAAAAAGCCTGGGAAGGGGAGAAGCCTTACCTGGGTGAGTGGTGGAGATTCCTGGAGTAGGTGGGGCTCACTGCCCCAGGCTAGGAACGAGTTGACTCGTCCTGGGTCAGTCTCAACAGCTCATTCATTTGGCGGAGTGAAGAAAACTTTTAGGGGGAGTCACGAATTGGGTGGGACTGAAGAAAGACTAAGTTTGAGTCAAGGGACTAAAAACCTGTGCTCTGGAGTCAGACATCTGGCACTGGAATGTGGGCTCCTCTGCTGCCTAGCCTTGAAGAGTCTAGGCAAGATATCGAAGCCAGATTCCTCTTTTACAGAGTGGGGAATAAATACCTTCACTACTCACAGCCGTTGGAGGATTAAATGATCTCATGGCGGCGGCGTGGTTAGCGTTGTGTCTGGCATATGGCCATGGCTCTATACATGGTAGCGTAACAGGGTGTTATTAGTAGAAGGAATGAAGTTATGTTGGCTTCTCTTGTCCCTCCTGACACGTCAGGAAAGAGAGGACTGCTCTGTGTTCCTGAAACTCTGGGATGTCCTTTTACCTGAGTTGTGACATCAAGAAGGGTTGAGCTGGGGTGATGCCTTGGTGAGGATGGGCTGTCCTGGGGCTGAAGGAGGAACATGGGACAACTCCGGGAGAAGGGAGGCCAGGGGGAGCTTCCTCACAGACTGGGATGGGTGGGGTTTCAGGCCCTGGAGTGACAGAACCTTAATGGAGAGGGGCTTTGTGGTATCCCTGGGGATGCCGGGCCTTGTGTACCAGCATTCCCAGCTGGGCAATGAGCCTCCTACTCAAGTGTGGCATGGAATCTGGGGAGTGGTCCATATTTGAGAAGTCACGTGAGCCTGGACAGAGAGAAACAGCAATAATCGCCAGTGGGGACGGAAGTCTAGAATGCTCTGGACTGCTTTAGAGGTGGTGCCATATGCAAGTTCTCACTCTCAAAGGAGGTCTGTTTTGGAGTAATAGGGAAATGTGAGATTTCTGAGACTTGGGTGTGGTGGGGTGGGCCACTCTGCTTGAGTGGTTGCCAGTGCTGTTTGAAGGAAACACACAGGAAGGGTAAAGATGGTGCCAGAGGCCATCTTGTTGGAAGCAGGCTCAGAACTGGGAGGGAGGACAGCAAACAGTGGGCTTGGAGGTGGTCTCCCCCTGTACTCTCAGGCCCAAGAGGGCAGACATGGCAGCTGTCCCAGTATCTCACATGAACTCCTTTCTCTGCTGGAGTCCCCACCACCATAACCCAGTGGACATGGTACAGCCAACATTTGAGTCCTACTAGCGATCAGTGCTCTTGTCCACAGGGCCTGCATGCAGGTCAATCCATCCAACTCAAGACCTAGGCCTTGCCTGGTCCATTAAAACTAGACAAGAAAAGTGACTCGATAGCACCGTCTAGTGGAGGCAGGACGGCTTGCTTACAGAGTCCTGGGGCGGGTCAGATGACTCCTCTGGCTCCACATCCTTCTAATGTAATCTGGGAGGAGTGATTTTCTCCCTACCTTGGCAACCTGCAGAATGGGGCAGTGCTAAGTGAGCCGCTGAGATCATTCCCCCAACCTCTTCATCTTCAGGAGACTTGCCTGCTCCAGGTCACATACACAGAAAGTGGCCAAGTCACCATGATCCTCCAATATTTCTGTGTCTTCCACAGCCCTCATGTGGCATAGGTCCTTGATCTTAACGGAGGTTCAATAGCGTGGAGGGATAGAGTAATAATAAGCAAGAAACAAGAACCCAAGTCCATCCAGGTGCTCCAAGGGGAAGTCAGCGTAGACGTAGTTTCACTGACAGTTAGGAAATGTCTCACTGTGTGCTGGACCAAGGTCAGTAGTTTAAGGATAGTAGATATTCTAAGCCTCATGACAACCTCGTGAGGTCAGAACTATTTTTCTCTTCCAAAATCCTTGACTTGATCTAACCTATTGCCCTTAAGCCACGCTGGGCTTCTGCCCATGCGGTCATGGTCATGTTGCTCCTGACCACCTCAGGACATTTGCACATGCTTTTTGTCCTCCCCTGGATGCTCTTCTCTTTTAATTTCTTCTGGGTCACTCCCACTTACCCTCCACTCAAGTGTCTCTCAGGAGGACTGTCTCTGATCCCCCAGACCATGCCACATCCTTTATTATGCATACCCCAATTTCCCATGAATAGTGCTCATGTCGGTTTTGAATTAGACAGATTATTTTTGGAGGAGATCTGTTTTGTCCTGTAACTGGCCAAGAAGGTGGGGGCTTGTTCATCACTTTGTCCTCACTCTCAGTACAGTGCCTGGTGCACGGTGGATGCCTGATAAAGGACGAATCCAAATTTATAGTGAGAAAACTGGTTCAGAGAGGGGAGGCAACTTTCTCTGAATCAGTGGAAGAATCTGGCTTTAGACTCAAGCCACTTTGGTCTGGTGGGGTCTCTCTAGGTGGGGTGGTGGCAGGTGATTATCGTATGAGAAAGAATCAGCGCTGACAGATGGATGCGGGCCCCTCCAGCCCTGCGCCAGCGGGCAGTGACGGCTCATGGAGGGTGGGCCCAAGCACCAGGAGAGGAGCCGTGACTCACACCTGCACTCTGTCTCCCAGCAGTCAGCCTCACGATGACTCAGGGCCTTCCCTGGGCTCCACCTGCAGCTCAGTGACAGACAGTGGTGGGGAGCAAGTGAGTGAGTGTGTGTGTGTGGGGGGGTTATGTGCACACATGCATGGGGGGCAACTGGATGATGCAGGCAAGGAGTTGGGCTTCTATGGCCAGAGCAAACCTGTCCTTGTCCTTCCCCCAAGTCCCTGTACCCTCAATAGAGGATTCTTGCAGGTGCCGTCAATGTGGGTTCCCTCTCTGGTCTTCTGTCCGCCTCTCTGAGTCTCCATGGTCTTATTTCCTGCTCCACACACCTTCTGAGGGCTGGAGCTGCCCTTGGGGTGCTGGCACTGTGGTCCCAGGGTGCAGTCTTGCACCTGGGCTGCAGAGAGCTGTGCTCATTCTCACTGGGACTCAGATACCAGGGACCCCGAGTAATGTGGGCTCCATCCCTCATTCATTCTTTGGAGGGTTCCCCCAGGAGGTGGGGCTCAGGGAACAGATCTTGAACCCCAAGAGGACAGAAGCATGAGCCGTGTCACAGCGTCTCACTGGGTAGGGCTGTTGGCCTCCTCCTCTCTGGCCTCATGTTGCCCCCCAGTCTGCTCCCTGCACCAGGCAGAGAAGGGAAAAGATGGTGCCCAGGTGCAGCAGCAGCAGGAGCTCATATCTGGACTCTTGAGGTGACCCCGCATGGCCAGCTCCTCTTTTTATTGGAAGCGGAGCCCGAGGTGGAGGGGAAGCAGAACGGGGGAGGAACATGGATGTGGGGAGGAGGGCAGATCGGAGGAGGAGGACGTCTAGGTGAGGTCGCCGACAAACGGTGGTAGTTGGGCTTCATCCAGAGACCCCTCCATCCCACCTGCAGCATATTCTTGCCTCCTGGCGGCTCAGCAGGAAGGGTCTTCCCGTGAGGGAACAGAGGCCAAGGCCACGGGGGCAGGGAGGGTGGGGCTGGCAGGCGGCACCTGTCTGGCTGGAGAGCTGCTGCTCTCTCCACTGCACTGTTCCTGGAGGACCCTCTGGGAGGAGCCCGCAGTGAGGGCAGAGCCAACAGGCAGGGATAGCCCGATGCAAGAGAGGCCTGTGCCTTGGTACCCAGAGAAGGGAGAGCCCCTCAATCCAGGCAGAGAATTGGCCAGAGAGGTCCGACCTCCAGGGGAGGGCAAGGTTGGACGGCTGAACCCGAGTAGATGGATGGTTAAGTCCTCGCTAACCGGCTCTGGGTGATGGGAGTGGGACAGGGTCAGCGGTCCTGTGGTCCCCAAGGGCAGCTCAACCTCTTGGGCAGCTGGGATGGGATTCTGAGGGCAGAGTCTGCTGCTCTGGGCTGAGGGCAGGGCTGGAGGGTGGGAAGGGCTGGAAATGGGCCATCTATCACCAGAGCCAGCTGGGCAGGGGGGCCCAGCTTGGAGCTTCCGGGCAGTCAGGCAGGATGCCTCCAAAGATGGCAAGTGAGCTAGAATGGAGCGAGTTGCAGAAGCGCTGTTCTGCTGGCTGTCCTCCAGGACCTGGGGTTTACTTCCCAGTCAGAGTGAGAGGGCGAAGCAGGTAGGAAAGCAGCAGAAGTGGATGTAGGCCCAGGTCCCAGCAGGGCAGGGGCTTTCCAGGCCTCAGACCACATTGCGGGAAGATCTTGGGCTTCCCAGTGCCGCCTGACAGGAACCTGGAGAAAGATGTAGGAAGGACCTGTTGTGGTGGTGCACAACTGGAATCCAGCTACTTGAGAGGCTGAGACAGGAGGATCCCAGGTTGGAGGCCAGCCTCAGTAACTTAGTGAGGCTCTGTCCTGTCTCAAAATTAAAAATAAAAAGGACTGAGGATGCATGAGGAAGTAGCTCAGTGGTAGAGTGACCCTCCCATACTTGGAGTTGGGGGAAGGAAGTAGAAAGGGAATCAACACACTCCCCGCTAATCTGGGTCTATGCATTAGGCATTCCCAAATTCTTGTATGGAATATGCCTCCATATTCTCTGTTCTCCCTACTTACTTTTTTACTTCTTAATTGACAAATTTCATATTGCCCATTTATACACTTATTTAACACATTTTGGGGGGGACCATGGATTAAACTCAGGGGGACTCCATCACTAAGCTCATCCTCAGCTCTATTTTGTATTTTTTTATTTAGAGACAGGATCTCACAGAGTTGTTTAGCACCTCACTTTTTGCTGATCCTGGCCTTGAACTTGTGATCCTCCTACCTCAGCCTCCTGAGCTGCTGGGATCACAGGCATGCACCACCGGGCCCGGCTTGTTTAACACATTTTGGTAAACCAGTTCAACTTTCATTTCATAAAGTACATTTATAAAGGAAAGCCTATATTACTATCAAAAATAAAGAAAATAAGAATCATTTGCCAGAAGTAGAAGAAAATGATATAAACACTTAACTTCTGACTAGAGGCTGTTTCCTGAAGGTTCTGAGCCTAAGGCCAGCTCTCATTTTATGAAACAGGGTGATTGACAGGCATGGAGGAATGTTAAAGTACCACAGTGATTTTTTTTCCCCTTGGTGAAAATCAGAAGATGGAAAAATAAAAGGAGGAATCACTTTTCTCACCACGTGATTCAGTGCTGTGTTATGGGACGGTCTCCATGCATCATTTAAATGTGTCTCCAGAACTATTGGTCCTGACGCTGTCTGAGCATCCAGAGGTCATGGCCTCTTCCAGGCTCTTGCCGACCCTCCTGGTCTCTCTGGTTTTGAGCTCACTTTCAGCATCTCTCTGGAACAATCTGTCATCTTTCCTTCATTCCATATATGTTGGGATCCTATTGGGACCAGACATGTTGCTGGACACTGGAGTGAGTGCAAGATGAGCAGGCACAGGCTGAGGGGGGCCTTGCCCTCCAGGGGGCTGTCTGGGGGAACACAGTGCCATAGGCAAAGTGACCCATAATGGGAGATCTCAGGAAGGCTTCACCGAGGAGGAAGAGGCACACAAAGGGGTGGTTGAAGGCGAGTTGGGGTTTGTTGCATAGAAAAGATGTAGAGGGATATTGTATTTGGAGGAAACTAAGTGTGGCGCGTTCTCTGAGGTCTGAAGGGCATTTGGAGAGCACCGTATGGTCTGGTGGGGAGCACCGTATGGTTTGGTAGGGGGTCTGGGGTGGGGAGAGATGGGACAGGAATGGAAAGATTGGGATGGACCTTGAGTGCCAGGAATGTGGGCCTTGTCTGGGGGTAAAGGGAAGTCAGGAGAGTGACATAGTGAGAAATGGGTTAGAAAGGTCATCCTGGCTGTGTGTGGGAGGAGCAGAGGCAAAAACCGATGACTGAGGATCAGGGAAGGGCAGTGTTGCCTGTAATCAGAGGCAGCTTAATATTTTTTGAGAGTTTCTTACATGCCCTTCTGGGAAATGGGCAAATTATTGGTACTGTGTTTTTGCAGAGGAGGGAACTTATCAAAGTCACACGGTAGGGAGGCAGGATGGATGGTCTGGCACCAGGGCCCACAGCCTTCTTTACCACTCTTCTGGTTTTGGTGACCAGACTATGCGTCTGAGTTTCTTCCAGGAGCAAGTGTAACTCACGTCTTTGTAGCCTGTTCTTCCCAGGCTCAGTATGGGGGAGGCACTCAACTAAGGTCAAATTCCATCCCCACTGCTGGGCCCTGGGAAGGGACCAGGACAGTCGGGTCACTGGTATTACTACCCAGAGGTCAGCGAGCATCAGTCACACTTTCTTCTCTCAGACCTCCGCGTGAAGGCTGTGCTTTCTTCTGGGGAGCCCCAGCAGACATGTTGCTCGATGCTTCTCTCCATCTTTTAGCCACGCCACTTGTCAGAGCTCCGTCTTTCCTGTCAGCCTTGAGGATCCTGAGAACAAGAACTGGGTTTCTCATCAGCTGGGGCTGCACAAGGACAGGAGCCGAGCTTCCTGCTCACGTTGGCAGCTGCTCTGTGGACAGGACTGTGCCTCCCGCAGCCTCTGTGATAACCTCTTGTACCCCAGGTCTGTCCCCCATGGGCACCAGGCGGGAGCGGGGAGGGCTGCAGACAGGGATGGTGCTCCACAGGGAGAGGACTCTCCTCCAAGGAGTTTCTATCCCAGAGGGGCTAAGTCCCGGACCCACTGTCGGGGTCAGCCAGACACGACTCTAGGATGTAGGTCACCCCCTTGGCAGCAGAGCTGATTTATGGTGCCCTTGACAGCCTAATATCATCAAATTACCCGACACAATGGAGAGAGGCTGGATCGCCGACAGGCAGTCACCGAGGGACGCTGAGCCTGGGGCAGCTGGGCTGCTCCCGTATCCCAGACCTCCTCTGAGTCTGTGGGGGGAGGCTGGCACAGACCGAGGGCACACCCAGGGGTGCCACCTTCAGAGTGGGGTATAAGTAAGCGGCCCCGGGGACAGCTCTGTACCCAGCAGCACTCCTGCAACGGCTTCCTACCCACAGACTCCAAGCAACGTCATGAGTTGCAGACAGCTCTCTTCGTCCTTCTGGAGCCGAGGCAGCTGTGGGGGCGGCGGGGGCGGCGGGGGTAGCGGGGGCAGCATGCGGTCCTCCTTCAGCCGCTACAGCTCCTCGGGGGCCGGTGGAGGAGGGGGCCGATTCAGCTCTTCCAGTAGCTATGGCGGGGGAAGCTCTGGGGCCTGTGGGAGGGGAGGTGGTGGTGGCTTTGGCTCCAGCTATGGCGGAGCGTCTGGGGGCGGCTTTAGTGCAGGGAGTTCTGCCAGCAGCTTTGGAGGAGGGTCCAGAGGTTTTGGTGGTGGCGCTGGAGGAGGCTTCGGTGGTTCTGGGGGCTTTGGAGGAGGCTTCGGTGGTTCTGGGGGCTTTGGAGGTGGCTATGGTGGTTCTGGGGGCTTTGGAGGTGGCTATGGTGGTTCTGGGGGCTTTGGAGGTGGCTTTGGTGGTTCTGGGGGCTTTGGAGGTGGCTATGGTGGCTCTGGAGGGAGTGACGGTGGCATTCTGACTACTGATGAGAAGGCCACCATGCAGAACCTCAATTCCCGGCTGGCCTCCTATTTGGATAAGGTGCAGGCATTAGAGGATGCCAATGCTGCCCTGGAAAAGAAAATCCAGGAATGGTATGACAAGCAGGGACCCAGGATCTTCCAAAAGGACTATTCCCCTTACTATGACACCATCAATGATCTCAAGAACCAGGTATGTGCAGGAAACAATCTTTGCTTTCTCTCTTTCCTCACTTTATCTTTCCAAATGATTAAGATGATAGACCTGACGCTTAGACCTGACGCTTAGTCAGGAAACTCATACTTTGGAAACTTTAAACTTACATCAGAAACACATTTGTGTTTGGTTCCTGAGGGCCCTAGGGCTGGGACTTTGACCTGTGCTCTGGACTTTTGTTCCCATTTCCTCAACTTTCAGAGTCTGGGCAGAGCAGGAGGGAGGCCTGGATTAACAGACAAGGCTGAGACTGGATGTGAAGTCTTCTGGCCTAGTCTTGAGTCAATCCTATCTCTCCATTCCTACTTCTCTTGGGCTCCCAGAGAAGCCTGTCTTGATCTTTTCAGGTTCTGTGGACCCAGATACACATGCTAGTTATTCAAGTGATGGAGAGGATCTTGAATGCTGGGGATGGAACCCATCTATTCATCCATTCATTGATCCATCCATCCATCCATCCATCCATCCATCCATCCATCCACATGTTCATATACTACTTGTCCATTTATTCATCCTCTCAATTCAGTGAGTGACTAGTCTCAGTATTGCTATGGGCAGATATAGTAATGTACCAGACTTAGCCTTTGCCCCCAAGGAGATCATAGTCTGGTTCTTCACTGTTCTCACCCATTCCTCTTACTTTTATACCTTCTATGCTCTGGATGTGCTATTTTTTTCTATCCCAAATCTCTTCCATCTATGTATTCATGTGCCATCTTACCCATTCTTCAGGATCTATTCAGTTGCCATCTCCTTTCTAAGGTCTACCTTGGTTTCCCATAGCCAAGCTTCCTCTCCTTGAACTCTTTTAGGATACTTTGAACTTTGTAGTTGGGGGTGGTTCCTTAAGGACAGTCATTGATCTCTAAACCTGACTTGCAACCTGTGCAGTAGATCTTTAAATGTTGGCTGAGTAAATGAATGACTGAAGGCCACGCTGAACATGTTTGCTGAAGGTTGTGTGAGGTCTGTGTCATGTGCCAGCTGTTGGAAACTCCTTTGCCTCTTGAACATCTTCTAGGATGGGATTCTCTCCTCCTGTGGCTTTGTCTGCCCTCTTTCTCTTCTAGTAGTGAGTCACAGCGAGGGAGCAAGGTTTCATGTCATCTTCTCTTTTTCAGATTGTGCGACTGACAGTGGGCAACAACAAAAGTCTCCTGGACATTGACAACACTCGCATGACGCTGGATGACTACAGGATGAAGTGAGTCCTGTCCTCTTCTCCCTCTCCTGCCATCAATTCATTCTCCATCTCCAGTACTCTGGAGGTCCCTGTAGGGCCTGGCATCCTCTTGATCATTCCATACTCCTGTCTGGTCTGCAGGCTTGAGATGGAGCAGACTGTGCGGCAAGGGGTGGATGCTGACATCAATGGCCTGCAGAAGGTGCTGGATGGTCTGAACATGGAGAAATCTGACCTGGAGATACAGTACGACACTCTGCAGGAGGAGCTGACGGCCCTCAAGAAGAATCATCAGGATGTAGGTTCCTGCTTCTATGGCTTATTTGGGACAGATGGGCTGAGACAACAGGAGGAGCTTTGGAGGATTGCCTTGAGACACCGTTTCCCCCACTCTTGATGAGGACACTCCCAAATCCTCCTAGCACTACCTGTGGTAGTGGTTAGGCGTGACTTCACAACAATGTCCCTTTTTGGTACCCTGAGGAGACCATCAGGAGAGAGCTGAAAAGTGGTGGAAGGAATCCCACCTATCGACTTCCTATCTCCTTCTTCCCTGGCAGGAGATGTCCCAGCTGACTGGACAGAATGACGGGGATGTCCATGTGGAAATAAATGTTGCTCCTGGCATTGATCTCACCCAAACCCTCAATAACATGCGCCAGGAATACGAGCAGCTCATTTCTAAGAACCGTAAGGAAGTTGAGCAACAATACGAGACCCAGGTGAGCAGAGCTGGTTGCCTCTTCAAACTTTATCCTACCATCCATGTATCCCTCCACTCCTCCACCCATTGCTTCTGTCTCCCATCCCCTCATCCTCCTATCTTTTCATCTCTTGGTGTAGCTGTCATCCAACCATCTTCTAGTGATGTCATTCATCCATCTTCATTCACTGCACACAGACCCCAATTGCAGAGTAACTTCTCGGTGCCAGGTTTTATGTGAAATGCTGATGTCTCAGAGATGAACCAAATAAATTGTTTCTGAGAAACTGAGAGTTTATTAGTGCATGTGAATAAAAGCAGAGCATAGACAATGGACTATATTGCCGTGTGACACAAGACTCTATTAGAGGAGTACAGCATGTCTCTCGTATGGTACTGAGTTCTCTGATTGCTCCCTTCCTCCCTAGGTCTCCAAAGCTTAGCATAGAGCCATGGTCTGGTGTGTGTGTGTGTGTGTGTGTGTGTGTGTGTGTGTGTGTTTGTGTGTGTGTGTGTTTGGAAGTTTGAAAGGGAGAAGGAAATAAGATCAGAAAGGTGACTTGGGGACATAGTGTGAAGGACTTTGAAACTTTGATGAGAAGGAATATCATTTTGGGAGAATTGGACAACTCTGCCTGATTGGAGGAATCCATAACTCAGAACAACCTGTCCTTCCCTTTGGTTCAGCCTTGGTCTTGGATGTGAAAATCCTGCTAGGTGAGACAGAATCTTGACTACTGAAGTTCTTGGCCCTGCCTGGTCCTAATTGAGCCTTTGGGTTTGCAGATGAGCCACCTTGAGCAGGAGGTGACAAATAGTAGCCAAGAGATGGAGACCAACACGAAGGAGGTGAACCAGCTGCGGCACAGTGTCCAGGAGTTGGAGATCGAACTGCAGGCTCAGCTCAGCACGGTTGGTATCCTACTGTAGACTCTCTGCCAGAGTGGGGCATGGGAAAGTTTTGCATGATCCTCAGGAGTGGGATGGAGAGGAGATATGATGTGTAGACTCTCTCCTCAAGCTTCCTCTTGCTCCCTAGAAATCTGCCCTGGAGAAGTCCTTGGAAGACACTAAGAACCGCTACTGTGGCCAGCTGCAGCAGATCCAGGAGCAAATCAGTAACCTGGAGAACCAGCTTGCTGAGATCCGGGCAGAGATTGAGTGTCAGAATCAGGAATACAGCCAACTGCTCAGCATCAAGATGAGGCTGGAGCAGGAAATTTCAACCTACCGCAGTCTCCTTGAAGGCGGCCAGGAAGACTTGTAGGTCCCTGGGGTTCTGTGGAACCTCCACGAATACCTGGGCCTCTCATAATACTTCCATTCCACAGGATAGGGGCAGCTAGGGAAGTTCTTGTATGCAAAGATCTGATGGTTTCTTCATCCTCTAGGGGGACCTCAGGATATTTGGGCTTTGGGAAACAAGGGTGGTGACAATGAGAGAAGGGGCTGCCTTCTGCTCTGGGGAGGGAAGGTACCAGTATCCTGTCTGGAGGCTCTTCCTTCTCAGCTGTTGTGCCAGCCCAACTTCTGTTCCAGAAAGGAAAACTTATTAAGATTCACATTTGGGACTGTCCAGGCCTATCTTTTTTTTTGTACTAGTGATTGGACCCAGGGGCACTTAACCACTGAGATAAATCCTCAATCCTTTTAATTTTTTTTTTTTTTTAATTTTGAGACAGGGTCTCACTAAGTTGCTTAGGGCTTGTTAAGTTGTTGAGGATGGCTTTGAAATTGCAATTCTCCTGCCTCAGTCTCTTGAGTTGCTGGTCAGGTCTATCTTTATGTATGTGGGGCCACTCATTTTATCTTTCTTTTCTTTCTCAGTGACTCTTCTGGAGCTGGACGAATTGGCTTTGGAGGTGGTAGAGGAAGACATAGAGGAAGTGGATCCAGAGGAGGAAGTGGAGGCAGCTATGGAGGAGGAAGTGGAGGCAGTTATGGAGGAGGAAGTGGAGGCAGCTATGGAGGAGGAAGTGGAGGCAGCTATGGAGGAGGAGGAAGTGGAGGCAGCTATGGAGGAGGAAGTGGAGGCAGCTATGGAGGAGGAAGTGGAGGCAGCTATGGAGGAGGAAGTGTAGGCAGCCATGGTGGAGGGAGTAGTTCTGGAGGAGGAAGTGGAGGCAGCCATGGTGGAGGAAGTAGTTCTGGAGGAGGAAGTGGAGGTGGCTATGGTGGAGGAAGTGGGTCCAAGGGAGAAAGTGGGGGTAGTTACGGAGGAGGAAGTAGTTCTGGAGGAGGAAGTGGGGGTGGCTATGGTGGAGGAAGTGGGTCCAGGGGAGAAAGTGGGGGTAGTTATGGAGGAGGAAGTAGTTCTGGAGGAGGAAGTGGGGGTGGTTATGGTGGAGGAAGCGGGTCCAGGGGAGGAAGTGGAGGTAGCTATGGTGGAGGAAGTAGTTCTGGAGGAGGAAGTGGATCCAGGGGAGGAAGTGGAAGACCATCTCAGTCCCAGTCCTCCTCCTCCAAATCTGGTGAATGTGATGATGCACAAGGTAAGGGATAATTCTTGGTTGTGGGTTAGGGGAAAGTCTCCCTTTTTGCAATGCTGGGGATTGAACTCAGGGCCTTGTGCATGCTAGGCAACCACTCCTTTTGTGTGTCTTTGAACTTCTCTCAGGAGTGCATGTTCTGAACAGAACTAGATTTTAGGCGGGGTCTTTACTGAGGTGCCATGGACCTATCCTTGGTTCTGAATTGATCATTGAATTAGGTTAGGATCAAATCTACTCACACCCTGAGTCTCAATAATATGGGAGTTGGGTTGAAAATTGTGCATTATCATATATATTTCCCACTATTCCCTATTATTATCCTTATTGTAAAGAAAATGAAGGTTTAGAGAAAGCGAGTAATTTACTCAACATCACACAATTTGTAAGTCAGTGACTCAGTTCTGTGGAGATCCACAGTCAGGACTTTCACCACAGTGAGGATGGGAGACCCAGATAGCAACGATTCAAGTGGAAAGGAGAGTCAGGAGTTTGAGTCAGTTGTCATCTCGTACAAACATTACACAATGCAACTACTACAAGGAGCATTCATGAATGTGATAGTCCAAATTTAAGAAAGTCATGCAGGTGAGGTGGTGTCTAAGTCAGGGAAAATTTCCCTACGTACACACTGAAATTTTTAGAGTAAAGATTTAATATGAAATGGTGGTAAAAGGTTGGCTAACATGACTCGGGATATTTAAGTCAGAGAAGCCTTGTGGCACCTGGGAACTGTCTTCTATAGCGTGTCTGTTTTTTTTTTTTTTTTTTTTTTTATGTCCGGTGGCACTGCAGAGCCATCAGTGTATATCTAGGAGTGAGACCAGGGTGACTTTTGCTTCAATATTCAGAGTTTGCTAACAGGGCTGTGGGATGGTGAAGTGTGCTGTCCCATGAGTTCTCCAGCCTCAGAGATGGAGAGCATCTGCCAGGGTTGCTACAGAAGAGGTTCAGAATTAGACGGGACCACAGATCGGGTGACCCCATGGTCCTTCTATCTCAGGGTTCTTTAGCTTTTTGAGCTCCAGGCTCCTTGCTCACAATTCCCTCAACTTCCTCCAAGTCCCTGCTTGAAGCCTTCTCTTCTTAATCTCATCTCTACACAGACCACCAGATGCGATACTAGAGCCCCAATCAACCTTCTCTGCCCAATCACGGCTGACCATCCTTCAGTGGGGCAGACCCTGGATGAAGCCTGCTCACTGCATCTGGACATCAGGACTAGTTGGCAACGAGCCCCGATGTCCATCTGGGACAGTCCATTGTGCCTCTGGCTATCCATTGTCTCCCTCCCCTGCTGGGCTTCGATGATCTGTGGTAGCCTGGGGGTGACCCCCCTCTTCCTGATCCTGACTTCCTAATAAAGCTTTCCTTTTGCAAATCAAACTTGGACTTTGACTTGTTTGTCCATTGGGATTAAGTAGGAATGGAGGTGCTTTCAATCCAGTTTTAAAAAGTGTTGGTTAGGTTTGCTATCAGTTAACTTTTTTTTCTTTTTTGTAACAAAGCAACCTGCATTTTAATGGCTTAAAATATCCATTTATTTGGCTCATGATTTTGCACCTGTCAATTTAGACTGGGCTGTCCCACTTTCCTTTATGCATCTGTGATCAACGGTCAGGTCCTAAGAGGCTCTGCCTCTGGGGTTGACTGGAAGGTGATAGGGGCAATGGGGATGAATGAGCCGTATGACTGTCACCCTCCAGCCAGGTAGCTTGCGCCAGTGTTTCTAGACAATGAGCAGAAGCATGCAAGACCTCTTGAGGCTGAGGGTGTAGCAGTCACTTTTGTTGCATGGTATTGACCAAAGGAAGCTATAACCTAAACCAGATTCAAGAAGAGCAGGGGCAATTAGACTTCTCTTGAGGTGAGGCGCTGCAAGGTCACATGGCAAAGGGCATGGATGTAGGGAGGGCAATAAGTAAAGTCATTTTTGGCAAACAATCTTTCATAGTCATGTGTTAGTTGTGGAAGGAAACAAGACAAAAACAATTTTGGTTTATGCTTTGGAAGATGTCACAGATGGTGAAAAATGTAGGCATAAATAAGGTACTCCAAGTTAAAGAACATTCCATAAGACTGTTCAAGGATTCTGATTGGGCCTGATAGTCAAAAATCCTTTTCATAGACAGTTCCAGACACTGTGACTGTATCTGAAAAACTTAGAGCTTGAAGACAACAAAATTTCACATAAGTATCTACAATCTTGACAGGGCTTGGCAGGGACAGCTGGCATCTGCTCCTCTCATGTCACTGTGACTCACAGGCTGGGACCAGAGTCAGAGCACAGTCAGTGGGCTTCGTATTCTCAGGTCCCTAGTGGTGCCTCTCAGGCCTCGCTCTCCATCTCTGCAGGGACTCTCAAAGCGATTCCTCCAGCAGTGCAGCTTCAGAGTAACTGAACTCCTTACATGAAGGATCTGCGATCCCAAGACTTATGTCCTAGAGGAGAGAGAGCCAAGAAGAAGCTGTTCTTTTTTGTCACCTGCACTTGGAAGCCACACATGTTACTTTTAGTGTAGTCATGTGCCTGCCTAGATTCAAGGCCAGGGAACATAGACCTTACAGTAGATGGAATTCTCAGATGATCCCCCAGCATGCTTGGTGTAAGGAATCCAGCCTCCCAACCACCTGTCAATCTGCGTTACACCTGCCTCTCCCATTACAGGAATTTCCGGCTTACGTTGCCGTAATCTTCCTGCCTCCCACATTACGTTCTAATATGTCATTAGTCCATCAGTCAGTCTGTAATAATTCTCCTCCGTGATTGGTTCCTCCCAGCCCGCGAAATTCCAATATGAGGAGAAACCATGCGCCATGTTCTTCTTCTTTTCCTTCTTTCCTTTTCCCCGATGGGACGCGAATCGTCCGCATAAAATAAAAGTTCCTTGTGTGAGACCTGTGTCTGTGGAGCATTTTTCTGGGAGTTATCCACGAACCGTAACTGCCCCTAACACTTGGCACTGGTATATACGCACTTCCTTCCTGTCGTTAAACACTAACCTATTTGCTACTGTGAAGGTATTTTGGTAACTAAGATCTCAAATGTGTTTAAGTAATTAAGGTCTCAGATGTGTTGACCTTAAGAAAGAAATGATCAGTGGGCCTGATTTGACATGTGGGCCCTTTAACAGCAGGGAATTTTCTCAGGATGATCTTAGAAGTCAGAGTTTTGAAGCATGAAATTTCAATGCTGGTTGAAGATGCAGGGGGCCATGTGGCAAGGAATGGGGATGGTCTCTTGCCGAGAGTCAGCAACAAAAAAGGGAAGCACAGTTCTAACGGCTACAAGGAACGGAAGTTTTCCAGGAACAAGAATTTGGAAGCAAATTTTCCTTTAGAGTCTCCAGAGTGAGAACTTACCTCGATTTCAGCTTTTCGGTACTCTGCATAAAGAACCCAGTCCCACCTGCTGATGTGTGGGATAGTAATAAAAGAACTGTTTTAAGTTACCAAGTTCACAGTAATTTGTTAGGAAAAAATAGAAAACCTGTACAGACTCCCATTTCTCTTGAATACAGACACCATCTTGCAGAGAAAACGTATGTGGACATATACAGATTAAGGCATGTCAATGTGACCTGGAAGCACGGCATGTGCCATGGAATAGGTTGATGTGGTCATCTTTGGAAAACACGACCTGCCACAGGCTGCTCGGATCTGGGCTCAGATCTTTGGGGATGGGTAATGGGAGGGAACACTGAAAGCACTGATGGCCCAGAAGCCCAGAAGATGTGAGATCCTGAGGTTTATGGAAGTGGGAGAAGAATGGTGTCTCTGGGTCTAAGGTGGCTCTAGCAAGATGTGTCAGCAGTGAGTTTGTGACCCTTTCTTCAGCACTCCACCTCAGCTTTTTAAAGATGCTTCATTTCCCCTTGTTTATGTAATAGCCAGAATCTAGACAGTGTCCTCTGCACTCTCACAGTTAAGGGATGAGAGAATGGGTTCCATGTGATAATTCCACCTCAATATGCTGGTCCTCCTAAGTGGTCAGGTTCCTTCCTCTTTATTACAACAAGAATTTTCTGGAAACAGTTTTTTTTTGAATAACCCACCGTTGAGTTCAGTTTCTGTTACTCAACGGAGTCAACATTTAGATCTATTCCTAGATATCAAGCAAGCAGTTGAATTTCCAGTCTCTGCTGAAGGCCTCCATCTTGGTTAATTTAGCTGGGTAAAAAATTAGAATTAATTCCCAAACCCAGACTTCACATTTTTACTGATATAGATTAGTAACATCTTAAAATTTCACTGGTGTGGAAGCCTTCTTTTCCAAGCTTTAACTTTGTAATTGACCTCTTTCCCAGGTATATGGGATCTAACTTATTTATCATTTTGGATGCAATAAATAGAGTTAAAGGAATGCAAGGAGATAATTTGGACCAGGAGGTACTATGAATTAAACTCTCTAATATATTCTTGTTCCAGTTCTGTGGATGCCCCTCTTTCCTGATTGATGGCCTAAATTTTATATAAGAGACTTGGCAAGGTTGGGATTTCAATTGATGTTGTGACTTGGAGAATTGAATTTTGAGTTTATAAGCTGCTTCAGCTTCACAACTACAAGAAATAGTTCTTTTTGGCACAATTATGGAAAGTCTGTGATCCTCTGACTGCCCACAGAGTCAAAAATTAGATCTTAAAGCAGACTACTCTTACTCTAAGGTCTCCAGCAGTTAGAAGAAACTAGTCAACTTCTATTTTGTTAGCACACCATCAGTTTCTAGGTCCTATAAATATATATGTATATGTATATTTATATATATTTTTCTGTGATACTGGGCATTGAATCCAGGGCTGGTGGTAGCACGCATTTGTAATCCTAGCTACTTGGGAGGCTGAGGGAGGAGTATTTCAAATTCAAGGCCAGTCTGAGCATCTGAATAATTTAGCAAGACTCTGGTCATGTGGATCGGTGGTAGAGAGCTTGCCCACCATGTGTGAGGTTCTGGGTTCAATCCCTAAGACTGCAAAAAAAAAGTTCCATATTTTAAAAAAGGAGATGTTATTTGTTCTTGTTAGTTATACATGACAGTAGAATGTATTTTGACATATTATACATACATGGAGTATAACTTCCCATTCTTATGGTTGTATAAGATGTGGGATTAAACTGGGTGTATATTCATATATGAACATAGGAAAGTTATGTCCAATTCATTCTACTTTCTTTCCTATTCCCATCCCTCTCCCTTCCCTTCATCCCCCTTTGTCTAATCAAACAAACTTCTATTCTCCCCCACCATCTTATTGTGTGTTAGCATCCATATATTAGAGAAAACATTTGACTTTTGGTTTTGGGGGATTGACTTATTTCACTTAGCATGATAGTCTCTAGTTTCATCCATTTACCTGCAAATGCCATCATTTCATTCTTCTTTATTCTGAATAATATTCTATTGTGTATATATAAACTTTCTTAATCCATTCATCTGTTGAAGGGCACCTAGTTTGGTTCCATAGCTTAGCCATTGTTCATTGACCTGCTATAAACATTGATGTGGCCTCATCACTATAGTACGCTGATTTTAAGTCTTTTGGGTATATGCCAATTGTAGTTCCATTCTAAATTTTCCTAGGAATCTCCATACTGCTTTCCAGAGTGGTTGCACCAATTTGTAGTCCCATCAGCAATGTATGAGTGTAGCTTTCCCCCCCACATCCTTGCCAACATTTATTGTTACTTGTATTCTTGATAATTGCCATTCTGACTGGAATGAGATAAAATCTCAGTGTAGTTTTAATTTGCATTTCTCTAATTGCTGGAGATGTTGAACATTTTTTCACATATTTGTTGACTGATCATACTATTTCTTCTGTGAAGTGTCTGTTCAGTTCCTTTGTCCATTTATTGATTAGGTTATGTGTTTTTTGGTGTTATGTTTTTTGAGTTCTTTATAATCCTGGAGATTAATGCTCTATCTGAGGTGCAGGTGGCAAAGATTTTGTCCCATTCTGTAGGCTTTCTCTTCACGTTCTTGATTGTTTCCTTTCTTGTGAAGAAGCTTTTTAGTTTGATACCATCCCATTTATTGCTTCTTGATTTTACTTCTCGTGCTTTAGGAGTCTTATTGAGGAATTTGGTTCCTAAGCCAATATGGTGAAGAGTTGGGCCTGCTTCTTCTTCTAGTAGGCCCCAAAAGTTCCATATTTTGCCTTCCATTAGGCAGATAACCAATCTGATCCTCATATCAGTCATTCAACAACCTTTATTGGAGAAATATGTATTAAATTTCTTCAATGGCAGATACTATTCTAGGTGTTTGGGAGACATCAATGAACAGAAGAGAAGATTCTGCCTGTATAGAACTTACATTATAGGTGAGAGGAGGAGAAAAACAATACATGTAGTAAATAAATAAATAAATAAATAAATAAATAAATAAATAAATAATATATTTGAAGGCGATAAGTGCAAAAAGAAGTTGGGAGTAGTCAGGGGACTGCGGTGCTATGGTGGGATGGGTGTGACCCAGGACTCCATGTGCTGGCCAAGGTCAGGATCAAGCATTGACTTGGTAAAGTGAGGGAAACCATTAAGAATGTGGTTGGAGATCATTCCAGACCTAGGACTCTGATGTGTAAGTTGAGAACCATTTGGCATGTTCTAAGAAGAGTAAGGAGTGAGGCCAACGTAGCCAGAGCAGAGTGAGGAAAAACTAAGTAGTGGGAGATGGAGTCAGGGAGGAAAGCGGTGGGCTAGATTACACAGGGCACTCCTAGGAACTTGGCTTTACATTTAGGGAGCCACAGAAGCACAGCAGAAGGCAGATGGTTCCAAGATGGCAAATGCCTAAAGATACAAGGAACCTGGATGCCTGAGCTCACTGCTTGGAAGAGGACTTTTGGGAGAGTTGCCCAGCCAGGAACAACCATGTCAGTCTTTAACACGTGTGCTCAAGGCACACATGTTTGTCATGTGAAGCCAGTGAGATTTTGAGGTTGTTACAGAAACTGGCATTGATGATCATGACCAGCAAATGGGGCTTTGAGCAGAGGAGTGACATTCTGTTTGAGAAGAGGCCAAAGGGCTACATCTAGAAGCCCAGATTGTAATCAGAGGGAGGAAGTCCTGAGTGAGACCATGGTATTCAGAGTGGAGAGTGGGTGGATTCTGGACGTAATCTGAAGGCAGCCATTAGGACTTCTTGGAGGACTGCACATAATAGAAGACAAGAGGGGTCAAGGAAGTCTCCGAGTCTTGTCTGAGCAATTGGAGGAGAGGCGTTGTCATCACTGACATTGGAAGACTGGGAATGGGAGTGGTTGGGTGGGAGATGTCTAATAGATGCAAATTTATTGGTTTTGTATGTGATGAATTTACATCTGTTAGACACCCAAGTAGAGATGCCTTACAGGTCTCATCGGCAATCGCTCCTGTTGCCACATCCTTAAACCATCAGGAGTTTTACTTGCAAGGAAAGATCAGAATCCAGGCTCTGAAGCCAGTTTGCTAAGAGATGTTAGGAAAGTCATAGACTCTTCTGGAAGTTCTCCCAGAGAACAAGCCTTGACGGCTGCACAGCATGGAGGGATGCCCACCCTTGGTGCCCTCTGCAGGTACAGATTTGGTAACATGTCCCACTTTGATGCTATCACTTAACTTCCAGCATTGCTGCTTCTAGAAGCTGGATGTCTCTGTCTGTGGTCATTTCTGCTGGAATGATTTGCACCGGGCACCTACTTCTTCAGAATGTTAGCTCCCAACTTGCAGGCTTATGTGATGCATTTTGGCTGGGGGCGGAGGGGTCTAGTCATGTACCTGTGCTCCTTCCAGAAGGTTCATTAAAGGCTTCTTTATGGGGAAGGCATAGATACCAGATGGAGATTCTTCTTCAAAGAAGCTGAGTGACTAAGAATAGGAACAACAGTCTACAAGAAAAAGGGGCAAGGATGAACAAACCTTAACATTTATTAAACTCTTACTATGTGCCGGGTGCTGTGCTAATTACAGATAATCCCTTATTTAATCTTTACAGTAACCTCAGGATGCTGTTCATATTTTCATTGTGTACATGAGGAAACCTGTTCGGAGGGGTGAAATGACTTGCCAAAAAGATCACACAGCTCCTAAGCAGCGGGCTGGGGGCAGGGTTTGAATCTAGGAAGTCTGATCCACTAAAGCTGGGATTATTATGCTCATTTTACAGATGAGGAAGCTGTAGCTCTGAGAGGTTAAGTAGCTTGTCCAAGGTCACGTAGCTTGTAAGTGATCAAGCCCATTCTGAGGTTGCATTTGGCCTATTTCCAAAGCTGATGCTCTTTTTCCTGCCCTTCATGGTCCCAAACAACTATTGAGTCTCTAATGAACATAGAAGCAAGCAGCTCCTATAAATAGAAGTTTTGCCAAAATTACCTTATGTGGGAAGCAGTGACTGCACAAAGACCTGAGAATAAGACTAGTGACTTTGCACAGATAGATTATTTCCTGAGACTTCTGTTCATCCTGCCCCCAGAAGACCCTAGGTCTGCATCTGCCAAAGGGAAGAATGGGTGAATGAGCAAATAGTGGAGGAAGCACAGCGACTGCTGGATGGTCCCTGAAAATCCTCTTGGCTCCAAGATCTTATTACTCTGACACTCGTAAATCTCGAGAGCTTTGATCTCCCGAGTCTCCTCCCTTTGGAGTCTCCTGCTTGTCCAGGCTGGGGCTCTCTTGCCCTCGAGCTCTGGTGCTCTCTCTCCATCTCAGGTCCAAACAGGAGCAAAAAAATCAATTCTCTTCTCCATTCCTCCTACTAGACGGGGAACCACTGGAAACATCTGGGGGAATTTGTGCGAAACTCAAAGGTGAATTCGAGGAAATGAACCAATAACAAGAAGAAAGAAAACCCAGGAGAAACCAGACAGAGTGAAGTTAAAAAACAGTGAGGAAAGACACTGGTCCTCAAAACTGCCTCTTTATGAAGATCTCAGATTGGAGTCTCATCTACTTTACTTCCTTCCTCAGATCCTTCTTTCGTTGATTCATTCATTCAATAAACACTTTTGGGGTCCTCTTCTCTTTCGGGGGTTGGGAATAGAGCCGTGGAACCAACAGATGGGGTCTCCACTCTCACCCTCACCATTGCACGCTGTCTAAGACTCACAGGGCACCCACTGAGTGCAGAGATGAACACCTCCCATGAGCAGGAAAGTTCTGGAAATTCTCTTTTTAGGAAACAAGTGGCCACACAGGAGCCCAGAGTCCTTGTCACAGTTATTTTTTGTCTCTGGGCCTCAGTTTCCTCACTGGAGGTCCTCAGCGTGTGTGGTACAAAATGGCGGGATAATGGAGGAATGAGGGCAACTCGGTGGGTGGTCTCCACTGACTCTCTGAGTCCTGGAAAATCCATGAGGCACAGTCTCAGAATTTTCTGTTCCTGGGGTCTCCTCCATCTCTGCTGTTTCCAGCACTCAGCCTCCCTTCTCTCAGGCCCAAACATGAATAAAATCAAGTTCCTTCCCTCCATTCCCCTCAGCTTGACGAGGGCATGCAGGGATTTTCCAAAGGGACTTTTGCCACTCCTAATGGAAGCCTTGAGTAAATACAAAGAAAACAAAGAAAATTCAAAATCTTTAAGTTCAAGTTGCAAAGAGTAGGTGGGAGAGAGGTTAGCTCAAATTTCCCCCTGCATAAAGCCCCTTCCAGAATTTTGGGGGCCTCTGGATTTTCCAGTGCATGTTCTCCAGTGTGTTAATAAATATAAAACAAGCCTAAACAAACGAAACTCTTGACATCAAATTCAGTGAGAACCATGAGAGTAAACAAGCCAAACTGCTTAATTTAAAGAACTTTTAAAAGCCTTTGTTTTCTTAAAGGGTTTTATAAGTTTCCAAGAAGAGTTGGTGGTACCCAGAAATTCCCAGACTGATTTGAACATGAGATGGGCTGTGGAATCCATGGTGGGAAATGTGGTCATCTCTGACAGATGCTGCCAGGGTGGCCAGGTTGCCCTTCCCCTGACCCACCTTCCCCAGCTGGGTAGGGAACTTCTAGGATAGTGTGGGTTCCCACTGAAGATGGGCACATGTCTTCTTAGAGTCCCTGAGACACTCCATCCCCAAGGCAGAACAGGATAAGGGGACACAGTTGTGTTCCTAGTTGTGACTGCAGAAGCTGAGCTTGGGAAAGGTGGGGATAGCTCCACTCTCTATCCTGACTTCCCACTTCCCAGATCCCACCATCTCTCCATCCTACCCCAGCAACTGATTAGGCCAGAGCCCTGTCACCGTCCCAACAGATGCCCATGTCAGTTCATCACACCGTTTTCTCTGATGTTCTCACAATCATGCACATTGTGCTTCTGAGCTGGGTGCATTCGCCTTTCCAACGTGTGCGACAAGGACCATATTGCAAATAATAAAGATGCAGAAGTCAATGACTCCTATTGGTTGAGCTTCTGCTAGGACCCAGGCACACTGAATAAGCAACTCATTAATTCTTACAATCACAATTGGAGGAAGAGCTTACCATCTCACAACCCTGAGTCTTCGATTCAATAACTTGTCCGAGGTCACACAGTTTATAAGTGATGGAACCTGGATTAGAGAATGAAGCTGATTTAGCTTCAAAGTGGGTGCTCTTTGCAACACTTGACCAGGTTAGGCACCTCCCAGTTTAACTGAGGAGACCTGACCCTAACCTCTGTTGTCAGGTGACGGTGGTGTGGGTAGCAGGAGCTAGCTTCAAGAACTTCTAAATGAGTGACTTCTCTGTGGAGAGGATGAGGTCAGTGCCTGTCGAATGCCCGTGTGCAAGTGGGACTGATAAAGGAACAGGGACGGGCTGAGGACCCTGTGTCCCTCCTATATTCTGAAACTTATCAATCTTAAATAACAACATCAAAACTGCATTTCCCAAGTTTTCTCCTCCCCAGGGGTCGCTCAAATCTCTCTCTGATGTCATGGCTCCCTTCAGACACAGAGGAGAGTTGCTCTGGTTTTCTCTTAGGTTCACATGCAAACAAAACAAAGTCCTCTTTGCCCTTCCTGTGGTTCTCTTCCTTCCTTCCTTTTCTTTTCTATTTTTTTGCAGCGGACGGGGAGGTACCTGGGATTGAACTCAGGGGCACTTGACCACTAAGTCACATCCCCAGTCCTATTTTGTATTTTATTTAGAGACAGGGTCTCACTGAGTTGCTTAGCACCTCCCTTTTGCTGAGGTTGGCTTTGAACTTGAGATCCTCCTGCCCCAGTCTTCCAAACTGTCTTCTCTTCCTTTATATTCTTGGTTTGCACTTAAGATACTTGGGAATTTCCAGAAGAAAAATTTGGCAATCCTGGGAAGGTTTTAGGGAAATAAACAGGGAGCATTTAGAACTATAAAAGGGCGTGAGATGGAGTCAGTCTTATGGGGCTAAGGGAGAAGGAAGAGGAGAGGGGCTGTCTTCAAAGCCACTCTCACCGGTAATCCACATTGACCCATGCTGGAACCCACACTGTGACCCGCAGTGTAACCCAAAATAAGCCCTTACCCAATTCCCAAGTCCCTTATGCAGTTGACAAATACTGATCCCATGATGCCTGTCCCCTTGGGCTGCATCACCCACCTGGGGACACACAGGTGAAAGAAACTACTTCCAGTGAGCTGAGGGCTCTCACAGGCTAGGGATCTCTAGCAGGGGCACCAGTCAGGATTTGTGGGAAAGCCAAGAAGAGAAAGGCTTAGAGAGAAGCAGAGGGGTAGGAAAAAAGTGAAGGTGCTGGTGGAGGGGGAGGAGTGTTGGGGATACATATGCAAGGACCTGGGGTGAGAGGGTGGAGAGCTCTTAAAGGCCATGTGGGGGAGGTGGGATGCACCAGGGTTCCTGGGTTCAGGCTGTGAAACTCTGTTGTCAGACTTCTGGAACCATCTTGGAGGTCGCTCAGAGGTGCTGTGGCCCTCCTGCCCACACATCCATTTCTTATGTGTTGTTGGTAGAGGGACGGCTGTGGTAGAGGTCCCCCAGACCAGAGCTGACCACTACTCCAGAATGCCTCCTCCCATTAATTGATCCTGGAAAAAACAGGTTCAGAGTTTTGGTGACCTAAGGGCTGATAGATAGTTGGAGGATGGATAGAGTCTGGAGTTGAGCCCCACGCGTGGGAGTCGTAGGCTGGTGGGATTTCCTCCAGACACCTCATTCTAGCTCATGTGGGGGACTTAAGGATGCTTCCAGGTCTTACTGGATATATGCTCCTATTTTGCCTGGGAGTCCACAGCTGTCTCCCAACGGTCCTATCAAATTCCACCCCCAGTAGGACTGTGAGGTGATGGGACAGGTATATTCTGGGAAATTTTTTAAACATTTGTAATTCTAGCAGGTCTGTCTCCCATAAGCAGGAGGCTGGGCTGACAAGACGGTTCAGTGTAGACCGTTCTCTCTGGTTCCTGCACAGCTGTGGCTGCAGCGACCCCTTGTGGCCATTTTACACAACAGGAAATTGAGTGTCAGATAAACAATTTGACAGCTGGGAGGGGAGCTCTCTTCTCTTAGAGATCACCTCGTTCATGGCTTTGTGGATCAGAGAGGGGGAGATGCATGCTCAGGGTTACACATGTCAGGTCTTATGACAACTAGCCTTCCTGGGGCTCTTCCTCTTGTACCACCCTTAGCTCAACGCTCCTATTCCACTGTAGGGTGGCCAGGGATCAGTCTGGAGTGTAGGGTCTGCTTTGTGCCAGGACAGACTCGCTCAGATAGTTCCTCTCCATTCAGCACTGGTGTAGAAAGGGAACCCGGTAGGAGAGTCCGCCAGGCGGCAGGGTGGCGAGTCGTCACGTGGCCTCCAGGGGGCGCTGTGTCGCCAAGTTGTTTGGGTCGGTCTCGCCTTGCACAGGCTGAGGGAGGGCGCCAAGGCTGAGGACAAAGGCCTGTCTTTTATCAGCGGGCTGGCCTTGAGCAAGTCTCACAACCTCTCTGCAGCTGTTTCTCAGTCCGCATCAGGGACAATGATCCTGCCCTGCCCGCCTCACCCAACTTTCAGAGACTTTTGGTGCCAGGGCTTGCAGGTTGGGTAGGGCTGTGGCCTGGGGCGCTTCCAAAGATCCCGCTTGCGGCCAGCAGCCTGCCTCTGAGCCGAGTCTAGCTCCAAAGTGGACAGCACTGCCTCTCTCCCAGGCTCAGATGCTGGGCCTCTGACCTCTCCGTTTCAGAGAGGGTGAGAGGCTTGCCCAAGGTCAGCCAGCTGATAAATGATGGAGCCTGGAATTTTTTTTTTTTTAATTTTTTAGTTATAGATGGATACAATATATTTGTTTTATTTTATTTATTTTTACGTGGCACTGAAGATCGAACCCAGTGCCTCACACATGCTAGGCAAGGGCTCTACCACTGAGCCACAACCACAGCCCGGAGCCTGGACTTTTAATCCGGATCTTTCCCCTGCATTGCTTGTGCTTCCCTGAGTTTGGCTCAGGGAAGATGTGGAAGTGTGCTGCAGGAGGCTTTGGACTCAACTCCATTACTTACTTGCCCATGTGGTCTTAGGCATGTCACTTAATCTCTCTGGGGTCTCCATGTTGTAAATGTGTGCTCTCTACAGCTGCTCCCGGGAGATGGTGGCTGGGACATCAGAGTCTGGAATGCAGAGCCTGGGGGCAGGCGTTACTCGGGCTACAGGGAGTCAGTGCTGTGCAGAGATGGAGTTGAGAAGGGCCAGGGTCTGGTGGGGTCGGGGACGGGGCAGGGTAGGAGGGACGTGGGATGACTCACTCACTCACCAGCTCAGACTGGTGGGATGGGGAGGGAGTGTGGAGGCCGGCTGGCCTGGCGGCACCAGGCACAGGCATACACACCAGGCAGGGAGGCAGTTGTGAAAGGGTGTGGCACCCTGGCAGCCCCACCCACCTGCTAGGCCCTGCCCTGTGCAACCCAGGAGTTGTGGGGTGGGCAGAGAACAAGTGTGCCTGGGACTCTTAACATGGGCAGTGGAGTCCCCGTGGGGAGCTGGCGAGGTCTGGCTGCTCTCCTCTCCTGTTCCTCCCCACCCCAGTGCCAATCCCTTTCTTTCTTTCTGCCTGTTGGGACTGGAGGAGAATGTTCCCAGGCAGCCCTGTGGGGTCACCTCCTAACAGAGTCAGGCTAGGCGGTGTCCGTCCACCTGTGCACAAGGCACATTGCCCATCAGGGCACACAGGGGTATCTGGGCTGTGGAAGAGGCACTATTTCTGGAAGTGTGGACAGGGGTAGGCACTGAGGGAGGAATGGTTCAGATAAAGCCCCAGAGGGGCTCAGAGGAGGCAGGGTGTTGAGTGGGGAGGGGGCAAGAGGCCTTAAGGAAGAGGTGTGTATTAGTTTCCTGTTGCTGTTGTAACAAGGCACCACAAACCCAGTGGCCTAAAACAGCACTCATTTACTCTCGCACAATTCAGGAGGCCACCAGTCCAAAACGGGTCTCATGGCTAAACTCAAAAGGTCCACAGAAGTATGCTCCTTCTGGAGGCTCTGAGGGGAGAATCCACCTCCTGCCTTTTCCACCTTCTAGAATTGCCTGCATTCCTTGACCCCCTTTCTCCTTCAAAGTGCATCGCCCCAACCTCTGTTTCCATGGCCACATCTCTTCTCTCTGACCTTGACAGTCTTACCTCCCTCTTATGAGGACTGTATGATTGTATTGGATGCAACTGGATGATCTAGAATAATCTACCTGCTGTCTCGGGATCTTTAATTTAATCACATCTTCAAAGTCCCTTTTTGTCATATTCACAGGTCCCAGGGAGTGGGACATGCTTATGTTTATTGTGTAGGTGGTATTGGAGAGGAGGCAGGTTTGTGGCATTGCAGGGGGTGGGGACAGCCCAAGTAGAGGAAGGGGCACAATTACATGGCAGGTCCCGAGTGTGCTTGCAGGAGGGTGTGGACTTGGGGAACAGGGCTGGAAAGCCCATCCCAACATGACCGGGACGTTGCTCCATTTCTAGCACAACTGGTATCCAGGTTGGCCAGCCCATGTCGGTCCTGAGGGTGGTGGGGTTGGGGCTGGTCTGCTGGCTGCTCAGTGTCACTGTTGAGTCCCTTCCTCTCACATCCATCCCTTCTTCTCCAGGTACTAGCCAGGTCCCCTCAGGATGTGTCCTCCAGTTGTTGTGTCCCCCTTCCCTAGGGCCCTGATGGACTCAGGGTCAGCAGCACTTCCTCCTTGGCTTTCCCAGGCCTTCCCCAGTCTCAAGGCCTCTGACTCCCCAGTTTTATGTCCCAGACACCTGAGCTGCTCCTAAACTCCCCGTGTTCTTCTTTTCTTCTTTGTTTTTTTTTTTGGGGGGGGAGGGGGATCCCCAGGGTCGAACCCAGGGGTACTTAAACACTGAGCTACACCCCCAGTCCATTTTTAGAATATTTTATTTTGAGACAGGGTCTCATCAAGTTGCTTAGGGCCTCACTAAATTGCTGAGGCTGGCCTTAAACTCATGATCCTCCTGCCCTAGCCTCCCAAGCCACTGGGATTATAGGCATGTCCTACTGTGCCCGGCCCCATATTCTTTCTGTATGCTAGGCCATTTCTGGTAGTTTTCCTTAAGGGATACCCTCCCTCAGTCCCCTTCCAGCTCTTAGGAAAGATGCCCTCCCCTGTCCTCCTCCCCACCACATGGGGAGCAGCAGTGAGAACTTTATAAAGATCTCTGTCAGTTGACTGGCTCTCTGGTGCAGGGATGATGGGCACACGTTATTTACTCCTCAGATTGGCAACAACAGCTGTCAACTATTGAGGGATTGCTGTGGACAAGGCACTGTGTTTTATACATGATTTTTCATTTATTTTCCACAAACTCCCTGCGGTTGGTGTTCTTTGTGCTGTTTCAGAGCTGAGAAAACTGAGGCTATGAAAGTTGAAGTCCTGATCTTGCATGGGCTTTAAAAATCAACGGTGCCTCTGTGAATCACACCCAGAATACCCTGGTTCCAAAGTCTATGCTCTGAGCCCATGCTATGCTTGGTATGGTTATCACCCGCATGTTACAGGGGAGGGAACGGGGCTCAGAGGTGTTAAGTAGTTGGGCCTGGCTGAGTGGCTCTCAAACTCAGGTGTGGCTCATTTCAAAGGCCAAGCTGGTCACTGCCTCACCACATGGTCACTTATTAATCTTAACTGCTTAGCCTTAGTTTTGTAGTTCTTTGTGAGATCTCTCTCTGCTCCATCTCTCCTGCTCTGTGGGAAGCTGGCAGAGGGCTGGCCCTGGGTCTCAGTCTTCTCTCTTTTCTGCACCCTGGCTCAGAGCATGTTCCTGGCATGGGAATGAGTGAGAGAATGAGTGATGCTTTCTGGTCTGGCTTTAGGCCCAGCAGGGAACTGCTCAGGGAAGTCACCTGCGGTCACCAGATCCAGAGGGGCTGAGATTGTGAGCACTGAGCCCAGGCTTGGGTCCCAGCCCTGCCCAAACTTCTTGGCAGATCTGAACGTTCAAAATCTGTTACACACACATTTACACACATGTGCAAGCACCCGCACACGTATTAGGGGTACTACATGCATAAGGAAGAACAGAATTTTAAAATTCTAAAGAGTACACAGCAAAACATGGGTCTCTTGACAACATTTGAATCCAGGTTCCCTGGTACCCTTCCAAAGCATCCTCTGCTATTCCTTCTTGTGACACCTTCTAAAGACACTTTCGCAGTTGTAGACATGGATGTGCTTCCCTGGAGCATGCAGACAAATGGTAGCAGACTATATACGTATTTCTGCCATTTCACTTTTTCATTTAATAAAACACTTTGAACATCTTTCCTATCAGGGCCATTTAGAGCTGTCTTATTCTTTTTGATGACCACATAGGATGCTGTCGTATGTGGGTATTTAGACATTTCCAGTCTTTTGCTATTATAAATAGCACTACAGTGAACATCCAAGTACATCATGTCATTTTGCACATCTGCAAAAGTATATCTGGAAGACCAACACCTATGAGAGAAACTGGCGGTTCAAAGATATACATTTAAAATCTGATTCAGAGTGGGAATTACTATTCACAGAGTTACACTGATTATACCACAACTGGCAACGTCTTGCGTGTCCTGTTCCCTCATTCCCGACAAATCCCGATTCACCAGTCTTTATCTTTACCAATCTGGCGTGCGGAAAAATGAGGTTTCCTGGTGATCTAAATTTGCATTTCTCTTCCTGCAAGTGAAATTGAACATTTTCATGTTTAAATGTAATTTGTATATCATTTTCTGGGAACGGTTTGCTCACATTTCTTGCCCTATTCCTCCAGGGTTGTTGGTCTCTTAATTATTTGTAGGAGCTCTTTTTTTTTTTTTTTTTTTTTTCTTTTTGGTACTGGGGATTGAAGGCAGAGGTATTCTGCCATCAAGCTAGAACCCCAACACTTTCTCTCTCTCTCTCTCCTCTTTTTTTTTTTTTTGTGGTACCAGAGATTGAACCCAGGGGCGCTTAACCTACGCACCACATCCGCAGCCCTTTGTGTATTCTCTGTATTCTCTCACTGAGTTGTTCAGGGCCTCCCTAAATTGCTGAGGCTGGCTTTGAACTTGCCATTCTCCTGCCTCAGCCTCCTGAGCCCCTTTCTATTTTTTTGAGATGGGATCTCGTTAAGTTGCCCAGGCTGGCCTTAAACTTGCTCCTGAGTCACTGGGATTACAGGTGTGCACCACCACACTGGGCTGCTGGTGGGAACTCTTTACCTGTCTTAATCTTAGCCTTTGGCGCAAGCTAAGGGTTGCATTTTCCTCTTGTTGCTCTAGTGCATTGTGTTGTAAGAGACTCCCCGTTTATCACTTTCCATCTTGGACTCCAGTTATCTGCCTCCTTGTCTTATCTCCATCGTAATGATCCCTCATATTTCCAGGAACTTTCGCTCCCATTTTCAGATTTAAAGCTTACAATCTCCATGGGAGATAAGTGTTGACATTCCCGTTTGTGTTGGGAGCCAGTCCTCCATGGATCTCCTGCGTGTCCACACATATTTCAACCAGGGGCTCTGACAGCTTTTGTTCTGGTCTATCTTTTCAAAGATGTTTTAATAGCAAACTGCTCTGGACCATAGAGATAACACCTCCTTCTGGAGAAGAGGTGGTTTTTGTTTTTGTTTTTGTTTTTTTCTCTTTAACTGATCTTTTCTAATAAAAATGGTATTTCTCTGTGGAGTAAAGATCAGAAAGGTTTGTTTGAGGCCCATTACAAAAGATGAGTTTTTCCAAAGCTTGGGGATCCTCAGCTGAGATGTAAAACCCATTGCACAGGTAGCTTCTACCAGGGTCAAGCTTTGTTTTGAACCCATGGTACTTGGAGGACAAGAAGATTCAATGTAGTCAGGAAGCTCAGGCTGCCTGCTGTGCTGTGAGTAATAGAGATCTTTGTCTCTATTATTTGCGTCTTTTGTACAAGAAACTGTAGCAGGGGGCTGGGAATGCGGCTCAGTGATACAGCATTTGTCTAGTTTGCACCATTAACCTGGATTCATTCTCTAGCACCAAAAACAGACCAACAAACTTGTGCAGGACAACTTGTTAGCTTGCAAGAAAGAGTGAAATCTCAGACCCTTACAGTTCTTGACCATATGACCTGGCTTCGATTGAGCCCAGGCTCATCTGGATAGAAAGCCATGAAAGCGGGTCTGGAACTGGATCTCTGGCTTCACCCCACAAGTGTTGGCCGTGCTCACAGGGCCTTCCTCTGCTGTTTTATCTGTGTCTTTTTCACATCTGCCTGGTTTGAACAGAGGGAGTCAGTGGATTTCGTGCTTTGGGCCAGAGGTTCTTAAACTTCAGTGAGCCAAGAATTGCCTGAGAGTTTATTAGAAAGTCATACTTAAAAAAAATATAAGCTCACCACACAAATGTGATTCTGTAGCTCTGGAGTGCAACCCAGGCACCAGCGTTTAAAACAAGCTCCCCTCCTTGTGTTCCAGGGGGTCTCAGGAGCACTGCTGTAGGGAACAGGCTGCACCGAGAGTCTGCGAGCAGGGAGTGGTTTGAACAATGCTGCTGAGCCTGGTGCTGCGAAGAGACACTGAAAGTCAGTTTTGAAGGCCCAGCGGCCACAGTCCTTTGTTCTTGAAGTGATAGGGCTAGGATTACAGGGGTGGGGTGGGTGGGGAGAGGCGTGGAGGAGCAGAGAGGGAAGAAATGAAGGGGCACTGGGATGACCAGCTGGGCCACAGCCCTGGTGTTCCCAGCTTCAGGCCACCCTGCACCTGGCCGTGTGACTCATCTGACGCTTTGCATGTGTCACCTCCTGGCTAAAAAATCTTTGGCTTCTGCGAGGAAAAAAAAAAAATCCAGATCTGGTGTCCCGGTCTGCGCGGCCCTTCTGATTTGGACCAGCTGTGCGGCCGTGGCTCCTTCGATTCTCCTTTAGCACAATGTTTAGGCCTCACTGTGCTGGGCCAGACCTACTGGGTTCTGGGTTCCTTTTCCAGCTCTGCCCCTTACTTACTAAATTTAGCTTAAACAAGTCACCCTTACTTTCTTCATCAGTGAAATGGGGGTGGGGACCGTCTCTAGAGCCTGGGGGAGCTTTGACAAGCTCATGTGTGCCACACCCTTGAGCAGAGTTAGGAGGCTAGTGAGGGAGCAGCGCATCTCACCTGTGTTTACAGATCCCTCTTTGTTCCTGAAATGTCCCACCACCGGTCACCTCCCTGTTATCACTCCGTACACCACTCACTGAAGCGTGTCAGAACTGCTCAGAGTCCGTCTCCAGCACGCCCTCCCTGCTCACCCAGGCTGGGGGTGGGGGGGCTCGGGGTGGTACCCTTTCCGAGCACCTGCAGCCCTGGGTCTAGGCCCCTTCTCTGACGCTGCCCTGCCACCTGCTCTTTTCAGGAACCAGGGGAGTTTGTCTCTCTCTCTTCCCCATCTCTGACCATCCCCTGGGGACAGGGAGACTGGATCCAGACAGAGCGCCTGCCTGCTGGTCTGGGCTTGGTAGGAAAGCAGCTGCAGGCCGGGGCCCGCTGAGTCTCCTGTCTTGGTTTTCTGACCTGTAAACAGAGTGGGTTGAAGCAAAACCTTACAGAGAACTGGGCAGGTAAAGCCAGGGAGAGCTGCTTTCGGGGAAGGAGTGTATATCCATGTGGGAGTGAGGGAGAGGGGGCGTGTGTGAGCAGGTGTGTGAGCAGGTGTGTACACACATGTGAGAGTGTATAAGGAGTGTGTGTCAGGGTGTGAAAGTGAGCATGTGTGGGTATGTGTGTGTCTCTGTGTGAATTTGTGTGTGTGTGAGTGTGTGGCCCAGCAGGGTGGAGGTAGGTGTTTGGTGCCCACTGCTCTGCTTAGGGCTTTGTGAGTGGGGTTAGGAATCTCTGGGCAAGGAGAGTTCTACACTCCTACCCTACAAGTGTAGGCGTCTCGTCTAATTCATCTTATTGGGCTTATAAAAGATTCTTAATATATTTCTCAACCATCAAGTCCAAAATAAGGACGTGGAAAATGGCCATGGCAGACCTGAAAGGGTCAGGACTCCCAGAGCCCCCGCTTCCCTTTGCTGAGCGCAAACCCATGCTTCTGAACCCCAGTGTGGATCGCCCCGTGGGAAGGTGTGTTTGGTTTATGCACACCAGGAGTTGGGCTGTGCGGTATCTTTGGTGGCTATTCTTATCCCCCCAGGCGCCAGCCCTAATCCCCGACCAACGCCCCCCCTCCCCACTAGAATGGGGCAGGGTCTGGGTAGGGCTGCGCAGGGGCAGACAGAAGGTGCCTCCAGCCACACTCCTTGGTCAACCTTCTGGCCCTCTCTGGTGCTGGTGGCACCTTTGGGCACCCTGAGGAGGGCTGGGGTTGGCATCTGGTGGGTTCTGTGTGGAATTGGAAGTGGGGTGCCCAAGGGAGCCCATGAGGTTTCGTCCTTTATCCTCTGTTAATGGTCTGTGTACATGTGTGTTTCCTTCCAAATGACTGCCCACCAATGGAAGTGCCCCCTGGGTGCTAGGCCCCTATCATAGGGTTGGGCATCAGCTGCCCTTTGTCTGGGAAAACTGTCTCCTCCCTCAGCTCCTAACCTGGGCATTTCTGATGTTCCCAGCTCCTGGTGGCCACTTTCCTACCTGATGAATGTTTACCTTGCAGCCGGCTTTAGCCAGGAGAAGCCAGAAGGTTCTGGGGCTTGGCATTGTCTCCAGAAGCTCTGAAGTTCCCTCCAGTTGCTCTGAGTGATGTCCCTTCTATCCTGCCCTCACCCCCTACAGAAAATCAGCCAAGCCGGCCACCCCTCCCCCAGGCTACACGGTCTGGCTGGTTATCTTGAAGCCGGTGGAGCCGGGGTGAGTCAGAACTGAGAGTACGTACACGGCCTCAGTCTGATCACAGAGATACACAGTCATTGTGGCTTTGTTGAAAAATTGGAAAATGCAAGTTCTAGACAGAAGTCACCTCTGTGTTCTCTGAGAGTAGGCTCCACAACCTTAGGGCCTGGGTGAACAAAGTCACCGTCCTTCCTTTTTTTCCGTGGGCACTGGTGCTGGGAGAGAGAAGGTGTAGTACTTGAAGAGCAGAACTTGATTTTGCCAAGAGTCCTTCCAAAACAGATCCTGGAGGACCCCAGGGGTGACCACTGTCCTTCCAGAAGGTCATTGGATAAGCCAGGACCCCAGACCAGACCCCACCGGCAGTGTGATTGCCACTCTAAGGCCTCACACTAGTAGCCAGAGAGATTAATCTCCCTTCCTGGCAGTTGGACCTGGTGGCTCTGCCCTCAGCTTGTCACCCCCCAGCAGCCCCTGCACCCCGGGGTCTGATGCTCCCCAGAATGAGCCTCCAGCATCTCTGACCTCTTAGCACATCTCCAGCATCCACCCTCATCCATTTCCCCACACTTCTCTGCTCAAAGCTTCATTACTCACAGAATAAAATCCAGCTCCTTAGTGAGACTGTAGGGCTCCTGCTCCAGTGTCCCCCCTCTGGGCCCACCTTCTGCACCCTGCCTGTCACCCCTGCATCCTGGGAACATTCGCTCCTTCCTCCTCAGGGATTCCACCTTTGCTGCACCCTCAGTCTGCAAGACTCCTCCCCAGGGGCCCAAAGTCCCCTGACCTCATTCAGGTCCCTGTCCCTGGGTGCCTCTTCAGAGAGGCCTCCCCACTGGGCACTTCCCGGCTTCCCTGCTCTGCCAGACCCCTATTCCCCTCATTCCTTCATGGTAATGGGTCTACAGGGTCCCAGGCACAGAGAAATAATTATTTGTTAACATTAATTTTTAAGAAGGGCTTCTCCTCTTTCTTCCTCTGTTTAGGAAAATAGTCATTGAACCTTTACTAGAGCTGAATTCAGGCCTGGGGCTGGATAGAGCAGTGAAGTTCAGCGCCTAATTGGGGAGACAATCTGAGCGACAGAACTGTGATATGTGTGTGTGTTGCCCACGTGCGCGTGAGGGGTGGGAGGGCAAGTCCAGGGGGCCATGGGAGGTGAGGAGGGTACACTGTCCTGGCCTAAGGGGGTTAGGGAAGGTGCTGCCCAAGCTGGAGGGAACTGGGAATTGAGAGGAACTGGTCCTGTTGCCATCCAGGTGAGGGAGGGGGCAGGTAGTGAGCAGGTTGCTTTGGGCCTGTCCCCTCCCCGAGACAGGGATGCTGCCTGTCCTCATCTCCTGTGCCTCAGAACCACAGGAGGTATTTTTCGAAATTGTGCTGGAGTACCAGGTGGTCAGGGTCACCCCTGCTTTAGAGGAAGGCGATCGGAATCTCCTGGACAGGACGAACCTTCCCAGGTGAGGTCAGTCAGAACACTGAAGCCAGCCACCACCAATTCAGATTTATAGAATCAGATAAGCTTTGACATGCAAAGATCTTGAGGGTAGAGTCCCAGAGTCTTTGTCTCCAGGGAGGCAGCACAGACCGCCCACTCCAGGATCCTGGTGGGAGGGAAGGGAGCTGGTAAGGTGGGAGAAGAGGACCATCCGGGTACCTTTCCTGGGCTCCAGGCAATCAGGGCAGCCACAGGGATACTCCTCTTTCTGTCCTAGGTCTGGCACTCTCTATGTCCCAGTCCATGTAGCATGGGGGAGGGGGCACGGCAGGGCAAAGGCAGAGAAGGTCCCCAGGCTAAGGCCAGCAGGCGAGAGGTGTCAGGAGCCTTCCCAAGGTGTGGAATGTGGCACCCGAGGGGGAGCCTCAGCTCCTGCTCCTTGCCTGGCCTGGCCGGCCCTGCCTGAGAGGGACTGTTCCCCACAGCACGCCACTCTCCCCTCCCCCACGGTTTGCCCTGATTCTGGTCAGGCTGGTTTTTCCTCCCCTGAGGACGTGCACAGGAACACTGGGGCCATCCTGACTCAGCCTGCCTGCCCTGCCCTCTCTCCAGGGTTCCTGCTTAGGGGAAGTGACTGAGAAGAGCCGCTGCTGGCAGCAGCCATGGGTCCCCATAACACCTGAGTTCAGCCTTGAGCCGCTCACAGCCAGGCCAGCTCTGCCCGCTCCAGCCTCCAGTCTCTTCAACCCAGTGAACTGGGTTTTTCTCAATTTGGGAATGAGTGGGGCTCCTACGGGGCAGCATAGGTTCCTGCCCATGTCAGGGTGCAGGGGCCTCGCTCCATGTGAGGCACCCCAGGATGGACTGGTGTTTCTGGCACAGAGCAGGGCTCTACATTGTCCCTCTCTCGTCACTCCAGTTTATCACCAAGCCAGAGGAGTCTTTCCAGTCACTGCCCTTTACTTTCCACCCTGCCTCTGTGGCTACCTTCAGACCCTCCTGGCTCCACCAAGGCCTATTTTCACCAACCCTAAACTGGTCTCCTTGTTCCTGGTCCTGCCTTTTTCCCTTGTGCCGCCAAATCCCTGGCTACTGGAAAGCCATGGTAGTTTCCAAAATGTGGATCCAACCATGTCACATCTCTGATTAAAATGATTTTCCATTGTCTTCCAGACCAAGACCAGCGCTCGGCTGAGCCTACAGCCCCTACTGACCTCCCTGCCTCCCTTCCATACTGTCCACCTGTGTTCTCTCAAGTGGGCCCGCAGCTGTCCTGCTGTCCAGAGCCTGTTCTTTTTGCCCCTCTGCCTTTTAGCTTCTTGCTCAAGGGCTGAGCCCTCCCTGAGACCAGCTCCCCATGCCCAGACAGGAATCAGCATACATAATTCTTCACATCCTCACTTTTGATTATGTTAACGGTTTGAGGCCTAAATGCTCCTGGTTCAATAGTTCTACTTGGTTGATGGCCCGTGGAGTGGCTACCTGCTTCAGTAGATCCCTAAAGATCCTCCCATTATTTCAGAAAGTCCTCACAGGTGCGTTTCACAGGTGCTGACAAGGTGGCTCCCGGCTGCAGGTTCGCTTTGCTTGCTCCCACCCTGGCCTACAGGTCCCAGTGCACCACCAGGGAGGGCCATATTGCCTACCGTGGGAACACCTGGGGTAGGGGGCTAGCTGCAAATGCTCCAGAAGCTTCTGATCTTTGGGAAGCCAGAGTGGGAGGATCTCCCCCAGATCTAAGTCACCTGGGCCTGAAGACCTCTCTTTTTATGGATACTTTCAAAATTGCTCTTGGAAAGTTCTGCCACTTTTTCTTTCCAGGTTTCCAGCTCCAACCACCCAGGGCTGAGAAGGCGGTCTCTCTTCTCCTTAAGCTACTCCTCTCCCTTCCAAAATGTTCTTTCTCCTTTCCCAGGTTGAGTCTGAGCATGGCATGAATGAGCAGGGACAGGGAGGTCCGTGGTGCATGTAGGGAGGGGAAGAAGAATACTGTATTGAATTCAGTCAGTTCTAAATGCTGATCGTGTAGAATTTCTTAAGAATTCATTTACTTTTAATTAACAAATAATGCAGAAATACAGTCTTGCAAAAATAAAAACCATGCAGTTCAAACTGAGGTTCCCCTTGACTATACTGCCCTTCAATCAGTTCTCCCAAGGAAATTATTTATTTTTTAGAGTACCGGGCAATGAACCCAGAGATGCTCTACCACTGAACTGCATCCCCAGTCCTATTTATTGATTGATTTTTTTAAAAAATTCTGAGCCCAGGTCTTGTTAAGTTGCTGAGGCTGGCCTTGAACTTGTGATCCTCTTGCCTCACTCCGCCTCCGGAGTTGTTGGTATCACAGGAGTGCGCCACCCCACCCGGCCCCTTTCTCCGGAGGAAATCTTGTGGTCGGCACATTTCCTTCCTTCTCGATGCATTTTACATACCTGTTCGTGGAAATAAGTCATCTTTTAATCGTACGCCACGGTGAACGTCACATATTATATGGATGCACTCCACTGCTTTTAGTGAACCCACTGGTTCTTGGGGTTTTCCGTGTCACTCTATGTGGACATTACTCACTTTGTTTGATTTTCCCTTCTCCTCCTCCACAGTGGGGATGTTATGGCGTTTACTTAACCACCCCCCACCCCCCACTGGGAATCCTTTCTGTCTTCCCACTATGGCAAACAGTGCTTCAAAGAATATCCTTTTATGTGTCTTCCTGAATGTATTGTGAGGGGTTCTCTGAGGTGAATAGGAAGGGTGCAGCTGGCGGCTTGTGTGAACTTTTCAAAAGGAAAGGCACTGGGGTCACCTGCAAAGTGGCTGCTACGACTCTTTCCACTCAGCACATTTGAGGGGGCTCATTACCAGCGGCTTCCCCAACACTCAATATTATCAAATTCATGATTTTATCAATGTACTTGGGAAAAGGAAATCTCCTGTCTGTTCTTGGGCTGGGAAGAGGTAGTCCCCTGGCTGCCTGGGTTGGCTGGGGTCTGGGGGAGGGCCTGGTGCTGTTTATAGGGACTTCAGCCAGCCCTGTTCACCGTCCAGTCTTCCTCTTCTCTCAAGGCACCTGGTGCCCCCAGCTCCTGAGCTTCTCTGATGTGTGCGGAGAAGAGTACCTGCTTGTTTCTCAGGGGGTTCCTGCCCTTTCCTTTTCCTCTAGACTCTAGGCCTCAGCTTCTATCACTGGCTCTGCTACCATTTTTGAGTTTTAAGAATTTAGTGGACATTTCTTCTGCCATCTCTTATTTTCTTTAGATATTCCTATCTGTCATCTTAGCAGATTTTAGGAAGGAATGAAAGTTAATGTGGTTATTCAACCTCCTCTATTTCATCAAAACTGGTGTGACTCTATATCCCCTGACAGACTGTCCGTCTTCGAGGGACAGGGAAAATGTGCATCTACCTTCCTGTCTCCCTGCACCCAGCAGCATGGCTGGCATGGGAGATGGGGCTTGGTACCTGTTGCTTGAATGGAGAAGGTGAGGGAGTACCTTCAGGGCCTCCTGCTGATGGTCGCTGGGAGAGGGAGGGTGAAGGGTTATGGAAAATAATATTCCTAAAAGACCGCTCCCCAAGAAAAATGGAGGGACAGTGTGGCTCGGGAGGAGGGGGGGAAATTGGTCAAACATTAAGCCTCTCCCAGTGCATCCTTTCTCAAAAACAATGGGCCCTAAATTTAGACCTTCCCCCATCGCAATTAGCCCTAAATGGAGGCACAGCAAAGATTGAAACTCTGGGAAACAGTGGATCCCAGAATAAGAACAATGAGTTTCAACCTTTTTACAACCACCCTCCTAAAGTTTTAACTTATACAACCAGCCCCTGAAGGTCAAAACTGCACATACAGGGCTTCCAGTGTGATTACCCTAAAAGACCAAAATCCCCTCTGTAACTGAGGGCCAATTTTCCCATCTGGAAAATGGGTCCCAATGGCAAAGGAATAAAGGCTTCTCTGAATCTGTGGAGGTCTGCTTCCTGTCCTTTTGTGCTTACAGAGGGCATCTAGGTAAGGGGTTACCAATTTATGTGACAGATACAGTCAGGAAGTCTTCCACACACATAACCTTTCTTTCCCCTCTTTCCTGCTAGGCTGAACTTGAAGAAACTGTGCTTGAATGGCCCACTGACTGACCCAGAAACTGTACTGGAGCAGGAAAGACAAGTTAGGACCTTGGCAGGTGACACCTTCCCCAGCTGGATCACTCCTTTTCCAGGTCAGTGGAGGAAGGTACTTTGACCTCCATGCTGTGACAAGAGGAAAAGCACTAGTGGTGGGAACTGGGACTTCAGGGAGTTACAGATGCATGTCTGAATCCTAGGTCCACTACCTGCTGGGATGCGTGTCTGAATCCTAGGTCCACTACCTGCTGGGATGCGTGTCTGAATCCTAGGTCCACTACCTGCTGGGATGCGTGTCTGAATCCTAGGTCCACTACCTGCTGGAGCGGCCTTGGTCAAGTTATTAACCTTTTGAGCCTCAGCTTTCTTGACTGTAAAGTGGGGAAGACAATACTTGCAGGATCAGTGAGATAATATACACTGCACCAGAGAAGATGGATAAGGCCCAACCAGTGTCATCACCGTTGTCATCTTCACCACAGTCATTGTCACCATCACACCATTCCATTCTACTCAGGGCACATGACTCTCAGCCCCGGATTCTTTCCATTGGTTTCCAACCATTATCCCATTTCCTGAGGGATAATGAAAACTCCCCCACCCTTAACTCTCTGGGGACTCTCCACACTTGGCGAAGCATAAGAAACTTCTAGCATGTGTCCAGGTGGAGATGCAGAGAGCACCTCTGCCTCAGATCAGTGCTGGGAAACTAATCTCAGCTCTGCCTCAGTCAGCCTTGTGGCTGCAGCCAGCTTATTCGAGCTCTTGAGCACCGTGGACTGGATCAGCATTTCCTCCAACCTGTGGGCTATTAATAGGTATTACCAAACAAAAGATTCTACCGTCTGGTACACTGGGGAAATGTAAGTCAAATTTGTAATCCTAACTATAATAACCACATACTACTTAACACTAATAACATAATAATAATGATGATGATGATGATGTTACTTGAATGCTTATTATTTTCCAGGCACTGTGATTAAACCCTTTATAAGTGCCTTCACATTTATTTTCAAACAATCCTGTGAAATAGGAACCATCGCCATCAGGTGCCGTGCACCGTGAAACTTTTAAAGGGAAGTCAGAGTGAGCATTTTCTATTTTTACTGAACAGGGATCCTGGCCTCCCAAATCTCATCGTGCTGGGGAAGGCTGGGCTGGATCCTCTCTGGAATTCCTTCATGCTGATCCTATCGTGCCTCTTCTGCACACTCCAGCCTCCAGCCTAGAGGCTAGGGCTTTGGAAGGAAGATCCTTTGACTAGGTTCTTCCCTCCTGAAGCCAGAGGTAGACCGCCTTGGCCAAGAGCTGTCTGATTGGGAGCTGCAACTGGAACCCTCAGTTCTACCTTTTGGGGGTAGGAAGGCAGCTTGTTCTTCCAAGCTCCTGATATGTCAGAGGAGTGCCCAGAGCCACATACCTCACCGCTAGGCACTCTTTGTGGCCACAGAGAGGGAGAGAATAGTGTATTCTCCCTGGCTCCCACTCTACAGACCGGAAAGGGGCTGACTACCCTTGGATTTGGCATGAGAAGATTTGGGAGGAAGGGACCCTAAGGAATTGTTTGGGGGCTGAGAATTCCTTGGAAGGGAAGGCAAAACCTCTGCTACACTCAGGATCCCAGGTATTGGGGCTGAGGGTCAAGGGACTGGAAGCCAGAATCTGATAGTCCTGTCTGTGGACCCCTGGCAAGTCACTGCCCCTCTCCAGTCCCTTTCCTCAGCTGTAAAGTGGGGTAAGAGTACCCTTTCCCCTGGGATGTTGTGAGGATCCAAGGAGGTCTGAAAAGGCTTTGTAAACTACCCTACAGCTGACCTTATGGTATGGCCCTGGGGTAGGGGGCTGAGACTCTAAGTTCCTCTGGAGTTCAGAACACCTTAATCTGGGGGGGGGGGGGGGAGCTGTTGGTTCTGTTCTCTGTTTCCTACTATCAAGCCAGAAAAAGAGATACCGCTGGGGCTTAGTGTGCATAGCAACTATCTGACCAATCACCCCCTTCCCCCCCACAAGGAGCAGGCCTCCTCCTCAGGGCCAGATAAGGAGAATGACTCATGGCAGACCAGCCCTGGTGCCTACCACCTTTGTGGAGGCCCCGATGCGCCCTGCTTTCAAGGCTGGCCTTGGGTTCCCTGGACCCAGTTTGGGTCCTTCTGCAACTGATTCACTAGTTGAAACAGACAGCCTCAAGCTGGCCTTCCTGAGTGTCTGACGGCTGCTCTGGGTGGGTTAGGGCTGTGCAGGTGTGAGCGGTTTCCTGTCCTGTTGCTGGATAAGATGGTGACTAGGAAACAGTTTGCTGGGGACTTAGGTTTCAGAGGCTGGCGACAAGTCTTCATTTAGTCACAGGGGACCAGGTGATAATATGCAGTGAGTAGGACTGAGATGAAACACCCCTCATTTCATGGGGGTGGGAGGGAATTGAGGCCTGGAGATGGACAGGGACTGACCCATTTCCATAACACCTTCCCATAAGGACAGGGCTTCTTTCCGAGATGGGAGACAGCTGACAGAAAGATGAGAAGGAATGATGGGGATGATTCTGAGGACAGGTGAGGGAGGGGGCCGGGGGGAGGCAATCATTGGAGTAAGGCTATTGCAATTCTCTGCAGCATCTGGCAAGGGGTCTGGCCCTTTAAGGAGATCAAGAAAGGTGTTGGGATTTTGAAGGGAATGAACAGCAGGATGTAGTGTGGAGGAGGGCTCCTTTCTCTATTACCACAACTCACTGGTGGGAGCTTGCGGGTTGCTTCCCTAGCTCATTCCTTCACTCACCTTAGCACTAGGGGGACTCTGTAGGTCCCTGGATTCAGCACATGTCTTTTAATGCCTCCTCAGAGATGCTCAAGGAGGGCAGAGATCCCATCCTATTTTTGTCTTTGGGTGGCGAGTGTTAAATGCCTCATGGGCAGACTACCTGCCTCCTCCAGGTTCAGATTCCTCATGGAGGAGGAACATTGGTAAACAGCCTCATAAATGCCTGATTGAATGCAGACATGCTTTGGGGGCTGGAGGGGAGGGGACTGTCCCAATGGGTTTGGTGTTGAGAGTCTCAGAGTGTGTGTGTGACTCAGGTGGGGGTCAGTTTTGATCTTACGTTTGTGAAGGAGCCAGTCGGGGCTGCCAGAAGCGCTCCCTGAAGCTGTATTTTTCTGGTGCCTATTGTCACCTTTGGGCTTTGTATGGCTGCGGCAGGGTGGGGCAGCTCTGCCTCAGGCAGCCAGGAAGCCTGCAGCTCAGAGCACCTCATCTGGAGACTGCCTTTGTCCGAGGGGACTAAAGCGAGATTGGAGTGAACCCTCCCTAAGGGGAGGGTTCTGGAGGCTGTAGTTTCCAGGGGGGTGTAGGAATCTGGTGCAAGTACTTTGCGGGGGGGGGGGGGGCGGGTACATGGATTATGATTATAAGGGGCTACAACATGATTCCAGAAGGGGCTCTCTGAATGAATGATCACTGGATGGGGACCTATAGGAGTATACTCTGAGTAATTCTTGGCGGGGTGTCAAGTTCTGAGGACCTTAAAGAATGAGGGTCATAACGTGAATTCTAGGGTCGGTGCTAAGCATGTATAGGATAGAGGTAAAGATCCGAATGAGTACAGGGAAGAGCCAGAACAGGGGCGTGGGCGGTCAGGGCTGCAGAGTGGGTTGGGCTGGGGCAGCATTGGGGAGGGTAGGGGCCTCAGTTCCTGGGAGGAGAAAGTTGGGCGCTGAGCCGCCAGGAATTGACCAATGAGGACAGTGCCCATATTTGCACTCAGGAGCCTGCAAATTCCTCGGGGCTCAGATATCCGCCCCTACACAGTCCCCCTCCCCCACCTGCCTTGGGCATAAAAGGCGCCAGGTGAGGGCTTCGCCACTCCCCCTGCGGTCCGCAGCTTCTCAGGCCAGTGTCGCTTGCCTCGTCTGCCTCAACATGACCTCCTACAGCTATCGCCATTCCTCAGCCACCTCGTCCCTCGGGGGCCTGGGAGGCGGCTCCGTGCGTTTTGGGGTTGGGGGCGCCTTCCGCGCGCCCAGCATCCACGGGGGCTCAGGTGGCCGTGGCATATCCGTGTCCTCCGCCCGCTTCGTGTCCTCGTCCTCCTCCGGGGGCTATGGTGGCGGCTATGCTGGCGTCCTGGCCGGGTCCGACGGGTTGTTGGCGGGCAACGAGAAAATTACCATGCAGAACCTCAACGACCGGCTGGCCTCCTACCTGGACAAGGTGCGCGCCCTGGAGCAGGCCAATGGCGACCTGGAGGTGAAGATCCGCGAATGGTACCAGAAGCAGGGACCCGGGCCCTCCCGCGACTACAGTCACTACTTCAAGACCATCGAGGACCTGAGGGACAAGGTGGGTGGCGGCCCGGGCGCGGGAAGTGCACCTGCCACGGTGGGGCGGGCCGTGGAAACCCTGCCTGGCAGGCTGGGCGAGGCCCAGGCGCAGGGCGAGAGCGAGCCCGTTAGGACGCGGGAGGGCCGGTGGGGTGGGGCAGAGAGAAGGCGGGCAGGGGACCAGCGGCCCGACCGTGGGGCAGGAAGTGGAGGGCGGGTGGAGGGGCGGGGAGGGAAAGTGGGCGGGGGCAGGTAAGTGGGTGGGACCCAGTTGGGACTCCGGGAGCAGAGCTGGGTGCGTTTCCGCAGTCCAGGGAAAGGGGGTCCAAAGAGTGGGAGCTGGTAAATGGCTCTCCAAGAGGTCGGTCAGGGGCTGCAGCCACGCAGGGAGCTGCATGAGTTTGACTCTGGAGGACCTGGTTCCCCCCTCCCCCCGCCAGACCTGCCCCTTCCCACCCGCCCCCCGCCCCGCCCAGCGACCCCTGTGTGGGGTGTGGGGCCCCCCTGCATTCCTGTCCTCTGACCCGGTCTGGTTTTCGTCATGCTTAGGATTTGGTCTCCTCCCACTCTTCTCTGCCCAGGGGCCACCCAGGCCTAAGAGGAAGGAACTCTAGGAAGAATAGGAGAGCCAGCTGAGGCCCCTGGGCCCCTGAAAGGAGGCCTTGGGTTTCGCTTTAGTAAACCTCTGCCCTGGAAGACCAGGTACAGGGGCAGCTCCCTGTGGCTCTGAGCCACGAACTCTTGTGGGAAACCCTAAGGGTGGGGCTTCCCATAAGGAAAAGTTCTGTCCTGAAGAAATGTGTCAGAAACCGGGAAAACGTTGATAGTCCCCCAACACTTGGTCTCCCAACGTTTAGCTCCTAGAACTTTTCCCATGAGATTAACATGGAGCTGGGTGCATGGACCTGGATCCACAGGTGTGGGAGAGCTAGAGGTGTTCACAGCCAGTTAGTGCAGTTCAGTTTTGAAATTGACATACAATGAGAAATACATTTTACTATGCACACAATACCTCTTCTCTCCCTTCTCCTTTACCTCCCCCACACAGGAGGCAAAAGCTTCTTGAACCAGTTCTTACCCTACTTTGGGTGATCCCTTCTGATTTTCATAGTTTGTTCAGTTTCACTAAAAAAAAAAAAAGGCAAGTTACCACCTGGTGACACACTGACTACTGAGCTAAAACCCTTTGAAAAACACTGAGCCAGAGTTCTATAATTGATACTGTGCGGGAAGATACGATTGTACCCCTCAGGTCACAGAGTCTTCAGATCGAGGTGAACTTGGAAATCCACTTTGGTAAAGCGAGAGTGGCCCACTGACCTGGTTCAGAAGTTATAAAGAGTGAGGCACAAAGTGCCTGGCACATAATAGATGCTCAATAAATGGGATCCTTCTTCCTGAAGGCACCACCATATCCTTTGAGTGGGTTTCAGACAAAGCCTTTCTCCATGCCTTTTGCTTCCCTGCATCTGACTCATAGACCCCCTTCAGGTCATTTAGAAGTGCACTGGACACAGGACTCAGAGATATCCTCCCCAGGTTTGCCTCCCTGCCTGCCCCCCTAGCAGCCTGTTTCCTGCTTCAACTCTTGGGCATGAATGGATTCCAAGGCCTCCCAGATAGCATGCAGATGGGCAGCAGGGATGGGCGACTGGGTATTGGTCCCTAGGGAGTGGGAACAGACTCATTTTCTCCCCACTTCTCTGGGCAGGGCAGGTATGCCATAATGGTGCCTTCTGCCTTTCAGATTCTTGGTGCTACCATTGAGAACTCCAGGATTGTCCTGCAGATTGACAACGCCCGTCTGGCTGCAGATGACTTCCGAACCAAGTGAGTCTTAATTCTCTGGAGAGCAGAAACCAGGACTGCAGTGTGTGTGTGTGTGGGGGGGCAGTCCTAGTCCTGTATGGGGCTAAGTGCAGTGGGGAACTGGACTCTGCCTTCGTCCATCTCAGCTGGCCTGAAGCAAGCCTCCCATAGACTCCTGAACCCTGGGGAACTGAGGAAGTCCCCCAGGTGCAGAGACAGCTGTGGCCTGACTGTTGCTATTTTTCTTTGGAAGGTTTGAGACGGAGCAGGCCCTGCGCCTGAGCGTGGAGGCCGACATCAATGGCCTGCGCAGGGTGCTGGATGAGCTGACCCTGGCCAGGACTGACCTGGAGATGCAGATCGAGAGCCTCAAGGAGGAGCTGGCCTACCTGAAGAAGAACCACGAGGAGGTGTGTCAAACTGGGCCATCTGTCCATCCCACTCCAGGTCCCAAGGCTGAGAATAATTTCTCCTGTACCCTTGGACTGTGGCTACCCTCAGCATGGTCCTGGGTGGTGATCGTGGCTCTCAGGATTCTAGCAGGGGATGGTGACCACCCAGTGTCCTCCCCAGTGCTGGATTCTAGGATTGTACCTGGAAACCAACCTGCTTTGGGGGTGAAGAAGTGATCTGGCCCAGGTCCAGTGGGCTCCGAGCCCTGACATGCCCACCTCTGCTGTATGTTTCCAGGAAATCAGTGCCCTGAGGGGCCAGGTGGGTGGACAGGTCAGCGTGGAGGTGGATTCTGCTCCAGGCATCGACCTAGCCAAGATCCTCAGTGACATGAGAAGCCAATATGAGGTTATGGCTGAGAAGAACCGGAAAGATGCTGAAGCCTGGTTCACAAGTCGGGTATGCAGGGAGTTGGGGAGCAGATGCCCTTTGAGGGGTAGGGTGGCAAGGGGAGAGGGCTTGATGTCCCCTACCCAAAGATCTGCCTCAGTCCTTATTCCTCCCCTCCCGCTCCCTCTCCAGACCGAGGAGCTGACCCGGGAAGATGCTGGCCACTTGGAGCAGCTCGAGATAAGCAAGACCGAGGTCACTGACCTGCGACGTACCCTCCAGGGTCTTGAGATTGAGCTGCAGTCACAGCTCAGCATGGTACGTGTCCCTGCCCTGTAGGATACAGCCTTGGGTGGCCTGGCTGGTGGCTGTGCCCATGCCCTCTCTGGGAGCTGCTGAGACATGTCCCCTCTCTCTCCTCTCCTCTCAGAAAGCCTCCCTGGAAGGCACCCTGGCAGAGACCGAGGCCCGCTACAGAGCCCGGCTGGCGGAGATCCAGGCGGTGATCAGCAGCATCGAAGCCCAGCTGGGTGATGTGAGGGCTGACACAGAGCGCCAGAACCTGGAGTACCAGCAGCTCATGGACATCAAGTCCAGGCTGGAGCAAGAGATCGCCACCTACCGCAGCCTGCTGGAGGGCCAGGATGCCCACTACAACAATCTGCCCAACCAGCTCAACATCTGAGTGCAAAAGCTCCTGGGCTTGTCCTCCAGCAGAGGGAGTCCCCTGGGCAGGGCAGGGGAGGGGAGGGGAGGGACCTCACCCTGCTCCATCCCTGACCTGCCAATAAAACTTTATGGCCCAAGGAAGGAAGGATGTTTGGTTGTTATTTTAGCCCCTGGGGAGGTGGGTCAGGCCTTGGCCCTGTTTAGGTTTATTTGAAACAAAGTCCACTTTGTCCCAGGAAAGGGAAGGGAGGGCGAGGGCACTCACGTACTTCTGCTGTCTTGGTAATTCCCTTTACCCGTCTTCAAGCGTTGCTTCCAGTCCGTAGAGAGGTAAACGGAGGTTTAGAGAGGCAAAAGGGTTTGTTGCATAGGTAACTGCTCTAATACATGGCGAAGGTGGGATTTCAGGTCCAGATTGAGTTTTCTTTCCGTTGTACTTTCTTGGGGATTAGGGAGAATGTGTGTGTAAGAAATGAATATTTATTGAACATCTACCATGTGCCATTAAATCAAAACAATCTTAAAAGTATGAGCTGCATTTTATGTATCAGGAAACTAGCTCAGATAGTTGAGTAACTTGTCCAAGGTCACATAACAACTATATGACAGAATCAGAATTAGGATCGAAGTTTCCTGATGCTTAGTGCGTGGTGTCATCCCTGCCCAAATGATGTCCTAAAGTTGACATCATTTGTGCCAGTTTTGCTCCATATGAAGGCTTGGGACCGGGATCCCCTGCCGTGGTTCTTCCTAACACATTCCTGTACCAAATTGGGGCCTTGGGGTTAGATATTCCACTGGTTGGAGAGGGTGTCCTTATCCTTGTGTGTCTTTGTGCCTGCGCTAACACATTCACCCTTTCTGGGGCAACCCTGCATAAGCCCCTTACACCCACTAGCTCATGCCTGGGCCCAGAGCCTGGAATGGGACCTGGCTGTGACCCAGACCTCCCATGTAGACCCCCAACCTGGTTTGCCTGCGGCCTGCTTGGGACCGGTAAAGGAGCAAAGTCCCAGCTTCTTGGTACAACTCTGCCCTTGGGTGGGTATGGTCCTGCCCCTGTGGTTTACAGCTCAGTTGTCAAGAACAGGCCAATTCAAGGCAATCAGAGGCCCATAAAGCAGTCTCACTTCCCCTGGGTGGAGGGGTTCTGGATGAGCTCTCCATGACAGAAGGCTGACCTTGAGAGGAGGGGCGAGTGAGGCACTAGTCTCCTCAGGAGCATTCTGGCTCTATAGGAAAACTGATCTTATCCTTGATGCTCTGATCTGCCAGACCTCATGCTGATCCTGAAGGAGGCACCAACTCCTCCATTTCCCTGCAGATTTCAGAAAGGTCCCTTAGTTTGTGTGCCCCAGAGCCCAGTTCTTCCTTGACACTGTGCAGCCTGGGGCGAGGACCCTCTTCTCCCCTCTGTGCTGTCCTGTTCTGAACTCCAGCCCCCTCCAGCCCCTTCTCCTACTTATCAGGAAGGTTTGAGCTGGTGGAAGAGGCCTGGCCACATCCCCAGGCTGGGACTGTCTAGAGATTCTGGTCTCTGCCCATGAAAGCCTCCCTTGTTGTCCCAGCTGAAACCCTCCCTCTGCTTAGGGGCCCCTGGAATGTGGCTTGGGGCTGGGTCTGGGCGCACACAGGTGCGGCTGGCTGGTGACTGGGTCTTGGGCCTGGGTGTGGGGAATGAAGCCTTCCTTTGTGTGTACAGGGTGGGGGGCAGGGCAGGAGCACTCTTCTGTCTTAGGCTGGAGCTGCCTCTGAGGAGACCTGGGATAGGAGGCAGAGGGCGCTGGGGTCTTTCCCTCTCTGCTCTTCATCATGGCTGCTCCAGGGGGTAAAGCATTTCCTGTCAACCATCTTGCTCTATCTCTGTGAGTCAGGCTGCGCTGGAATTATTTCTATTTTCCTGATGGGTAGACTGAGGCTCAGTGCAAGGAGGTGTCTTATCCAACACCACACACCTGGTAAGTGGGAAAGGAGGAACTCAAAGGTAAGTCTTAGGCCCCAAGTTGTGTGTTCTATCCCTGGCAGCTCCCTGGGAACAGGAGTTGCGTGAGTAGGATCTAACGTTTATGGGAATCTCCTTCCTATGTGCTCTTAAATGTTCACTAGGGCCCTGTGGCTGGGGTCAGTGTTAATAGCTCCACTTAAAATCAGGAACCAGTCTCAGAGAGGCTGAGTCACACCCAGAGGTGGAACGTAGCCAGGCTCTTTCCACCGGGCTTCATGGCCCCATTTCAAGGAAGGAATGTCCGGCTTCAAGGACGCCTGTCTGGCTACAGTGGGCAAAGGACAGAAACTGGCACAGTGCAGGCTGGGCTGGAGCCAGGGAGCAATCCTGGCAAGGCCATCCTGCCTGGTGCTAATGAGGAGGCTCTAGGGCCCCCGCCCAGACCTTGATCGCAGTAACTGTTTGCATTGAAGTTAAGGATTTGCAACCAGGGCAGCAAGGAGCCAGCTGCCTCCCCTGGCCTGGGCAGGAGAGAGACGGGAAAGTCATTTGAGGGGCTGTTGGAGAAGAATTGGGGTGCAGAAGGGGAGCCGGCTGGGGTTCAGACTCTTCGCCCTGGGGCAACGGACGAGTAATTGCTCTGTGTTAATTGCAGGGACCGTCTTGTCTGCAGAAGCTTTAATGAGCTCTGGCTGATCTGGGCTTGATTATTTTTCTTTCGGAGGAAAAGACAATATCCTCCCACCCATGAGACAATACTACCCTGTCTGGGCCAGCACTTGGCAGCCTGGCTCACTGTGTGAAGCTGGGTGAGGAGAAGCCCACCCCACCCTCCCAGACCCACAGTTGTCCCTTCAACCCAGCTCAGATGCAGGACTCTGGAGGGAGGGACACTCTTTTCCTATCCCCTGCTTGAGTAGGGATCCGAGGATCTATCTGAGTTCTGGTGGAGTCCCTTTCTAGCTGTGCCATCCTGCACAAATTGCCTCACCTCTTGGAGGACCAATTTCCATCCTTTTCAAACCTGGGCAGGGGTCATCCTCTGTGTGTAGGGGGGTTAAAGGGGACAGTGGATGTGAAAGTACTTTTTAAATTATGAAGTATCTGGTAGTAGTGGATTATGTTGTTACAGCAAAACTAAGACCCACTTGTTGCTCAGCTGGCTGCAGGTGGGTGATGCTGCTAAGCTAAGAACATGACAGGCTCACAGGGCATGACTTGATGCCCAAGGACAAAGGCCCTCCTGGCAAGGGTATGTGCAAGTGGTGCTGGGCATGCAGCCACCACTGTCCCCCTCATGATGGGAGCCAGGAGAGGCAAGGTGGGGCTCTTGGGTCTCAATGCTTCCCTGGAAGTGTTAGCTGCAAGTGCCAGTGCCCTAAAAGTAACACGCCTAAAGTTTCATGTGCATCATTGATAGATGCAGGATTTGAACCCAAGCCTCAGGACCCAAGAGTCTTGTCTGCTCTTGGGTGTTGCCATCCCAGGCCAGAAATCCTCCTCCCTGTTCTCCAGCTAAGTTTAGCTCACTTCTCCACTGTTGGGCATTCTGTAGGCCCTGGAACCAGGCCAAGGGGGCAGGCCATACATCTCAGTGGTGCTGCCCACAGGTGCCAGTGCCCTTGGAAAGTGGGGATCTGGAGTTGGTGGGCAAAGGAAAGGTCCCTCCTGTGTGCTTGACTGACCAGTCCAGCTCAGTCTCCTCCTGTGTGAAGTGAAGCCTTGACCTTTGAGGTCTCTAGTGCCTTCCACCTGCTTGCAAGACTTCCCTGTCTCCTCCTTCTCCACAATGCTAAGCATGCAGTTTTCTGACTTGCTCTCTCCTGAGCCTGCAGTACTTGACAGGACAAATGGGGGTTAATCGGGCCCAGTTAAGCAGCGACATGCCTCTCCCTGGAGAAGGCAGGGGCTTCCTGGAACTTGCCCCAGCCTTATCTGCAGAGGTTTGCCCCAACGCGTCCCGGGAGCAAGCAAAGGTTCAGCGACATGTGCATTTGGCAGGTGGCTGGATTATCAATCAGCCCCTTGTCAACCTTGAGCCCGCTGGGCTTTTGTGAGCCAGCCAGGGACTTGAGGCTAGGGGTTGAGGGTGCTGGAGAAGCAGGAGTGGGCATCAAGCGGAGGAGAGGTGGGGGGAAAAGAGTCCATTTGCAGCACCAGGGAAGGGACAGATGCTGGCCCCTCTGGTCACCTCAGCCAAAACTTAACTCAAGTCTCCTTCTGTCCTTAGCCTGTCCCCTGGGTCCTGCGTTCCCATCTCTAGATGCCTTGGCTCTCTGTGTCCTGCAGGCTCATGCACACAGTCTTTGAATGAGAGAACATGGAGTGGTGATTGGGAGCGGGGTGCTGCCCACCTTGGGGTGAGGCTCATGAGCTGGGGGCAGCCAAGCCCAGCTGAGGGCGTAGCGGCTTCCCCGCTCTAACGGGACAGGCAGAGGCCGTGGGAGCTGAGCTGTGAGTTTGAGAGCTGAAAGTTTGCTCCCTGCTGCTCTCTCTCCTGGGGTGGAGAGGTGAACCTGTAATCCAAGTGTTAAAACCCTGGCCTGGGGCAAAACACCATCACTTCTGAATCATCTCTTTTGTTGCATTAAAAAAAAAAAAAAAAAAAGAAAGAAAGAAAAGAGAAACTGTACATGAGCCCCGCAGAGGTTTGCAGGCAGCTGTGTTTGTCAGGAAGGCAGAGGAGTTGGCTTTGCTCTGGGGGAGGAGACAGGCCCACGACACCTTCCGAGGGGTATATAAGGAGCCCGGGCTGGGGGCCACGGGCGCTGTGCTCCAGTTCCAGCCCAGCTGTCGCCTCCTGCCAGTGCCTTACCTGCCTGCTGAGGACTCACCGGCACTGCTGCCCAGCCATGGCCACCACCTTTCTGCAAACTTCTTCCTCCACCTTCGGGGGTGGCTCTACCCGAGGGGGCTCCCTCCGGGCTGGGGGAGGGGGCTTTGGTGGGGGGAGTCTCTATGGTGGAGGTGGAAGCCGCAGTATCTCAGCTTCCTCTGCCAGGTTTGTCTCCTCAGGGTCAGGAGGGGGCTATGGGAGTGGCATAAGCTGTGGCTTCGGTGGAGGGGCTGGTGGTGGTTTTGGTGGGGGTTTTGGTGGTGGCTTTGGTGGGGGTTTTGGTGGTGGCTTTGGTGACTTCGGTGGTGGCGATGGTGGCCTCCTCTCTGGCAATGAGAAGATCACCATGCAGAACCTCAACGACCGCCTGGCCTCCTACCTGGACAAGGTGCGGGCCCTGGAGGAGGCCAACACTGAGCTGGAGGTGAAGATCCGAGACTGGTACCAGAAGCAGAGCCCTGCCAGTCCAGAGCGTGACTACAGCCACTACTTCAAGACCATGGAAGAGATCCGGGACAAAGTAAGACTTCAGATGGCAAAGAGGGGAGCAGGCGGCGGGTGCTCTGACGGCTGTGTGACTGCTGGCGGGGGAAGTCCTCTCCTGCCCAGGCAACAACTGTCTGGAGTGTAACCTTGGCAAACACGGGAGGCGCCTGCTTTCCAGGTGCAGATGCTGGTGCACATCGCTCCACCTGGCAGCTTGCGGGGAGGGCAGGGTCTTGGGAATCATGTTAGGGCTATTGGGGTACAGGTGGGGGCAATTATAGAGAGAAACTCATCCTCCCTGTCCCAGATGGCTTGTCAGGTTCTGCTTGAAAAGTGTTCTTCTACCTGCTCTGCAGAAATGGTGTTGTGGTATAACCTTACGATCTTAATCACCAGGACCTCCAGCCTCACCTTTTAAGGGCAGTTTTAGTACCAAAAGCACCGTCAGGACTCAGGAGAACAGGGAACTCATGATGGGCTCTGCCACCCGCCACCGTCCCTTTCACTCACTGGGACGAGTTGCCTCATCTGAAATGCTTTTCTTAGCCACTCTCCGGGTTCAGACTGGTCATAATGCTCTGTAGACCTACTTCTGTGTCAAGGTGTGTAGGAGGTAGGGACCATGAGCTATCCACCAGGAGGCTGGTGACAGGTCCTTGAGAGGGTTATTGACAGAGCTGACCACACCCTTCTCCAGCCTTAACCTGGCCAGCCAATTCTCATAGGGATTCCAGGCTATCCTGCCTCCTTGATCTTCCATGCCTTGGGGACAGGAAGAGGTCACAGGGAGGGTGGCAAAGGCCCTGGAGATGAGGCCTGACTCTGTGTACTTCCTGGGCTCCACAGGTTTTCACTGGTGGTGTTGGAGGGGAGGGTTTTGGGGAGGGGCCCGACCTTGGGCTCAGAGTGGGAGATCAGCAGTCCTGAGACACAACTTGGCCCCCTGCAGATCCTGGCTGCCACCATCGACAACTCCCGGGTCATTCTGGAGATTGACAATGCCAGGCTGGCTGCGGACGACTTCAGACTCAAGTGCGTTCCCATCACCTTCTCCCTCTCCTGCACTGCCCTCCGGACTGGGCCTTCCTCTTCCCCCGCCTCAGTGGCCCAGTTCCCTCACATTCTCTGACTTTGGGCTCCTTTTCTCTTTCCAGGTATGAGAATGAGCTGGCCCTGCGCCAGAGCGTAGAGGCTGACATCAACGGCCTGCGCAAGGTGCTGGACGAGTTGACCCTGGCCAGGACTGACCTGGAGATGCAGATTGAAGGCCTGAATGAGGAGCTGGCCTATCTGAAGAAGAACCATGAGGAGGTGGGAGCCTCCCCATAGTTGGCTGAGGGTTCAGTGGATCAGAAATGCACCCCAAAGATGTCCTGATGGACAGGAAAAGGCACTGTCCTCAGACCCCAAGCCAGCCAGCCATGAACCCCTGTCTCGGTTTGTTTCAGGACCTTGAATAAGGATCCTACTCTCTCCAGTCCTCCCTTGGTAGGACCTAGAGCAGGAGAGAGATCCTCAGATCTGAGGGGTCAAGGGATCAAGCCTCCTTTTGTGCAATGGGAAACAGAGGTTGGGGGTAGCGTGTCAAGATCACATCTTAATTTAGGGACAGAGCCCAAATTGCCCCTCAGGGCCCCAGACTCTTGATTCTCTCTTCTGCTCTTTGTCTCTAAATGGGCTTATCCCATCCATAGGAGATGAAGGAGTTCAGCAGTCAGCTGGCTGGGCAGGTCAATGTGGAGATGGACGCAGCACCCGGTGTGGACCTGACCCGCATGCTGTCTGAGATGAGGGAGCAATACGAGGCCATGGCGGAGAAGAACCGCCGGGATGCCGAGGCCTGGTTCTTCAGCAAGGTGGGCCTGGCCTCCCTGCCTGCCCCTTCCCAGCTTCCCACTCCCCAGGTCTCTGAGGAGGCCTCTGGGGCTTACATTTCTTGTGTGTGACCCACAGACTGAGGAGCTGAACAAGGAGGTGGCCTCCAACACTGAAATGATCCAGACCAGCAAGACGGAGATCACAGACCTGAGGCGTACCATGCAGGGGCTGGAGATCGAGCTGCAGTCCCAGCTCAGCATGGTAGGGCCACCCGCATCTCACCCTGACCTCTCAGTGACAGATGCTCCCATCCTCCATGGCTGGTGAAGCCTTGGAGTTCTCAGGCCCTCTTGGAGGTGGTTCCCTGCACTCAATTCCATACCCCCAGCCCCCACACCCTTGGCCAGTTCCTTCCTAGCCCAACGTGTGCATGGATCTGTTGCTCCATCAGAAAGCCGGGCTGGAGAACTCACTGGCAGAGATCGAGTGCCGCTATGCCACACAGCTACAGCAGATCCAGGGGCTCATCAGTGGCCTGGAGGCCCAGCTGAGTGAGCTCCGCTGCGAGATGGAGGCTCAGAGCCAGGAGTACAACATGCTGCTGGACATCAAGACGCGACTGGAGCAGGAGATCGCCACCTACCGCAGCTTGCTGGAGGGCCAGGATGCTAAGTAGGGGCTCGGGCACGGCAGGGAGGAGGGCTATCTGTGGCTGGGATGCAGGGTCATCCTAAGGGGACAACAGGGTGTCCCCAAGCAGCTGTATGGTACAGTGAAAAGAGAACTGAGCCAGGAGGAAAGGGTCTGAGCTCTGTGCTCTGGTCTCTGACTGTGACCTTGGGCAGGTCATGCTACCTCTCTGGACCTGTGCTTCCCCTATAAATGATGGAGGTGGTGTTATCGGTCTCTAAGGCTTAATGCTCGTTCCATTCTGTATGGAGTAGATGGGTTGTTATTGTAGATCAGAGTCTATCAGCTTGGGGGTGGTAGGCTGTAGGATGTAAGGATGTCCCAGGCTCTAGAGAAGTCAAAGGTGTGGTGAAGTCAGTGGGGGCCGGAGAGGACCCTAGGCCATCCCCAGCAGCTTCTCCTAGGGAGACCAGGACTTTTACCCTCTGCTTACATCTGTTTCCCTCTCCTTCAGGATGGCTGGCGTTGGCATCAGGGAAGGTAGGTGCAGGGTGGGGAGGATGGAAAAAGAGACCAAACACCCAGTGGGGCAGGGAATTCCCATCCCAGGATGTACACCTTTCCCAGTGGGACCTCCACTGGTCCCAGGGGGAGGTTGGGAATTTACAGAGAACATTCCAGGTTGAGCAGGCTTTGTCCAGGGCTCCTTTCTCCCCGAGACCGTGCCTTTAAGCATAAATGGCAAGATGCCCACAGTTTCTCCTGTTCACTGGCAGCTTAAAAAACCTGCATTATTGCTCACAGCTGGCATATCTGCCATTGCCACTGCTCATGTCTTTGACGAATAGTTCAATGCCAGACCTCCTGGCAGCTCTGACAGGATTGGCCAGTGGTCATTTGCAGGAGTGCTGTCCAGTTTTCCCACAGCTTAACCTGGGTCCTGACCACCATGGGAGAGAGAGGGCAGGATCCTTCATGCTTAAACTTGCTCCTTCTTTCTATAGCCTCCCTGGGAGGTGGTGGCGTCAGCGGGAGCAGTAGCAGCAGCAATATCCGCATCAGTCTAGAGGAGTCAGTGGATGGAAAGGTGGTTTCCTCCCGAAAGAGAGAGGTCTAAGTGCCTAGCAGGAGAGCAACGTTCCTTGCCACCCCTCCCCTTCCCAGGCTGAGTTGGGGACTAATGAGAAAGGCTGGAAAGGCAAACTCCAGTCCCTACCTTCAGAGAGCCACTGGTCGGCATGGGTCCCTCCCTCTCCTAGTTTGGGGCTTTGCATGCTCTCTCCCCTGTCTAGTGCTCTGCTCCTCCTTCCTGGCAAGAGGTGCAAGAAACAACTGTCTTGGGTAATGAGCTCATTGTACCATGTCTGTTCCTGCAATAAAGAACTGCTTTTCCTTTTGCAAGTATTTCTTGGTAGTGTGTCCAGTTTTTCTTGGTGGGGTCTGGGTTGACCTCTGGCCTCCAGGGAGGGCCAGGGTCCCCAGATGCTGATATCTCTAACCCATTGACCTCTTCCTTGCCTGGTCATACATAATTCATTCTTTGAAGAACCGAGGGCAGGAACAACAGTGCTGCTCAGGAGACTTGCTCTTCCATGGGGTACTGGGGAAGTGTGGGTGTCGGGGTTCCTTCAGAGCAGTTTGGTGCATCTAATGCCGAACTTGACACATCTAGTAATTATTTGCCAAGCGATGGGTTGAGTGTATTGGTTCGGCATTGTGGCTGGGGTTGTGCTGGGCACACTCACCCATGAGTTCCACGAGTACTCACAACTGGAGAAGAGGACTGAATTTAGAGAGACGAAGGACTTGCCCAGTGGCTTCATGGATGGACAGTCAATAGCAGGGCTGGACTGGACCTCATATCAGTATGACTCTAGGACCAGTGCTTGCTCTGGGTCCCTGGGCCTTGGCCTCTCGCAGTCCATTGCAGGACCTCCTCCTGGTTTCTGCCCTCACCTTATGTGCTGCTCCCCACTTTTCTAGCCAGGCACACTTGACCTCCAGGTTGGCTATTTCTGTTTGTCTGCCACTCTGTTAACAAGCTGGCCCCTATTTCCCCCCAAACCCACACCTTCTCCTGAAAGGCACTTAAAGTGCCCAGAGGGGATGACACCAGCTCTCCCAATTCTCCTAAGTTTAAGTCTGAAACAACATCAAATCCCACACTGTCTCCTGTCCTCAGAGTCTCTGCCCCAGGCCTGATAGAATGGCAGTGTCCACCCATGCCTGGTTCTTGCTTCTGGTCTGGGGTTGGTCTCTCTGAGCTTCAGGACTCATACCCCTGAACAGAGAGCAGGAAGAGAGGAAGCAGAGAGGTCTGGGTGCCTCAGCTGGGCTGGGTCAGGCCCCGGGGTGAGGACTGGGGATGGGAAAGGAGAACCGGTTTCCGAGTCCTGGTGGAAAGAGCAGGTGGGAGGGGCCTCTTTGGAAAATCTGATCTTTTGGGGGAAGAACCAAACCCTCAGAGAGGGTCACCATGCATCTGGAAAAAGGTCCTGCCCCAGAAACCTTGGTAAAAGAAAGACAAGGTGGGGCCAGCTCTTTTGGGGGCATTTGGATGGAGAATACGCCTCCTAAGAGCGCAGAGGTGGAGAGATTCAAGGGTGGGCACAATCCGCACAGTCCCAGGCAAGTCCTTTAGGGCAGCATCTCATCAGTTCTCCAGTAACCCTGGGACGCGGGGGACAACCTTCAGCACAGTTTCGGAAGAGGAAACTGAGGCTTGGGGAGGTTAAGTAACTCGAATGAGGTCACGAATGAGAAATGGCAAAACTGCATCTGGGACATGCCTCTGTTACCAGAACCTTGCCTTCCCCTTGACGTCACGAGGTGGCAGAATCTACAACACCTTTTCTTCAGAGGGGGCGCTGATCTGAAACCCATTCTTCTAATTATTTATTTCTTTTAGGTACAGGGATTGAAAACAGGGGTGATTAACACATCCTCAGCCCTTTTTATTTTTTATTTAAAGACAGGGTCTCCCTGAGTTGCTTAGGGCCTTGCTAAATTGCTGAGGTTGGCTTTGAACTCACAATCCTCCTGCCTCAGCCTCCAGAGCCGCTGGGATTCCAGGCGTGTGTCACTGTGCCTGGCCTGTAATCCATTCTTAACCTCCCAAGCAACCTGTTCAAATGCCATACAGTTCTGCTGTCTGAAACATTGTCCTCGCATCTAAACTTTGCCTCTCATGCCAAAGCTTCAGACATCAGTGGCAATGTCCCTCATGTCCGGGGAACAGTCAGGCTCTGTCCCAAGCCCCCTGTGGACCCAGGTGGTAGAAGCTGGGGATTTGGTTGTTGCTCTGCCTCATTGGCCTTTGGCATCTGTGGGAGGTCTCAGCCCTGTGAGTAGCCAGCAAGCATTTTCTCCTCCTTTTGTCTGCAAAAATAACAACCTCTGCAAAAGATGCAGCGAGACTGGGGCCATGTCAACCTACCTTCTCCCAGGACCAGACCCTGAACTGGGGACTGGAGGGGAAGCTGCTTTCATCTCCCAGAGTGCCCACTTCTGCTCTCCTGGGACCCCCAGAGGGACTATCAGAGAAGTCCTTGGAACCTGCCGAGTCCTGTCCCCAGCCTGATCTGGAGTGTAATGCCTGTATCCAAGGATAGCCCTACAACCTGCTGAGACCTTAAATAGTCTCTGAGAGGACATGGCACACCTTCTGCCTGCCCTGGGCTGAGGTCAGACTTGGTTTCCAGCCAATCTGGAAAGCAGGCAGCAGACAATGCCCCCTCCCTTCCCCACTGAGAGGAACTAGAGATTAGAGCCTTGGGCGTGTCCTCCGCTCAGGCTGGGCTTCCCAGTACAGGCATGGGACTTGCCCGCCACTGTCTCCCTGAAGACCTCGGCGGAACCCTGTCCCTCTTTGGGCCTCAGTTTCCTTATCTGTAAATTGAGGAGTCTGGCCAGACAAGATGACTGCTAAGCTCTCTGTGAGACCACTTGCCGGGGAAACCTCAGAGAGGAACCTGGACTGTAAAGTCTGCGACAGCAGGCACTGTTCTTGCCAGATCCTCAGAGTGAGTGCTGAATCAGAGTTTGTTGACCTGAGACATGAACTCTCTTCTCCTTTGCATTTTCCTGCCAGAGCCGTGGCTCTGGATATTCTCTAGTAATTTGGGCATGTGCCCACCTGGTAGTTGCTTGTGTGGGCAGCTGGCAGCAAGACAGCTCATCTCCTGAGATTTGGAGCTGGGGTGACCCATTGGATGCCACTCCTGTTTGCCCTTTCTTCTCATCTACACCCAGCAGACAAACAGTCCCCCAAACAGCTTCTCAGGCACTTATCAAGGGTTCCCTTGTACCAGGAGTAGTATTTGGAGATAGATTTGACAAAGATCTTGTCCTTGGGGAACGTAAGATAGAATGGGAGAAATAAAATAGGAATGCACTGACCATCATTTGTCTGGTGGCTGTGGGTGCCATGGTGGCTGCGGAGACCACAGAGGAAAGGAGGCAAAGCCATCTGTCAGGGTGGAGGCTCAGAGGATTCTCTGATCATCTAAAAACAATGAGCTTGTGTTTCCTCATTGTAACAGGGAGGTGAGGTGACAGCAACCCTTCACCTGCCCAGTAGCTCCTGCATCTCAGGTATTTGAGAGGCCTCAAACACCAACTCATCTAGTACCCGTTTTTCAGTTGTGGCTATGGAAGCCCTGCAAGGTTGAGTAACTTTCTCAAGGTCACACAGCCAATCAGTAGCAGATGAAGGATTGAAACTCAGGTTCACCTTATCCAGTCTTTGCTGATCTTGCTTTTTCTGGGAAGCCCAGGTGATGTAAAAGGGATTTTAGGGTTGGGTATGGTAGAACGGCAAGGGCTTATGGTATTGAGACTAGTCTGAAATGACTTCTGAGTAGTACTGTGCCAAACAGGTGTTTCTGAGGAGAGGGAGCCGCCCACCAGGCCTGTCTGGGGAGGGCCTGCCTTTTAGGAGAGGGCACTCTCCTGTGGGGAGCCTCAAGACCATTTGGGAAGTGGGTCAGCTATCCTGGGCTCTGGGTCCCTTGGAGTCCAGGAGAGAGGGAGGGAAGGGCCTGACCCAAGCAAGGGACTCTGTCTATGAGCTGGGGACAGGGTATAGAAGAACAATCTGGCATGCATAGGCATATCTTTGAGAACCAGAGACTTGGAAAGGCAACATCCTGAAGGAAACTTAGACACCAGTTTGGTGTAAGACTCACAATGAGCTGGTGGCAGAGTTGAGAATCCATGTATTTCTCCTTGTTTCCCAATGTCCTGGGCCTCCGTCTCCCCACATGTAAAAGGAGGGGGTTGGATGGGAAGTACCTATGGTGATTCTGGCTCTTGTGTTTTGTACTGAGTACTTCCACAAGCCCCTAAATTTTGGAGCTCAGACCAGTGACAGAGAGCAGACAGGCTGACCCCGAAGGCCATCAAGCAGGTTTAGCCACTTGGGAAGCAGGATGACCCACTGGCCAGGTTTGGGGAGCTAGCAAGGCCTGAGAATGGAAAAGGCTGCAGAGGATGCCCTTGCTTGCGTGGTGGCAGTGCGCACACTGACCTGAGTGTAGTCTACAGACAGTAGTTAAGATGCAGACCACAGAGCCAGGGGTTTGAATCTTGCTTTGACCCAAATGAGCTTTCAAGTTTGAGCAGTGTATTTAACCTCTTTGGCCTTCAGTTTCCTCAGCTGCAAAAAGGGGCTGGTAAACATCGTAGAGTTGCTTTGAAATAAGATCGTGCACGCAGAGCGTTGAACGCAGTGGTCGATGAATGTTAGCTCGTGTTCTCTTATCGTCAAACATACATGGGATGTGAGTGTAGCAAAATCAGACTGCTTTTCCTGCTCCTCTTACTTTGCCCTTAACACAATACTACTGTGACCCCATGTGTGGGTTGTCCCCACATCAAACCATTTTCTGACAACAATGAGGTGTCCCACAAGGCAGTTCAATTCTGACGGTACACAGAGTTAGTGTGAACCCCACAGGTTAAGGGCTCCCTTCCACAGACTGCTCCCTGCTTCAGATGCTAATTGCAAGTAGTGGGTCCCCAGGTTGCCCAAAATTTCTATCCATTTGGGCTGCAAGTCACAGGTTCCCAGGATTTCCTTCTTGGGTTTGATTATTTGGCAGAATAGCTCAAGGAGCCAAGGAAAACGGTGTACTCACTCTTGCTGATTTATTACAAAGGTTATTTTAAAGGAAGCCAGAGGAGAGGATACATAGGGAGGTTCGGAAGGGTCTCAAGCATAGGAGCTTCTGTCCCCATAGACTTGGGACATACCACCACCCTCCTGGTTCTTGTTCATCAAGTTGGGAGCTCTCTGAAGGGATTTCATTATAAAAGCATGATCAATTATTAATTATTAATTATTAATTATTAATTATTAATTCAATCTCTGGCACCCCTCCCTTCCTGAATGATGGAGGTAGGTGGGGCTGAAAAGAATTCCAGTGCCCAGCTTCCTCTCTAGGAGACCACTAGTATCACCTTGTTAGACCCAAGGAGGCTCCTGTCACCAGAAAATTCCAAGAGTTTAGGAGCTCTGTGTCAGAGACTGGGGCTGACAACCAAATATTAAAACAAATGATGCTCCAGCACCCCTCTCACTCAGGGAATGATTAAGGCTTTAGGAGCTCTGTGCTAGGAACCCAGGATGAAGACCAACAAATATATCTCTTTTGTTATAAAACAACATCATAGAATGAAATATGCAGAGAGGTTGGTCAACCTGAGTTCATGGTCAGGCTGCCAAGACATCATTAGGGAGAAAAAGGGGGGGGGGGAGAAAGAGAGAGAGAGAGAGAGAGAGAGAGAGAGAGAGAGAGAGAGAGAGAGAGAGAGAGAGAGAGAGAGGAAGAGAGAGAACAGATTTAAATATCTGAATTTTGACTGCATTGCAATCGTGGGCATTGCAACCTCTGAACCCCAGATGTCTCATCTAAAATCTTGGGACTAATAAAACCCTCTCCCGTCGCTGTGAGTAAAGGACAATGTGTTAAGCATGGATGTGAATGTAGCTTTTCCCTTGAAATGTTACTGGGGAGAGGACTGCGTTTGTTACTGGGGAGAGGCAGAGCAGAGACCTGCTAACGCTGCTTCCATTAGGCGTGGGATGGGGAGAGGGAGTCCCTGCTTGGGAGGGAGGGGCAGTGCCCTGACCCTGGAGTGGAGGTTTGCATGACCACCCGTGTTTGTTCTGCTGGGTTTTGGAGGATCAATGGCATTGTTACTGAGAGGCGTTGGCCCTAACCTGTTTGTCAGCCCTGGGAGGATTGGGGCATTGTCACCCAAGACCTGGCAGGTTCCATTAATCTCCTTCTTGTCAGTTTTGATCCTCTCCTGAGAGAGCCAGAGCTCTCGTTCTGGGCTGAATCACACCTTTGCAGAGAGCTGAGCCGTCAGCTCAGAGCAGAAGGGCTGGGCAGGGTCAGGGGTCAGCCCGAATCCTGCCTCAACATGGCGCTGAAGCACCCACCCACAGCATACCCAGGCTCTCTCCCTGGCACTGCTGGCTGCCCCCTGGGTGAACGCAGGCCCACCCCACACCCCGGAACACAAAACCCTGACCAGATCTCTCTTTTCTGGTCTGAGTCAGAGAAGCGGCCTCCAGGGTAACCTCATGCCTGTGCCACCACACCCCAGCCCTTGGCCTGGTTCTGAACAGACCCTGTGGCTGCTCCTGAGAGGCCCTGGTCCCAGGCTTCTCTTTTCTCAGCCTTGGAAACTTCTCTCCTAGACTCTGAGAAGCCATTACAAGCCCTGTTCTTCTGGCCAGCATGGAGAGACCCCTCTGGAAGTGTTACAAAGTGTCCCTGCGTGTCTCGGCCATATCCTGGGTCCCAGAAGAGACCCAGGCCCCAGGCTGTGGGTCAGATCTTCCTAAACAGCCTCTTAGTCAAACACAAACCGAGAGAGCTGTCATGTGAGAGGGCCCTGCTCTGGCACTACAATACCTTATTTCCGGATTTGGCTGTGCCTCCAAGGCAATTAGTATAATGGTATTCCAGACTGACCCAGGGCTGGCCACCCCTGGCACTGTTGACCTTTTTGGCCAAATAATTCTTTGCTGTGGGGATTTTCTTGTGCATCGTAGGTTTTTAGTAGCACCTCCAGCTTCTACCCTCTCTCTCCATACTAAGTAGTATCCCCTCGTGTGACAAACAAAGTGTCCCTGGACTTTGTCCAGTGTTCCCTGGGGAGCAGAGCAGACCCTGGCTGAAAACTTGTGAACTGGTCTCTGGTGACAGATGTTGAAAGAGTGGTTACATTAGGGGTGTGTGGTATGGGTAGCTACTGGGAAAAGGTGCAGGGAGATTTAGGAAGTGCTGGAAAGTTCTGGGTTGTGCTTGCACAGGGCATGCATAGGCAAAATGAATCAAGCTAGACATTAATGATTTATATATTTTACTGTGTGAAAAATATACCTAAAAGTGAGTCCTAGTGTCAGGCAGAACCAGAGTTGGGGGTTACTTCTGATCCTATAAGGCTTGGTTTTCTTTTGTGTGAAAAGGGGATAATATAGGACCTACCTCATGCTGCAAAGATCAAAAAAGATACTGAGTATTAAGTACTCAACTCAGTGTGATGTATGGTAAAGGCTCCAAGGATATCAGCGATTACAATATGCAGGATCACTTCCTCTTTCTGTGCCTCAGCTTCCTCATCTATATTTGATCCCTGAGGTCCTCAAAGATCCCTTGTCACTGCCACTCTTTCTGATGGTCGTAGTGCCATGTCTTTCTCAGCCTAGACACATTTGAGGTTGTTGATTCTATAAGACCAACAAAGTTTGACATCCGAGTCATCGGAAGCCCTGGTATAGACCAAGTGCTAAGGAGGATTCTCAGTATTTCATTCACAAGTTCGAGGGTTAGGAAGAAGGGGGCCTGAGGGCTGTGGTGACCTTACAGGGTCATTTGCAGCCTCCTCTGCCTTCGTGGAGGCTTCTGGCAGACCACTGCCACTCAGGGCCCATTCTAACACTGGGCGGGGCTGACAGCCTGCAGAGTGAGCTCCTTGCAGCAGAGGTGAATTTGGTTCACCTCTGAATTCGGTTGTCAAGGGGTAGTCTCAAGCAGAACACTCTTCCCTCTGAATCATCCCTTTTGTGTAAAGGATTAAAAAAAAAGCCACCCCAATATGTGCAACCCACCCTGGAGAGCAGGGGCAACGGGCTTGTGGGAATGGAAGAGGTTGGCACCAAGTTAGAGGGCGGGGAAGGGAGGAGAGAGGAGGACCCACCTCCGTGGAGGGTGCATAAAAGGCATCTGCACCAGGGAAGAGCCACCGTCCTTGGCTCAGGCCACGCCAAGCTCCTGTCTACACCTGCTCTCAATCTTGCTTCCACCATGAGCTGTCGCCTGCAGAGTTCCTCCACCAGCTATGGTGGTGGTTTCGGAGGTGGCTCTTGCCAGCTGGGCGGAGGTCGCAATATCTCCACCTGTTCAAGCCGATTTGCCTCTGGGGGATCCGCTGGAGGCTATGGGGGCGGCATGAGCTGTGGCTTTGGTGGTGGGGCTGGTAGTGGCTTTGGGGGTGGTTTTGGAGGTGGCCTTGGAGGTGGCTTTGGTGGTGGTTTTGGTGGTGGCTTTGGTGGTGGCTTTGGTGACTTCGGTGGTGGTGATGGTGGCCTCCTCTCTGGCAATGAGAAGATCACCATGCAGAACCTCAACGACCGCCTGGCCTCCTACCTGGAAAAGGTGCGCGCCCTGGAGGAGGCCAACGCCGACCTGGAGGTGAAGATCAGAGATTGGCACCAGAAGCAGAGCCCTACCAGTCCAGAGCGTGACTACAGCCACTACTACAAGACCATTGAGGAGCTCCGGGAAAAGGTGAGGCCTTGGACGCCAAGGTTGCCTGGTGCAGAGCAGACCCTGGGAGACCAGGTGTGGATGGAATTCACACCCTTCTTGCAGAGGAAAATTCTAGTTATTTATCAAGTCTCTACTTCTGATGGGCTTTCTCTTGCCATGACTTCTTAAGTGCATTACTCCCATTATTCATGTTTATTAACATTATTACTCATGTCAACCTTTTTTTACGGCTTCCCAAACAGCTATGTATTAGTGACTGAATCTCTATAATCCTAACCTATAGGGTTCTTTGGAAACATGGCAGTTTTAAAGCCACTATGCATGACTAAAGTCAACAAAGAAAAGGAGACATGTTCATTCGTTGTTCTGGGAATAATTGTTTATTTTGGAGTGGTCCCACTTAAACTCTCATTGTCAATTGGCAACCACTAAGTGGTGGGGAAAGAGGCAGAGGCTTAGGTAGTGCCTGTTCATCACTCTGTGACACTAGCTTGTTGGAACATAAACCCACCAGCCTGGGCTGAGCCCCAACTATGTGGGGTGGGCTGTAAGTGCTTTGGAATATGAAGGCATGAATACGAAATTCCAAAGGGATGGGAATAGTTGCTGGATTTACCCTATGCTCAGCGGGGAGTCCAGCTTCAGGGACATTACTAGGAAATATATGGAGCCACACTGAATCCCTTTGGACCTTAAGTAGGAGGGTCTCAAGACAATGACCTAGGGAGGTAGTAGGTCTGAGGCTGTCAGGAATGACTACCTGATGATGTGCCCAGTGATATGGTTCTCCTGAAATGCACATCCTGGATCTCCCCATCACGATCAGACAGGATATTCTAATGTGACAGAACGCACTAAAGGGAGGTGGCCCCACCCCTCCCTTTACAGAGGAGAAACTGAGACCCAGAGAGAAGTGTCTTGTCTCAGTTGAGGACACTGAAGAGGTGGAGTCCTGCCCTTGTTTTGTTCTCCAAGTGTGTGGACCCTCCAAAGGTGACCTTCTGTATTTTGCAGATCCTGGCAGCCACCATCGATAACAACCGGGTCATCCTGGAGATTGACAATGCCAGGCTGGCTGCTGATGACTTCAGGCTCAAGTGAGTCGATTTCCCCCTCTCTCTTTCCCAGCTGTCTCTCATTTTAGACAAATGCTGAGCTGGCTGAGGACCCTGGAACATCCAGGAGTGAAGGCCTTGGAGGAGGCGTAGAGTCTGGCCCAGGGGAAGGGGTGGGTCTAATATCATCTATGTCTTGCTTTTTAAATATTGTTTTAATAATTTCAGGTATGAGAATGAGCTGGCTCTGCGCCAGAGTGTGGAGGCTGACATCAACGGCCTGCGCAGGGTGCTGGATGAGTTGACCCTGTCTAAGACTGACCTGGAGATGCAGATCGAGAGCCTGAATGAGGAGCTGGCCTACATGAAGAAGAACCATGAGGAGGTGAGAGGGGACAACAAGTCTCCACTCCAGTGAGAAAAAGGCAGCCCTCTGCTGCAGAATGACATAGCCCTCCACTGGGGGACCTGGAAGCATTTTCCAGAACATTCCACCAGCTCTCAGAGCCAAGGAAAGGGAGGAGTTCCACACATCTTCCTTTCCCTTCACCATAGGAGATGAAGGAGTTCAGCAACCAGGTGGTGGGCCAGGTCAACGTGGAGATGGACGCCACCCCTGGCATTGACCTGACGCGTGTCCTGGCAGAGATGAGGGAACAGTATGAGGCCATGGCAGAGAAGAACCGTCGGGATGCTGAGGAATGGTTCCAGAGCAAGGTATTAGCCCTCTTACCCCCACATAACCAGGTAGTGACAGGTGGACATGGCGCCGTTGGCACCTAGCTGGGCTCCTCCATCCCTTTCTGCTTGACTTTCAGAGTGCAGAGCTGAACAAGGAGGTGTCCTCCAACGCCGCCATGATCCAGACCAGCAAGACAGAGATCACGGAGCTCAGGCGTACACTGCAGGGTCTGGAGATCGAGCTGCAGTCCCAGCTAAGCATGGTACCCGTCCTGCCCCTGCCCAGCAGCCACCACCTCCAGTTCTCCCTTGTGTGTGGCTTTCCGGCCATAACATCTTTTTTCTCTCCACCAGAAAGCTGGGCTAGAGAGCACCTTGGCGGAGACAGAGTGCCGCTACGCCCTGCAGCTGCAGCAGATCCAGGGGCTCATCAGCAGCATCGAGGCCCAGCTGAGTGAGCTCCGCAGCGAGATGGAGTGCCAGAACCAGGAGTACAAGATGCTGCTGGACATCAAGACGCGGCTGGAGCAGGAGATCGCCACCTACCGCAGCCTGCTGGAGGGCCAGGACTCCAAGTAGGTCCCTCTGCCCCTGCTCTCTTGGGAAGGTGGCTGCAGGATCCTGGGTGTTGGAGCCGTCAGGGCTTTAGAGATCAACTCCCTCTTGTCAGGGAGGGGATTGCTCCTGTCTGAGCTTAAGGATCCTGGAAGAACAGCAGGGACCAGAGCTCCCCACTTCCCTCCAATCACATGAGGGGCCTTTCCTCTGTAGACTGCAGGGTCAGTACTTCTGAACATTCTCATTGAGGCCTTCCATTGGACAGAAAGGGGACATCTAATCCTGGAAAACTATCAGCTTGGATGAGCTCAGACCAACAAAGCTATTCAGATGTTGGTTTAAGTGCCATCAGACCACCAGCAGAGACCAAGCCATCCCTGTGGGCTCAGGAAATGAGTGGAGGTGGGGATGGGGGTGCTGGGTGAACCAGAGGGAGTCCAAGGCTTCTGGAAAATGTCCTGAATCTTGGGGACAATAATATTTCCTTTCAAGGGCTTTCAGGCAGACAAATGAACAGTAAAGAGAGGCAGGGAAGCAGGTAGGCTTAGTGGACACCTGATCCTGCTGCCCCTTGGGTTGGGGACACTGCTAGGATACAAGTGAACTCAGGGCTCCAAATGATAATCTGAGTCACTCCATCAGAGGGACAGACAAACACCTGTCCTCAGGTACCCTCTGTTCATGACTGTCTCTTTCTTCTCCCTTGCAGGATGACAGGGCCCCCTGCCTCTGGAGGTAAGGAGACAGCATCATGGGGAGCTGGGATAAGGTTCCTGATTGTTGGGGACCAAAGGGAGGCGGTACTGGCTCCTAAGTGCAGGGAGGGGGGCACTGGAGTGGTCTGTTACTCACCTAATTTTTTTTCAAACTAGACGAGTCGGTCCCATAGAGCTACTGGGCTGTCTGGGAGAAAGCCACTACTGGGGACAATAAAATTGAGTCCTCATCAAATACCTCCTGACTCATTAGGAGCTTGTGAACCCTCCAGGGGACCCTGGCCTGTGGGTCTTCTCCGTACTAAGCCTCTCTTCTTTCCTTTGTCTCTCAGGAAATGGCAACGCCACCAGTCCTACCTCAGCCTCTGGTCGCCGCCGAATTTCAGACACCAATGCTGCCCGCAGGTCTTAACTCTGCCTGGCACCCCCTCCCTCTGCCTGCAGCAGCCGCAGGAGGAGAAAGCTGATGGGTCCCCGCAGGAGAGCGGGGTCGGGGGGCTGCAGGATGTGAGGCTGGTCCCTTCTCCCAGGACCCCCACACTGATCCTCCCTGAGGGTGGACACTCCCGGCTCTTCTCTCCTGGTGGGATTCCTCTCCGCCCCCACTCTGTATTGCCTGTTCTTTGGTTTCTCAACTTCTCAACTAAAAAGAAGAGATGATCGAATAAAGTTTCCTGGCTTTTGCAAATGCACTTTTGATTCTGGTCTGGTTTTTGAGGGTAATCCCTGCTAAAGCCCTGGTTTGGGGTCACTGGTGAGGTGGGTACGGTTGGGCTGAGCAGCTAACCCGGACACTGTCAGGGCCAGGAGCTTCCCATCTGAGATGGACATGAGGCATGTGGACCCCTGAACACACAGGTGCAATGTTGACAAACATGGGCGACACGGCAGCTTCCAGTGGGTTGGTGTCCAGTCAACATGGACAAATGGAACCCACCAGATTGGGCAGTTCAGCGGTTCAGAGAGCCTGTTCAACAGCCCTGTGGATAGCAGCTATGGAGGCAGCAATGGGGTTATGGTAGAGTTGGGGGATGGGGGATACAGGGGAAGGTAGAGAAGGCTCTGGGCATGCTGCAAGGGGCCAGTCCAGGGGTGGTTTGGGGAGAAGGAGGCCCGTGACAAGTGTCCCAGCCTGCTGACTCCCCGCTTCCTGCATAGAGTGCCTCCTTCCAGGCAAATGGTTTTATTTTGGTTGCAGGCACATAGGCCTGCTGTCCTCTCCAGCCTTCCCCAAGGTACTGTAACTCCTACCCACTCAGGGAACCAGCTCAGGACTCACCGACTCACCGAGGGGCTCAGTCTGCCCTGACCTCGCCCTGCCCGCTCCCTCTGCACTCGGCTCTCTCCTGCCCCTCTGGGCGTCTGACTCAGAGTCACAGCCTCCTCCGGCTGCGCTGGCTCCTTGCTTGTTGACTTGTCCCCTGGATTCTGTCAGATGTTTTCTCTCTTTTCACTCCCTCCTTGGACCATCCTGGATGTGTCCGTGGTTCCAATTACCCACAGGTTCTGATGACGCCCAAGCCTCCATCTCCAGTCAAGGCCCCTCTCAGCTTCACATTCACCTGCCCAACTGTGTGGGGGACATTGCCTCCTAAAATCCACATGTCCAGAGATGCCCCCGACACCCTCCCAGGTCTGTTCCATTCTGGCTTCTACTCCAGAGGACCTGTGAACCACAGCAGAAGCAAGCAGGCACCCTGGCCTCTTCTCTCCCTCATATCCTCCATAGTCCTTCCCATGGATGTTTTGGCTAGGACAACCCTCCTTTTCCAAGGGCACTAGACATGTTGCCACAACCTCCTTCCTGGCCTCCCTGCCTCTGCTTTGACCTTCCCCTTCCTCCAGGTGATTGTTGGAAACGCTAAGTCTTCTTCCAGCTCAGAGATGCCCCCAAGGCCTGGTTTGCTTCCATGGCCCCTTCCTCCCTCCCTCCAGACCTGGCTTCTGCACCAACCTCCCCAGCACACCCCAAGTTGTGCCACCCTAAACTGCTCTTGGTGAAGCAGCCACAGGCTGGACGTTGGGGACCCTTGTTTCAGTGTCCTAGGTCTTATCTGAACTTCCTCCTTCTCTTCTTCTCCATGCCCCATCTCTATTTTATTGGAGACCACTAGTTTTTATTTAAGATTCAGACTGAGATGGACATGCCTCCTCCATGGCACCCAGCTGCTGTGGGGCACACTTGGGTGCTCACATGCACATACCCAACAGCTCCAGCATTCCCAGTGTGTGATGGAGCTATGCCCTCATCACGGAGTCGAGCAGCCTGCTGGAGACAGACAGGCTTAGCCAGCGCTTGTTAAAGGGAGAGTTGTACAAAGAAACTGGGGAACTACTTCTCAGATGTCATTTGAAATTTTCCTGGAGTTTTAGGCCAGAGGGTAGAAGGTCTTTTCTGGTCTTTCCCATATTCCTTAGCAAGACCCCCTGTGCCAATGGCCATCAGATCAATGATAGGAAGAGGTGTGAGGAGCTCCAGTTTTGCAGTCACATGACCTGGTGTACATCCCAGTCTGCTGCTTGCTCCATTTTTAACCCTGGGCAAAGTGCTAATCTTCCTGCTAAGTGCTATCTCCCCTCCGGGTTATTAAAGGGAAGTACTTAGAGCATTCCCTGGCACAGAGTAAGTGCTCTATAAACAGCTCCTCTGGTCATTACCTTCCCAGTTCTCTTTCTTACCTGTGAATTCCTTCAGGGCAGGGACAGTCTCATGGTCATCCGCATCCTCATACCTAGCGTGTTTTAAGAGTTGAATAAATGCACTGTATGGAGGAACTAGGCGATGAATAAACAGAGGCTACGGGAAATGGAAGAGGCGAACAGGCGCATCTCACTGAGGGCACAAAGAGAGGAGCCCCTGCCCCAGACAAAGGAGTCTGGGTTCTCAAAGCTGAGCCATCAGTGGTGTGTCCAAGGCAGCCCGGGTTCTGTTCCCAGTCCTTGCCGGTCCTGGAGCAATCCCAGGACCGAGGTTGAGGCTACTCAGGGGCAGCACCACCCGCTTCCTGAGCCGGCATTGGGGAGCACACTGGGTATAAAGGTAGTTGTCCATGTAGAGAAGTGACAAGAACTGGATTCTGGGTCTGCTGGGGATTCTGGCCTGGGAGCCTTTCTTACAGACCTGAGGGAGGATGCTGAGAGGTTGGATCCATCTGAGGAACTTTGTGGCCCTCAGGGGTCCTGGGGAAGCTGGGTGGGGCAGGCCAAGAGCAGACCTTGGTCAAAAGGTCAAAGTCAACTCAGGAGCCATCCTGGACTGAGAGAAGGCAGTAGCCGACCCAGCTCTGATCTGGGAGGCAGGAGAGGCAGGAGGCGGGAACCCTGCCTTTTTGTCTAAGACTCAATCTAATCCCTTAGTCATCTACATGGGGCAGCCATTCGCGGAAGGACAGATTGATCGCACCTGCTGGATCGATACTGCCGCTCCCCAGGGGTTGTCCTAAGTGCCCAGGTCACCCCAGGCTCACAGCACTGCTTCCTAGTGCTGCAACTGTGAGCAAGCAGCCCTGTCCCATCGGCAGCTGACTCATCCCTGTGTCAGCCAGCGTGGATGAGTGCATGGTAATGCGAGATGAAGGGGATTGGAGCAAAGGGGAGAGAGCAGTGCCCCTGGACAGTCTACCCTACAGAGCTCCTCAGGATTGATGTCACTGCATCTTTACAATGATCCCAGGAGTTGGCACCATTGTGTCCATTTCACACACAGAAAGACTGAGGCCCAGGCTGGTTCATTGATCCAAGGTTCCAACATGCTTTCTGAGACCGTGGCTGGGGCCATTGTCAAGGGTCAAGTGTTCAGTTGACCCAGAATCTGGGGGAGAAACAAGGCTCTCTCCTGGACCCCAGTGCTCAAGGGACAAAGGAATCAACCAGGGGATGTTCCCCTGGTGTCCAAGAACCTGAGTGCTAGGTCATGTTTAGGAGGGAGGAGCTTGACACACAGCAGGTGCTGCACCAAGGTAGTGAAACGCTGTGCTGCTTGTGGGGCTCCTGGCTCCTCCCCACCTTGAGCAAAAGGTGCCTCCCTGTCCGCAAGGCTCCGCCCACCCTGGTTTAATGGGCCAGTGCACTTCTGTCCTTCCCATGGGGCTGTCTGTTCTGCCCTGGCCCTGCAGAGGGCAGACTCATGCCAGAAAGCTGGTCAGTGCCTGCTGGGGGCCCCTAGACCTGGTCCTCACCAGACACGGTCCCAACAGGGGACCCTGTCTGTCCCCAGAGTTGGGCGGGGCAGCAAGGCACTTGGGGAATAGGGTGTGGCTGAGGGGTTCCAGGGACCCCTTTGGTGCCTGTTGCCCCTCTGTTTTGGTTGACAGTTTTGAGGATTTATAAAGACTCAGAGTACAGCGTCTGAGTGCCTGGGCCCTGCTAGTAAGAGGATGGGCTCTCACTGAACCCAAGAGAGTCCTGTGGGAAGACCAGGAGGTGATGTCACGCAGGGCTGTGGTTGCGGAGGTGCGGGGAGGTACTGTTTCAGTGTCCCCCACATCACTGCTAGACCCTTCCTTCCTCCCTGCCTGGGTCCCTGTGTCTCAGGGGCTGCCTGGGGACCTGTGTCCTTTCTGATGGTGTTCCTGGGAGTCTTGGTGGCTGGGGTGGAGCGGGGCATGTGAGATGCATCCCTTTGAGCAGCTCCTGGGGACAGTCTCGGGGAGCTGGGCACACACTCTCACCTCCCATGAAATTTGGGAGGGGACGGGTGGGTAGGGGATGCTGCTGAGGTTGGTCCAGGCACCTGTTGGGGGTGGGAATCTGGGGGAGTTGGCAAGGATTTGACATCACTCTCTGGTCCATTTTTATGAACAGCCATAATAACCCTGTGGCTTTTTTCATCCGAGCATCTTAGAGTTGCTTGAAAGTAAACCCCACCGCGTACAGCATGGTTAATGACAGCCTGGGGCCCACAGCCTGCCTCAGACACGCCGTTGTTAGCAGGAAGGGCGTTAGATCCACTGCACACCAGGCCCTGTAAAAGCAGACGACTGAATCCAATCAAAAAGGGTGTTGGGGGAATTCTCTTTATGGTTCAGTTAAGTGATACTTGAATGGAGGGGACGCAGGACTCTGAGGTACCAGTTCCCAGTGGGCCTGACTGCGCATCTCTCACAAACCACAGGTTCTCTAGGCACATCAGGGAAAGAAGGGAAGCCCTGGAATTCTCCAGACCATAAAAGCTGGGTGGGGGGAGTTAGGGACTCAGGATCTGTGTGAGAGGCCCTGGACTCTTCCAGATGGGAGCAGTCAGCCAGTGCAGCTGTCTAGGAAGAGCTGGCCCACGGGGCAGTGGGTCCTGGAATGTAAGGCAGAGTGTGGCCGCAAGAGGACTGGAGAGGTATGGCTTCACACTGGGACAGGGTGGCTTTCTGGGCATCATTGTGGCAAGAACCATTTGAAGCAGAATCTCAAAGCCCTGGGCAACAGCCAAGACTCTCTACATTTTTTGTATTTTTGGGGAGATGAGATTTCTAGAGAATTTCTGGGCCCTGGTGAAGTGGGAGTTCTAAGGCTTAATCAGAGTGTGAGCAACCCTTTGGGGATTCAGGACCACACTAGGGCAGCATGCCCAGGAGTTGGATGCCCACCAGCCTTGTCGAGCTTTAGAGTTTTGGAAGGATCCACTTTTCTGGACCAGGACGTTCTTCATCAGCTCTCCTGGAGTTCCCTGTGGAGGGGCAGTTAGGCAGTGAGGGGTAGTCCTCCTTGGTCACTCAGTGCGTGTTTGGACTTTTGTGAGCCTGATGAGGCCCAGTTGATCGTGAGGGGTGGGTGGAGGTTTGGGGCACCTGGGGGAGTGGGAAAAGGAGCAAAGAGAGACTTGTGAAATCCTGTCTAGGGAGGCCTGAGTCACCCTGCTGAAGGTAGCTGGGATCAAGATGGAAAGTTACTGAGGTGGCCAGGTCCAGAAGGCGGACAACTTAGCCCCTGTAACTCTAAGCATTGCTCCCTGGGCCTGGAAAGACAAAAGAGGCAGCTGAGACCAGGGTATTAGGGAACCCAAAAGCATGATTTCCCAAGGGAAGCCTGATACACCTGTCCCCCGTATCAGCTCTTCATGGTGACAGACCTTAAGGGGGAGGGGGAAGGAGCAGTGGCATCTGGCTTGGCCCATGCTCTCAAACAGGGATGCCACACAGGACATAGGATGCCCAGGTAAACTGGCATTGCAGAGAGACAATGAATAACTTCTTAGTCTAAGTGGGCCTCAAATATTGCATATATATTTATTTGCTGAATCTTGCAACCTTGTCCTCACCAGGTCTATAATGACCCTGAGGCTTTCACCATCAAAACTGAGTGAGATCTTTCCTGGATTCTTTGGAAACTTAAATGGGTAGTTAGAAATGTCTTAATTGTAAGCCTTTTTTTCTTCCCATAATGCTTTCTTCAACTTAGTGTACCTGTTAGGACATGTCTGTACTAGACTCTGACATAAGCTGGCAGCAGGTTTGGCTATGGATGTGGCTATTTGACAGAATATGTAGTAAAAGAAGGTTTTAAGGGGAGCGTCCAGGAAGCCCAGGTGCTCCATGGCTTGAACCAATTCTTTGTTATAAAGAAGAACCAGTTGTTTGGGGGAAATTAAGATCAGTTGGAGGATACACAGTGTTCTGGGTGGGTTTGGAGGGTTCCAAAGAAGTTAGGACCTGGGATCAGTATTTCTTAGGTACCTCAGGTGATAGGAAATTCTCTAGGACCTGTGTGTGGCCCTCAAGGTTGTAACAGGGAATAAGAGAAAGTCAGAAAGATGAATCCTGACCTTCTGGAATGATCTGGTGTCCATTGGTGTCCATTGGTAGGTGACTTGACTGCCCCTTGGACTACAGTCTGGTCTGCTTCCTCTGCTGCCTTTTGGATTCTGTGGGGCAGCGGAGGCTGGCACATTCTGATCAAAGCCCAGAGAAGAATGGAAAGAAAGACCTTGCTCAGAGCACCCATTTCCTCCTTAGATTATACAGGACATTGCATCAAAGGGACTGCTCAGGGCTGGGCAGTAGGGGACTCAGCCTTGATATGCTGGGTCTTCATCCATGCAGAAACTTGACTTTCAGGAAGAAGCTTACCTGAGAGTGGAGACCCCTTTTCAACAAAGAAGTAGCCACAGACTTAGCAGTTAATCTTGAACTTCTTGGCCTTTCAAAATGGGCCTGGGAAAAGCCATGGTCTTTTCTGTTCTTACAGCAGCATCTCCCTCCTCCCTCTGCCCTGCAAAGCTGGGATCATGGTGGACAGAGAGCAATGGGGCTTTTGGAAGTTTCTAGAGGAAGGGTCACAGGCCAGGTCACTGACCAAGGGATTTGCTGCACCTCAGGACACAGTCCTAGTTACTGCCTTTTTGAGGGGCTGTCTTTTCTTGGATAGCTGGATTATGCTGTAAAAATCAGTCTCTTTACACTAGGGCAAGTGCTTTGTGTCTTGGAAATAGCATTTGACTGTGGCTCAGTCTATGTGGGTTCTCAGAGCAGTTTGGATCCCTTTAATCTGGGAAATAATTTCCAGTTTTTCAAGCAACTTTTGGACTTTGTTTTCACAATCCTGTGACTGTGGGAGGACTGAGGCTCACAGGACTGAGGCTCACAGGACCCAGGTCTGGCTGACTCCAGGTCCGGGGCCCTTGCCCTTGCTGTCCAGCCCTGTGCTCTCTGAGTTGCTTCATCTGCATAGTGAAGTCTTTGGTTCAGTTGGTCAGACGTGTCATTTCAACCTCTTGGACATGCTGGGGTATCTGTTCAGTGTTCAGTGACATCGCACTTCTGAAGGGGCTCCTCTCAGGAGCAGCCCTGGGAGATAAACAGACACTGCCTCTGCCCATAGCCAGAAAGACCATGAGGGAGCTTCATCGTCCCTGTGGCATGTGATGATGGAGGCAAAGAAAGACCCTGAGGTCCAGGAGTGTTTGGGGAAACAAAACAAAACAAAACAAAACAAAAAGAACTCAGTTATGTCCTGTGCTTTAAACTCCTTAAATCCTCTTTAACCTGTAGATCAGTGATAGAGGGGGGACGGGCTGGGGATGGGCTGAGGTGATAAATGCTCCATGAGCACTTAATCCTATCATGTCTGAGATGGATGGGACTCCAGCTCATTTCCCAGGCCCTTCCTTATTCAGACTGGGGCTCTGATCCCAGAGTGGAGGGGTCATGCTGGGAGCCAGGGCAGAGCTAGGCCTGGAGACCTGATCTCTTAAGCCTTAGGCCAGTGCAATTTTTGATGGATGTTAGAAAGAATGGTCTCAGAGAAGGATCCCCCTTTTGGGTAACACCCGATGAATGGGCACTCCTGGCTTACTCTACTCTGGATGTTCTTAAAGGCTGGGCTACCAAGGGAGGGGGTGGTCCCCTAGAGCTGTCCTAGGAGATGTATGAGTCTGGGTCTCTCCTCTGATGCAGATAGACTTGTTTGTTCCTGTGGGCCCCACCTTCTCCTGTGGTGGTCCAGATTTCTGGGGTGAGAGAGGACAGAGGACTTCTTCCTGTAAGTCCCTTCCATGAGGTGACAGCTTACCACAGAGATAAGACTGGGGATCAAGGGCAGTTGAAAGACAATTTATTTTGACTTGCTTGTTACCTGTTCTGGAAGAGTGGCTTGCTGTTCCCACATTCCTGGAGACATCTCTCTTACCCCTGGTGGCTCTCCTGACACACAGGTAAGAATGAGAAGAACTGTGCTAAAGGCTTAGTGAGGACTTAGTCAGGGTCCATTTTGCAGGACGAGTGCTCTGTGTCACAAATGAGACAAATTGGGGCTCCAGGGTATTAAGGACCAGCCTGGTGGGCCCAACAGGGACAGCAGAATCTGTGCTAGTTGTTCTAGAAAACAAGGTAGCGGGGATTAGAGGAGTTTGGGGCAGAGCCCCAGTATCTGTTCTGAGAGTCCAGGGGTTCTCAACTGGGGGCCATTCTGCCACCCTCTGCTTCCTAGGGGATATTGGCAATGTCTGTCAAAATTTTTGGTTGTCATAACTGGGGCAAGGAGTTGGTGCTGGTATTGGGTGGTTGGGGCCAGGAATACTTCCTTCCAGCTGACAACGCTCAGGGCAGCCCCAGACAACACAGGATCACCTGGCGCACAGAGCGGACAATGTTGGGGGTGCGCGGGGCAATCCTAGGTCCTGCCAGGAGAGCTGGGAGATGCAGCAACTGTGGGGAAGCCATTGCTGAGGCAGCTGGGGCTCTGGGGTCTGGTGCCTCTGCTCCCACTCCCAGGAGGAGCTGCAGGTCTCCCTGGGGAGACCATCACAAGATGCTGTTGGGCATCTTGTGGAAGAGTCCATCTCACCGGGTGAGGTGTGTCCTCCACAGCCAATCCTCCTTGAGTAATTTCAGAGAGAAGCTTGTAAAGCACTTTAAGAGGTTGGCAAATTACAACTTCAGAAGCACATAAATGCTTCCATAAACGCCAGCCTTGCAAACCGAGTCTGTGAAGAACAAGCAGGTTCCCTAAGCCCTGGGAAAGTCCACCTTTCGAGGTGGAAGGACAAGGTTTATCTTTGGTCCTTAATTCTCAGAGTCTTTTCTTTGGGCATGTTGAACTTGGGCAATATTTGGTTTTTATTCTTTTTATTCCTTCTCTGTCCACAGAACCTGCCCCTGACCATCTCTACAAACAGTTCAGAGACTGGAAGTTGTCTGAGTTGTTTGGGTTCAGAGAGTTGAGGGCCACCAAGGAAACTGGCATTGGTGGTTCAAGTCCCACCCATGAATCCAAACATGTGGACCCCACGGTGTAGATACTCTCCATGATGAGGAGTTCATGGACTGTCTGAGGGCTTGGTTGTGGGGTTCGCCCTTCCCCCACAGCCACCATGTGGCCTGGCAGGCAGGCAGACCTCCTCAGCCCCTAGCAGCCCCATCTGAGTGCTCACACCTGGGATCCTTTGCTCACCTGCCATAAAGTGTCATCAAAGACTGTCCTAGCCTGACCAACACTTCTGCAGTACCAATGGCTCTTGAAATGCTTTTGCTTCTATTTCTTTATTTGTTGTTTTTTATTGGTGAATTGTTTTTCATTGGGATTTGTTGTTACATATTTGTATATGCACATAATATGACAATATAATTTGGTCTGTTTCATTCCCTAGCACCTCCTTTCCCCCGCCTCCCCTCCCTACTACTGGTCCCCTTCTTCTGCTCCACTGGTCCCCCTTCTGTTTTCATAAACTCCCCTCCCCTTTTCCCAGTTTTTCTTTCCAGCTTCCACATAGGAGAGAAAACAAATGACCCTTGGCTTTCTGAGTTGTTCCTACCTTGTTTAACAAAATGCTCTCAAGTTCCATTCATGTCCCTGCAAATGACATAATTTCATTCTTCCTTAAGGCGGGAAAAGACTCCATTGTATAAATACACCACATTTTCTTCATCCTTTGTATGTTAATGGACGCCTAGGCTGGTTTAATAATTCAGCTATCGTGAATTGTGCTATTATAAACAGGGGTATGCAGATGAAGCTGACTTTAATTCTATAGGATAAATACCAAGGAATGGTATAGCTAGATCACACGGAAGTTCCATTCCTAGTCTTTTGAGGAAGCTTCATGCTCATTGAAATACTTCTACTTTTGTGATGTTTGAGTCTCCTTGTACTGATGTGAAGTGGGCAGACAGGACAAGGATCTCTACTATTCTGATGAGGACACTGAAGATCACAGAGAAGTGACATGCCCACTATCACAGGGCAAATAATCAATGGAGCCAGGATTTGAACCCCAGTCTCCTTGTCCCTAAATTCTGTGTATCCAGACTTGACCTCAGTTGTGGGGAAACAGTGGGATAGGGGCATAAGATTTGGTGTCTGAGAGCCCTGGTTTTAGATCTAAGCTCTGCCACTCACATCCTGATCCCCCTGAGCAAGATTTTCAAACATTTGCGAGCCTCCACTTCCACACTGGTGAAATGAGGATAACGTCAGCCACCTCCCAAGATTGCGATGAGCTTGCACAGGACAGGCGTGTCATGGATTTTACTTCCGTTTACTCCCTTTTCACTCCCAGTGTCCCAGATCCAGGTGAGCAGGGTGGGGGGATAGGGTAGAGGCGGGGAAGTGAGGGTGGTGACAAGGACAGCTAGAGCTCCTCAGGGGAAGGCAGAAAGGGAAGTCAGGTCTCCAGCGTCATTTGTGAGGCCACTCCCAGTTTATGGGATCTGGTGCAAAGACTCTTTGAAGAGGCAATAAAATTCACAGTCTGCTAGGAAATGACAACAGCAGAGAGTCCTGACTTAGCAAACCAAATCAACAATTTTTTTTTTTTTTTTTTTTTTTTTTACAAGGCAAGGAATTCTGGATGGGTAGTGAAAATCACATTCTAATGCGATTAGCTTTCTGGGCTAGGAAAAGGCTTTCCCAAGAGCAAAAGAAGTGTAACATGCCAACACCCCATAGAGAGTGTATATAAGCACACCGGAGAGGCCTTGAGAGTCCAGAACCTGAGCTCTGTGCTAAACTGCAACCTTCCTCTGCCAGCATCATGGCCACCCAGATCTGCACCCCGACCTTTTCCTCTGGGTCTGTCAAAGGCCTCTGTGGCACAGCAGGTGGCCTTTCTCGCATGTCCACCATCCGCTCCCTGGGCTCCTGCAGGGTCCCCGGTCTTGCTGGTGCTTCGGGGTCCATCTCTTCCTTTAGAATGGGCCTCCCTGGCCTAGGGAGCTGCTTGTCTGGCTCCTACTTGTCAGCTGGGTGCCACCCGTCTGGCTTTGTTGGGAGCGGGGGCTGGTTCTGTGAGGGCTCCTTCAATGGCAACGAGAAGGAGACCATGCAGTTCCTCAACGACCGCCTGGCCAACTACCTGGAGAAGGTGCGCCAGCTGGAGAGGGAGAACGCGGGGCTGGAGAGCCGCATCCGTGAGTGGTATGAGTGTCAGATCCCGTACATCTGCCCGGACTACCAGTCCTTCTTCAAGACCATTGAGGATTTCCAGCAGAAGGTAATGGGGACCTGATCTCCCACCAGTTGGGCACCCTGCTGCTGGGAGGGATCTGTCTCATTCCAAGACCTTCCCAGGTGGGACTTAGCTTATAGGGAATTTTCCTGTAAAGACAAACTTTTCTCTCTAGGACCCAGGATTCTCTACAGGTCTCTTGCTTGTACCCTGTTGTCAGTCACTTCTCAGTAGCTCAGTTACAGGGAGGGAAGGAACATGTATTGAGCTCCTACTGGGTTTGGTACTGTGCCTGATATTTTCCTATCCACTGATTTATCTATTCCTCATCTTGGAGAGATGAGTATTACTGAACCCACTTAATACATAAGGAGGTTGAATTTTGGAGGGTTCAGCAACTTGCCCAGCATCACAGAGCCTGAGGGTGTTGGATACAGAATTTGAACCTGGGTCTGCCTCACCTTGGTATGCCACACTGTGCCAACTGGGGGCTACAGATGCCAGGACTGATGTCCTTATAATGCCCCTCCTGGGGCCAATACTCTCATTATGCCTGGTGTCCAGGCTCATGGCCTCTGTGAGCCAGGTTACCCACCTCCCCACTGCTGGAACTCCCCCACTTCATGGGAAGCCTTCTGTTCCCCAGATCTTGCTGACCAAGGCAGAGAATGCCAGGCTAGTCCTGCAGATCGACAATGCCAAGCTGGCTGCTGATGACTTCCGGACCAAGTGAGTGGCCTGACCAGGGGAGCTTTGCTCTGCTGCCGCCTCATCTCTGTCCCTTGCTTTTGGGAACTTGTGTGGTGGAATAACACCAGCGGGAGTAGAAAATGGGAAAATGTGGTGCCAATCTCTCCTGGGGCATGCTACTGACCCCAAATCAGTCATGGCAGCTGGGCAGCTGGGCATGGGGCCCTGCCTGGGTGTGGCTCCCCTTGCAGCAGACTCAGCAGGGTTACGTATGCAGGTATGAGACAGAGGTGTCCCTGCGGCAGCTGGTGGAGGCCGACATCAATGGCCTGCGCAGGCTCCTGGATGAGCTGACCCTGTGCAGGGCTGACCTGGAGATACAGGTGGAGTCCCTGAAGGAGGAGCTGATGTGCCTCAAGAAGAGCCATGAGGAGGTGAGGCTGGTGCCACCTGATCCCATCCAGCTGAGGGAAGCAGACCTTGGGCTCCTTGTGTCTCAGGAACTAGGTGAAACACTAAGACATTATCCTCATAGTAATCCCAGGAGTGACATAGTAATAATACATACATAGTAATACAAGCTCCATCAAGACGGAGGCACAAAGAGCTTAAGTCACAAAGTCCATACTCTGCCCATGACACCAATCTCCAATTAGGCTCTGGTGCCTGATAACAATTCTATTTGCCTGGTGTTTGTGTCATCTCCCTTAAATCTCCCAAATCCCCAGGAGGAAGTAGGTGTGCATCCACTGGGAGACCCAGTTAAGCATCCTGCCTAACAGTACACAGCTGGCAAAGAGGAGAGGCGAGTGTGAACTCAGGTCAGTTGATGCTAAGCCAGCGTCCTTCTCCTTGCTTTCCCTCTGCAGGAAGTCAATGCCCTCCGTAGCCAACTTGGGGACCGACTGAATGTGGAGGTGGATGCCGCCCCGCCAGTGGATCTCAACAAGATACTGGATGATATGAGATGCCAATATGAGGCCCTGGTGGAGAATAACCACAGAGATGTGGAGGCCTGGTTCAACACCCAGGTGGGGTGGGGCAGTCCAGGAGCTTGAACTCCTGGGGTGGGGTCCCCCTTTAAATTAGCTTCACTTGGTCTGACCATGCCCTACATCCTCTCATGTGTTGCAGACTGAGGAGCTGAACCAACAGGTGGTGTCCAGCTCGGAGCAGCTGCAGTGCTGTCAGACGGAGATCATCGAGCTGAGACGCACGGTCAATACCCTGGAGATCGAGCTGCAGGCCCAGCATAGCATGGTGAGTGGCATCTGCCTGAGTGACTGGTCATGGTTCATGGCAGGCTCCCTGGCTCACCAGCCTCGGCATGTGGGTTACCATGGGGCCTGATCACAAACCATGTGCAGGTACCCCAGGGCTGTGGGTGTCTGGGGTGGGGTACCTTTCCCTTGGTAGCTCTTCCTCTTTCCCATTGCAGCGAAATTCCCTGGAATCCACCCTGGCAGAGACAGAGGCCCGCTATAGCTCTCAGCTGGGCCAGATGCAGTGTATGATCACCAACGTGGAGTCCCAGCTGGCCGACATCCGCTGTGACCTGGAGCGGCAGAACCAGGAGTACAAGGTGCTGCTGGATGTCAAGGCCCGGCTGGAGTGTGAGATCAACACGTACCGGGGCCTGCTGGACAGCGAGGACTGCAAGTGAGTGACCCATGGGTCCTGGGAGCCGGGGTGGGGGAAGGCCCAAGTGGGAGGCATCAGACCCTGAAGTGGTTGTGGCAAAAATGAAGGGTATAGAACCCAATCTACTGGAGGTTCCTTCTTGTCCTTGGCTTTGGTAACGCCCAGGGGACAGGCCAACCCAGCCCACACCCTGCTTCTCCAACCGTTGTTTTTGCTTGGGAGTTTCTCGTCTTTTCTGCAGTTCTATCCTTTCACTCTAAGGGATTTCAGAGGCACTGAAATAGTTTGAGACCCACCATCCCACTTCATCCCCTAAATCTGTTTCACATCATTCTCAGTCCAATGCCCCAATGTCAAGTGCACCCTGCATGATGTAATTTCCCCAGGCTTCCTGCTCACCCTTGTGCCACGGATTGCAAGTCTGCCGTGAGAGTTCCTTATGTTCCCTGCGCCCCAACTGTGCCCTGCATTCCGGGTCCCCAGGTCAGCACCCAGATCCGCACCATCACCGAGGAGATAAGGGATGGGAAAGTCATCTCCTCCAGGGAGCATGTGCTGCCCCGCCCACTGTGATCAGGCTTGGCCCCCAGGAAGCCCTCTGTGGCTTCTGGCTGCTAAATGACTCCCCCAGTCGCCCAGAGGGGGAGGCCCTCTGCTTAGCATGTTTTTCTCACCAAATTCTTCTCGTATTGTGTGTCTGGTCTTAACTGTGCTTTTGGCATCATGTGTAACCAGGTTCCCCTGGAAATGAACCTAATAAAGTGTGTTCTCTTGCTCAGCACACCTGACCCTGGCTGCTTCTGTTGATTCTCCTGTGGTTGGTTAGCAGGGGTGTTTGAGCAGGGGTTGTAGGAGAGTTGTGGGGTTTGGTTTCATGTCTGTCTTGTCTGGCTCTGAGTGGTCGGAAGTTGGCAGAGTGATTTAAAATACTTGATAACAGGGATCCTCAGGCCCTGGTCCTCGAGAGCAGAAACTGATCCCATGTGAATGGGCTAGCCCATTGGCAGCCCCTGTAGGGCAGTCTGAGGACAGGCACATGCTCCCGTGCCAGTTCTCCTGGAAGCCCTGCCTGGATAGGGTGAAAATTCCTCACGTTCTTTGCATCTTCTCCTGCCTTGCCCAGATCCTATCATCCTACTGCTCGACACTGGGGACAGTTCAGGAGAGGGGAGTCCTAGGACCAACCAGAAAGGACCAAACTCCAGGCAGCCAGGTTGAGTCAACTACCCCAGGAGGGGAATGAGGAGGAGCCGGGAGGTGAAGGCAGAGGGCCAAGCGAATCTGTGTCCCCAGTGTGGTGTGGGAAGGGAAGGGTGGTAGGGACTGTGGGGTGCAGGTGCTCAGATAAGGAGTGTGGGGAGGGGACAGGAGGACCTTGAGATGGAACAGAGTGCCTGGATTCTATAGGCTGAGCTGTGTGGGTCTGGTGTGGGGCCTGAGCAGTCCAGACCTGGAGATCCTGCTGGTCAGAGTAGCATGGTCTATAAGAAGTCTGAGAGTCCCATGCTGGCTCCTTTGTCCCCTGCCTCATTCTTCAATTGAGAACACAGGCCGAGGGAGGGCAGTGACCTGTTCCAGGTCACACAGTCATGATTGGCAGAGACCTGGTCCTAACCCAGTGACACTGACTCTGCTTCTGGGCTCTTACTTGAGGACAAAACCTCTGTGAGAAGCGCTTGTCGGGGTTGCGTACGGACCCCTGGCCCTAGGTGGAGCCTGGCCAAGATGGCGCCTGGCAAGCTGCCAGTGCAGTTGAAAAACTGCTATTCTGCACGTATACAACTAACTTCACCTTGAGGAAGTCTCAGTAATTGGTCAGGGCCTCTGCATGATTCTTGCGTGATTCTTAGGTGCTTCAAGTTATACCCATATACGTCTATCTTTTCCCCACATATCGTGAATATTCTAATTAGTTGATATAACCTATATAAGTGACAATAACTTCCCAGAAAGGGAAGAAAAATAAAAAGAAGAAAAAGCTGTTAATAGGAAGTTTGCCACCCATCACGTCTCCGGGTCGTTCTTGCTGGCGGGAGCGACAAGTGGTGCTGAACCCCGGGAATCTTACGTGCCGCGGAGAGGTGAGTGAGGTGAGCAACGGATCGGTGAAAGTGTGCACCCAGATCTGTCAGTGGACAGGGAGGTTTCCTAGAGACGATAATATTGTGATTGTGATAAAGTTCCTAGGAACGAGAGGTGAAAGTTTCCTCAAAAAATGGGGAACGAGGTTGCTAGATGTAGAATGGAAGGTCCCTTGAAAGAAATTCTTAAAGCTAACGGCACTTCCTTAAAGACAAACTGCTTGGGCATTTTTAAAGCAGGTAGAGGAGATTTCACCTTGGTTTCTGGAAGAAGGATTGTTAACTATCCCACAGTGGGAACACCCGGGGGAAGATTTAAAGTGCTGTCCGGTAACGCTCCCAGGGACGTTAGCAGTTTGGTCATTAGTCAGAACTTGTTTGCGTTCCCCTCGGGAGGCTTTACAAAAGGCAGTTGCGCAGGGAGAGGAAGTGTTAGAAAAGGTAAAAGAAGAGTCACAAAAGGGCTCTGTTAGCACTCAGTCAGATTCTGATGAGAGCGAAGAGGGACTCTCAGAAATGGAGTTAAATAAAATTAGTGAAGAAACAAAGTGTTCTCAAGCTGGTTCAATTAGTCAACAGGCATTAAGGGAATTGGAGGGCATAGGGCAGCAGCTAGAAGACAAAAAAAAGGCGTTACAAAAAAAAAAAAAAAAAGAGTTACTCAAAAGAGTTGAGCTTACAAAAATATGCAGTGGCGCAGTGGAAAAAAAAAAAAAAAAAAGGGAGAAAGTACAAATAAAACCACAAACAGAGCACAAAGAGAAAAATCAGTTTAGGGGAGGGTCCCCCTAGGCAGAGAGCTCAGCAGCTCCATTCCTTAAAAGTAGTAAAAAATAATGTTTTCTGATTTTCTGCATTCAAACCTAACCTGATTTCTCAACCAGGCAAAAAAGGGGTTAAAAAGTCCTGGGTGATCCTCCCTCCCCCTGCCAAATTGGAATGTAACTACAGCGTCTCAAGGAGAAAAGGGGGGTAACCTAAAGATAAGAAGAAAAGAAGAAAAAAAAAAAAAAAAAAAAAAAAGTGTCCGTTTTAACTCCTGGGCCGCTACAAAAAACTAACTTATTCTTCAGGATTCTTGTTTGTTTTTTTTTTCTTTAATGCTGTACTTTTGAGCTCATAATTTTGATCCTGCATACCTAGGTTAATGATTTTTTTTCTCTTTTTGATCAGTTCTATTTTTTATTCAACTGAAGTTTTTTAAACAGCTGTTTCATTGCAATGAACATTTACCTATAAATTACAAGGCCTTTGATTTTGTGTTATTTGTATGTCGTACTGTCTGGTGTTATGTCTTATCTGCATCAAAACTGAGAGCTCTTAAAATTAAAATTTAAAAATGGATCCAAATACTTTTATTCACATGATTTAAAAAGGTTCAATTTAAATTGGGTAAACTAATAAAAGTAAAATATTTTTAAAAATAACTTGCAAGTTTCCAGGTGGTCAAACTAATGAAATGTTAATGTTAAACAATGTCTAATATCAATTGCTTCTAGGACTTTTCTTCAACAGGAAAGAGGCAGCAGATCCTGTTCAGGACACTTGTCTGATATCTTGGTTTTTATAAAATAAATAAATTGGAGTTAACATGTATGGGATTACTCAAATGTGTTTGTAGAGACGTCTGGTTAATTTACAAAGTTGAAATGCTAATTGTTAAATAACATCAAGTACTTTTAACTCCTCAAATTCCATGGGGTATCATACTTAAACATTATTGGTGTTTTCATAGGTTGGTAAATAAAAGGGTTTAAACTTGCTTTGTGCCATCACTAAACTAAAAACAAGGTTACTAAAAGTTATGTCCTAACAAGTGGAATTCTATATATAAAGGGTCCCAAAAGTTTCAACTGTGTTTCAATTAAGGGTACTATAAACAACAAAATATTTAATCTTATTAAAATAGGGTGATTTATCTAAATTCAGAAATTTCATAAGAGTTGTTTCAAAATGTGAACTAAAAGGTGTCAACAGATAAAAATAAATAAATAAATAAATAAATAAAAGGTTCTGGGTATAGAAATATATTTAGTAAAAGGTAAAAGGAAATGTTTCTGGATAAGAAAGTCTGTGTGTAACAAAGGACAAGCTTCAACAAATCTGTGTGTAACTAAGTTGGTTGTATGTATGTAAAACAGCTAAAGCTATTTAAGGTTTTTCCTAAGGTGAAATACTAATGTTCTGATATAAGCCAAAGTTTAATCTATATGGTAAAATGACATGGTAAAATGACAAGGATTTCTTAGAAACACTAATTTACTCTTAACTTTGTGTCTCTTAAGTTTTATTCTTTAGAACAATTGTCTTAAAAATAGGGGTTTATACAATTATGGTTAAACAACTGTTAAAGATTGTACTACGTTATAAAGTCTAAATTTTTCTTTAAAAACTAAAATTGGTAAGAACCAATTCCTCACTAAAATTAAAATAACTCTAACCACAGATGTACCTTATAACCCACAAAAACAAGGTATTGTTGAACATACACATCTCACCCTCAAAAATGTTCTTTATAAACAAAAAGGGGGAATAGAGGAGACCTTCAGGTCCCCTAAAGATAAACTTTCTCTTTGTCTCTTTGTTTGGGGTTTTTTAACTCTGGGTAATAAGGGTAACTCGGTGCTTTACTGGAGCTGTGGCTCAGTTTGTGTGTTTCCACGGAATAAACTAACTTACTACCTCTTTTTAGTCTCTTAGGAGGAACAGTTCAACTATGTAACAAAACAACTGCTTCTCTCAATTGTACTTCAGATTTGTGCTATCTCTCAATGTTAAAATGCTTCTAGGTTCCTGCTGGCAGACTTAATGTGTGTTCCTACCTTCCTACCAGTCCCAGTCTCTCTTACAGATGCAAAATTGCCAGTGTTACTATCAAGAAACAGGAGAGAATTTGACATCACAGCGGGTATGGTCACTGCAATAGTGGTTTCTGCAACAGCAGCACTAGCAACTGCCATACCTACAGCAACAGCAGTCAATCACTTGGCCGAAAATATAGCTGCAGCCTTACAGACTAAAGAGACCCTAAACCAACATCTAACAGCAGGCATACTCCTTATGAACCAGCGAGTGGACTTACTTCAAGAACAAATGGACATTTTACAGGAACTGTTAAACGTGGGATGTATTTATCATCTGGCGGGACTGTGCGTTACACCTGTAGCTTATCATAACTTCAGCTATGCAGCAAATTTGTCTAGAATCTTGTTTGTTCAGCTACGTACCAACTGGTCTTATGAATTTGATAATCTTACTGCTATTCTTAGATCTCAAATTGTTAGTCTCAATGCTACTAGAGTTAATGTAGCCCCTATGTCCGAAGTGCTAAGTTGGCTATCCTCCTCTTTCAGCTTTGTAAGCAATGGGCAGGTATGGGAGCCTTTTGTATGTTCATGGTTGTTGCTGTTGTCTTCCTCACACGCCTTATCATGCGCATGCGCCGAGATCAAGCGAGAGATCGTATCATCTTCCATCAGGCCATGGCTGCCCTAGAGGCCGGCAGCTCCCCACAAGTGTGGCTCGCGAGGCTGGACCATTGACCAGACGGGTAAGGTAGTAGGTAACGCCGTACCAACCTAAGACAGGAGCTGTAGCATGCTCTACAGTTATCCGATGACGGGTAAGGACGGTAGTTGACCACTCCGCCTAAGACAGGCTTGGTCCCGAGCTTTTCTTTTAAAAGAAAAAAGGGGGAACTGTCGGGGTTGCGTACGGACCCCTGGCCCTAGGTGGAGCCTGGCCAAGATGGCGCCTGGCAAGCTGCCAGTGCAGTTGAAAAACTGCTATTCTGCACGTATACAACTAACTTCACCTTGAGGAAGTCTCAGTAATTGGTCAGGGCCTCTGCATGATTCTTGCGTGATTCTTAGGTGCTTCAAGTTATACCCATATACGTCTATCTTTTCCCCACATATCGTGAATATTCTAATTAGTTGATATAACCTATATAAGTGACAATAACTTCCCAGAAAGGGAAGAAAAATAAAAAGAAGAAAAAGCTGTTAATAGGGAAGTTTGCCACCCATCACGTCTCCGGGTCGTTCTTGCTGGCGGGAGCGACAAGCGCTGGCCATGCCTGTGTTGCCAGGTATTTGGTGCTAAACACAAGCTTGCCTTCTTGCTGGATAAGCCAGAGGTGCAGCAACACAGGCCTCGGGAGATGTGCACAAAGCACCCTGCACTGTGCCTGACTCTACTGCCCTGCAGCGTGTGCCCAGACATGTCCTGTGACTTCTTTAGACTTCTCAGCAGTTCCACCTGTGAAATGGATCTATCCAGAGGGATAATTTATGTACCGTGCTCCAAATGTGGTACCTACCAGAGTTGGTGTCAACCAAAATGAAGAGTTCTAGGTTCAGTGGGGAACAGAAAACCCCACTGGGTGTGCCAAGCTTATTGCTGGGCATGTGACAGGATGCTGGGGTGGGCAGTGCTGTGGGCAGCAACCTCAGAGCTGGACAGTGAACTCGTAGGCCTCTGCTTCAGAGGATCCACTCAGCTTTGGGCAGATGACAAGTCCATATGGTTCTCACCCCTGTCCAGCCTCCCTCTCTGCTCCACCCCTGCTTTGGGGCTTGAGGTCTACATCCTAGGCTCTGGGCTGAGGCTCAGGGGATGGATCGAGCCTTCTGTTTAGAAAATGGATCACTGCTTTGCCGCCATGTTGGAGCAGACAGACTGCACAGGGTTATGACCTAACAGGTAATCATGCTGTCAACACCACACAAAGCTTATTGTTTTATGAGCACTCTACAGTTCATAGAGAATAGTCACAGGTTTATCACTTGCACACAAACAACTCTGTGTGGTTGTGGGAGATTTACTTATGTATCATTGTCTCAAGTTTTATTAAATTCTCCAGAGGAGCACCTGAACCAGCTAAGGAACCCCTCAACCTCACGCACACCCTTAACCGAGTTCTGATTGTGGTCACTACCAATGTGCAGACCAGAATGCACATTGACAGAGTAAGCACTGACCCATCCAAAGTCACACAGAGAGTGGCAGTCCTTTTGGGTGGTTGGGTTCTTATATCATTACTCTTTCCAGGACATCAACAGAGAGATAATATCAATATTACATTTTCTGAAATTTTATCTTGATTTTGAGGTGGTTGATTTTTTTTGGCATGATCTAGGTACAATGTCTGGCCATCTTCCTGTTCACACACACTCATGATTCAGGGAGCCCATTAAGAGGCAATGTACGGAGCACCTTGTTCACAGCTCATCTGTGCTGATGGATGCAAGGGTTCAGCGAGGCAGAAGCAGGGTGGTGGAAGCAGCTGGACCAAAAGTGGACAGCAGGCACAATTCCCATAGGGTTCCATCCAGGTGAGGGGACCCCCTCCTGATACTCCCAGGATCAGCACTGGGGATGGCAGGAACTGGTGTGGCAGGTTCCAAGTTCCGCAGACAGGGAGATTCTGCTGAGAATGGGGCACCTGGCTAAGGCTGTAGGGCAGAATTGGATTCAAGGATGGGTAGAAAAAGGAGGAAGGAGGGCAAAGGGTATTTTAGGACATGGTCATTTGAATGTCCCTATGGTGTGTTCTGGGGACAATATGAGCCCATTCAAGCAAAGCGCAAAGATCCTGGAGGGAAAGTATTAGGATACTTGCTAACACTGTTAGTTCTTGCAGATTAAGGGTTCTAGGTGATTATTTTGTTCTTGAAAAAGAAGGTTAAGAGCTTTCTGCCCCCTTGCTGTTCATGAACTGAGTGACTTTCCTCTGCCATGTTCTCCGCCATCATGCCTGACCTCACCTCAGGCCCAGAGCTGTGCCATCTACGGGCTGAACCTGCTGTCCCCCTACCCCCATGAGGCTCCAATGCCTGCCTGAGCCTGGGATGACAGGCATCTCCTTCTTCACTGTGCCCATCTGATGGTCTCTGATACATTCTTCAATTTTGTCTGCTCCCCTCTGGACAAAATTGGTTGGTCAAATCTCAGTAGTTTCAACCTCGCATACATTTCTCACATCTCTATCATCAGAGATGGTCACATCACATGGTTTATCATAACTAGTTATACTGTGACATCCAAGGGAGCAGGTATTTGTCTCATGGATCTTTGCATACCCAGGGCCTACAAAGTGTCTCAGGCTGAATGTTTGCTGATTGAATAAAGGAAGAAAGGAACTCGCCTGGGATAACACTGTCAACAGAAAGCTGGAAACTACATCATCTTCCATATTAGCACGACCTGAACGTGTACATGTTTTGTAGCATAAGGATGATAATGTTCTTACCTTGAGAACATATGGGCTCCTATCGTCATGTATACCTGGTAAATAGTAAGGGTTCAGAAATGTTTGTTGAACAAGGAAACCTTAACCTATGCATGGTAGGCACTATGAACTATTTGTGGATGAGAAGATCGGACCCGAAAGGAAGAAGTGACTTACCGGTTGTCCCTCAGGTTCCCTGGGGCAGCATGAGGCTCCTGCTCTGACTCCTGGCCCTGAGCACAGTTCTTAAGTGCATGGGGTACTTCTGTGGTAGAGGAAAGCTTTAGAAAAACCTGAATGCATTGGGCACAGAGCTATAGACTTCTGTCTCTGGATTTATTTCTTAAAGGAAGTTGTTCTGGAACAGCATTGTAAGTGAGTGCAAGAGGCAATTCCCTGAGTTGTAACGCATGGCAAGTGGCTGCTGGTATTGTCCACACTGCCTGTCTCCCAAATGGCATACAAAAGTCCCCAGGACCTCAGATCCTGTGAGGCAGTGAGCACATCATATGTAATGGCTTTATCTGTCACTTTCAACTCCAGAATTCACATCAATTTTGCTGTTTCTAGCAAACTGTGACTATTGCTGGGTTTGAGAGTTTGTAGTGAACAATAATATGCAAGTGGATGTTCAATTAATTTAAATTTATACATGTCAGCACTTAACCTAATAAAAAAGAGGAGGGAAAAGAAAAAGGAATGCTAAGAAAGAACGGAAGTAGACCAGAATATACAGAATATATCATATTATTATTTTATCAATTTTTTAATCAAGAATTTTTCGCCATGTTTTTAGCACTCAATTTTCTCCCTGGGGCAGATGCCTTTTTTCCTCTACCAAACAACTGGTCATTTTGGCATGAACTGCTCATGACACAGATGTTGGATCCCTTCCTGGCTTGGGGTCTCGGCCTCCTGTCTGTGAGAGGAGAGTAGGAGTAATAAGAACAACTGTGCTTTTCTACACCCTCTCTATTTGAATTTTCTGTCTTTCCCTTCCTTTCTCTACTCCTTTCCTCTCAAAACACAATTCACCCTGGGCAAATCGTTCATCATTTGCTCACTCTTTCTGAGACATCTAGGAGTCCAGTTCTGTGCTTGACATGACAGGAGCATCCAAAGAAGTACAAGGTCAGTCCTCAGGTCAGTCCTTCCCAGTGTCCCTGAGAAGCTGGGGCTGAAACACAAGACTGAGGATGGCAGTTCATGGAGGGCCAAGGGATCTCCCACCATCCATTGCCATGGGTGCTCAGCATTGGAAAGGTGCATCAGGGCTGGAGCAGGGGCCAGGCCCCAGGGAGAAGGGATGGCTGGGGCTGGGTTCCCAGAGGCAGTGGGGCAGGTTTGAGGCCTAGAACCAGAAAGCCTGGGCTTTAGTCTTCCTGGGAAGCCTGTGTAGACCTTGGGGAACCAGTCACTATTTGGACTATTGAGCTCTCCTGAGGAAACTGGCATCCTTCTATCCATGGCTGTGTTGAAAGGCGTGCGTGGGCTTCAAGGAGAAAGCACACCTTGAACAAATGCTAGTTCTGCCGACTCTGTTGCTCATCACCTGTGTGACCTTGGTCAGGCTCCTGAAGCATTCCAAGCCTCAGATTACTCATCTATTAAATGGGGCTATGGACCATGCTGATCTCATGATGTTGTGAGGACCGAGTGAGAGAATGCATGGAGAAAGTTAAGCACAGGGCCTGGTAGGTTCTGAGCGCTCAGTGCACCATGTCCCATCAGCTTCGTTATTAACAGGGCTGTGCTGAAGAGCATTCAAAGCTGAATAGTACCTGAGAAAATAACAGAATCTGCTCCCTAGCGTTGCCATGAGAATAAATGAGTTTGAAGCATCTCAAACACAGCCACCTGTGATCAGCGCTCACTGGGGCAGCTGCTCTGATGGCCTGTCTCCGCCCAAGCACAGTCTTACACTGAGACCGTCTTACACTTAACTGTCCTCAACTGGGAGGACAGTTATGGACCCCTGCCTGGGGACCCACGTGATCCCTGGGGCTGTGCAGGTTTCCCAGGTCTTCCTTCTGTGACTTCTCAGGGCCTTGTGACTCCAGGCTGGCCCACCCAGAGCAGGAGGTTGTGACTTAGCAGGGTGGGTAAGTCCTATTCCCACTTGGCTGGGAAACGCAAGCATCTGAGGAGGCTCGTCCAGGCTCTCAGGTCACTCTGCCATTTGCACTGAGGATGGATCTCCAGGGAGGAGATGCTGAGGCAGCCAATGGGCCCCCAGGCTTGTGCTGGTTATACGGGTGTCTGGGTGCAGGAAAGGCATGTTGACTCATTGGAAGTGAGTATCCGAGGGCCCCAAACCTATGTACCTAGCCCACGGGAGAGTGGCCTGTGTGCTCAGAGCCTGTCCATATTCCCTAGTGACAGCTGCTTGGCATCATCGGTCTCAGTGTAAGACTGTGCTTGGGCGGAGACAGGCCATCAGAGCGGCTGCCCCAGTGAGCGCTGATCACAGGTGGCTGTGTTTGAGATGCTTCAAACTCATTTATTCTCATGGCAACGCTAGGGAGCAGATTCTGTTATTTTCTCCCCAGTTTACAAAAGAGAAGACAGAAAGACATCCAAAGAAGTGAAGTCAGGGAACCCACAAATTCAGATGTAGCCATCCTGTGCTGCTTCTCCTGGGACAGCATTGGGTGAGCAGCAGCCCCATGTGGAAACCACCCCACTTGTCTCCTCCTGTTCTCCGTAGATTCCATCACATCCAGCCCAGGCTGGGATCCCAGGCTTTTTAGTAACCAGCTAGGGGCATGAAGCAAGCTCTTGCCATTTCTGAGTCTTGATTTCTTCAGCTTCAAGGTAGGGATGAGAAGCTCAGGCTTTTGGAATAATTCTGGGGGTTCAGGGAGATCATGTGTGGGGAAGCGCTGGGTGCTGTGCTTGCTTCACTGCTGGTGCTCAGTCATGGTTGTTTTCTCTCTCTCTCTCTCTTTTTTTGGCACTGTGGATTGAACTCAGGGACACTCGACCACTGAGCCACATGCCCAGCCCTATTTTGTATTTTATTTAGTGACAGGGTCTCGCTGAGTTGCTTAGCACCTTGCTTTTGCTGAGGCTGGCTTCGAACTCCCAATCCTCCTGCCTCAGCCTCTCAAGCCTCTGGGATTACAGGCCTGCGCCACTGTGCCCGGCTATGGTTGTTCTCTTGATGGGAAGATAATTAGCATCCCTAGAAGAGTGAGCAGGTCCCCAATCCACAGGGCAGATCAGAAGACAAGGCCTCATCCTGGGATCCACCGCCCCTCCCCTCTCTTCCAGGCCTCCCTGGCTTGGTAGACTGGCCTTGCTAGATCCTTTGTTAAGTTTTCTAGGTGTCAGTTCAGCAAAGTCCTGCAGCCAGGCCAGGTTCTTGGTGCTTGCTGAGGAGGCCTGTGAATCAAGGTCTCACCTTCTGTTCATTCAGGTAACCTGCAGGAAACCCTCCATTTTCCACTGAGGAGCAGGGAAGACAAGCCCTCCAAGCCACGGCTCTGGGTGGCATCATGGGCAGATGCCTGATGGCCTGTGTTCTAGTCATTTTGGCTGGAAATAAGCTACATAATCAGAATAGATTTCCTGGCAAGAGAGGGAGTAGGGGTGCATCTACCATGATTCTGCCAAGTTGAGGGTGACCAGTTGTCCTTTGCATCACGCCTTATGTTAAACGAAAACTAGAACATCCTGAGGAAGTGGGAAGAGTTGGCGACCCTGGTCATATCTTCTGGGCCAGTTCAAGAGCCCTCTCTTTCTCCTTGGCTGCAAGACCCTTGTCTTCCGGCAGCTTCCAGGCCTGCTCTTCCATTGGAGTCAGCCCATAAAAGGAGACAAAGCTGCAGAAGTCGAGGCGGTGGCTGGACTCCCACGCCTGTTTAATGAGGAGGCTGAGGTCTGGGCTCTGATGACAGGTCCCTTTGAAGAACTGATGGAGACTTGGTCTTCCCAGGGACAAGGGATGGTGGGGGTGAGTCTCCATGTAGCCACCAGTTCAACGGGACTCCTATTTTACAAGGCCGGGAAATCTTCACGGAAAGCTAAATAACAGGTTAATGAGGGGTTTCAATAGAAAGTGGTATTAACTTTAATGAGGAGAAAACACTTTGTAAGGGCCAACCAACACCCACTGGGGCGGAGGTATAAATCCTGGCTGAGGAGCTGCTTCTTCACATCGGGGTGTCTGGTCACAGAGCTCTACCGCTTCCATCTGGGCTGCTGTGGCCATGGCTTCCAAATGCCTCAAGGCCAGCTTCTCCTCGGGATCCCTCAAGTGCCCCGGAGGAACTGGAGGGGGCTCCGGTCGTGTATCTACCATGTATTCCAGCAGCTCTTGCAAGCTCCCGAGTCTCTCCCGGGGGGCCCGCAGTTTCTCTGTGTGCACGGCCGGGCTGGGCAGAAGCAGCTACCGGGCTTCTGGTGGCCTCCCTGCTCTCTGCCTCCCCACTGGAGGCTTTGCCACCAGCTACAGCATGGGCGGGGGCTGGTTTGGGGAAGGAATCCTCACTGGCAATGAGAAGGAGACCATGCAGTCCCTGAATGACCGTCTGGCCAGCTACCTGGAGAAGGTGCGCCAGCTGGAGCAGGAGAACGCCAGCCTGGAGAGCCGCATTCGCGAGTGGTGTGAGCAGCAGGTGCCCTACATGTGCCCTGACTACCAGTCCTACTTCCGGACCATCGAGGAGCTCCAGAAGAAGGTGAGAGGTTCCGAGCAGCACTGGCTACCCAGGAGCCTGGTGTTGCTAGACCCAGACTGGCAGCCAGAACATGTGTGATGGTAGCCCTGCTCCCTTGGGGCACCTAGCAGGTCAAGAAATCTGTGGCCTCTTTTGTTTCTCCCAATAATTTCACAAGGGAGGTATCATTAGCCCATTATACAGAGGAGAACTCTGAGGTTCTGGCTGGTTAAATGACCCAGATGGCCATCAGTGCCTTCTGGGTCATGATGAACATAGGGTCTATGAACTAACTGGTGTGTGACCTTTGGTACCATTGTCCATTTCTCTGATTTTTAATTTCTCATTTATTTAAAGGTGAAGGGATTGAATTTGATGTGTTTAGTGTAGATCAGGTTTCCCATAAGTAACTCAGGGAAGAAAACACCTGTCAGAAAAATTTCCTTCTTGCCCAGTCCACATGGCTTGAAAGTCACAGCTGGATCCCGAAAGGGACAATTTATGACCAGAGAATCACAGAGTACACGATGAGCAGGCCTGGGAGACAGGAAGACAGGAAGGCAGGGAGAAGTCTTGTTCCACCATGCTGAGCCTTTCCTGCAGCAAGGCCACACCCTTCTCTCTGGCCCTGGGCTGCACTGGGAGGGATCTTAGAGGTTTCACAGTCTGATTTCTATAGCCAGCCATGAGCCTCAAGGAGCCTCTGCTGCCAGAAGTCTAGGATGGACAACAGTTTCTGTCCAGAGGAGCCTCTCCCCCTGCTAGCCTTGGGAAGGTCCCACTAGCAGAAGGTCCCCTCTTATACTGAAGTTACTCCTTTATGCCCCCAGACTCTTTGCAGCAAGGCAGAAAATGCCAGGCTGGTGGTGCAGATCGACAATGCCAAGCTGGCTGCCGATGACTTCAGGACCAAGTAAGTGGGCCTGCTCACCCTTGAGAGGGGTTGGTGGAATTGGACATGGTCATGCATTTGGTCACCAAGGCACAAAGGCAGGCAGGACTCACAGCACCAGGGCAGTGTATGGTGGGGCCTGACTTTGAATGTGAAAGAAAATGGAGCTGCAGGTGCCCTATTCTACACCTGCAGGTATGAGACAGAGGTGTCCCTGCGGCAGCTGGTGGAGGCCGACATCAATGGCCTGCGCAGGATCCTGGATGACCTGACCCTGTGCAAGGCTGACCTGGAGGCGCAGGTGGAATCTCTGAAGGAGGAGCTGCTCTGCCTCAAGAAGAACCATGAAGAGGTGAGCAGGGGGTGGGGGGGTGGTGAGCATGGGGAAGAGGCAAGCATGGCGGGGTCAGGTAGCATGTGGGAGGAGGTGAGCATGTGGGAGGAGGTGAGCACGTGGGAGGAGGTGAGCATGGGAGAGGCTGCCAACTGGGAAGGTTAGCACTGACCCTGGTCTGTGCCACAGGAAGTGAACTCACTGCGCTGCCAGCTTGGCGATCGGCTCAATGTCGAGGTGGATGCTGCTCCACCTGTGGACCTGAACCGTGTTCTGGATGAGATGAGGTGCCAGTATGAGACTCTGGTGGAGAATAACCGCCGGGATGCTGAAGACTGGTTTGACACTCAGGTAGGTTACCTGGAAGCAATCAGTGTGACAGAGGCACATGTCAGACCACACAGAAGTGGCCCTGAGGTTTGGAATCAAGAAACCTGAATTTGAGAGTCTCAATTCTATTCTAACTTCACTGTGCCTCCTTGGGCAGGTGGCTGTCTTCTAAACAGCATGAATGAAAGGAATGTGTTGGACTGGGCAATCTAGAAGGTCCTTCTTGATTGATGGTTCTAAGGGGCCTCTGTTAGACCTTTGAAGTTGAGTCCCCAAAAGGCTCCTAACCAGGTCCTGTGTGTATGTATGTTTCAGACCGAGGAGCTGAACCAGCAGGTGGTGTCCAGCTCAGAACAGCTACAGTCCTGTCAGGCAGAGATCATTGAGCTGAGACGCACGGTCAACTCCCTGGAGATCGAACTGCAGGCCCAGCAGAGCATGGTGAGCCCTGAGATGGGGGAGAGGTGCTGGATGGAGCCTGGAAGCCCACAGCTCCACTGTTTCCATGCTCTGATCACGCAGGCAGCTCCAAGGGTTCAAGTTCTTGAGATGCTTCTCTTGCAGAGAAGAGAAATGAGGGCCAGGTCCCAATCATAAATGCCCCAGTGGTACGGGGCAAGAGACCCATAGTAATCCATATATCCTGGCAGTAGCTCCTCTATTTGTGTAAGCATATCTATCTTGACATATTATCAGCTACTCTGAGATGCCATTAATCGGGAGATGGTCTCTGGATCCAGCAAGCTATGGAACTGGTTGGCTTATCTCAAATGAGATGTGTGATTGTGGTTCATCCTAGCTGAAAATGATTCTCTGAGCTTCCACTCTTGGATTTTGATGCCTCACTTGTACCTTCTCTGACCTCTAAATTTATTCCTCCTTCCATAACTCTTGACCTCCCAGAGAGATGCTTTGGATTCCACCCTGGCAGAGACAGAGGCCCGCTATAGCTCCCAGCTGTCCCAGATGCAGTGCATGATCAGCAACGTGGAGTCCCAGCTGGCTGAGATCCGAGCTGACCTGGAGCGGCAGAACCAGGAGTACCAGGTGCTACTGGATGTCCGGGCCCGGCTGGAGTGCGAGATCAACACGTACCGGGGCCTGCTGGAGAGCGAGGACAGCAAGTGAGTACCACTGCATTCTCTTGTCTTCTGAATGCAGTCTCCAAAGTTTTGGGGAGATAACATGGTGCCTGGGAAGAGCCTGATACTCAGTCAGGAGCCCTGGGATTTACCTCTGGTCATGGTACGAAGCTGTCATGTGATTCCAACTGGCCCCCTTTCTGCTCTGGGTCTCTGTTTCCCCTTTGGTAAGATGAGAGGGCAGGATTAGGTGATTTTTAAGATGACTTCCAGTTTGCACATTCTGGGATCAGCTAGGAGATATCAAATAGCAACTGGAAGATCCAAGTGACCTGACTCTTTTCTGTCTCCTAGGCTCCCTTGCAACCCATGTGCCTCCGACTACTCATCCTCCAAGTCAAGTTTCCCCTGCCTTCCTGCGGCCTCCTGCGGTCCAGGCATAGCCCGCACAACCTGCAGCCCCCGCCCTGTTTGTGTGCCCTGCCCAGGGGGTCGGTTCTGAGAATGTCTGACCCAGAAGGCCAAGGCCAATGTCTCCGAGGCTCGGACCTGGCCTCTACTCAACCCTAACTCTTACAGCTCAATCCCCTCTGTCCATACAGTGCCCAGGCCCAGGCCCAGGCCCAAACACATGCCTGCGAGTATCTCAGGGCCTGTCAGGAAGGCTGGCTGCCCCGAGGCTTTCACTCCTCATCATTTCAATGGGCACCAGGGTCTCTGTTCTCAGGTTGCCCCCTGGGTTGGGCTTTCTTTCTGGTGTGTTCCAGTAGGTTCTGAAATGTAATACAAGGTTTCTATTAGTGGAACAATAAAGCATGTTTGCTCTGGCTCCTGATGCCTGATTCACATCATTTCTGTGTTCGTTTGTGTCCCTGCTGGTTCCAGAGGTAACCACTGGGCAGATGAATGCAGAATGCTTGACCAAGTGTGACCCTGGGGATGACAGGGTCCCTGAGCTTCTGACCAAGAGGGGTGCAGGCCACAGTGAGATGTTTTGCTTGACTTCTCTGAAGAAGACCTTTCCCCAAGATCCCAGTGTGGTGACAGTATTACCAGACCTTGCTTGCTATCCCTCTTAGTATACATGACCACCCTGTATGCTAGGAGATCAGTGACATAGAGAGGATTTTAGGCCACTTTATTAGCCTCATGAATGTGAACCCTCATAAAAGCAGTGATATAGTACCACATGCTCACAGTACTTTTAAGGGTATAAACACCTTCTTCCCTTGCAGCCTTTCATAAAGCCCTTCTAGTTCAGTAAACCCCCTTAATACTCTAGATCCCATCATTTACATAAGACAGAGTGGGCCCGCCAGTGGCTCAGAGCCTGCCACAGCTCAGAAGTTCTTGCCCTTGGGAGACTCATGCTTCTTCTTCTGGCGGACTTTTAGCATCCGATGAGGCGTGTGACCAGGCACAAGACGAGAGAGCTCCAGGCATCTCAGATGGAAGGCTCTTACATGTGTTCAGAATGTCCTCCCCAAAAGACTGGGCAAGTACCGGGTTCTAGCAGTCCCAGTGGGAAAGGGACAGGGTCAAGGCAGCACTTTCTAAGCTAGAGAGGAGGGAAGGCTTCCCTGAGTCAGCCCTCTGCTCTCCAAAGATGCCAAAGGCTCTTGCTGGGGAACTTCAGTGGTTAAGAGGGCTCTAGCAGTGCCAGGGTAAGCAGATTGGTAGATGCTGCTGACCCACGCAGGCCCCAGGCCTGCCTCATCAGGGTGTCTGTATATTTCAACCTGATTCGACTATAGATTGTGTCCCTTTCCGTCCCTGTGTATAGGCCTGGGCCTTTGGTCTCTGCCAACCCCTTGCTCATGGCAACCTCCACTGTGGTTCCAGTCATCCTGGAACACCTCAGCAGATTTTGTTGGGGGTCAGGGGTCCACTAGGGGGGGTGGACTCAGGACCATTCAGTTCATCCAACAAACCCTTATAGAACACCAACATGTGCCAGGCAGTGGGTTAGGTACCAGGGGCAGGATTGGTCTATGTAGGAGGGAGGCCTTGGGATGGGACAAGAAGGACACCCACTTACCACTACTTTCCTTTCCACCTCAGTGGTGGGAGGAGGCCATGAAATAAGTGTAAAGAAAATGTGGACCCAGAACACGGAGTCAGGTTGATGTGGGTTCAAATCCCAGCCCTACCACTAACTACATAAGGGAGTGCTAGCAGGTCACAGTCCCTTTTTAACAACAACAAAATTTTTTTTGTAGTTGAAGATGGACAGCATACCTTTATTTTATTTGTTTATTTTTATGTGTTGCTAAGGATCAAACCCAGTGTGTCACACATGTTAGGCAAGTACTCTGCCACTGAGCTATGGCCCCAGTTCCACAGTTCCTTTTTGAGTCTTAGTTTCCTCCTCGTAAAAGTGGAAAATGTGACACTTGTGTTGTAAAGTCCCCGTTGAGCATGCAATGGGCATCTGGAAACTAGTCAACATTGACTCTTCTTCCTGGATGCCTGGATTGCTCTGGGGGTGGTATATACCTTTTTCCTGTCTGGGATTTCATTTCTTAGGTTTCCCTCAAGGCAGCAATGCCCAAGGTAAGGCAGACTAGCTAAAGTGAATACACAATTATGCAATTTGTTATTTAATTCCAATTCTGACCAGTCATGGGGGAAGTCATGGTCAGTAGTACATGATGCTCTCTTGAGCACATGGTTCTAGTGAATTCTGTTTTGTATATGTCACATTCTTCCTCTTTATGGCACTCTTGATGGCCCAAGACCCTTCCAAGCTTATCCTGGTTCCCTTCCAGATGGAGTTAACCACATACAACCCTGCCTCTAATTATTACTTACTTCATTTGCTTGTGCTTTTTAATTATAATACTGTTTCTATTTATCCAGATGTTCTCAGTCTTGTCTGTACATTGCAATGACCTAGAAAGCTTAACAAACAAAACAAGCATATGTTTGCTCTGTTTCCCAGAAATTCTGATTTAGTTTTTCTATCATATGGCCCAGTATTGGAATTTTTGAAGGTTCTGTAGGTGATGATAATGTACAGCCAGGGTTGTGAGCTCCTTCATTAGGAGGAAGGGATTTTAGCAATACAACTTGGGAGTACAGGCTTAGAGCAGCCCTGACATAGACCTTAGCACTCTCAAGTCTGAACTCTAAGATAGTTTAAGGTATTCCTCAGTTATTTTTTTCTAATATCAAATATTTAAAATGAAGTGGGGATATGAAAGATGGTGGAATGAAACAGACATCATTACCCATGTACATGTATGATTACATGAATGGTGTGAATCTACATTGTGTACAACCATAGAAACGAAAAGTTGTACCCCATTTGTGTACAATGAATCAAAATGCAGTCTGTAAAAATAGAAAAAAAATATGGTTTTAGATTTTATGTTCTTTCTGTTTTCTTTAATTTCTCCTTTTACTGTTTGCTTTTTTTGTTTTGCCCTGGTTTTTAATGTTGGAAGCTTCCTTCACATATCTTGTGATTCTTTTGTTCATATTTAACCATGAGACACTAAACAGATGACAAAAGGTACTATGTGTATAAGCAGGTTGGAAAGTTGGATTTTTGGTTAGTACAACTAGTTAAATCCAGTTTTATAAGTCTTTTCTCTGGGGACATTGTTTTCTCAAAGAAGATCTTTGATTTTTTGCAGAGGAATGGAAAGAAGAAATGGCTCTCTAGCCAGGCCCTGACAGGCATCCCTTTTGTCCTTGTTTAAATGTGTCCTTCATCCTGGGCCTAGTGGCCCTAAACTATCCCCAGCATTTCTTCCTTGTTTTCTCCCACTTCTTTGGCTTTCTCTGCATCACTTTCCCTTCTCTCTCTCAACTTATTTGCTTTGACCAGGACTTTGCTTTGACCTCAGAGAAGTTGAGGCACAGTGGACAGGTTTAGATTCAGACAGACTGGGTCTGAAAACTGCTCGCCTCACTTACTCTGTGATCATCCTTCCCAACCTCCATAGATTGTGAGATGCACCCAGGTCTGGCAGATTGACCAGAACTGTGGTCTCTGTTGGTTTTGAATGCTGCTGCTCTCCTTAATCAATCAACTCTCAAGGGCAACTTGGTCCATCCTTCATAATGCCTAGCATTTGAACTGAGTGGACTTTGCTGAAGATTTCCTGGAGACCATGAGGTCAGATGGTGACATTCTCTCACCACCTTCCTGGTGTCTCTCTCTACACCTAACTCCTGTTTTCCTCTCCTCCTCATACCTTCCTTCCAAGATTGCCATGGAACTTCAGAGTCTTCTCCCCTTTTTCCATCTGATGTCTTGCTGCCAAATCATACCATCCACCCCACGAAATGATTAATATAATTTTTTTTTAGGTAAAAACTGCTTTCTTCTGCAAGAGGAATTCTGGTGGCTGCTGTTAAAATACATATGCTTTTCTACCTCAGGGATTCCCAAGACCACACAGAGGTCTTGCTGGATACAGGTTGCTGGACCTCATTCTCAGAGTTTCTGATTCTAGAGTGGGCTTGAAAAACTTCATTTCTAACATGTTCCTGAGTGACATAGATGCTGCTGAACTGGGGACTCTACTTTGAGAACTACGACTACACTTTATTATATTTATCTTATTTTTTTGTGAAAGAGGATTCAATGGGCAAATGAATGTCAAGAACCCAGCACAACGCCTGGCACTGGTGTACATTTGATAGCACTGGTTATGCTTTGGAAGGATGGCCCGAAGTTTCATCCCTCCCTTGCCATCCCGCCTCCTTCTGTCTGACACCACTGACTTCTCTAAACTGTTCAGACGAGGGTAGTGGGATTACACTTGTTATAGGAAATCAAGCTGAGATATTATTTAATCTAACCCTTTCCATTAGCATGAAGAAACTGAGGCCCAGGGAGGCAAACTGACTTTCCCAAGGCTACAGAATAAGCTAGAAGGCAGCTTATCTATTTTGACTTTTCTTAAGCAATGAAAGGACTGGCTGGTCCTTTGACCAACACTTCTGGGAGTAAATGAAAAGTAAGAATACTTACACCCCAACATTATATTGGGAAGAGAGTGAATAAAAGATGTGGCTATACAACACACATATCAAACATGTGTTGTGTGAGCTCCTGGCATCTGCAGAGGACTGAAAACCACTGGTACAGCAAGTGGCCTTATGGGAATGCCCAAGGTGCCCATTAAAGGGACACTTGCCCCTGGTCTCCCGACTTGGCTCATCCCAGGGCTGCAGAGCATCCCTTCTCAAAGGGGCTGATCCCCACGGCTTCTGTTCTCTGGGGTCCTGAAGTAAGCCCACCCTGTCCACCACTGCAGAAAGTAAAGCTGGTTCCAACCCGTTCGACCTCAGTCTGTACAACAGTCAATATTCAAATGCTTATCTGGGTACGATGGCGTACGCCTGTAATCCCAGTGGCTTGGGAGACTGAGGCAGGAGGATTGCAAGTTCAAAGCCAACCTCAGCAACTTATTGAGGCCCTAAGCAACTCGGCGAGACTCTGTCTCTAAATAAAATACAAAATAGGGCTGGGGATGTGACTTGGTGGTTAAGCACCCCTGAGTTCAATCTCTGGTCAAAAAAAAAAAAAACAAAAAACAAAAAACAAAATAACAAAAAACAAATGCTTGGCAACTCAGTGACCACTGAGTGGAGGCCCGACATGGTCAGGGTAGAGCGTTGGCCTCCTGGAGGTACTACTGATCTGCTTTTCCAAGAAAAGGGCCTCGCCCTTCCCTGTCTCGAATGAAATGATGTGCTGGATTCTTAGGCTTTTGATCTGCGTCTTAACTTCCTCCTCTTCTTCCCTGATATTACTTTCTTTCCCTTGGTGGGAGGGTGATGCATGTTCGGAAGTGGCAGAGGGTCATTTTCCTGTCTCCCTGGATTTACGCCACTGCTAGTATCGGTGCAACTTCTGTCACCCACACGTTTCTTTGTTAAGGGGCCAGGCCTCTTCCCACAGGGAATGCTCTCATTAAAAGGGGTAGCCGCCTCTCCACAGCCCTGCAGACTTCCTCAGGGCAGGGGCAGGCGGCAAGGCCAATGGCAACACAGGGCCAGGCTGTGGCGGTCCCTGGCCACCACGCCCTGATAATGAGGGCCCAGGCCTGGAGCTGATTCTTTGAAGATGTGTCTAGAAGCTTTCCCCTGGTTATCAATGATAGGAACCCAGAGTCCTGCTTTAGCCAAATGACAAGTTTGGCATCTTTTATGAGGAAAGGAACTCCTTATTGGAAACCAGATTGCAAATTAATGAGCAGCTTCCTCTGAGACTGAGTGTAAACATCAACATCCCCCAGGACGACTTTCTAGCATGAGCCCCCTCACTCCAAGGGTATAAAAAGGTCCGAGTAGGAGGTTCGCCTGTAGACATTGGGACAGCTGCAGCTGAGGAGGAAGGGCCTTCCCAATATGACTTCCAACTGCTGTGTCACCAATACCTCGCCAGCCTCTGTCAAGGGCTGCCCTCGGCCCTCCTCCGTCTGCTCCAGCAGCATGAGCTGCCGGCCCGAGCTGTGCCTGGGTTACGTCTGCCAGCCCATGCAGTGCATGCCTTCCGTCTGCATGCCTCCCAACTACCGGCCAGCCAGCTGCCTCACCAAGACCTACCTGCCCAGCTCCTGCCGACCTAGCAGCTGCTGGCCAGCCGGTGGCATCTCCAGCTCCATGGGTACCTGTGGCTGGTACTGTGAGGGCTCCTTTAATGGTAATGAGAAGGAGACCATGCAGTCCCTGAATGACCGCCTGGCCAGCTACCTGGAGAAGGTGCGCCAGCTGGAGCAGGAGAACGCCAGCCTGGAGAGCAAGATCCAAGAGGCCTGCCAGTCCCAGGTGCTCACCATGTGTCCTGACTACCAGTCTTATTTCAGGACCATCGAGGAACTCCAGCAGAAGGTGAGGTCAAGTAGAGAACAGACTCGCTGGGGAGGCATCTGGAATAGCCGGCACTTTGGATTTGAATCGCACTAATATATGTTCAGGGAAAAGAGACCTCCCTAGGGCATAAGATTATCTCATCATTTATGCACTCAGCCAGAGCCCTTAATGTGGGAAGAACCCTGGAATCTAGTCTTAGCTCTGCCATTGACTCGGTGTATGACTTTGGGAGGTCCATTCCTTTTTCTAGGACTCAGATTCTTCCTCTGTAAGATGGGGATAACAATGGTCCTTATGTAATGGGGTTGTCAAGAGGATTCAGTAAGACAATGCAGGTCAAGTGCTTGCAATAGTCCCTGGTCTGTCAGTAAAATGTCAAGGACCTTTCTAACTATCATGTGATGACTTCATACAGAATGAGATTCTTTCTTTCCCTATTTCCTACTTGAAATGGGGCATTTGGATTTATAAAGCCACAGGTGATTAATTAAAAAAAAATAAATCTCAAGGACAAGAAGCTCCCAAATATCGCCCAGAATGCCAGAGTAGAGGGACTTCCTCAGGGATGGCCACAGGGCTGCTGAGTCCTGTCTCTGTTTCTGCTCTTGGGGTTCTTTTTCCTTCTTCTCTTCCTGCACTAACCCTCTCCGTGTGGCCCACCAGGTTCTTTGCACCAAGGCGGAGAATGCCAGGATGGTTGTGCACATTGACAATGCCAAGCTGGCTGCTGATGACTTCAGGACCAAGTGAGTTTGACGGGGGATTGCTGCCCCTCTTCCCGGGCCCCTCTTAGGGTGGCTTTCCATGAGCTTCACAGAAGTTGGGAAGTGCTAGCAGTTCAAGGCCTTCCCTGAGCTCCGTACGCAGTTCCACCCTTCACTTGCTGACTCCCAACTGTGTGCAGGTACGAGACGGAGCTGTCCCTGCGGCAGCTGGTGGAGGCCGACATCAATGGCCTGCGCAGGATCCTGGACGAGCTGACCCTGTGCAAGGCTGACCTGGAGGCGCAGGTGGAGTCTCTGAAGGAGGAGCTGCTCTGTCTCAAGAAGAACCACGAGGAGGTGAGGCCAGAAGTTGAGCTGAGGAGGGGAGGCAGAGCGGGAAGAACAGGGCATTTGGGGCTGGGTAGGTGTGGGTTGAAATTGTGGGCCTGATATATATTATTTCTGTGACTTTGCCCAGTTGACACCATCTTTCTGAGCCCCCTCATGTGTAAAATGGGGCTAACATGATCATACAAGGTTACTGTGAGGATTTAATGGACATGACCTGGATCATACCCATGGTCCAGGTCATGGACATGAAAAGACCAGCCTCTTGGTAGCTGCTCAGAAACGTAGCTCCTTTCTGCTGCAATTCCTGGGACAGTGTGACTGCCGAATGCTCACTTGTGGTGAAAGCATTTGTCTTTCTCCTTAGAGCCACAGAGTGACGTGATATGGCCAGGGGCAGGTTATATTCTGGAACTCACATCAATGGCTTGTCCATCCATTTCTGCCAGGCTAGACTCCTGGGGGTGTCCCTATCTCTTCTGAGAGACAGTTGAACTGCAATGGTTTTCTTCTTTTTCTTGTCCCTATCTTTGTCCCCCCTTTTCTCTTCTGTTTGCCTATAATACACTTAAACCAAAGCTACAGGGAAACCCTCTACTATCTCTTTCTTCCTCTCTGGTGGTCCTTGGAGGGAACCTGTGTGTTGCAAAGCCCACCTGAGCTGTGGGGCTTTATTCCTTCTTCCCTGGGTTGACTCTCAACCACTTGCTGTGGGATTTGAATGAACAAGTGTCTCTGGATCCTGGCTGGGTTTCCTTCAGCTTAAGTGTAAAGTAACAACCCGTCACCATGTTCTCACTGAGCACCCTTGGGCGCCTGACTCATTCCACTTAAATCAGACACTTAAATCATACCAAGAAGTCACTAATGAGGCATTATCACTCACTACAGCAACCTCAGTGACAACTTTCTCTCGTTGGCAACCAAGACTGGGGAGTCACTCACTCTTAACTTGGGGCCTTGAACCAGGTGGACCCTGGTTTCTGTTTCCCTCCTTCCCAACTGAACAGGAGTGGGAGGGTGACAGGGGAACCTGGGGGGATGGGCTCCCCATATTAGCCCAAATGGATCAAATGCACCCTTTAGCTGCTTTTGGCTTCTACCAAAGTGACAGAAGGTGTCATGGAAGGGTATGGCTAGAACAGGAAGATCATTGAGATACTGCAGGGTGGACCGCTGTCCTCCAAGGACCCCTCTAACTCTGAGATCTTCAGCATCTTTTGTTGGAACTTTTCATGTCTCCCTGGGAAGGTGAGCTGGGGACGTGTGATTTTCACACTTGCCCCGGGTCTTGTGCCTTTTCAGGAAGTCAGTACCCTCCGGTGTCAGCTTGGAGACCGCCTTAACATTGAGGTGGATGCTGCGCCCCCTGTGGACCTGACCCGGATGCTGGAGGAGATGAGGTGCCAGTACGAGACCATGGTGGAGAGCAACCACAGGGACGTGGAGGAGTGGTTCAACCTGCAGGTGGGTGCGCCCCCCCAGGTGGCCGGCTCCTCAGTGTCCTGAGGGAGGGAAGGTCCTCCTTGCTTTCTCCTTTCTCCCCTGCAGATGGAGGAGCTTAACCAACAGGTGGCCACAAGCTCTGAGCAGCTTCAGAGCTACCAGTCCGACATCATCGATCTGAGACGAACAGTGAACACACTGGAGATTGAGCTGCAGGCCCAGCACAGCCTGGTGAGTGCTGCTGCTGGGTGCCTCTCCGCCAGCCCTGGATCCGAGGCAGTGCTGAGTGAGCGCAGGTGCAGGCTCGCGGGAGGGGGAAGGGGAGACCTGGATTTCAGCCACCACAGATGCTCCCCCAGCAGACATCCAAGGTTTCTTCCAAGATCCAGCTCAGAGATAGAAGGGGCATGTCCCAGATCAGATCTGGGCCAGGCGGACACTATCTTAACAGGATTCCTCAAGAAGCCTGCTCCCTGCTTATTCTGCTCTTCTACACCCCTGGTTCTCTATATTACCACAGGGATTTAAACAGTCCTGATCCCTAGGTTTTTCTCTGGACCAAGAACCAGAATCACTGGAGGTAGTGCCTGCACATGGGTATTTTTAAAGGACTTCCGTGTGACTCTGAGTGCAGCCAGTGTTGAAAACTGCTGTCCTAAATGATGCCATAGGGGAGGTACTTGGTAAACCTCAAATCCAAAGCCTGAAGCCAGCCTAGGGTTTTAGAAGGAAAAGGGATCTAGAGTCAGATCTAGGACGTGGGTTTAAGCTTTGGTTCCATCACTTAACAGGCGCCTAATCCCGCTTGACCTTTCTGGGCTTCAGTTTCGGCAGCAACTTTCTTGCAGGCTGTGGGTCATGATCAACACCAAAGGGAGACCTGGTTCTTCTTGGTTCTTTCTGAACCAGGCCACGTAAAATAGCTTACTCCTCATGGTTATATCTTCTTTTGCCTTAGAGGGGCTCTCTGGAAAATACACTGGCAGAGACGGAGGCCCGCTACAGCTCCCAACTGGGCCAGATGCAGTGTATGATCACCAACGTGGAGTCCCAGCTGGCGGACATCCGCTGTGACCTGGAGCGGCAGAACCAGGAGTACAAGGTGCTGCTGGATGTCAAGGCCCGGCTGGAGTGTGAGATCAACACGTACCGGGGCCTGCTGGAGAGTGAGGACTGCAAGTACGTAGGACCTGGAGGGGCTCCGTAGGAACGTGCATGAGGGTTGGGGGAGGTTATAGGCAGCAACCGCATCCACCCTTAAGAACCAGCTTAGAACCCTGTCAAGATGAAGAAGCCATCGGGAAGCTGGCAGGGTCTGAAGAAGGCCAGGTGATGATCTTTCTGCTGTCATCCTGTTACGGGCTCATGGGAAACCATTCTGTTCTATGCCGAGTTGACAAACTACTTCCAAGCTCCAGGTCTTGGACAAGGCATCTGGGCTCAAATTGTTTGCATCTGTTAAAGGGCTAGGCAGACAGTCCCTGGAGAGTTCACCGGGGGGAACATTTTTAGGATGTTAGGGGACAACAGGTAGCTTAATAAGACTGAGCCATGGTGGGAATCAGGACAGGAATGGGGATCAGGACAGGCCCATTCATGGACAATCACAAGACAATGCTGGTATGTGTGGGCTGTTATTTTATAGGCAAGTGGGAGGCCCATCTTCCTTCCTTCCTTCCTTCCTTCCTTCCTTCCTTCCTTCCTTCCTTCCTTCCTTCCTTCTTTTCTCTCTCTCTCTCTCTCTCTCTCTCTCTCTCTCTCTCTCTCTCTCTCTCTCTCTTCCTTTTCCTTCCTTCTTTCTCTTTTTGAGGAGGGACTATAGAATTTGCTTACCTGTTCATCTCCCCCATTAGAAGGTAAACATCTAGAGTGCAGAGGCAATAAGATGTATTTTCATTTGCTGAAATTGGCTCATGATAGATCTCAATAAATATTTCTTGTCCAAGTCAAAGAGAGCTCAAAGTTGCTCTTCAGGAAAGTCACCCTGAGAGTTGTAGAAGAACTGAGTAGAGGGGGAAGCAGTCAGGGACACTGGCCATGGCCTAGGTAAGCAATGGAGAGGGCCTGATCAGGGCAGGGGAGGCATTTGCTCTGGATGCTGTGCAGTCAGGATCAGCAGGACTTGGTGGCTGTCTGGATGCAGGAGTCAGTGGGGCCGTGGACACCTGGTGGGCTGATCCCTACTGCAGCATTTCCTTTTACATTTAGCATTGCTCTCTGTCATTCAGAATTTGTTTCTCCTCCTCCTCCTCCTTCATCTTTTTTGATGTGTTGGTGATAAAACCCAGGACTTGATGCCTGCTAGGCAACACTGTACCACTGAGCTACACCCCCAGTCCTGTCATTTAGAATCTTATCCTCTCGTGCAAGTGTTGCAAAGTCAGATATTTGCAAACACCAGACCATCAACACATGTGTGATGTGTGTCATGTGAGGCTGTGGGAACCAAGGAGCCCATGCCTCATCCAAGGACAGCAGCACTGTCCCCTCAGGGCCAATGCTGTCATGTGAGTACGGGCCCAGTATTGCTGGATTTTCTGATTGATCAAGGGAAGCTGACAATTTGAATGTCTTAAAATGCTAAAACATATCCAGATTTTAAATTTTCTCAACAAATTAAAAAAATAGAATGCCAGTCAAATTAAGTATCTTTCAGGTTGTCTGTAGCCCTCTGGCTGCCTGTTGGGTCTCTGAGCTGTTTGGTTTCTGCCCAGCATCCAGTGCATTGTTCCTGGCTTAGAGCCCCAGCCTGTCAGTCTCTGAGATCACCCTCTTTCCTTTTGCCATGTATTCATTCCATACTCACTTATTTCTTCTTATTCACCACATTAAATGCTTACTCTATGCCAGGTATGCAGGGTGGGCACACATACTGCCTAGTGTGGGGTGTGTGTGGGGAGGAGTCCATAATAGAATAGTTACTGACTGCTGTAGAAGGAGGTATGGGTACCACTGTGGGGTGTGACCCAGAGAGATGGGGGAAGGCTTCAGGGACATGGCAGTTGAGCTGAGCTCTTAAGGAGCAGAAGAAATTGATTAGCTGAGCAAACAGGGAGGAGTGTTTTAGAAAGAGCCAGCAAGACACAAAAGTCCTGTGACCTGAGCAGCTTGGACCACAGGGAAACTGGCAGGAGATAAGAGCGTGGCTGATCGGAGAGCACCGAGGTCAGGAGGTGAGGCTGGGGAGAGAGGCAGAAGCAGGACCAAGAAGGTGCTCTTAAGAGCTGACTTCATCCCAAGCACAAATGGAAGCTACTGACGGTTTTAGGCAGAGGAAGGATACGATTAGGTTGGGGTGTCGCAGGAGATCATCTGGTCACTAAGTTGATGGCAGTTAGCAGGGGCCAGAGTGGGTTGAGTGGATCAGTTAGGAGGCCGCTGAGATAACACAAAAAAAGATGTTGGAGGTTGGGACGAGGGAAGCTGGGTGGAGAAGGTGTACAGTGGACCCATTTGAGAAGCCTCGTGGCTAGAACTGCTAAGATCCGCTGCTCAGTTGGCCCCTCCACTAATCCTGTCCCACCGTGGCTTCTCCCGCAGGTTACCCTGTAACCCGTGCTCCACTCCCTCCTGCCAGCCTTGCGCGCCCTCGCCCTGTGTGCCCCGCCCCGTCGGTGTGCCCCGCACCTTCTGCGTGCCCTGCTCACCCTGCTCCCCTGCCCGCTACTGAGTTTCTCAGCGTCGTGGATCCTGGAAGGACCCGGGCTGGGAGACCTGGTACCTCTCAGGCTGAGTCAGACCACAGTTCCATCAGAGGAGCAGGGCCAGCCTCCGCCAGCGAGGACGACCCCGAGCAGGACCAGGAGGTGGACCATCCACAACGCGTCCGGATACCACAGGGGGCGCCCTTGCCCTCAAAGCTTCAAAACTGCCTCCTCCATTTCCGGGGGCCAACTGTTCTCTTTGGTGATGCTTCTGGTGGTCCAAGTCACCGCAGAGAGCATGTGTTCTTAGTTAACTGGCAAATAAAGCCTCATTTAGTGGCCCTGCACGTGCATCTTTCTCCTTTTGTCTCTCACAGCCAGTTTGGCTCTGTTGGGTTCAAGAGGAATATGCCCAAGTTCTGTATTTATTTTTATGCCCCCATTGTTCCATAGAGGCTTGAGAGGTGTTGGCTAAAAGAGCTTACATGCCATAAATCACTTAAAATCAGGCAATCAGTCTGGAGCCAAATAGTAAAAGAATAAAGAAGGAGATAATTATGCCAGAAACCTAGGCCAAATTATTGTAATTGAGAATAATACTATAATAAACCCACCCTTAAATCTCATTACAGCTGGTACAATGGGATTATTCATTCATTTAAGAGATCTTCGATGAGTGCCTACTAGGAGAAGTTTCTGCATTAGAGACTGGCTAACCCAAGTGATGGTCCCCAGACACGTAGTTAATAGTGCCTCATTTAATTGTGGCAACAATCTATGAACAAGGTACCATTCTTTCCTCCACTTTATAAATGTGGAAACAGAGACCCAGACAGGTTAAGAGACTTGCCCAAAGTCATACAGTAAGTGGTGAAACTAGGACTCAAATAGAAACCTTCAGGATCCAGAGATGCTCAGTCCATTCACATTCATAGTCCTCACTACTTGCAAACCACAGCTGGGTACAAGGGATACCAAAATAGGCAAATGATCCTCACCATCCAGACACTTATAATTAGAAGAGGAGCTAAGACCAGTATATTCCTCAATAAGGGCCACATAGTAATAGTAACAACAGGTATGATGATCACTGCCACTTACTGAGCATCCTACAAAAATTAATATTTAGTTTCCATGACTTCCTTGTAAAGTCAGCATCGTATCCATTTGAGATGTGGGAAACAGAGGCCAAGAGAATAGTTAAGTCAGTTATACAGGATTACATGCAAGGACAAAGATTTAAACACAAGTCTAATTGCACAGTAGTATTTTTTTTTTTTTTTAAATGACCAAGCTACACTGCCAAATTCCTATCTGGAAAGAAGAAACCCAAACAAAGATTGGGAGAAAGTACTGTCTTGGGGGATCCCAAAGGGCTTCTTGTAGCTGGTAGCGATTGAGGTGGGCTGTGGAGGGTGAAGGGGAGCTACACACACAAGACAGGTGGGTGCCCGAGGTGTGGTTCACAGGGGTGCGGCCTTCATGTCTGGGACGGTGGAGTGGCCCAGCCGGCGGGAGCAGCAGGTTCCTGTGTGAGAGACTGATGGGGGTAAATCTCCAATGGAGGAAGGCACTGGACTTCGGGGCTCCTCAGGAACCCCATGAAGAGCCCGACTGTCCAGGAGGCAGTGGGAGGGCTGCAGTGGAGCTTGAGCCCCGGGGCGACATGATCAGAGTGGTGTCTTTCAAAGACTCACATGGAGTGTGGACAGGCTGGCTGAGAGGTAAGCAGAAGACTGATCGATTGTCAACAGAAGAAGCCAACAGGCCCTCAGCTAAGGCAGTGGCAGTGGCCATGGAAAAGTAAGGGCTCAATTTCAGAGATGTGGTGAAGGACCTGCCTTGGCAATGGACTGGCCATGGCAGGTAAAGAGGAGAGAGATGAGTGCCTTTCTGAACCTCACTTTCCAAACACATAACTCTTCCTTAATGAGCTGAGGTGATGTTTCTATTAAGTATCTGCCCTCTGGCCTTGCCAAGAAATGATGAAAGTGGATAAGATCCCCAACCTACCTGGGGGCCCTCTGAACATGATCCCGCATGCCTACCTGGCAAACAAGGCCATTAACCCGACAGCGGAGACACTCATATAATGTTGAGCCAGCTGTGGTTCCTGGTTGGTGAGTGGGTAAAATTTCAATGCAGTGTAGTGCCAAGGGGGAGGGGTTCCTCATCACTGTGTGCAAACCAGTATTCCTTTTTCTACAATGTGCTTAGCTTGAAAAGTATGTGAGATGGAACAGGCTAAATATTTGGTTCTAGAATTCTCGATCTGTTCTGTTCAATGTGAAAGCCACTAACTACCTTCCTTAGCTATTTGATTTTAATTAAATAAAATGTAAAAGACCACTAGCCTCCCGTGGTTAATATGCATTGTTCTAAGAGGAACCAAGCAAGACAATGTGGGTATAGAATATTTCCAACATCACAGAAAGTTCTGTTGGATAGAGCTGGCCTAGACTGTCAGACCAGAAGGAGCCTTCCAGATGATTTGGCCCAGCCTCTCCCATTTTAGACGAGGAGTGTAAGACCCAAGGGAAAGGAAAGATGTGCTCACAGATACACAACCAACAGGTGCAAATTGAGGCCAAGTGTTTTGAAGCCAAGTCTAGAAGGTCTCTCTAAGCTCTTTATACTTTCTCCAAGCATCTGTGGTTATTTATGATTTCAGGCTAATAAATATTTTCCCTTTCTCCTTCTTCATTTCCCTAAGAATGGAGACATTTTCTCTGAGATGCTGAAACTCTTTCCTGGAAATGTAGTCCACTTTTAAAAAATAACTAGCAACCACCAAACTCAGAATCTCTGCATCCTCTGCACATCTGGCTCGGTGGAAGCACAGACCTTAGGCTGCAGTTGATAGCTGAGCAGGAACAACCACACAGGAAGTATAGGCCAAGAGTCCAGGCCCCTGTACCCTTTAGGGAGACTTCCTCAGGTTCCTTTTCCCATAACATGTACTGTCCAGTCCTATTGGCTTCTGTTTCCACCCCTGTGTGTTACTGCAACTTGCCAAGACCTGCCTCACCCCCAAATGCCTGTTAAGGCTTTTTATGTGAAACTAAGCCCCACAGCCCAGGGTTAGGAGTGTGCCCCCTGCCGGAAGCAGTTGACCAGTACCCTCTATGCCTGGGTGACACTTTCAAGTGAGCCATCTTCCTACCTAGCCTATGGGTAAAGAACCTATAAGTGTAGACTTTGAGAAATATTTATGCCCCACTAGCACCAGGACCTTCTGTATTGTTCCACGGGGATTCTCGGAGGAACTCTGTCCTCATATGAAAGCATCTGGATTTAATTAGGCCTGGTTTATAGGGAAACGTAGGCAGGGCCATAGTAATGAACACTCAGGCATATTTGATGTTTGGGAGAAATTCCCACAGGGATCAAGGATCCTCCCAGAGTGGGACTGGGAAAGACAGGACATGCTCTTAAAAGATACAACTTTCCCTAAGGTCATTACAGAGTCTGAGCCTGGCTCCTGCCACTCATCACCCTGGGGCAAATCCCCTCTTCTGGGGGTGGTGATGAGGGCCTGTGGTCAGAATCACTCTTCGGGGAAACCTGGCCAGAGGGTGATGCTTCCTGAGATAAAGACCCAGGAATCGTGCACAGGGGCTAGAAGAAGGGGTGGTTTGTGGACCCTGGATTGAACTGAATGAAGTTTTTCCTCCCCTATATATTAGGAAAACTTTTGCAGTGTGATAGACAATTATGCCTCTTCCAGGTCATAAGTGGGAAGATTATTAATAATAAAAGAGCTGTCTTTTTGGGTTTCATCAATTTTAACATTTAAGAGCAATGATCTCAATTTGTCTAAACAGAAAGTTCCCAACACCGTTAGAGGTCTATCTTCGTGAACAATTGGTTGAGGTATTTTTCAACCTAAATAGTGGTCTCCTTTAGCCATAACAAGTAAGCAAACATACGAATGAGCATCTTTGGCACAATGGAAAAGATCAGTGGCTTTGGCTTCAGAAACCATTGGCTGGAATTCCGGTTGTGCCACTCACATGCCGTGTGAGTTTTGGCAGATCTCTTAGTCTCCGTGTGTCTCAGCTTCCTCCCCTTCCGAAATGGGGAGAATACCACCTGCTTCGTAGAGTGGTTAGGATATGATGCTTGTGTATTGTAAGTGCTCAGTAAATGTTGATGAAAGAAAATCTGCTTTTACAACAGATTCTCCCTCTTTTCTGATTTCCCTCAGTGACAATGGCAACTGAACCACTTTTTGGAGCCACCCCAAAACTCAAGTTACAGAACAACAGAGCAGGAACAGCACATGGGGGTCTTGCTTTGCTTCAGAGTATCTGACGAACTTCCAGTCTTGGTCTAAATGTCCTAATAGAGTGTAGGCCCTGTGGCTGGAGGAGACTGACCATCTCCCATGTGCTCTGAGGGATCCTATTTTTAGCCCTCATTTATTATGCGGTGTAGCACAGGGGACAACAAATGACAGCTCTGTGTTCAAATCCAGCTGCTGCCTGTTCTGATAAATCCTGTTTATTGGAACATATCCACATCCCCTTGTTTCTAATAATCTTGGCTCAGTGCCATGATGGCAGAATTGAGTTGCTCTAGTACAGAGAAACCACATGGCCTATAAAGATGAAAATTCTTACTATCTGGCTCTCTAAAAAGAAAAGGTTTGTCCATTCTGGTAGAGAGGAAACAGAATGTGCTAGAGTTAGGAGCCCAGAGTTCAGGCCTGGCTCTGTCACTAATTTTCTCTGAGCCCCTGAGGAACTCAGAGCCCTTCTCCCATCTCTGAAGCACAGAGGGGCTGAGTGGGTTCTTTAAACATCCTTGAGTTCTGATAACCTACTCTCCCCCTATTTATTGTTCAGGTTCTAGGGATTCCTGACCTGAGACCAGAGGTCCCTGTGCTCAGGCAACTCTACCTCTGAGGGAAGGCCAGCAGAGGGGCCTCCTTCATCTTAAAGTCAATGCCACTAGAGAGATGCCAGATGGTCTCTCAGGGAGAGAACTGAGCTCCCTGATGAGAGATGGTTAAGGACAGGAGGTGGAACATTTATTATAGCAATGGAGGGCAATAACGGGGGGTCTGAGGGTAGTTACCTTTCTCTATTATGAGGCAAAGAGCTACTTTGGGGAACTGAATAACTGCTAGTGAGTTGTTCTTATGGCAGCAGAACTGAGGATTCATGGTGGGAGGGAAGCTTGTGTATTGTTCCTTCTACCACAGAGGGTGAGTAACATCTCTGGGCATGGAAACACTCCCACACCTGGGTGTTTGGCTCTTGGAATCAAATCTGCAAACAACCTTTCTAGGCCAAGGCTCTAGCTCTTGTAAAATCTCTCCTCTGTCAAGAGCAATTTGAGGGCTACTCACTCCAGGCAGCCTGGGGAAAACAGGAACTCTGTACCCAGTGGCTGCCCAGTCCCTGGCCCTGGCACTAGGGCCCATCTGAAAGAGAGGAGCTATAGAGCAGCCCTGTCCTCCAGCCTGTGCATCCCCACAGTCAAAGCTGACGTCCAGGTATCCTGGATCAGGAAGGAGCAGATGGTTTCTGGCTGCTCATCTGCTTTGGCAGGTCCAGTGTGAGCTGGGCCTGTGCTGCTGACTGGTGAGGGTTGATTTAAGCAGCCTACCCAGGTCCTGGAGGATGTAACTCTGTACCAGGACCAGCCAGAGGCTCAGCAGGGTCCCTAAAGGAGGAGCGGCTGTGTTTAAAAAATAACATGGAACAGGTAAAAGCAATGAGGCAATGGCAGAAACCAGTTGAAGGAGGTTGACCAGGTAGAGGGCAGATCTCTTTGGGTCTTCACTTAGGTGCTTTTCCCCACCAGGCAGAACCTTCTCTCCCTCAGTTGGCCTTGTCCCTGCTCCAAATTAAAGAACCATGGACCTTGGATCTCTGAAAGGCAGTGTTGGCAAAGGCAGCACAACTAACCCAACTTCCCCAATTAGCAGTGTCTCAGGGAAAAGCCTGCATGCGTCCTGACCAGAGTCCACCAAGCACTGCCCAGGACTGACTTCCTCCTTCTCTGTCTGCCATGGGATGCCCAGCTGTAGCAGTGGAGGTGTGGCTCCTTCCCAGTGCCTCTGCCGTCCCTTTGACCCTTAATTTTAGCCCTTTTCCTTCAGCCTGGAATGCACACCAGGAACAGGGTGAGGGGGAAGCAGGCACGTAGGTGACCGGAACATCCATGGTGTGCTGGGCACTTGGTATTTCCATGTTGAAACCTTGCTCCATTATAGAGGGAAATTTCAGGTGTATTTAACTTTAAAATTTTTAGGAATATTTTAAGTTAAAAAAAAAAATCAATTCCGACCTGGTTCCGCTATACTCCAACCAGCCCCAGCCAGTTTTGTGTCGGGCTCTACCTGAAAGGAGACTCGTGAGTCCAGACCAGTGTTGCCCCAGTGGTCCCATTTTATAGCCTGGGCAACGGAGACTCAGAGAATGACAGTACCAACAAGCAGTTGTTGCTGAAAGTTCCGTGTCCCACACGTATTATTTCCTCTAAGCCCTCTGACAATCTGTGAGGGTTGATGTTACTATCTCCATTATTGAAGATAAGATATGGGCTCAGAGAATTTAATTAGTTTGCCTCTAGTCAGAGAGCTTGGAAAGAGGCGTGGGGGACTGAGACGGGGGCCAGTTCTGCTTCCTCGCACCGACTGGGCTTCCAGCTCTTATGGTAGCAGCTGAACCATCTCCATCTGTTTCTGTGCTGTACAATGCCATCCAACCTCTGCGCCATTCCCTGGCCCCCCCCCCCACGGGTGCTCGTGTAGCCTGCACCCCTGGCCCCATGCAGCAGATCCTCCTTGAGCCTGCCCTGTAAACCCACCAGAGGCTGGAGCAGCGGCAGACCCTGAACACAAGGCCAGGAGACAGTCCTATCTCTGACCGTGGGTGAAAGGGAAACTCACCTGCAGTTGGAGCCCACCTTCCAAATGGTTTGTCACTCAGGCAGGATGCAGCTTCTCACAACTTCTACTTCCACCATTTGATCTTCAAGGGATTTTCTCAATGGGTTTCTTTTGGTGCTTAGAAGACTGCACCTTTCTTCTAGTTCCTGGACAAGAAATTAAATGAAGTTGCACTTTGAATGTGAGTCTAATAATATCAGGTCATTTCATAGTATTACAGTGAGTATCTGATCTGTCGTATTTTAAATTACTGCTGTGACTCAGTATTGGTCTGTGAAATCATTGTAGTGGACTTTTAAAGAGAGGAAGAAAGAGAGAGAGAGAGAGGGAGAGGGAGAGGCTATCAAAACAGAGTAGAAAATAGAGAAGCATTTTTATGTGGCAGTTGGGTCTTGGTATGTAAATACATGTGTTTTGGGTTGCAATATACACTGTAACTCTTACTTGGGTTGTGCTCACAAGAGCTAAAGTTCATGATCAGTTCCAGAACTTGCCTTTTCAGATAGGGAATTAGGGCACAGAGAGCAAGCTTACTTGTTTTGGGACGAGCAGCTAGTGATGGTAGTGCTAGGAGCAGAGCCATTTATAGCAATGCCTCCTGTAATGAAATCAAAGCCTTAGTCCCACCTTGTTAGCTCTGAAAGGAGATGCTCCTGGTGGGAAGAAGGGGCCAAATCATTCAGTCCTACTGCCTGGTCTCCTGGCCTTGGGGGCTGTCACTAAGTTCCATTGCCAGGGTTGGGGAGTCTTCTGTCACTCACTAGTGGTCAAGGATGATAAAGGACTCCTGGTTCCTGTCACTAGATGGAGGGTAGTGCTTTGGAGGCAACTCAGCTCTAGGTTGGGAACTGGTAAAGTGGGGGGGGGGTGGACAGCTCATGGCTCTACATGATTGACTGCTTGTGGGACCCACAGACTTGTTCTAACTCATGGTTCTATGAGGAAAATGATCTTGTATCTCTGAGAACCTCTCCTCTTACTTCTCTCTGCATGCTGGGCCCCACATCCAGCCTCTGTGCTCCCAGGAGCCCCAAGCCAGGTGTCAGACTCCAGGACTTCTACATCAATGAGGAGTTGAGGCCCCGATGTGTTTCTTTCCTCTCTGAGAATGCACACCCTCTGCAAGGGATCGGCATGTTAGATGGGCCCTCCCATACCACAGGGTGTGACTCTCCCTCACAGACCTCAACCACCCACCAGAATCAGCCTAATCCTGGCATTCATGCAAAAGACACTCAAACAGTAGTGAGAGAGGGCTGATTCCCTGCCGAGGCCCAATATCTGGGCTCCCATCCAAACCTCTGATGGGTGTGGGGAAGACCTTGCAAACAAATACTACTCTGCTAATTCTGCCTTGAAGTATTGCTGTGTATACTAAGTGGGATAAATAAACATTATCTGAAGAGAAACAAGTAATGAGAAAATTTGGTTCTCCAAATATTTTGGATTTGAGAATTGCAGATAAGGCCTTGTGGCCTTGTACTGTTATTTGAAAAATAGTTTCATTAGCAACCGATGATGACTTTTTGTGATGTGAATCTTTCCAAATAACTCCCAAGGCCGATTTTATAATCTTCATTTGCCATAAAAGAGAAATAAAAGTTCTATGATTTAAATAAAACCTAATGAGCCAGAATCTGCTCCTCTGTTGACACGAAGTACTGCTTTTCACTATTTAGCAAGCATTTGGGTGGGATGTCCTTTTCCATGCCTTCTTTTCTTTCCAACCTCAGCTGCACGTGGAGCCACCTGGAAAGCTTTGAAAAGACTAATATTTGGGTCTCACCTCTTACGGGGCTTCTGACATCATTGGTCTGGGAATGGCTTGGGCATCAGAGCTTCTAGAAGTTCCTTAGGGGATTCCAATGTGCCACTGATGTTAGAAACTGTTCTCAGTGGGTTTTGTGGGGAGGGAAGAAGAGGGGGTGCTGTTTTCTCTAGATATTTCTAATCAGTGTGTTTAGGATCATTCCCTCTTCTTAGAGCAATGATTACCAAATTTGAACACTTAATCAGAATCTCCTAGACAGCTTGTTAAAATACGTGTTGCTGGGCCTCAAACTCAGAGTGTCTGATTCAGTAAGTCTGGGGATGGAATCTGAAAATGTGTGTTTCTAATAAGTTCCAGATGCTGCTGCTGCTGGCCAGAGAACTTAACTTTGAAAACCATTGTCCTAGAGGCTGACAAAGCTAGTGTAGGAAAATGTCCAGACACTGACTGTTTTAGTCAGCTTTTTAGTTGCAGTGACTAAAAGACCTGACAAGAACAACTTAAGAGGAGAAAAAGATTATTTGGGGGCTCATGGTTTCAGAGATCTCAGTCCATAGCAGGCCAGCTCCATCCACTGGGGATCCAGGTGAGGCAGAACATCATGGTGGAAGAGTATGAAGCAGCTCATGTGGTGATCTGGAAGCAGAGAGAGAGACTCCCCTCTCCAGATACAAAATATATACCCCAAAGGCACATCCTCCAGGGACCTACCTCCTCCAGCCACACCCTACCTGCCTTTGGTTACCATAGTTAATCCCATCAGGGGATTAATCCACCCATTGGGCTGAGACTCTTATAATCCAATCACGTCTCCTCTAAACCTTCTTGCACTGTCTCACACATCAGCTTTTGGGGGACTCTCACATCCAGACCATAACATTGACGTTTCCAGCACAGTGTAAAATAAACATGAATCAGTACCATTTTCCTTATCAAAAGTCATCTGCCCCAGGATGGCTTTTCCATACCTAAGTCTTGCTAAATGTCTCACATGGGGCTGTACCTTTCCGTGGTCAGTGTCAGTATCTGAGAAAGGGTGGAGGGTGACAGGAGGGAGCACACATCATTAACACAGAGGGGCTGTTCCCAGAGATGTGCAAGCAAATCAGTGGGCTTGGCCCTTTCTAGAGGTTGCCTGAGTTTCTTTGACCTGGGATCCATCTCGGGCCTTGGGGCTGGAAGGGGAGCCAGAGCACCTCAGTGAGCGGTGAGGTGATGAGGCAGTGTGTGCACAGCACCCTGACCCCACTTCTTTCTTCTTTTCTAAGGATTGATCTATTGCATGTGTCATCAAGTGTGGCCTACCTTTGATTTCTCTGAAGACTTGATAAGGAAATTAATATGCAAGAAATACACTGTCATGAATTGGATTTGGAAAGTGGGATCGAATGGAATGTGGGAGCTAGCTGTTACTGACAAACGAGAACTGATTTAATGTATCTCTTTCCAGCTCCTCATTCAGAGACATCATATTGGTAACTTGGCTATTGTGGGGGTATTTACACCACAGACATTGGCACATGCTACAAGTAGGGGCAATTTTTTCCTTTATAGGAGAACTAATTTACAATCACATCTCTGGCTGTATACTTATTTTTCCATATGGCTTAAGAATCTATGATTTTGCTTCATTGAGTGAACATACAAGCATCTTTTCTTGGTCAGACCATTTCTACTTAAGCACATGTGAATGGAGTACCTACTATGTGACCAGGCTCTGTGTTGGGCTCTGAGGCTACAGAGGTGACCATATCAGTGGAGGAGAGGGTGGAGCCACAGTTTCCCAGGGTGGAAGGAGCATGCCACCAGAAGAAGAGTTACATGCCTGGGAAGCCAGAGAGAGCTTTGTAGGTAGACGGTGTGACTGAATCCACAGAGCTCATCTGTTTTGTTGACTTGGGATATTTAATAATCATGAGTTTGTAATGAGCCAATTAGAGTTTTCAATATTGTCCTATTTTTCCACCATGAGGATCTTTGAACTCTGCTAAACATCTGTTTTCACTCTGGCTGAAACAGAATTCTAAATTTCCTTCTCTTTTTAGAATCCTGATGTTCAAAGACCTTTCAACTTTCCCAATCCATCCGCTCTGGAATCTCTTCCCCTAATCATCTCCCACCAGAGTGAGGTGACCTCACAAGCCTTCTTCCCCCACGGATGGATTGCAGAGAAGCTCAGAGCAGCACACGAAGCCATCAGAGGCAAATCTGAGGCTCACAGTCCCTGCTGTGTGGGTTTCTGATCCCTCTGACCATGTGCAGAGGTGGAATTGCATCAGTCAATATCCCATCAACAGGATGTGATGGAACCTGATTCCCACACTCCCGCCAGCACTGTGTGCTATTGTCCAGCTTCACAAAATCTGATAAAGAGAAAGCAGTGTCTTTATTCTTTTTTATCTACACAAGACACACACCCATAATACAGAGTATAATTTTTGTTAAATATAATCATAGATTTTCAAAAGAAATTAAGAGGAAAATGTATTAATCAATATTTAAAATGATTTACTTTAAGTAAGGCAATAAAATGTTCTCCTTTCAGTTTTGTCCATAACTTTTGCAGTCATCAATTACCCTTGCATATAACAGTTATTACTATGGTATTCTAGTGGCAATTTTCTATTTTGTATTATTAATTCACATTTACTATTTAGAATTACTCAATAAGGATGATTTGCCTTTGGTTTTTTGGGTTTGGCATATTTCACTTAGCATGATATTCTTCAACTCCATCCATCTATCAGCAAATGCCATAATTTCATTTTTCTTTCAAATTGAGTAATATTCCATTGTGTGTGTGTGTGTGTGTGTGTGTGTGTGTGTATCTATATGTCACATTTTCTTTATCCATTCATCTGTTTAAGGACTCCTAGGTTGGTTCCATAGTTTAGCTATTGTGAGTTGAGCTGCTATAAACATTGATGTGGCTGTGTCACGGTAGTATGCTGATTTTAAGTCCTTCAGGTATAACCTGAGGAGTGGGATAGTTATGTCAAATGGTGGTTTTATTCCAAACTTTTACTAATTCTTTTAGTTTGTATTTTTTAAATCATAAATGAGAATATACTCAAATAACCCAATTTAACTTGAATAAAAAGGGCAACTTTCCCATTCTTCAAATCCTTAAGAGCTGCATACCTGGAATAACTGATATGCTCAATCTCTTAAGAGTGTTCATGGTTTCCTTGATATTTGATTTTCTGGGGCATAATTTCCTAACAACTAGGAGACATGGAAGTACTAGGTTTTATAAATAGTAGAGTAGTTCTCTTAAATCTTTGCATCTAGTGCAAAGTGTGAGGGATGATGTTCCCTGCAGGTCATGATTCCCTGGATGCATCTTCCTGTAGTAGGAACCACAACATAGAAAAGGTAAGCTGTGAGTGAGTCATAATTTCCAGGTGCTGGCCTGCAACTCCACACCTTTCTCTCCCACAGGTTGAGATACACTCATATGTTCCAATGCTATGTTGTAAGTATCATCTCAAGATCCCAGTCCCCCATCCAGTCTGTAGTAGATAGACGTCCTGCCTCTGGATATTGGTACCTCTAAAGTCAGACTCCATGCAGAAGTGAATGAAGGAGGGCTGCAGGCTCCCATCTCTCATGCTCAGTTTTCATTCCTTTTTACTCCTGAACCTGACTCATTCTTGGTTACCAGGTACCACAGGGATTCTTCTTAAAGGGTTGGGAAGAAAGGCAGTCTTAGGATCTCCACTCCACATTTCACCTCCTCTGAGAAACATACAAGTCAGTGGAATCAAGTGAATTTACAAAGAGATATGTAGAGGTTAATAGGGGTCCAGCTATAAGAGTTAAGGAGAGAGCAATAAAGAGGCAAGCACAGGATGGTGAAGAGCTAGAAGTGACTCTCCTGGGAAAGTCAGTCCAGTTTATTATCTATTCCAGGGACATATCATGTTACCTAGGTTACATAGTACAGTTAGCTTTGTGCATATTCAGATCACATAATTTGCTTGCTTCTCAGAGTCCATACTACCAAAAGTTATTATAACAAGATAATGTCTCCAGGCCTCAAGGACAGAGGAGTTGCAGAGCATCTTTAAGTCATTCAAACAGAGTGCTTTTTGTCCTGGGGAGTTTGCTCCACTTGAAGGACTTCTGCTCCTCTGTTCATTGACTGACCTGAAATTCCTACAGAGACAGGCAACATCAGTGTTATGTAAAAGAAGACTCAGGAAAAGCCGAAGTCCAGGCCACGAGATCAAACTTTAGCAGAGGGAACCATCATCAGAGTGTACAAAGCTTCCTCAGAGATGTCAGAAAGTAACAAGTGTCATGAATTATGAAGTAGAAGAAATCTTGTCTTTTAGCTCCTGAAGTGAATTTTGCCAGAGGACAATGTTGAAAGATGAATTCCACTTAGCAAATAAAAGGAAACTCTTTTTTTTTTAAGAAATAGCTTTTATTTTTAAAAAGTTAATATGTGCATTACAGGAAAAGTAAAAACACAAGTAAAGAACCAAGTCATCCAGTCACAGGCAGCTTAGTTGGATGTGTCCCTCCAGGTGGTGTGTACCCATACACAACATCCCATTTTGTGTGATGGAGATTGTCTTGTGTGTCATGCTTTTCCACACATGATGACTATTCACCAATTCAAAATCACAAAGCTACGTATTTTTGATAACCAAGAATACACTATAACAGCTTAATTCGTTACAAAAAATTGTAATCCTTCCTTGGGGACAAAAATTTCAATGAATACAGAAATGGCAACTGGCCTCTAGATAGACATATTGGCAAAGTTACAACTAAAATAATGCATTCCCCATTCCCTTAATGATCAATGTAAAATGAGACAAAGCAACAGAATACACCAAGCTTGTTTCATTATCAGATTTCTACTACCAAAATATTGGCAGGAATGCATGTTCACAGTGAATTAAAGTATTCCTACAGTGCAGCCAGAAGATGCACACACATACACACACACCAGTGGCTCACATCGAAAATGTAAATCCTTGAGCACCTGCTCCCATCTTTCCCTGTACACTTTCTTCTGCCCCTCTGCTGCCAGCCTGATGAACAAGTTCTGATACACACCACCCAGAGGTATTACAATTCCATGTCCAAGATGCATCTTTTCCATCAATTATAACAAAAAGCTATTTACAAGTTGGCTAATTCACTAGCTCTACTTTCTAAGATTCACTGTCACCTCAGTGACATCTAGAAAGCTTAGACGTTATGAAATAAAATATAAACTTTGTGCACAATAAACATAAGTACTTTACCAAAAATGCACATATAGATCTATGATTGTAATCTAAACCTGCCTTCCAGATATGGAGATAATAGCAAAGAGCACTGCCCCTCAACCTTCCTCTTCTCCTTCTTCACCATTCCAGTGACCAGTATAGTGTATATAAAGGATAAAAGAGTCCTAATTTACATATAGTTGATCTAGATGTTAAGGAGGGTTGCCAACATTTGACAAAAGTGAAGTTAGTAAGGTAACACATGGAGTACCCTTTGTGTTAAATTCATAGGAAATATCATTGTGTTAAATTCATAGGAAATATCATTCTTAAAACCACTTACTAAGTGAAATTGTTCAATTCATCTCTAAGCATTCCAGATGCATGTATCTGAGCCCTGGGTTGATAAGAGATGAGAAGGGGTAGGGTTCAGGACCAGAATGGTCCTGTTTGGAAGACACTTTCCAATTCCAGCCTTTTACAAAAGGTTTTTTGCTTCAATGTGTAGCCTTTGTTGATTAAGTGTTGCAGTCTATTCAGCCCTACTGAATGTATCAGTGGAAACTTAAGTCCTTGTTGGAAACATCTAGTGTTTCTAGATGTTTAAAAGTGCACAACACATGGCAAAAGTAGAGGCTAAAGTAATAATGCCCTTTAAGCATTGTTTGTTACTATATAAGAATGATTGACATTTAGGGGAATGGAATTGTTTAACTTGATGTCTTGGAGAGTATGTCAAAGGTTCACTGGGTGGTGGGTGGAGGAAGGAGAAAGCACACAGAGAGAAGCAGCCTGTACCTCTTAGATTATTTCAGATGGTCTAGCCATAGTTATATGTGCATTTTAGTTAACATTGTTGGGTATTAAAGGATAAGTCATAGTGCTCAAAATTTGTTAGAAGTAGCAAAATAGTTCCTGTATAAATATTCTTGTGTTAGTTTTTGGGAAGAACTGTCTTCTGGGAATGACCCTTGTTAATCCACCTCTTGGAGCTTGGGGTAGTCCTAAATTTAGTTGCTGGAAAGGAAACTATGCTAAAAGTCCAGCTCTGGTGATAGAGAAGCTTGTTGTCCTGTGATGAGGTGGAGGAGAATAACGAAAGGGTGTCTGAAGATGGGACATGCATATTTACCCAGAGGCCCCCAGAGGATGCCTAGCCTGGCCTGGGGCTGTCTTTGAATAATGGTGTCTATAAAAGTTTTCTAAGGGGTCATTCACTGGTGATCTCTGAGTAACCCTTAGGTGAACACTGGTCACTAGTTATCATTCCTGAGCAACCTAAACTGAATAGAATCCTCTAATTCTGTATTTCTTCTTGATAGAATTCTAATAGCCTGGGTTTCAATATACATATTCAGTCCCTATAGGAATTTCCATTTAACTTTTGTTCAGTGTTCAGAGCACTGGTAAATATTCATTTTCTCAAGCATCTAGTTATAGCTACTTCTAGGGTCTTATTACACATTTGGTTCTTTTAACCCTATGGCCTGTGTATCTACCACCTCTAACTTTGAGAGAAAACTTTTAGGCTTTCACAAGTCTTGGATTCCCTGTCCCAAGAGCTATTAGGTTATGTGTAGCATAACCATGTTGGAGACAGTACTTTCCCCTGGGCATCTTCCTCCTTAGCCTAACAGGAGAAGCCCTGCCCCATTGCTCTGGAATCCTAACATGTATATTTTCTTAGATACAGAAAGAATAATATAGAATGTCAGATTTTTGTTTTATACTTTAAAGGTCTTGCTGTGTTTCTAGGCCTTTTAATCCTTAGTTCTTGCAATGACATAACTCTTCTCCTTGTGGGTAGGAAGTGTGGTGGTCAAGGTGAAGAGAATAAGACAAGGCCTTGGAGTTGACAGAGGCTGATACTGAGAACAGGTGTTGCCTCCTTATCTGGGATTGATTTTAGAAAATGACGTCACATCTCTGTCCTCAATGGCCTTTTTTGGGGGGGGGGTGTAAAATGAAGGTCAGAATGCCCACCTTACAGGTTGACAGCAAGAATTAAATAATATGGATCAATTCCTTAATGCATATGGTGGGTGCTTAATAACTGACTTTAGAATCAAGGAACCAAGGTACAAAGAGGGCCCACAGTGACGCTGATAATTTGGTGTCCTTTGACTTTGAGGGCCTAGTTCATCTTAGGGGTTCAAAAAGATTACTATTCATTATTGTTTGTTTCTGGCTTCTTGAGTTGTCCTTTGTGCAGACCAGCTATGGGCATCTGAAAAGAGTTACTCTCACACTAATGAGCATCTCAGACACTCTTGAAACCATCTGTGCCTACCCAAGTGATGTCTGTTTCCTTGTGGCATCAACTGTGTCATGATTTACCAACAATACATCAAGTCATAGCACAGAGCCTGGCATGTAGGATGTTAACCAGATGTGAGTCTGAAAGACCTTCAACTGTAGAGAGCAAACATGTAGATCTTCTTGATAATTAAACACCATGAAGTTGACCAATACCAACAATCAGTGTCTTTCCTGTGTAGGCAAGCCTGGTTGAACCTAAACCCAGATGAGTGCCCCATGGTTAGAGGGGTTTGTCATGAATGTTCATGACTTCAGTGAACATTAATGAACAGGTGAACACCCAGTCAAGGAAAAAGTATCTGATGATTGAAAGAACCTTCCTCCCTTGGAAAGTGATAGAAAGTTTCTGACCTCCACACCAATAGCCCACTTGATATTCTGAGGAGCCAAGAGTCACCTCAGATTCATCAACATTTCTTTAACGAGGTAAGGAACTATTGATGGTGAACTTAGTAGTTGAGTGACAGGATGTAGGTACAATAAGAAGTAGATAATCAAGGTAGTGAGGTCAAAGGATTGAGCTAACATCCACTTGGTATGGGAGACAACAGGGCTGGGAAAGGAGGAGGCTTTCAGACGTGGTGGCTTGACCTTCCCAGCTGATCTGATGCTCTCAAGCAGACTCAGCCCACACCTTGACTTCCTATTGCATCAGTTCACCCTCCCTTCTGGGTAGCACCATGATGCTTGGAGCAAGAACTGTCTATATCTCCTTCATTGGTGCTGGGGGACTAGCCTGGGGCAGATGCCGAGTCTGCCTCCTTGGGCCTCTCGGGCACCCTGGTACGACATGTCCACTGAATTCATATGTTGTTGACTCCTTTGGACTGACCTGGCCTTGTCTGCCCCATAGCTGCCATACTACTTGTCCCTTGCCAGAGTCCTGCAACGTTCCTAGTGGTATAAAAATCTGTAGATCCTGAATGGCCATGAGGAGGAGAACATGCAGTTCCTGAATGACCAATTAGTCAGGTACCTGGAGAAGGTGCACCAGCTAGAGAGGAAGAAAGTGGAGCTTGGACCAACACCCAAGAACTGAGCAAATGCCGTGAGTCCAGTGTGTGCCTGGACTACCAGTCCTACATCCAGACCAGGAAGAGCTCCAGCTGAAGTGAGATTTGAATAGTCTGGAGTATGCTGGGTCTGAGGAAGAAAGAAGGACAGGGTAGACAAAAGCCATTTAAAAGGCCCCCCCCCCCCCAAAAAAAAAGGCCCAATAATCTTTGGATTCTCTTGAGATATGAGTGTAGACACCACACAAAGAGCTGGAGCCCAGAGCATATGTTATATGTAACCAGTCTTCTTGGTTTCCCTTAGATCCTATGCAGCAAATCAGAGAATGCCAGCATGATTATAGAAACAATGCCACGCTGTCAATGGTTTCAGAATCAAGTAAGAAGGGAGCCCAACGTGACTCCTCTTTTCTAATCTATTTATAAGTGCCTGTCATAGTACTTGGTCTACACTAGGTGTTCAAAATAGTTTTTGACTAAATGAAGGAATGAATCAACGAAGAAGTGTCAACTTCCTTACTTTCCCAACCTTAATTTAGCATGGTCCTAGAAATGATCATTACGTAGCACGGAAGAGAAGAAAAGCATTAAAACAAAAGGAGAAGGCATAGTCCAGATGGGTTAAGTCCTGTGTCATCCCCTCCTCCCCCATATCTAGAAGATAAAAGAGTTTTGTTTTCTAACCAGAAGCGAAATTGAGTCATTGACAGAATAAACTGTCAGGGCACAGGTGGCTGACAAAGTCACTGATCTTTGGCCAAATCCATCAGTGGGAAGAATAGTCACAGGAGCTCTTTGGTATCAAGAGTTGTAACCGAGTGAATGAGAAAGGGGGAAAAAAATCAATGGGAGATACTCCAAAGCAAAGTAGCAACTTGAAGGTCCAGAGGCTGACTGTGAGTCACTTTTTCCTGGCTGAATGACTCCCATACAGCAGAATGAATACTGCATTTGAAGTCAGAACCCTAAGGTTGAGTCTGTGCATTTACTATTGTCCAGGCATAAAATTCTGGACAACAACTTACTCCTTCTGAGCCTCACTTTCCCTTCTAATCAATGGCCACAATGATAATGGTCCTGGTCATGTGACTCTTGAACTGCAGGGTCAAATATAGTGAATGTTGATCAAGTGAATAAATGAGGATCCAAGGTGGTGAAGGAAGCAGTGGGTAGGGGCAGCTGAAAGGAGATCCCACAGGCATTCTTACTGACCCCGCATCTCCTGTGACAGAAGGCAGGAGAATGAGAGCTCCCTGTACCAGCTAGAGGAGGTGGGCATGTGCAGGATACATGTGCTCCTGGAAGACTTCGCACTGGCCAAGACCAGTCTGGAGGCCCATAAGGGTCTCTGAAGGAGGAGTAGCTTTGCCTCAAGAGCAACCACTAGCAGGTGCAGCCCTGTGAATATGGACTCATGGCATGGGGAGGGTGCTGGGCAGGCAAGAGAGCCCTCTACCCTGAGGCTCTGATTAGAGCCTGGCTCAGTTGGCATCAAGAAAAAAAAAAAAAAAAAGGTTGATGTGGCTCTGAGAGTCCAGACTGCCTCTTTGCAATGTGGCAAACCTCCTTGTGAGTTAGAAAGTCTCCAGTGGGTGCTTCCATTGGACCCTGAGCAAGGCATTGGCATGTGTGTGTGGGCCTCCCTCCTTCAGCTTGTTAGAGGAGTCTGGATGCTCTCTGTCCTGCCAAAGTCCTTTCTCACTAAGTGTTTGTCCCTCTGTCCCTGCAGGAACCTTTTACTTTGAGGTGTCAGCTGGAGGACAAGTTCCAGATAGAACTGGACACCAAGTCCACCATGGACTTGAGCAGGGTGCTGTGGTGCCAATATGAGGCCATGGTTGAGACTAACTGCCGGGTAGTGGAGCGGTGGTTCCAAGATCAGGTGAGGGTGGTGCAGAGCAGGGAGGGCCCCTGGCTCTGTTCTGGGGCCACAAGCTGATCTGTTGTTCGATCACTGTGCTTTAGTCTGAAGGCAACAGCCCGCAGGCCACGTCCTGCTATGAGGAGCTGTGGTGTTGCCAGTCGGAGATCCAGGAGCAGAGGGGATTTGGAGGTGGAGCACCAAGCCCACCACAGCCTGGTATGAGTCCTCTGTCACATGGTAAACCCTCAGCATACCATGGCCTGGTGGTAGCAACTCATAGAGGTCTCATTCGTGAGTTCTTGTGACATTAAATCAGTGACCTGGTGTCTTTCTCCATGGTGGAGATTTCAGTTTGACCCAGAGAAACAGCTCCTATGAAGTCGACTTCCCTTTTCCTCTAGAATCAAGTGTGAAGTTCAGGCACTCAATGAGATTTCACTAGCTGCCACTTTTTGCCAGGTATTGGAGATATGGGTTTCTTAAGTTAGATTTTTTTTTTTTTAAGTTATAGACGTATTGACAGTGATTTCTAGAGACCTCTTTGAATGTCCTGTGAGTTCTTGTCCCCATGCCTGGTGAGTTTGGCTATGATTTTCACTGCTGAATTTTGATGCACTTGGGTCTCTTACCCCATCATTTCTCATTGCAGAAGGACAGTGTGCAGAACGGTGTGATGTGGTGTCTCTGCAGCCTTGTGCTGGCTCAGAAGAAGAGCCTCATCAGCACTGTGGAGGAACTGACCTGGAGTGGCGGAACCAGGGGTACCAGGGGCTGTTGGATGTCAATACCTGGATACAGGGTGAGTTCAACATGTACCAGAACCTTCCTAAGAGTGGGGACTGTAAATATGTGATCTAGGCAACTCTTGGCCAAGCCACATACTTGGCCGTCAGGAGATTCCTTAGAGATAACTGAAGTGCTTACAGATCTTGGCATAGGGAACAAGCTTTCCTGTGCATCCTCGCTTGGTGACTCATTCACTTCTCTTGTTGCTGACAGAATGTTACATAAATGATAGCCAGGTCCCTGAATCAGGGCTCCTGGATATGGAAAGATACAAGTGACAAGGGAAGTAGAACTGTTGGTATAGATTCCTTTGGTCTCTGTGCCTGGTTGGTGATAGATCTGCCCTTTGTCATTTTGGCCTGTCCGTCACTGAGGCATCTTTTTATTTCCTTTGTCTAACTCTTCCTTTTCTCTCTTCCATGGAGACACCTCTGTCACCCCTGCTCTCTATTTGTCTCCTGTGCCCTTTGTCCAAGCTCTGCCACCCACGCATGGGCCTCCCTGGACCACGGGAGCAAGCTCTGGGAGCTGGTTCTGAAGGTCTGAGTTCCAGTGGAGGAGGAATTCTCTTACCCTTATTTCTTAGTCTTCTTTCCAGAAAGATCAGACCCATTGGAGGCATTTTTGCTAAAATGAAGAGTAGCAGATATTTCCAAATAGCGACCTACCTTATAGCCTTAAACCATGTATGTGTGTGTATTATTTTTTTGCAATGCTGCAATTTTCTTCCATGAAATGTTATCTGTGTGTTTTGCAATTATGTAATTCTTATCTCACTATATTCTATAGATCTGTAATTCATCTTACTTTTTGCTACCTGTAAGATCATTGCCTAGAGGAATAAAAATAAAGAAATGCAGTGCCTTTGGAAAAAAAAAAAAAGATATTGTTTTTCCCAGTGTTGCTTCTGGGATTTTGGTTCTACTCTATTGTTTCAGATCTCCTAAAATGTAACTGGTTCCTGTATTAAGTGCCCAATGAGCCTACTTCCTGTATCACATGCTGTCCTGGTGCTGGCCACATGTGTGGTGAGATACAGAATCAAGTCCTTGGGTCCTTGCCGGCCCTGACACGTCACTGCCAGGAACTCTCTGGGTGCAGGGGTCTCAGCCTCTGGCCCTTTCCTGACATTGGTTGTGTACTTACTTTGCCCAACAATCTCTACGGACCAGTGAAAGGAGGTGATGCTGGTTGCCAAGTTTGCATTCTTTCAGAACAGCTCAGAACTAACATGTCCCTACCATGCTTTTGGCATCTTAGGCCTCTTGGTATTTTGTCCAAGAGCAAAATCACACCACTTAAAGTTCCAATCTAGTCAAACGGAGGTCATGTTGAGAATTGCCTTGGCCAGCTTGCCAAGTTTTCTCTCCCTCAAAAAAGCTGTTTTCACAGAAGCATGGAATTCCTTCTCAGTCTCTTAGGCATGGAGGCCCAGCACAGACACTGGGGACAGTTGTCTTGGTCTTGGCCCATTTTCTGGATGCCATTTTCTTCACAGAGATCCTAACACTGATGTGTACACCATCTGAGGCTGCTGCCTGGCCAGTGCTAGTGGTGAGAATCACAGTCACCATCAGAGTACCCTGAGTCCCTGCCTGCTTCTGGGATGTGGCTCTGGTACATGCCAAAGTGGTTCCCAGCAGGATATGACTGAAGAGCAGATGGAGGAACAACTCCCGAGAGCCTGTTCTGCCTTCCACTCTGTGCTAGTCAAGTAGCATTGAGTGTGTCCAGAGGAATGGAAGATCTCAGCTCACCTATGCACCCCGGTGTCAAGGCCAAGGCAAAATGAGTCCTTCTTTGTGGTAGCAGTACATGGTGAAGAGAATGTTCTCTACACTCAGTCAGAACTGGGTTCAAATCCCACCTTGGTGACACTCTCTGAGCAAAGTTGGACAGGTCACTACACTCTCTTGAGACCTATTCATCACTTCTAAAAGTAGAATAATTGCAGTTTTTCTCACTATGGTTGAGGGATAATTCAAATAGTGTTCCCAGTACATAGAAGGTGCCCTGTGGACATTGGCTTACAGGGGCTCCCTGGGAGCCAGTAAGGACAGTTTTCCTCCTCATCAGGGAAGAAGAACTGGAGAGGTGATAGAAATCCCCATTAGCAGCATCAGGGACCCAACATGACCACGTTGTTGGCCTGGAAGTTTGAGCATAGCCCTTGCTTCTTTATAGGTAAGGGTGTTAGTGGAGCTGTTTCTCACTCCAGTTGGTCTATCTGAAACTTAAAAAAAGCATTCTTTGAGTTGCCAGAGGACAGAAATATCCAGGGTGCTGTGGGTTTTCCTTCTAGCAAATAAACCACATAAGCCATGTGTTAAGGAGTGTCCATGATCCCAGCATGCAATGGGGCCATGAGGGCTCGGGGTTCCTCCTGGTTACAAATTCCAAGCTCCTCTCTTCTCACAGGCTGATTCTCCCACCTGCACATTATGCTCCTCTCTCTGGCCTCCCAGCACCACCAAACCCTATGAACTGGATCTGTGTAGCCCTAGATGTGACCTCTGGTTTCACTTTGGCCATAATTGCAACCAGGTTGTTTTCAGGAGGCTTTTATTTTCCTTCTGAGATTTTGCACCCTTGGCTTAGGACCAGATCCAGTTTGGGGCCACTGAGTGCTGAGCCCAAGAGGCTTCAGTTTACCAGCCCTGCACTGACAACAGTTGAGCTTGTAATGTCTCTTTCCAGGTTCTACAAGGTCACATCAGTCAGGACTTACCAGGTGCCTAGACTCATGACTTTTTTTTGGCTCCAAATGCCATTCCCCACAAAGCCCAGTGAGTAGGATGGGTGGCCAACTGTATGTCCCTGAGAGTGGATACTGAAGTCACTGAGAGAACTCTGGGAAAGGACTCCACTTCTATTCTACCACCACTCCCCATATAAACCGGGAAACCAAGAAAACCAGGTACAATTCTGGACCTACCTGAAGAGAATTTTGCATTGTGTGTGTGTGTGTGTGTGTGTGTGTGTGTGTGTGTGTGTGTCCCATGATGATGCATCACACCTAGGGCAGATTGTGTCCTCCCCTTCCTCTCCTCTTGGCATCCTCTCATCTTTCAATTTGTCCTCTCTCATGACCATTTATAAGAATCCCAGGAGCTCGACTTGGTGAACCATGTTTCAACTTCCTTTTTTCATCTAAGGCAGTGGTTCTCAACCAGACCTTCCCATGTAATGAAATAAAAATATGTCATCTTCTTGCTTAATGTTGTTTTGACTTTTAAAAATACAAAGGCCAAACTCCTATCATGATTGAAAGATAGCTCATTTAGAACACAGGGTATGCTTGTTTTCAAGTGACACTTCCTTGAAACAAAATATCTTCCCTGCCACCTGTTTTGGAGATGCTAAACATCATCTCCCCTCTGGAGCACGGACTGTCCCACTGAGAATCACTGTTGCTCCTCAGGTGTGAGCCCTTGGGCCAAACCAACCAGCGTGACCTGTCTGCCAGGAGCTGAAAGTCTTTGCCGGTTGGAGGAGGGTTTCTCAGTGAGTCCAACAACCCAGCTACTTCCTCCTGGCCCCACATCTTCATCTCCGACCCTCCAAATCACAGCATCTCCCCTCCAGCCAGTTCTTTCCCTTGACCTCCCTTGAAACACATGGTTGTTCCGGGAACCCGAGGGGAACTTCAGGGCGCCTTTACTTTCTCTCCCTCCTCTAACCCCAGGCAAGTAAATTGTAGCCTGTGGAGTCCTTTCGGAACCTCTGTCTTCCCTGCCTGCCCTCTTTTCCTGCAGCACTGCTGGTGGCTGGTTTTGGTTTCCATCACCTCCTCTGGGATTCTTGAAGGTGCTTTCTCCTGTTCTGTGCCAAGGTCATCCTGTGGACACCACCAGTACCTTATATCCAAGGCACTGCCTTGTGTGCCGGAGAGCCCACAGAGAGGGGAGTCAGCATCCCCACCCCAGGGTGCAGAGTGTGCTGGAGCGATTTCCCTCAGCTGTTCCTTCGATGACCTCTCTATCTTCCCAAACACCTCTAGGGAACGCTGTTCAGTCCCCTGCTGTATTCCGCTTCTATGAGCATGTGGCGCAGAGAAGGAACTCAGTGTCTATTTGCTGAATGAACTGAATGGATATCACCGGATGGCTAGTCTCTAGCTTGACTTGGTATTCAGAGCAACCTCCATGCTCTGCTCCCTTCTGGGTCACTTGGGAGAGTGTAAAGAACTTGAGCTTGAGATTCAGGCAGACCTGGGCTAAGGTTTCAAGGACTGTGCTTTCTTTTCAGTTTTGTGGCTAGGTTCCAGATAGGTTGCTTCACTGCTCTGAGCTTTGTCTTATTTTACAACGGGATATTTGCAACTACCTTGCAGAAACTGCAAGCATGGTTGTAATGATCAAAACAGAATTATATGTAAAGCACACAGTAAGAAAGCTGGTGGATAGAAGGTAGATAAATGTGAGCGTGTATCTACTTTGAGAACACAGGGTTTTCTGTGTGTGTGTGTGTGTGTGTGTGTGTGTGTGAAAGAAAGAGAGAGAGAAAGAGAATTAGATGAAATACTGTGTGTTAAGTGCCAAACTTGAAGCCAGCGCACGATGGATGTTAATATATTACTTCACTTGGCCTTTATCTGTCCTCCACAAACAAACATTGCTCTTGATACTGACTGGCCTGTCCCCACAAGCTTGACAAACAGTGTGTGGGTTTCCCTACTTGTCCTTCCTTTCTTCTTCCATCCTAGATGTTCTCATAAAACAAACTTCAATGATGAAGAAGGATCTAGGAAAACAAATAGGACTAGCTCATTTTTTGTCATCCCGAGGGCAATGCATGCTGATCTTAAATGTGGAAATTGAAACCCAGGCTGCTCTTGACCTCATGAGATCTGTTTTGCTACCTGGTGTTCATTTACACAGGATGACAGGTGCCACAGAGCTCATTTGTTGTTAGGGAACTGGTGTTCTGTCCTCCAAGTGTGACCCTGAATCCTGAAGCATCAGTGTGACTAGGAAGCTTGTTAGAAATTCAGACTTGGGACTGACTCTTGAATCAGGAACTTAGGCACAGGACCTGGCAGACTGCATTTTTGCAAGTCCTCCAGGTGATTCCAATGCAGGCTATCATTTGAGAGTTACCAGTGGAGAGACACTACAAAAATGGAGGCAGACTACATTTTTAGCACAGCTGAATATAAATTTGAATTTTATAGGGGTTAAAAATGCTACTTTGGCTTCTTTAGGTCTACTCTCTTATGTCATTCAAACCCATTTCTTTGGGGGGTCCTGCACTTGGGGTAGGCCTCTAGTCAGTTGCACTCTTGCATTCATGAGCCTGCACCCCATTTTTCTGAACCCTATGTACGTTTCTGCTTTCTAAAGTTTGCTTGTACTCATATACATATAGTTTTCTTCTAAAAAACCCTCTCTCCCTGTCTCTGCCTATTTAACTCTTCCCTATCCTTAGGTTCCAGATAGTGTCTTTGATGCCTCCCCTACATCTCTAAGGACAATGTACTCTCTTTTCCCTGAGTTCCATGGCCTGCTCTCTTGATCTCAGCTTTTTGAAAGACAAGAATGACGCTCATTCATCACTGTGCCCTCTCCCCACCATTGTGCCTTGAGAAGGGTTTTGACATAGCAGCTCTTGAATATAGGATATTTGGAGTAGACCATCAAGACAAGATAAACCCACCTTGCAAATGTCATCTGCGTCTGTATACAGACTAGTTATGGGAAGTGTCCTCTTGGGCCTCACTGACTGTATCACTTCTGTAGGCAGAGGTGACGAGGAGGTAGGTTTGTGTCTGCATGAAGGACTTTCTAACAGTGCCCCATATTCTGAGCGCCTTAAGGCAGAGCTGACTGTTGTTCATCCCTGGATTTCTGTGTCTTGTGCAGATCCGGGGAAACTGTGAACCGCTGGGGCTGGGTTGGCTAACGATGGTTTAGGCCCTCCTGGAAAATGACAGACTGCACAAGTAGCAGGAGGGAAGATGTCAGAGGAGATTTAATGCCAGTGAGTTCTAGACTTAAGGACTTTGAGATCTCTTTCAGCTTGGGGATTCTGTTTTAGGGTCAGCTGTCTCAAGGGCCTCTGGGTATATTCATTCAGCCTAGGAATGGGTCAATGCAGCATCTTTGTTAGCACAGACCAGAAGCCCCTAGCTGCCCTTTCCCAGGGTTTATTGAAAAACTGACCACTGGTTGCTTATTTTAGAAATACAGAAGGCTTTAAAGCTTCTGAGGCTCTGAATGCATCTGAAAATTAAGAAAATTTAAATTTTGTTCTACGGTCTCTCAAGGAATGGGTAATTCAGGGAGGTGCACTTCAAAGAAAAGGCAAGATTTCAAAAGCTGTTGAGTTGTGTATCTTCTGTAAACAAGGTGAGGAGGGACCCAGGCCAGAGACCAGGTTAGTGGGAAGAGACCCTGAGAACAGACCCCATAAAATATTAATCACTGCCCACCTTAATTAGCCTAAAGGTGCCAATATACAGCACCAGAATTGTATTTCTTGGGAATCACAGATTACTTAGTTTCATTCACGAGTTTTCCCTCCCTAATTCTTATCTGTTTTATAATAGCTGAAATCAGTATATTTTCATTTTAATTCAGTCTAAAATATTTTTTCTCATTAGATTTCCTTTTTGACCCATGAATTATTAGAAAGTGTTTTAATTTTCAAGCACCAAAGTCAATGCAAAATTCTCTTTTATATTGTGTAGCTTTGTCTTTCCCCCTAATTTTTAAAAAAATTTAGTTTTTTTGTTCTAAGTAGTCGTACATGACAGTAGAATGCATTTATACATTTTGATAGCTCATACGTAAATGAAGTGTAATCTCTCATTTTTCTGATTATATAAATTGTAGGATCACATGGGAGGAAACTGCCATCTCTTGTCTGCTACTTTCCTTCAAAAGGAATCTGGTTAATTATGCCTTATTTTCCCTCCTATTTGAAGAAAGTCAGTTACCAGGGCCAGATCTCTCTTTCTGACTCTGCTTTACTGGAAGACTATCTATGGGGCGGCCCTTGCCAAAGCTTCCCACAACCTGGACAAGAATGCAGCTTTCCAGTGCTCACGTTGATGTATGTCTTCATTGCAAACACCAACACACTGGACTATTTCCATTTCCTAAACATGTTTGATTCTGTCCGTTCTGTTTTCTGTGAGAGACATTCTTTCCTTCGATCCTTCGGGGAAGACATCATTTAAGAAAATCCCCCTACTCCTTGAAATCAGACATTCCATCTTGAAATCACCAATATCATTTAAAAAAAATACCTCTTTTATTCCCTATCACACTATCAAACTCATTTGCTTTCTTTTCCCTTACTAAAGTCTGACCTCTTTCTCCCCACCAGGCAGCCTGGCCTTCGTATTTGTCTCACAATGAACACTCCATAAATATCTACTCAAAAATAAAAAAAACTAATTGTGATTGTTTTCACCCCTTTTTTCACTGTGCCTCAGTGACTAACATTTTAGATTTTGCCAGAGGGAAATATATATTTTCAAATTTAAATTAAATTCATTTTAAACTGATATGTTCAAACATAAAAATTTTACATATTCATAGGGTACTATGTGATATTTTCAGACACGTATACATTATAAAATGTTTCAATCAGGGCAAATGTATCTGTCTCCTCAGACGTTTCTCCTTTCTTTATGGTGAAAGCATTTAAAGTCCACAGTTCATTAGTTGTTATCTATAGTCACCCTCCTGTGCAACAGCACACTCCAGCCTCCTAGTTCCATCGGTCACTTGGTACACATTGATTAACCTTGCCCCATCCATCCCTGTCCCCTGACCCCTCACCCTCTGGTAACCACTATTTTACTCTCAACTTCTACGAGGGCAACTTTTCAGATTCCACATAGTGAGAAAAAAGAACACAGCAGTGAGAGAGACTTAGGAAATTCTAGGTGTTTCTGCTTCTTATTTTACAGACATAAGCTAATAGAAGGGGAAAGAATTCATAACCACAGAAACCAGGCAGCTGGAAAAAGTCCTTGCTTCCTCTCTTTTCTAGCACTCTGCAGTGATAGGAAGCATCATGTTTGGATTAAGGCCTCTTTCACAAGCTCATTAACTCTACAGGAAACGGAAATTACTGGGTAATAGAGTGATTGTATAATAATGGACATAAATATTAATGGGAAAAATGCCAATTTTTGCATTCATACCCACTGAGGGTTTCATCTTGAAGCAAATCCAAGCATGGGCAAAGCAGGAGTCCAGCCTCGACCACCATGGCTTCTGATTGCAGCGGATCCCTCCTCAGTGGCAGGTTTCAGAAGCCGAGACTGCCCTTACTGGGCTGTCCAGGCCACTCTGGCAAACACTAAGTGAATCCATGTGGAGTCCAGTCCTCTAGGCTCTCCCAGCCTCTGTCTGCCCCACAGCTCCATGCGGCTTGTCCCTTGCCAGGCACCTGTAACATTCAAGGCAACCTTGGAATCTGTGGGACCTATTGTGAAGGCACCCTGAATGGTCATGGGGAAACCACACTGTCCCTGAATGACTGCCTGGCCAGCCCCCTGGAGAAGGCACAGAGGGAAAACAAGGTGGAGCTGGAGAGCAAGATCCAAGAGCCAAGCAGGTGCCATGAGTCCAGCGTGTTGGTGGGCCACCAGTCCCACCTTCAGACTGGGAAGAGCGCCCGTCAAAGGGGAGGTTCGCTGTGTAGCAGATAAAGTGTCAGCAAACTACTGGACTGACTGCCTAGGGCCAAATCCAGCCTCCCACTTGATTTTGTAAATAGGGTTTTATTGGTACACACCCATGGCCATTCATGCCTGTACAGTTCACGGCTGCTTTTGTGCTATAACAGTTGAGTTGAGCCTAATATATTTTCAAAGCTTAATATATTTACCTAATGACTTTTTACAGAAAAATCTTTGAGTTCCTTGCACTAGATATTCAGGGTATTCAGGCCCTGGATCAGCAGTAGAACTAACTGCGGCTGGAAAGTGTTCGAATTGTGGAAAGAATCTCTCTTGAGAGCATCTCTTGAGTGAAGGTGAATGGGAATGTGTAAAGGATGGGATGCAGGGTTTGCCTCCCCAGTGAGTTCACACTTGCCTGGTTTCAGGACGTGCAATTCCTGAACCACAGCTACCAAGGTAGTGCTAATTTCATGAAAGCAACCTGTCTTCAGGTGCAATAAACAGGGTGAGGGATATTTTCTAATGTCCTTGATGAGCTGGTATCTTATTCATTCAGTAGCACTGGTCTCTGAACACACCTGCTCTTCCCTTTGATTAGCAAGTCAGGGCTTTCTGAGAGCCTCTGTCTTAGTTTTGGAGACAGGAAGACAAAGAGTGTCAAATTAGGGGCAGTAAAAACCTGAACCGATTCAGAGGACATTAGGGAGGTTGGGCAATGGGGGAAAGAAACTTGTTTAGAATGGGTCCCACTTTATCCAAAACTTCCAAAGCCAGTGCATTGCTCTGGGTTTAGATTCCAGGTCTTCTTGTTTATATCAGGTTAGGCATGTACCAAAAAAAAAAAAAAAAAGTCTTGTTGGGTTTAGTTTGTTACTTCTTTCCATCTCCTGGTTCCCTTGACTCTATACCTTTTTTTTTTTTTTGCCAAGAACCCTCCTGCACATTCTCTCTCCTGAACCACCAAAGTTTTTCTCTTACATAGCTGTGAGTTTGTGTGGTCCTAGGGAATGTTGGAGTTTGAACCTCAGGCATAGATGGCTCTGGGAACAGGAAATCACTCACTGAGTCTACTTTCTTTCCTCAAATCCTGTGTCCCAAATCTTAGAACAATAGGCTGGTCATGCACACAGACAATCCCAAGTTGGCTGCAGATGACTCTGGGACTGAATGAGTTGGGGTGGGCTGGGAAGGGCGAGGAGACAGGTGCCAACCTTGGTTTCCTCTCTCTTGGGGTGCAGTTGGCATCACGATAAAATCAACTCAGACCCAACAACTGCAGTGGGAGAAACAAACGGCATTAAGCACCCACCACCCCAAGCCACTCTGTAATTGTTTGATTTTGCAGTCTCCGACATGCTTTAGAATGCACCATCCACTTGATTCTATTCTAAGAATCATGCCAAGCAGGGAGGGAAGGGTTGGCATCTCTTTTCAGTAGGGGACTTTGAAGAAGAGGGTCTCCAGTGGTCATGCTGTGACCACTTGGTTCCTTTGTTGCCTACCTTTTGGACCATCAACTGGAGGGCAGGTGCTGGCTATGTGCCCATCATGGCATCTCAGTACTGGCCACTCTGCCTGGTTCATCTTAGGTGCTTAGTGTTGAGTGAGGGAGGAAGGAACATTCTATTACTTTCTGTGCTATGAGCACACTACATGGGCAAAGCCAACTCATGATTAGACTGCAAAAGGCAGGCCAGAGGGATTACTACTGAGTGTCATATCCTGGTGCCTCTTCCTACTCTCCAACTCTCACCCTTGCACCTGCCTGTTAAAGGTACAGGATGGAGCAGTCGCTGTGCCATCCAGTGGTGGTTGCCATCTGGGACAACCTCACCCTTGCCCAGTGTGACCTGGAGGAACAGCAGCTGGAGAGGTGCTTTGCTTCAAGAGGAACCAGGGTCAGGTGTGAGACCGTTTGTGTGATGTTGAGAAATCCTGGGGTGCACTCCAGCTCCCTGGAGTAGGGGGACAAAAATGAGGCTTCTCCCTGCTTGGAAAGGGAGCTCTGTGGGCCTGGTCTGCTGGGTGAGCCATGGAAGCTATGAAGGTGTGTTCTGGAGGCTGCTGGGCTGAGGCAGGTAGTGCCCCCTCCTCAGAAAGCACAGAGCAATTGTGGGGGAAGATGGGTAGTGGGGGCTGAGGATTTGGGTCGAGGGCAGTGGGGCTCCTGAGTGGGTCAACCTCCTCCTGTGCCACAGGGAGCCCACTCTGTGAGGGATCAGCTGGGGGACAAGCTCCAGATTGAATGGCACACTGAGCCCACTGTGGACCTGACTGGGCTGCTGGAGCAGACGTGGTGTCAGTAGGAGGCCACGGTGGAGACCAGTTGCAAGAAAGTGAGGTTGTGGTTCTAAGACTAGGTGAGGGACATGCTGCAGAACAGGGCAGGACCCAGGCTTCTATTCTGGGTCACTGAGATGACTGGTTGTTTGACCCATGGTGCTTCAGTCTGAAGACAGAGCCTGCAGTCCTGAGCTGAGATGCAGGCTGGACACCCTGGGGAGGAGCTCTGGGCTCAGCACGTTCTGATGAGTTCCTCGTGGTGTGGAAAGACTCTGCTCAGCTCCCACTTCCCTGGAGCAGTTCCCTGGACTCAGTAGAAGTCTCACTGAAATACCAAGCAGGGACACAGCTTACACCTTGACTTCATCCTCCTTGGGAGAACTTTCTCATTGATGTAGATGGTGGATGGAGAAATATTAAGCCAGGCGAGGGAGGCTCTGCAAACCTATCTTAAAGGTCTCTGATGAAGAGTAACAGCATTGTGTTAGTTCTTACAGCCAAAGACAACTAAAGGGTCTGGATTATTTTCTGGTCCTGACAATGTCCTGGGGGGACATGCTCTTACTGCAGAAGTTGAAGGCAGGGATCTGTCCCTTTCAATCTGCTTTGTCCTTTTTTTGGTATCTATGTGTCAAACTCCTGTGTGAAGCTGAGACCCCAGTGTTCCTGAGCTGGCCCATGTGCAAAGGCTCTCCAGTACTGTGGAGGAGCAGCTGGCTGAGCCCTGGACTGACTTAGAGTGCAGAACTAGGAGTACTGCTTTTGGACATCAGGGCCCAGCTGCAGGGCAAGATCAACAAGTACTGGAACCTTCTGGAGATGGAGGATTGTAAGTGCACACCCTAATGTCATCTGTGTCAACACCAGATGTGATAGTAGAGTCCTCTTCTTGGGAATCATCTAAAGGGAGCCTGGGAGGCCAGCTGGTGGGGCAAAGATGCTGATTGCATCTTTGGGGCCCAACTTCCTCCCAGCAGGCCTGATGAGGGCACAGCTGCCTGGCCCTCCAGGAAGGTGTGCCGGAGCTGTCCAGCTGACCATGTCACATTCCCACTGTAGGGCACTCCCACTGAGGGCAGAGCTCAGGGCATTTAGGTTTAGGTAAATTCTTTCTGGAAAGGGATTCCTCGTATGATGTTTTAAAGTGTTTCTAAGGGTGTGTACACTTGTTCTTCCATTTTAATTCCTCAGTGGCCCTGTGGAAAGGGTAAGGGATAATACACTCTGTAAGCAACAAGGAACACGATTAGGGGCTTGTTTAAGTTTAGACATCTGTCCTGCCCCCTGCCTTCTCTCTGCCATGTTCTTTGCACCTGAGAGGCAGCCCTGGCCCTGCACTCAGATTCTCTGAGCTCTGGCTTCAGCTCCCTTGGGGACTCCAGGCAAGCTAATGCCCCTTTTGGGCTTTGATTCACCTCTCAGGTCTAAAACTCTCTTTTGCTCTCAAATTCTAAAGTGTCTACCTCCCTTTGCCTTTTGCTCACGTCTCATGCTAATGTTCCAAATATCTTTTTCCTCTCTGCAATCAGCGGGCGACTCCAGCCCATAGCACCTGCTGTCCAGCCCCTGCTGCCTGCCTCTCCTCTTCCACTTCTCCCCCTTTCCATGCCTCCACAGCCTGCCAGGCTGGAGATGGGAGCCACCCCCAGCTCCTCTGGCTCCGCGGAAAAGTCCTGCTAAAGATGCCTCACTTCCTCCACCAGCTGGGCAGGAGGCTGAAGGGAGGCCAGAGCCTGTGTGGACGGGCTTTTGAGCCTAGCAGCTCAGGCGCAATACCTGGATCTGGGCCTCCTCTCTTTAGGGTGTCTAGAGTGCTCCATTTCCCCCCTTTTATGGTCTCTTGACTGCTCAGAGATGTGGCAGACAATCCCATTTTTATTTTGCAAATAAACTTCACTTCTACAGCATAAGAGTTGGAGGCTGTTGGTCTCAGTTTTTTTTTTTTTTTTTTTTTTTAAAAATCCCATGCTAATGGCCTTCCTGGGCCTCTGCAGCCCCTGCTCCTATAGAAGTGGGGATGGAGCTCGCTCACAAGGGTGGTTCTGGGAGATGCTAAAACCAGAGAATGGGAGCTAGAAATAGGACTGCCGCAAAAGGGCCTTGACGAGAGGTCCTTGGTACCCGAGGACCTGGCTAAGATACGTGGAGTCAGATTCGTAGACGAAGCTTTAAAAAATATAGATGCTAAGTAAAATTCCCTTTGTTACCTGGATGGAAGCCACCTGGTCTTCGTGCAAAGGAAAGCTTAAGACAGAGGGCTTCCCCAGGCCCCAGGATGCCCTACTTAAATTAGGCTGCTGTGGTTACAAGGCCCCGTGCAGAGGTTTTAGGTAATGTGACACAACGCTCCACAGAGGGAGTGGCTGTTGTTATTCTCAGCTGGTGGCTGAGTCAGGACTTGAACCCTCATCTCTTTGAACTAGGTCCAAAGCCCATTCTTTAGAAGCTTTGAAGGGGAAAAAGGACACAGGAGAAGCCTTAGGGTGCCAGTTCTTCAGAAGTGTGACTCTCCAGCTAGCAGGACTAGCAATGCCAGGAGCTGTGGGACATGCACGTCCTTGAGCCCCACCCAGACTACCTGAGTTGGCAGTCTGTTTTATCAAGTCTTCCAGATGGTTCTGATGTACTACTGGGTTAGGGGGTGTATCTGGGGAGGGAGCCCCTCTATGGCCAGAAAGGAGTACAGAAAGGACTGGCCTTGCTCTTCTGAGGTGTCCCATCCTGCTGTCAAGACTGTATCTCTCTCCTGCACATTTAAAAACTCTGAAAATGTTCAGTGATGGTAATTTGCTGAGCCTGCCAGACTATCAGTAGAGAAAGGCTCAGACAGGCTGATCCACCCCAGTTCTCCACCCAACTCCACTGGGGGGGTCTTTCTGACAACTGCCTGGTGACTGCAGGCAGTAGACACTCAAACCAGAAGGTCTGTTTAGGCAGCCATGGCTGAGACCCAGCGCATCTCCAGAATCTGGCATGGAAGATGACCAAAGATGAGAAGCAGCCAGTTCCCCGTCATGGAAGACTCTCGAGCAGAGGTTTTGTAACTACCTGGTGGGGATGTCGAGGAAGCCACTCTGGCATCGGATGGGGGACAGGATGTCACAGCAGCAGAGGCCTTCCAGCCCCCACGCTCTGTGACGCCATGCATTCTAGGCCTTATTATTCATCAGAGAAACCACAAGTGTTCAAGTGGAGCCACCAAAACCACTCTAGGAGCTGGTTCGTGTCTTCCCTCTGCTCTGGGAACTCTCTGACTCACAGTGACGTGCTGAGAAATTCACAGGTATAGTTGATGACCACTTAGTGCAGCCCATCCTGGTGCAGGGCTCAGGTGTCAAGCCCTAAGGGTAGAGGGAGCTGAAGTGAGAATCTGGTCCCTCTGACTCCAATTTCTCTCATTTTTAGAACCCCACCTGTGGGCCACTGTCTGTGTAGCCAGGACTGATTTGCTTGGGAGGCATCAGGACCTCCATCCTAGGAATCTCTGGAAGGGTCAGCGGTGGTCAAACCTACCCCTCCTCTCTGCTGTGACTCTGCTCTTTTCCCTGAGTGGTGGAGTGTTTGGGTCCAGGTGACACACCCCTGAGGCCCTTACCTAAGAGCAGGTCTCAATAAGAAAGAGCAATCTTGATTGTCTTAATTTAGCACCTGGCCCAACCACCCTCCCCTCCTCCTCCTTTGTACTTAAATAGCTCCTTTTATCCAACAAGTTCAAAGCTGTCTAACAAATAAACCTACTTATTCTTGCACCATGGCAGAGTAGGTAAGCATCGTTCTTCCCATTTAAGGGAGAGAGGGAGAAGGTGAGTCATGCAGTGGTTGAGGGATTCTTCTGGTGGCATGAAGTGACTCAGTGGGGCCCCAGGGCAGTTGACCTGGGTGCTTCAGTTCATGCCTAATGCTCTAGCTGTCACTTATAATGGGAAGATTAGGTGAGATGAGATTGTGTGTGTGTGAAGTGGTTTGGGTTCTTGGGAAAAAAAATGCAGGGCAGAGGGGATTATTGTGCTTGGGGTGTGTGTCTGTGTGTCTGTGAAGAGCTTCCCTGGAGACCAAACTGCTCATCATCACCAACACTACAACCATTTTCATTGCCATCGTCATTGTCACCATCATCATCATCACCATCACCAAAGCATACATCTTTTGAGGTCTTACTATGAGTTTAAATAGGTCTATAAACTCATGGCAATCCTATGAAGTCAATGCCATTCTTTCCCATTTTTCAGATGAGGATCCAAGTCTCAGAGAGGTTAAGTAACATGCTAAGGTCACACAGCTCTTAGGTGGTGAAGCCTTGATTCAGGTCCAGGCACTCTGCCCCTGGCAACTGTGCTCTTAACCACTGTGCTTTATGGATGCCAAGTCTCACATTTTGTCAGCATGATGACAGAACCATAATTATCCCATTGTTTTGATTCATTTCCTTGAAGGAAATAAGAATGCTTCTGTTACAGGAACCATTTCTGAGAATTTATACCATGACAGGTGATCCAAGGACTGGAAGTTCTGTAGTATCTCTAAGTAACTTAAAACCTGAGGTTCCTGACAATTTTAGTGACTGAGAATCACCAAAGAAACTTAACTTACCCTCTGCCATTCCCAAAACCACTTCACCTATGAGGAGAAGAGAGATAGTCTGAGTCCCTTACAGATGTTCATTGCTTCAACATTTACAAAACGTGTGTGTTATACAACAAGCCCCGAAAAACCTTGCAAGAGGCAGTCCAGACAACACAATCCCCACTGTGAAGTGGGCGAAGTTCAGGCTTAGGGAGGTGAAATGACCCCTCCAGGGTCTCACAGCAGGTGAAGGGACAGCACCAGGCATGTCTCATCCTGATCCACTGCTGGTTCCCTGCACCCAGCTGTTAGGGGCTTTGGCAAAGGTACATCTGGATGGAATGCCACCTCTATCCACCCTCACAAGCCGGGATAGGTTTCACAGGGAAAGGCATTCCTGGGTCTGGGATCTCCCTGAGGACAATCTTCCTGGGGTTTCTCCCATCCTGCAATGCCCTCTCCACCCAAACTCAACACTGCAGGCAGAGTTTCTGGTCTCCCTCAGCTGAGTCTTCCCCTTTATGCTGGTTATTGCACCCAAATCACTCCTGCCTCCCTTTCCCTTCCTTCTCCCTTGTTCTTGGACACCACTGTGACCTGCTTTGGCCAGTCTCACTGGCCCTCCACCTGCAGGAGGTCTCTGGTTGGGAGCGGGCAGAGCTGTCTGCTGCTTCCATTTCCCCCCGCCCATCTTACTCCCTTTTCCATTTCCTGTTTCTCACGTGCTTGACTTACATTGTCTCTTTTTTCTCTGCCCCACACCACACCCATGGAGCAGTTTCTCACCTTGTCCCTGCCAAAAGCCTCTTTCAATTCTTAAAAGATTACCTGTGGGCAGCCACAGGGCTGATGTGTGTGGCCATCACCACTGCCCAGACTGTGGTCGCCAAGGCAACAAGAACCAAACATCAAAATAACCAATTCCTAGGTCTGAGTGAAGACAAGCTTCTTAAAGGGATTAGGATTCTAATGAGATCAGTTCTTTGAGTCCTACTTATGAATCACCTTGACAGTGAAGCATAAATAAATCTCTTTTGAGATACAGGTAAATAAGGTGAAATGGCTTCATCCTTTCACCTTATGGAAGAGACTCGTGGTGGACTGGATTGAAATGGCCTGATTGGAGCTTTGGGCAGGAGCAGGTGTGAGGAGGAGTGGACTGCAGAGAGTAGAGGAAGGAACAAAAGGTTCGGGGATGAAGGGCCCAATTATATTTATTCTATATATCCGCCTGCTCAACAGGTCTGAGAGCTCCTGTAGAGCATACCTGCCTCATACTATGACCCCTGTCCCTGGGATTGTATCAGACACAATGGATGTTCAACAAATGATTGCTGCTTTTACTATCATGTGTGCAGTTTTCTAATTATGTTAGACACAAACACATTTCCAAATGTCCATTTCACATCTTTCAAATAACTCATCTCCTTACCTTCTACTGATTCCTCATTTATTTTTGAAACTCATATGGGCCTGAATTGTAATTCGGTCACACAGATAATCCTTTACCAGAAGTAGGATTCTTCTGTTTTGGTTTAGTTCTGTGCCCAGCATGCAGAAGATATCTAATAAATGTATTTTGAATTAAACTGAACTTGACAAAGAAATGTGAGTTTGACAGTTCATTGGCTGCTCAATTTTTCTTGGGATGAGTAAAACTTGCAAATATTCCAATTTGGAAATCAAGAAAGTACATAAAGTCCACTTCTAACCTGTGTGAGTTCTTGGGGAACTTACAACCTTGGGGTCCAATTTCCCCCACTAATTCAAGAAGCAAATTTACTCAAGCTTTTCTCTATTTTGCAAACTCTGCAAGAAAGATGTTAGATTGACAGGGGCCAGCAGCCATGGGTTTACTCACCAGCTAGTCTGCCTGTGGTTTCCATCCAGAATTCTTCTGTCATTTCACCAACTGCAGGACAGCCAGCAGGGAAAGAAGGAATAGGAACAACTGGCAGGCAACAGGGGTCACCTGTTCCTCCCTGCATCTTTGGTGCGGCTGCCAGTTGGCTGTGACCAGGAGCCAGTGTGGGTCTGACTATTCCTTTCTTCTTTCTCCTCTCCATACTCCTTAATCATCAGGAGTACATGGTGGTGTTCCTTTATGACTTTGCATTGCCTGGGTGAAGACTGTAGTGCCACATTGTCTGCCACAAACAAATCCAACTGGATCACAGAGATGATGCTCTGCTCTGGACACCCTGAACAATGGTGCTTCTTTCAGAGACCTCAGAAGCTGTGGTCCTGTGCCTGTAGATCATCCATGATTCATCTCCATTTATATCCCCCAGGACACTCAGCAGGGTGGACTGTGCTTCTCTCCACCAACTCAGCTTGCTTTGGCTACTTCTCAGCTTTGCCTTCTCCAGGTTAGCCCATTTGAAGATGGGCTATCTGTGTCTGATTCCTGTGGTCCTGCATGGTTCTGAGGGATTCCTTTCAGGTTTCCTTCTTGTTTCTCATCCTTGTGTTCTTATCCCTTTTATGAAGCACGTTGCTCCTTGTCTCCACATCTCTCCACTTCTCCAATCTCTCTGCGTCGTCCGGAATTCTGGGTTAGCTGTTTTTGCTAACCCAGCCCTTGAATCTTCTCATACTTATAACCTAAACATTCTCCCCTGGCCTTCTCTCCTTCAAGACTCCACGAAGCTACACTGGTCGGTCAGTGCATAAGACCAAAGAGGTTGGAGGACGTTGCTGGCATTTAGTCTCTGCTTGGGGTAAAGCCTCCCTGGTGGGAAGAAGAGAGGGTTGAGGAAATGACTCAGCATTGCTGGGAGACCAGCACTTTGGAGCAGGCTGGGAAGAGCTGGGAAGCAGGAGGTCTGTGCTAGTCCCTGCAGTGAGCGCTCATCTTTGGTAGCGGTCATCTTTCCAGCCATCACAATTCCAGATGAAAGGAGACAGAAGCTCCCTGCTGACTGCTTCTGCTGGCCTGGTGTCTTTGCTCTGGAAAGTGTCTGTGGTACCTGCCTCCAGACCCGCCTATTTCTCCCCCTTTAATTGTCTTGGAAGAAAACAAAGAAAACTTGATTTTATTACAAGTCTAGGGCTTCTTTGTAATGCTGTGGGGCTTTTCATCACGATGGCATTATAATAAGTGGTGATAATGGTCTTGGGGAGGGCAGCTGAAGGACCTTTTATCTGAGACTCAAGTGAGCCATGAAAACTCAATGGGGAGAAAGACTCCAATAAGTCATCGTAAATGGCAGCTCTGGCTGGCCACCAAAGCCACAGAGGAGGTTGGGGTGCTGCTCCTGAGATGCAGGTGGTACCTGGAGGTGCCTGTAATTATGCAACGTCTATCTCTTTCCAACTTTGGCCACTGTTTCCTTGGCTCTTCTGGTGCCATCCTCCAACCCAAGTGACTCTAGCTTGCTTTCCCAAATCCCCCACTTGTGGTGTCTCAGAGATTTCTCCCCTGTGTCCAGGCCTTGGATTCAGTACTTAAATACTTTTGAATAGGTTGTGTGTGAAGCAGTAGGGCTGGAGATAGGAAGCCCAGGATAGAATATGGTGCAACTTCCTGGAATATCTGTTTCACTTAGAAAGTTGGGCAAAAGGCTACAAAGTTTAATTGCAAATTTAAAAGTGATTTTTAAGGTTCAAGTTGATCTGGACGTATTCTGAAATGTGCTTCAACTAGTGAAGTTTTAAGATTAAGTGATTTCATACCTATGGAGGGCCCTTTGGACTATCTCCTGACATTCCTAATATCCCCACTCACTCAATTCTGATACAGTGGATACCTGGTGAAAACGTTTGCTTTCATATCTGCCTCCAGATACACTTCCTAGCGAGTTGAAATGCATTTACACGAATTTTTCAACTTGTATTTTTCAGTCCTCTTTCAAAATGATCTCTTCCTCCAGAAACTTCCCTGTTCTCAAACCAATTATCAAAGCCTCTACCTATAAAATTCTTCCCTCTACAATTCTTTTATGTGACAGCAGGGGACATTATGTGGCCCTGTAAAACACAAAGCTGTTGGAACTTTTTAACCACAGTTCAAATCAGTCCTAATCATTCACCTCAAACATCCGTCCCTGACTGTACGCTGCCTCATTTAAAGATTCTTCTCTAAAAGCCGAGGGGAAGAGAATCTACTGCTGAGAGTTAGTGCCACTTTTTCCTCAACCCAATCTGTGTCTCTCTCAATCTGGAAATGCAGGGTGGGCCAGGACATGAAGTTGATTATGGGCCTGCAGGATCATGTGACACAAAAGAATGTCATTGCATGGACCAACACCCAATTAATGAGGGCTGGACGTGTGGCCTCTTTGAAGATCTACCACAGAACTCTGATTTCATGGGTGTACTGCCTGAAGAAGAGTCCTGACTTAGCAAGAAGCCCGAGTAAAGATTTTTATGGGACAAGGGACTCTTCTGAGGAAGGCAAATAACAGACTGAAGGAAAGGGCGTCTAAAACCAATGAAGAAGTACAAAGAAAAAAGACATTACATACTGTGCCCACACCCTCTGTGGAGGGGTATAAATGCTCACCAGAGGAAGGAGACCCACAGCGCTGTGGCTCGCAGACTTGCATTCTGTCTTCAGCCGGGCACCTCGCACCCTCCCAGCACCATGCCGTACAACTGCTGCCTGCCCAACCTCAGCTGCCGCAGCAGCTGCTCCTCCCGGCCCTGCGTGCCCCCCAGCTGCCATGGCTGCACCCTGCCCGGGGCCTGCAACATCCCCGCCAACATTGGCAACTGCAACTGGTTCTGTGAGGGCTCCTTCAATGGCAACGAGAAGGAGACCATGCAGTTCCTGAACGACCGCCTGGCCAGCTACCTGGAGAAGGTGCGCCAGCTGGAGAGGGAGAACGCAGAGCTGGAGGCCCGCATCCAGGAGCGGAACCAGCAGCAGGATCCCCTGGTGTGCCCCAGCTACCAGTCCTACTTCCGGACCATTGAGGAGCTCCAGCAGAAGGTGAGGGGACTTGCTGTGTCATCTGCAAGCAAGGAAAGATGACTGAGATTCTCCGTCTGTGTTTCCTGCTTCTAGGCTGTCAAGATTCTTACCTCCCTTATTACCTTCAAAATGTCTCTTTAAGCCACTTGAAGCAAGTTGATGGTTTCATATTTATTTCCCATCCTCACCGAGCAATCTCTCACTCCCCAGATCCTGTGCACCAAGTCTGAGAATGCCAGGCTGGTGGTGCAGATCGACAATGCCAAGCTGGCTGCCGATGACTTCAGGACCAAGTGAGTTCACACTTGTTTCCTTTTTTATTATTTTTTTTGGCTTAACCTCTCGTTAAAAGGGATTTCCATAGCTTTATTGAACAACAGATCAATCCACTGGTTGTGAAGAAGGCTGGCTGGGGTGGGGGTGGCGGGACCAAGTAAAGGAATTACAAAAACAGAGGACAATATTGGCTCTTGATGGATTCTCCGGAACTCTCTGTGTCCTGGGTCTACTCATTTCAGAAAGAGGGAAGACAAAGCAAATGAGATCATCAAAAATCATTCTTTTGAGTCTTGAAAATCTGCCACTTGCTGATCTGCCCCTATCGTCTCGCAGGTATGAGACAGAGCTGTCCCTGCGGCAGCTGGTGGAATCAGACATCAATGGCCTGCGCAGGATCCTGGATGAGCTGACCCTGTGCAAGTCTGACCTGGAGGCCCAGGTGGAGTCCCTGAAGGAGGAGCTTCTCTGCCTCAAGAGGAACCATGAGGAGGTGAGGCCAGAAATGTGAGAGCTAGAAACCTGGCTCAGTCTTAGAGGGAGGCTCTAGGGATTTGGAGCAGGAGAACAAATATGAGCCTTAGGATATCTTTATGAATTTTCTTTAAAAATACACCCAAACCTTATGAGGAAAGAAAAACTGGAGAGAGATAAAACCTGTGCCTGTTCCCATCAAGACCTACCTTTCCACTCCAACCCTCGGCATCATTGCTTTTCAGAGCATCTCCATTTGCTGGTAGCTGGTCACCAAGTTGTGGAATGAATCCTGGTATTGCTGTGATTTAGTGCAAAGTCATTTTTTTTTTTTCTCTCTCAAAGTCCAAACAAACAAAATAAGACTGGGATTGTGGGTCACCACACTTCCTAAGTTATGGTGAAGAATGAGTTGGGGACACTCCGTCTTTGGAGGAGGTCATGGCATGATTTTACTTGATAGTCAGTGTTATTAGATGTGCAATATGAGGTTGTGCACCAAAGTTTTGTATTTTGAAGTGTCTCAGCCAATCTGGGAAAGAGCACATCCACCAGTCTATCCTTCGGTGGCATCCAAACAAATCCTTGGGAATTTTTTTTGGAACCAAGTTCCATGTCCTGGCCACGATGAGGGGGGCGCTGTGCCACATGGAGGGCAGACAGGTTTGCTTTGAGCTGTCACAGACTGCTCTGCTCAAAGTTTCTCTTCTGAGAAAAATCCCATAATCTCCGAGGGTCCATCCACTGAAGACAGTCACTCTTGTATATTTTGCATCCACAGGAAGTCAACACCCTGCGTTGCCAGCTTGGAGACCGCCTCAACGTGGAGGTGGATGCCGCCCCCACTGTGGACCTGAACCGCGTGCTAAATGAGACCAGGTGTCAGTACGAGGCCCTGGTGGAAACCAACCGCAGGGAAGTGGAGGAGTGGTTCACCACCCAGGTGGGCATCTGAGCACGCAGCCACTCAGGACCCGAGGCCTAGGGCCCTCAGTTCAGGTCTGATCCTGTCTCCTCCCTTGGGTGTTTCAGACCGAGGAACTGAACAAGCAGGTGGTGTCCAGCTCAGAGCAGCTTCAGTCGTGCCAGGCGGAGATCATCGAGCTGAGACGCACGGTCAACGCCCTGGAGATCGAGCTGCAGGCCCAGCACAACCTGGTGTGTATTGTTCAGACCTGCTGGTGAGCAGTGTGAAGTCGGGGAGGCAGAGTCACCTTTGGACCACACTCTCCTTAGCTCTTGAAGCTGGTGACTCTGCAAGCCCATGGAGAAACCCCTTAAAGGGGCAGCTCCCTGACACTCCTTTGTCTTCCCCACCACAGAGGAACTCTCTGGAAAACACCCTGACAGAGAGCGAGGCCCGCTACAGCTCCCAGCTGTCCCAGGTGCAGTGCATGATCACCAATGTGGAGTCCCAGCTGGCTGAGATCCGGGCTGACCTGGAGCGGCAGAACCAGGAGTACCAGGTCCTACTGGACGTCCGGGCCCGGCTGGAGTGTGAGATCAACACGTACCGGGGCCTGCTGGAGAGCGAGGACTGCAAGTGAGTGCCAGCTGGGGTGTCTGATGAGGCCACACTCATGAGTATACTACTCTGTGGAACTCTCCAAAGATTACATACCTTGGAAAGGAAACCCAGCTTCACTCCAGGCATGCTCAAACAGCCCAGAAAACACATTATGGCCATCATTAAAAACATCAAATAGTTTGGCAGCAAGAATTATTTGATGTACAGACTGAAATTGTACCACCAATTCTTTGTATTCTGCTACAGTAATCTGTATGACTGCCTGATGTGTGATCCCTGATGTGCCTTAGTTTCTGCTGTGCTGTATTATATAGAGGGGAGCTCTCCATACACTATTCCCTCTGGCCTTATAATTAGCCCCACACAGGCTGGATCGGTATCCTCCCCATTCTATAAGTGAGGAGGCTACAGCTTGGAGACGGTAAGCAACTTGCCCAAGGTCACCAGCGAGGAATGGACAGATAAGGGCTAGAAGTCAGAGTTTCAGGGTTTCTGTCCAGTCTGTGATAGGAAGAGCGTCAGCGATTTGATAATTGTGCCACAGAGGGAGGTGGGCCTTCTCTTTTCTAGGCCAGGCTGAGTCCTGACAGGCATTCCACTCTTGGGGTCCATCTGGTGTATGATTACACGTCTCCCTCAATTTGCCTTATCATTTTTTGTCTCCAGGCTTCCCTGCAACCCCTGCGCCACAACCAACGCATGCGGCAAGCCCATCGGGCCCTGCGTCGCCAATCCCTGCACCCCCTGCGCGCCCCCTGCTCCCTGCACGCCCTGTGTCCCGCGCTCCCGCTGTGGACCCTGTAACTCCTTTGTGCGCTAGGACCCAGGGAAGCCAAAGGGGCAAGGACGCAGGGCCTCGGGCTCCAGGGCATTGACCCGGCTCTGGTTCATTCGACAGAAAAGGCCTGAAAACACAGTGGAAAGACTGGTGCTGCCCCGGTGAGGCACAAGAAACTCACCGGAAGCCTCCGGCCACTCCGACCTACTCCAGACCCGCATCCGGGTCGGTTTCTTCCTTTGCTTGCTCAGAGCACCCTCTGAAGTGCCAGCAGCCCTCCCTTGTAACCTAATAAAGGCAATTTTCATGGCAAAGCAGATAGATGCCTTTCTCATTGGTATTCATTCGTTGCCACATGAGCACCAATTGGGGACTCCATAAAAAGCCACCTGAAAAGAACCACACAATGGCCTGACTCTTGGAGACAAGAGACATTCTATGCCTGGCAGGCAGGCATGTCTGGCCTGGTGCCCTGGACCCAGGGGTGAGGCAGAGAGGTCAGCAGAAAGCAGGGCAGGGTGCTGCCACCCGTGTCTCCCCTTGACCATTCCTGGCTTTTCCTTTTGACCTGGCATTCCCCAAAGTTGCTGGTATCCAAATTTAAACTGAGGCCCGAGATGGGGACTGGAAAGAGACTCTGGAAAATTCATCTTTTCTCAGTAGGAGCTTTGGGTCCAGTGCTGCAGTGATTCTGGACCAGGCAGTCCCAGCAGCACCCTGTGAAGGGACCCTCTGATTTTTCTTGCCATGTCCAGTACCTCCTCCTTTCCCCTGGGTGTGCAGATGGTTATCAGTCTGGGTTACCAGCTGCTCTACTTCCCTCCCTGGCTCTGGGTCTTGGAGACCCCATCAACTCTTCATTGATCCTTTGACCTTTCGCAGTTCAATTCAACCAATACCTTTGAATTCCTATTGTAGAGATGGTTTTAGGCTTTGATGCCATTAATCTACGTTCATGAAGCATAGTCCTGTGAACTGAAATCATCAAACGATTTGAAATCATACCTATCCTACAGAAGCGGCCCCATTTAAAATTTCTCGTAGAAGTGTGCAGATTTCCAATTCCTCCTCATTCTGGACAACTCTTGTTATTTTCTGTTTGTTTTCAAATAATAACCATCTTAATGGGTCTGCAGTGGTATCTCTTTGTGGTCTTGTTTGCATTTCCCCAATGATTAATGAGGAGGAGCATCTTTCCCATGTGCTTGTTGACTATCTGTACATCTTTAGAGAAACATCTCTTCAAGTCCTTTGCCCATTTTTACACTGGGTTGCTTGTTTTTGGTTGTTGTTGAGTTGTAGGAGTTCTTTGTACATTCTGGATGTTGATCCCCATCAGATATATGATTTGCAGATATTTTTTCTAGTATGTGAATTTCCTTTTCACTCTCTCAGTAGGGTCCTTTGATGCACAAAAGTTTTTAATTTTGATGAAAGTTATTTTATCTTATTTTTTTTTTTCTTTTGTTGCCTGGGCCTTTGGTGTCTAATCTAAGAAATCATTGCTGAATCCAATGCCTTTAAGTTTTCCTTTAATTTTTAAAGTTGTCCTCTACAAGTTCTATAGTTTCAGCTCTTGTGTTGAGAATTTTGATCCTTTTCAAGTGTATTTTTAAAAATATGGCATAAGGTTAAGCTTCTGACTTCACACCTTTGCTTGTGATTAAACAGTTTTCTCAGCACCCTTCGTTGAAAAGACTCTCCTTTCCTCATGGAATGCTCTTGGCACCCTTGTCAAAAATCATTTGATTACAAATGTGAGGGTTGATTTCTGGATCCTCAATTGGATTCCATCAGTCTATAAGTCTATCTTTATGTCAGTACCACATTCTTTTTTTTTTTTTTGCCTTTTTTTTTAAATTGTAAACAAATGGGATACATGTTGTTTCTCTGTTTGTACATGGAGTAAAGACGTACCATTTGTGTAATCATAAATTTACATAGGGTAATGTTTGATTCATTCTGTTATTTTTTCCACATTCTTGATCATATAGCTTTGTATTAAGTTTGGAAATCAGGAAGCATGAGTTATTCAACTTTGTTGTCCTTTTTAAAGATTGTTTTGGCTTTTGGGTTTTTTTTTTTTGAGATTCAATATAAACTTTAGGATGAGTTTTTCTATTTCTGCAAAAAAGATCATTAGGATATTGATACACGTTGCATTGTACCTGTAATTTGCTTTGGCTAGTATTTCCATCTTAACAATAGTAAATATTCTAATTAATGAACATGGGATCTTTCCCCATATATTTATGTTTTCTTTAATTTCTTTCAGCTATGTTTTATAGTTTCAGCATTTTTGCCATGTTGGCTAAATTTATCCCTGAATGTTTTATTCTTTTTTTTTTAAAGAAAATTTTATTTGTTGTTTTATTCTTTTTGATGTTCTCATAAACACAATATTTTATTAATTTCCTTTTTGGATTTTTCACAACTAGCCTATAAAATACAATTTGATACCTTTATTTTAATATACCATAAACCCTAATTCTAGATGCATTTTTGGACTTGTGACCTACCGGACTTTAAGTAATACATTTGAGTTATCTTCAGTTACTAGTTGTGTGGTAATTCATAACAGCAGCAATAAGAAACTAGCACAGCTCTCATCTATCATGGGTTAGGCAAAATACTAGGATCTTATCTTAATTAACCTTTATAACAATGTTAGAAATTAGACCCATTTTACACCTAAGTAAACTGAAGTTTGGAGACTTGCTCAAAATCACATTGGGTTGTTAGCAATTAAGGGATTTAAACCAGTTCTATCTAGAGTTGCATGTAAGGCACCACCATACAGTATGAAGAATGGTTTTTAAAAAATCAGGGCAAAATGAATATATCCAAGTCAATGACATCCTTTAAAGTTGTTGCCTACAACCAGATTCCTAATGTATGTAGATTCCTAACTAATTTTTGGCAAGCCTCTTCAGAAATTGGCTTTAAACTCATTGATGAATCATGATCATATGGAGTTGGTTTTTAATTATCCAACTTGATTGTCCACCTTATTCACAAGTTTTCTTGAATGTATTCAAAACACTGAATCCACCATTAAAGAACAAAGGTTTATTATCAGTTAACTGAGTATTAGGGAGATGCAGACCTGCCCAAACGGAAAGCTCTAAACATGCTTGAAAGTAGAGACAACATCTATACAGAAGGAAAGTTCTGGCCATGGACAAAACTTATAGGATCCAAAAATGCTGCCACAATTTTTAAACTCAAAAATCCCAGCTACTTCTTAACTTGGTAAATAAAAAATGTTCTACTCTTCCAATGCTTCCACAAGGCTTTTGAAATTGTCCCCAGATACTCTGTCATTATCGTCAAACACACAGCAGGACAGTAGTTCTTAAACTTGGCTGTGCTTTGGAACCACCCAGGGAACTTTAAAAAACATGCTGAGGCCCAGTCTGCACTTACACAGTCTGATTTAGTGGGTCTGGGGTTCAGTCTGGTCACTGGGAGTTTTAGAAGCTCTACAGAGAAGAACTTCTAATGTGTTGGGTTGAGACCCACTTGACAGAACCCTGATTCTAGTCAGAACTGTCAGCTCTGTGTCCTTGGGCAAGGCCTTGCTCTCCCTGAGCTTTAATTTCCCTAAAGGGCAAGAAGAGATGATGGTCTCTTCCCTAACTTTATAACCTTGCCTAAAGGAGCTTGGAAAATTGTGTTTATGGAAACACTTGGCAAAACAGATTTTTAAATTAGGGTTATTAAGTAGGATTATTACTGACTTAACATATAGTGCATTTATTAAGGAAAGCAATTTTTAAAATATTTTTAGTTTCATACTCAACAGTAGGATTTATGAATTATCATCTTTCATAGTACCATTTCTTTCTAAACCCAGTCCTGCAACAGGAGAGCATGCACAATCAGTATTATTTGATTTTTTTTCCCCATTTGATGGGGTCCCAGGTCCTGGTGCTTCCAGGGCTTTTTGGTGACTTTTTTTTTTTTTTTTTTTTGACTCGTGGGCTGTTCTGGGTGCATATCACTATGGGATGATTGATTTTCCCCCAGGCTTATCATCTGAATTTTTTTTTCTGATTCTTTTACTTGCTGTTTCCCAACAGATTTTATGTTTGCTATAGCTTAGAGAAAAGGCACTTTTTCCATCCTCTCATCTGGGGTCAAAGCCATCATCAGAGGCCTCAAAGGAAGAACAGCAGGGCTGTCCAGGAATGCTCAGCATTTTTCCTTTAAAAAAAAACCCACCCCATTATTTCTAGTAGACATGCCTTATCACAAGCCTGTGGGATTTGTCACTTTAAATCCCCCAGTTTACTGCAATGTGCAGGAAGCCTGGGTGTGTCTTCTCCTTGGTGTGCTCAGAGCTGGCATTGGGATCCGTGATCTCTCTTCTGCATGTTTTCCCAGTTCTTGGGCTTTGCCACACCCTGACCTAGGTTAGGGTCTCATCTCTCTAACTCAAAATTGGTGTGATGGGCCAGGCAGATCTGAGTCTATTTACTTGTGTCAGTTTTGGACAAGTGAAGTTTCCTCCCAATGTTTCAGACACTTTATCTTTGGTACACAGTGACAATAATGGAATCTGAACACCCAGGGTTTGGGGTCAGGATGGAACACTATGTGTGAAGGTATCTAGCATCTGACTAGAAAGTTATATGTTGATATTCATTTCTTTCCTATCTTGCTGTCTGGGCCTTAGTTTTCTCCTCCATAAATTCAGGTCCTTCTAGTTTTGAAATTCATTGATTCCAAAGAATCAAAGAGCTTAGTTCTGAAATGAACTTTTACAAGGTTAAATGTTTAGGTTTAGGCAGGTAGGCTTCCTTGCAGGTTCTAAATTACCTTAGGTCATGTGTTATATATTTTCATTGGCTTAGATGCTCAGAAAAGATAATCTAATTTCTAACATGGGCATATCAGCCAATTGTGCAGAAGGATGGTTGTTTCCCTGTTAAGTATGGGAATTCTTTAGAAACTTGGTTTTAATTTAGGAAAGTATCATAGAGATTAGTTAGGTGACTTGAGCAGAGAGGCCCTTGGAGGACTGATGGGGTATGGAAGAGTTGGAGTACAGGGCCACACAAGGGACAAAAAGGGAAAATTACAAAATGTAGGGGCAATGGAGAGTAATGAATCTAAGATTTCCTTCCCCTCATGAAATCAGAGAAGACACTGCCAGATATGAGATTTTTGCATTGTGTTTAGGTGTTCAGGCTCAGGAGTCAGAGTTGTTCAAATCCTAGCCCCACCACTAATTAACTATATCTTAGGAAAATTCTTTTTTTAAAATTTTTAAAATTTGTTCTAATCTGTTATACGTGACAGTAGAATGCATTTATACATTTTGATAGATCATACATAATTCTGATATTTTTCCAATTTGTTTTCTTATCTTTAATGGGAATAATAGGGCAAACTTACAGTGTTGGTGGGAGAATCAAATGAAAAATGTGTTGATCCTTTTGTTTATTACCTTGTTTGGCATATAATGAGTGTTCATGAAAAAGTAGCTTCATCATCATCATCATCATCATTGTCATTGTCACTAGCATCATTATTATGAAGGCTTGCACAGAGCTGTAAGGCTGAGGGATTCCCAAAGGATGAGTATAACCCATTTCAATTCCAGTACCAGAAGGGAAGCCTTGGTGGCAATGCAGCTCCACGTAGAGAACTTGTGCTCTTCAAGAACCACCCCAAATTAGGTGACTAAACCCATAAGATCAGGAAGTTAGCAGAGAAGCTAGGTGATAATAGTCATCTGCTAACTTCCTATTCCTGATAATGTCAACATTTGCACTGTGGTTGATTAATTCCTGAATACAGGTGCCCCTAGTGCTTACAGGGCAAGTGAGATTGGATTGCCACTGAGTTAACATGGGCAATGTGCCTGGGTGTCTGCTTATCAAAGTGAACTCTTCACAGAATTCTTCATCTGAACAATCTGGGATAGCATTAGGAAGGATGAAGTTTACAGCAATTATTATCATCACTCCATTCCCCAACCATGTTTACAAATATCATCTTATACAACCCTCACAAAAATCTAGAGGTCAGGCAGCACTCTTTGTTTCTTTAATTTAAAAGATGAAGAAAACAAGACACAGAAAAGGGAACTGACTTATCTGAGTTCCTTTCATAGGAATGTGAATTATTTAACTTGTAATCTGTTTTCTGGGTAGTGATGTCAGCAAGATAGTGGAATAGGAAGCCCAAGGCCCTCTTTGCTCCTATGGATGCACCAATTCATAGATCAATTCCCTTAGTGAGAAATCCTGGAACTAATTAAGAGGCTCTTTCACCCTGGGTGAATGAAACAAGCCAAACTAAAGCTGGTAGAAAGATTCAAGACACCTCTTCTTGATATCTTTTATCCCCAGAACAATGCCACATGCCTAAAAGGAAACTCAGCTACTAGCTTCTTTTCTACAGTGAGGGAAGGAAAGGACTGGACCACACATTCAACATTCAGATTTTTTTTCTGGGTGCTTTTAAGGCACCAGCTTCTGTTTTGCCTGTCTTGGACTGCTGATGAGATTCAGCACACATTAGATACCCAGGAGTCACTGAGAACAAAAGCAATTTGATGAACTTGCAAATTAACATTTGCCACAGCCCCTTCTCTTGGCCCAGTGCAGAGTTAGCCAGTGAGACTACCCAGATCACATGTTCTTCTGGACAGAGAGAGTTAGACCACGTGTCCAACGTTCCAACTTTTCTGGACGCTGCCTGAGGGATCGGCATCTGTCTCATCTGTACAAGAGTGCTGACCAGATTTGAAATACTCTAGGTGCCTGGAGGCCTCAAGCAACAAAGGCAGTGGTTTGGACTAGCACAAAGGTTTGAGAGGTCCCCAGAGTCCCTGGCTAGGCTGATCGATGAGGGCCTTCTCCAGTATATGGTCAGTCAGTGAAGACAAGAAGAAGTGGCTATCTTATTTAATGCACAGATGCCATAACAAGGGTCAAGGAAAATGAAGAAATAGGGAAAAAATGTTTTGCACAAAGATACAAAGTAATCTCCAGAAGTTGACCCTAGTGAATTGGAGATATATGATTAATGTGAAAGAGAATTCAAAATAACCACCATAAAGGTGCTGTACAAGATCAGGAGAACAATATGGGAAGTGAGAATTTCAGTAAAGGGACAGAAAATAAAAAAAAAAGGAGCTGGGTGTGGTGGTGCATGCCTGTATTCCCAGTGACTTCAGAGGCTGAAGTAGGAGGATCACAAGTTTGACGTCAGTCTCAGCAACTTAGTCAGACCCTGTCTCAAAATAAGAAATAAAGGATTGGGGATGTAGCTCAGTGATAGAGAACCCCTTGGTTCAATCCCCAGTACCAGCAAATAAATAAATAAACAGAAATCATGTTGCTGATGAACGCTGTCCCTGAAATGAAATGGTCACTAGAAGGATTCAAAGCACAGCGAATCAAGCAGATGAAAGGATCAGCAAACTCAAAGACAGGACAGGGGAGATTTTCCAGTCAGAGGAGGAAAAGAAGAAAAGAATGAAAAAGAGTAAAGATATCTTAAGAGACTTTGGGGACATCATTAAGCAAACCAAAATACACACTATGGGAGACCCAGAAGCAGACAGGAGAAAGAAAGAAAAGAAAGCTTAGTCAAAGAAATAATGACCAAAATCTTTCTAAAACTCAGGAAGGAAATGGATGGCCAGATTCAGGAATCCCAATGAACTCCAAAGATGGACCCAAATAAGTCCACATGGATACACATTACAATTAAGTTGTCGCAAGTCAAAGGCCAGGAAAGAAGTCTGAAACTATCAAGGGAAAAGTGACTCATCATGGAATCTCCGAAAGTCAATGGAATTTCCAAAAGTGAATCAGTGGATTTCTTAGAAAGAGCCTTTCAGACTGGAAGGAAGTGGGATAATATACTCAGAGTGCTGAAAGAAGAGAAAAAGTGCTAATTCTCAACACTGTACCTATTAAAACGGTCCTTCAAAAATGGAGAAACAGAATATTAATTCTGCCTATCCAAGAGCATGGGAGATCTTTCCATCTTCTAAGGTCTTCCTCAGTTCTTTCTTTAGTGTTCTGTAGTTTTCATTGTAAAGGTCTGTCAACTCTCGTGGTAAGTTGATTTCCAATTATTATTTTTTGGGAGAGCTTTTGTGAATGGGATAGTTGTAGTGGATTCATCACTTAGATATAGAAATGCATTTGATTTATGGGTATTGATTTTATATCCTGCTGCTTTGCTGAATTCATTTATTTGTTCTAGAAGTTTTCTGCTGGAGTTTTTTGGATCTTCTAAATATAGAATCATGTCATTGGCAAATTGTGATAGTTCGAGTTCTTCTTTTCCTATTTGTATCCCTTTAATTTCTTTGTCTGTTTGCTCTGATTAGAGTTTCAAGGACGATGTTGAATAGAAGTGGTGAAAGAGGGCATCCCTGTCTTGTTCCAGTTTTCAGGGGGAATACTTTAGACAAACCACATAAATAGTTTGTCTCATACTAAACAAAGTTGCCAAAAACATAAATGGGAGAAAATATAGCCTATTCAACGAACGGTACTGGAAAAACTGGAAATCTATATGTAGCAAAAAGAAATTAAACCTTTATCTCTCACCCTGTGCAAAAATCAACTCAAAGTAGATTAAAGATTTAGGCACTAAAACAAAGACTGTGCCTAATAGAGGAGGAAGTAGAACCAAATCTTCACCATGTTGGCTTAGGAACTGTCTTCCTTAACCAGAGAATTAAAGTGCAAGAAATAAAATCAAGAATCAATACACAGGATGGTAACAAACTAAAAAGCTTCTTCTCCGCAAACAAAACAATCAAGAACGTGAAGAGAGAGCCTACAGAATGGGGCAAAATCTTTACCACATGTACCTCAGATAGAGCACTAATCTCCAGGATATATAAAGAACTCAAAAACCACCAAAACAACCCCCCCAACACTCCCAAATAACCCAATCAATAAACGGGCTAAGACTCTGAATGGATACTTGACAGAAGAAGAAATACAGTCGATCAACAAACATATTAAAAAATGTTCATCATCTCTAGTGATTAGAGAAATGCAAATCAAAACTACTCTAAGATTTCATCTCACTCCAGTCAGAATGGCACTTATCAAGAATACAAGGAACAATGAATGTTGGCGAGGATGTGGAGGGAAAGGTATACTAATACATTGCTGGTGGGAATGCAAATTGGTGCAACCACTCTGGAAAGCAGTATGGAGATTCCTCAGAAAACTTGGAATGGAACCACCATTTGACCCAGCTATCCCACTCCTCAGTTTGTACCCAAAGGACTTAAAATCAGCATACTGCAGTGACATAGCCACATGAATGTTTTTAGCAGTTCAACTCACAATAGCTAAATATGGAACCAACCTAGATGCCCTTCAACAGATGGATGGATAAAGAAAATGTGGTACATATACACAATGGACTATTACTCAGCCTTAAAGAAGAATGAAATTATGGCATTTGCAGGCAAATGGATGGAACTGGAGAATATAATGCTAAGTGAAATAAGCCAAACCCAAAAAACCAAAGGCCAAATGTTTTCTCTAATAAGCAGATGCTAATCCATAACAAGGAGGGAGAATGAAGGGACTTTGGATTGTGCAGAGGGGAGTGAGGGGAGGGAAGGGAGTATGGGGATGGAAAGGGGTATGGAATGAGATGGACATTATTACCCTATATACATGTATGATTACACTATTGGTGTGACTCTGCACCATGTTCATCCAGAGGAAGGAGAAGTTGTGTTCTGTTTGTGTACAATATGTGAAAATGCATTCTACTGTCTTGTATAACTAAGTAGAACAAATTAAAAAAATGGAGAAACACAAACTAAAGCCAAGGTAGTTCATCACCACGAAACTTGCCTTAACATAATTGATAAAGGAAGTTCTTCAGGTTGAAATGAAAGGATGATAAGAGGCATAATAAAAGCATATGAAAGGGCTGAATGTGCTGGTAAAGGTGGGTATTATGGCATAGGTAGATACTGTTACACCATAATGGAAGTAATACATCTCTTCTAATTCTAGTATCAAAGTTAAAAGTGTTAAAAATATAGCTATAGGTTAATGGATACACAATATAAAAAAAGTGTTAATCCTGACGTCAATAGAATAAAGCGTGTCAGAAGTGAAAATGTAGTTTTTGTATGCAATTGAAGTTGTTATAAGTTTAAAATAGATGACATGCTTGTGGGAACAAATGAAAGTCCTTTTATGTATGCCTCATGGTAACCACAGAGAATACAGCTATAGAAGATTCACACCGGAAAGGAGAAAGGAATCAAAGCATGTTAATAAAAAAAAAAAAAAAATCAGTGACAGTGAAGCACAAAGGAAGACAGCAAGAGAGGAAAAGAGGGACAAAACCCCTATAAGATAAACCAAATGATTAACAAAATGGCAATAGTAAGTAAATCATCAGTCATCATTTTTTAATTTTCCTTTCCACCGTTTTTATTGGTGCATTAGAGCTGTACATAGTAATGGGATTGGTTGTTACATATCCATACATGCACACAGCATAACAATATAATTTGGCCAATATGACTTCCCAGCACTTCCTCCCTCCCTCTCCCCTCCTCCCACCCCCTGGTCCCTTTCCTCTGCAAGTCTTCCTTTGGTTTTCATTAGATTCTCTGCCCTCATCTTTCTTTTCCTATTTCCTCTCTAGTTTCCAAATGGGAAAGAAAACATGACCCTTGACCTTTGGAGTTTGGTTTATTTTGTTTAACATAACAGTCTCTAGTTCCATTCGTTTTCCTAAAAAATGACATAATTTCATTTTTCTTTAAGACTGAAGAAAATTCTATTGTGTATATATTCCACATTTTCTTTATCCATTCATCAATTGGTAGATACCTAGGCTGGTTCCATAGTTTGGCTGTTGTGAATTGTGCTGCTATAAACACGAACATGCATGTATCACTGTAGTGTGATGACTTTCATTCTTTAGGATAAATACCAAGGAGTGGTATAGTTGGGTCATATGGTGGTTCTATGCCTCGTCTTTTAAGGAGCCTCCGTAATGATTTCAATAGTGGTTGTACTAATTTACAATTCCACCAATAGTGTAAAGTGTTCCTTTTTCTCCACATCTTCTCCAGCATTTATTTCAACAATTACTTTAAATGTAAATGAATAACCCTACAATTAAAAGAGTAATCGAATGGAAAAAACCAAACCAAGACCTATCTACACTGTCTATGCTGTCTACAAGTGTTATGGTTTAGATGTGAGGTGTCCCCCAAAAGCTCACATGTGAGATAGTGAAAGAAGGTTCAGAGGAGAAGTGATTGGAGAGTCTTAATCCAGTCAGTGATTAACCCCTGATAGGGAGTAACAGAGAGGTAACTGAAGTGGTAGGGTATGACAGGAGGAGGTGGGAACTGGAACAGGGCTGGGGATACAGCTCAGTTGGTAGAGTGCTTGCCTCCCAAGGACAAGGACCCTGGGTTCAATCCCCAGCACACACACACACACACAAAGAAGATATCAAAGAAACAATCTCATTTACATATACCTCGAGGAACTAGAAAAAAGAACAAACTAATTCCAAAGTGAGCAGAAGAAAGGAAGTAATAAAGATTAGAGCAGAAAGAAACAAAAATAGACAGTAGAAAAGCAATGGAAACGCTGCGGTTTGGTTCTTGAATGTCCCCCAAAGTCCTATGTGTTAAAAGGCTTGGTCCCTATGGTGGTGGTATTGGGACATCACAGAACCTTTAAGAGGTGGGGCCTAGTGGGAGCTGTTTAGGTCATTGGGAGTGCACCCTCAAAAAGGGATTGTGGGACCCTGGCCTATTTCTCTTTCTCTCTTTTTTCCTCCCTGGCTCATGATGTGAGTGGTTCTGCTCCTCCGTGTACTCCCCCTATAATGTGCTGCCTCAGGTTAGACTCAGAATGATGGGGCCAATTGGTCATGAACTGGAACCCCTAATACTGTAAGCCAAAATAAACCTTTCCCTTTATAAGTTGATGACCTCAGGTATATTGTTATAGTAACAGAACTGATACAGAAACTAAGAATTTTTTTTTTTTTTTAAAGATAAAATTCATAGGCCTTTAACGAGAGTTAAAAAATAAAAGGAAGACTCAAAGAACAAAATCAAAGGTTTGATTTTTCTGCTCCTCTCACAATGCCTTTGAAATCTGGATGCATCCTGATTTAAAATGACTTATATTGTCTTCCACAAACAGTCTTTTGGAACTTCTTTCTGAAGCAGGGCTTAATTTGTATGCAGAACAAAGGAAAGACAGTGTGACAGGGAAAGAAGGCGAGGTGAGGAAGGCTGCTCTCTAAAGATTCATAACGGGCAATCGGGAAATTCTGCAGGGTAGGGAAGAATCACAGGGCAGTGAGAGAGAGGTGACAGGAACATGCTCGTCAGAGACAGGTTGACTGTTTAGGGAAGACAGAGTCGAGCTGCCTGTCACAGGCACTGTGAGCCAGGAGCCTCTCAGGTGGCTTAGGCACTCCTCTAGGAGGGCTGATACTTTCCAAAAGGGGCATCAGTCTCAGAGTCAGGCAATAGAAATTTCCAGACTTTGTGATAAGGTCATCATGCATAGCTCTGGAAGCCCACTCTGGTTTCTTGGTGAATCTAAACCTTAATGCTTCATATTTACACTGCAGCTGCCTGAACTCTTTCTCTTTTGGACTATTTCCAGTGTAATATTCCTTTTAGATATTTCTTCCCCTTTCTCATGTTTAGAGAGACTGTTGCTTCAGTGCAGTTGGGCAAACCTTTTCGGTATGGGACCAAAGAGTAAATACTCTAGGCTTCCTGGTGGTGCGGTCTCAGCTACCAAGGATCAGTTCTGCCTTCACAGCTTGAAAGCAGCCACCCCTAAGTGGGCGTGGCTATTTTCTATGAGAACTTTACCTACAAAAAAATGCAGCAGGCTGAACTTGGTGAACCCCGCCCCCCGTGTTTCCCTTAGGCTATTTTCACCCAACATCAGACCCTCTACCCCCTTGGCCCTACCTCTTTAAGGTTCCGCACTCTCCCAAGAGTGCCACCTGAGGGCCAACCCATCCACAGCTTGTAGGCTGTAATTGGTCCGTCCTCCCTTTAGGATTAGTTCCATCCATCAAGCCAGTTTCCATTTTACTTACTCATTTCCCAACCACAAATGCATAATTGTTTTCAATCTCTCCATGTATTGACCAATGCCCTAAGTCCCAACCAACAGCAAGAATCAGGATCCTTAGAGCTAATACAGGGTGATTGTTTTGCTGTGAGGACAGCTGAACTGAATGCTGAAAGGTGGGTAGATTTGGGAGGAGACAGCTACCTGAAGGAATACTCACCTGCAGCTCTCATTCCAGGTGGTAACGATTCCACCCCATGTCCCTGGCAGTCCCTCCCTCTGAGTAATGGGGTAAGCCTTTTGGGGCTGGAGTGATTCTGCCTCTTTTGAAGTCATCTGATGAGACTCTGATTTCATCAACCATTAGCACCCAGGAAGAGCCTGGTGTGACACAAGCTGAATGGAATAATTTTATAGGATGAGGGGGGACTCTTTGGAAGCAACTAACTAGCATATTTTGAAGAAAAATTAGCTGAAGCATTTGGCCAAGCCCCCACCCACCATTAAGGGTATAAAAGGACCACAGAGGAAGGAGAGACTCAAACCTCACCCACATCTACCTCCAGCAGCTCACTGCTCTTCCATCACCTCTCCAAACCCAAGTACCATGCCTTACAACTGCTGCCTGCCCAATGTGAGCTGCAGAAGCAGCTGCTCCTCCCGGCCCTGCGTGCCCCCCAGCTGCCATGGCTGCACCCTGCCCGGGGCCTGCAACATCCCCGCCAATGTGGGCAACTGCAACTGGTTCTGTGAGGGCTCCTTCAATGGCAGTGAGAAGGAGACCATGCAGTTCCTGAATGACCGCCTGGCCAGCTACCTGGAGAAGGTGCGCCAGCTGGAGAGGGACAACGCGGAGCTGGAGGCCCGCATCCGGGAGCGGAGCCAGCAGCAGGATCCCCTGGTGTGCCCTGGCTACCAGTCCTACTTCCGGACCATTGAGGAACTCCAGCAGAAGGTGAGGGGGTGGGCTATGTGGGGGCCCAGGAGCAGTTGCCTCTCTTTGAACTAGTGAGATATTCTCAAGTTCAAGTGGATCTCACATTAGAACCATTTTTGCAGATTCTGTGTGCCAAGTCTGAGAACTCCAGGCTGATGGTGCAGATTGACAATGCCAAGCTGGCCTCTGATGACTTCAGAACCAAGTATGTTGAACCTTTTAGACTAGATGACCTCCAGGGCCTCATGGCTACTCCATGGCCTCATGGACCTAAAGTTGCCCAGAAAGAAAGAGAAAGCCCTATCTCCCTTCTTCTTTCTCCCTCTACGTCTAGTTATGTAAAATAAGTTTCAAATAGGAATCCAGACTCATGAGCTGCCTGCCCTTCAGTAGCTACAGATTGGGTATCCCTTATCTGAAATGCTTGGGACCAGAAATGTTTCAGATTTTGGATTTTTTTTTTCAAATTCTGGAATATTTGCAAGTATGTAATGAGATATATTGGGGATGGAACTCACATCTAAACACAAGATTCACATATGTTTTACACACACAATATACACATAGCCTGAAGGTAATTTTATACAATATTTCTGGTGCACTCCTGTTTTGACTGTGATTTGTCACAAGGTCAGGCCTGGAATTTTCCACAGTGGTGTCATAGCATGGCTCAACAAGTTTTAGATCTTTGAGCATTTCAGATTTTTGGATTTTCTGATTAGGAATGCTCAACCAGAGTTGGTATTTCTGGAAGCGTTTCTTAAACCCTCAGATTCAGAGATTGAAGTTAATTGTTTTGGGGAAATGGATTTAGTGATATAATAACCAATGAAATTGAGAACAGAATTAGAGACTCTGTCTTATGGGTCTCCGTGGGCACTTTCTGGTGTAAGGTTGAATCAAAGGACTTTTTTGGTCTATCCATGCATAGCATGAGGAAGACATGGAAGAGAAGGGGCAGAGAACTGTGTAGGTTCAAGAAGCTCTGGGCCAATCCTATCCAGAAATGGTGACAGAGAGGAAGGCAGGCTTCTTTCCTGGCTTATCCTCCCATTCTGATCTGTGTGCGCAGGTACGAGACCGAGCTGTCCCTGAGGCAGCTGGTGGAATCAGACATCAATAGCCTGCGCAGGATCCTGGATGAGCTGACCCTGTGCAAGTCTGATCTGGAGGCCCAGGTGGAGTCCCTGAGGGAGGAGCTGCTGTCCCTCAAGAGGAACCATGAAGAGGTATGAAGAAAATTTTGAAAAGTTGGCTTCAGAACTCCTGAGCCTTTAGTATTGGGAATCAGATGGTAGTAACTGTCAGACTCACTGGCATGGAACCCTTTTCTGAAAAAATCAAAGTTAGTTCATGAAAGGATGATGCGGTATCCACATTAGGAAGTGAGGTGAGCTGCGAATTCTCAAGCACCCAGGTGAAGTTTGGGCAGCTATTGAAGATATTGAGGAATGACCTTCATTGATTGACACTGGTCATTGTTAGGTCCTGGATTTGGTGGCAGTGGGGGAAGAATAGGAAAAAAATCCAAAAAAACAAAAAAAACGAGGTCAGGACTCTTCTCTTCAAAGAACTCACAGTTCTAGAGTGGATAGACAGCCATATCAAAGCAAGGCAGAATGAAGCAAGTTCTATATGAGATGTACACAAGCACGCGTAAGCCAGTGTGCCAGAGAGGAAACAGGGGCTCTTCCCAGGTGCAAGGAGGACTGCAATACAGGGGGTGTCCTGACCTGAGGCAAGAGGCTGAGCCAAGACACAGAAGTGGTGGAGCAGGGTGTGCTGGGGTATGCTGGGCATGCAGTGCCTAAGCTGTATGGTGAGAAACGAGGGAGGACTTGCCTGTGCCAAGAACTCAGTCTCACACTAAGTGTGAATTCCTTTCAGTTTGTTGGGAAATGTTTTAGCATGATCCCGGAGCTGATTGCTGTAGAATGTCTATGCTAATCTTTGGAAAGATCGGGCTGTTTCTGTTAGTGCTTTGTTGGCAGGGTTGAACTCACTTCCCTACAGCAGGAAGATAGCAGATCTATTTCTCAGAGTTCAGTCTTTCCCCTCCCTCCATCAGGAAGTCAACACCCTGCGTTGCCAGCTTGGAGATCGCCTCAACGTGGAGGTGGACGCCGCCCCCACTGTGGACCTGAACCGCGTGCTGAATGAGACCAGGTGTCAGTACGAGGCCCTGGTGGAAACCAACCGCAGGGAAGTGGAGGAGTGGTTCACCACCCAGGTGGGCATCTGAGCACGCGACCACTCAGGACCCGAGGCCCAGGTTCCTCTGGCCAGGGTCTGATCCTGTCTCCTCCCTTGGGTGTTTCAGACCGAGGAGCTGAACAAGCAGGTGGTGTCCAGCTCAGAGCAGCTTCAGTCTTGCCAGGCGGAGATCATCGAGCTGAGACGCACGGTCAACGCCCTGGAGATCGAGCTGCAGGCCCAGCACAACCTGGTGTGTATTGTGCAGACCTGCTCGTGTGAAGTCAGGGAGGCAGAGTCACCTTTGGGCCACACTCTCCTTAGCCCTTGAAGCTGGTGACTCTGCAAGCCCATGGAGAAACCCCTTAAAGGGGCAGCTCCCTGACACTCCTTTATCTTCCCTACCACAGAGGAACTCTCTGGAAAACACACTGACAGAGAGCGAGGCCCGCTACAGCTCCCAGCTGTCCCAGGTGCAGTGCATGATCACCAATGTGGAGTCCCAGCTGGCTGAGATCCGGGCTGACCTGGAGCGGCAGAACCAGGAGTACCAGGTGCTGCTGGATGTCCGGGCCCGGCTGGAGTGTGAGATCAACACGTACCGGAGCCTGCTGGACAGCGAGGACTGCAAGTGCGTATGGGGAGAAGGATTTCTGGGATAAAGGATATGGTGGGAGGGTCAGGCGCTTGGGACCCACACATGGTTGCCTAAACAATGTGCATTAATTGTCTACTATGTGCCTGTTGATTTGAGGTAGCTAAATGAATGTCCACAGGCAAAGGTGAAGGGAATGGTTCCTGTTTCTGGGGGTTATTGATGCAGAGGTCTTGGTGGGGAGACTGCCTGGTAAAACAATATGTGTTACCTGAAGTGGATTGTGTCAAATTCCATGAGAGCTTAAGAGCCTGAGATAATATTTTTCAAATGAACAATTTTCTAACCCTGCATGTGGTATTTTGGGAGAGGGAGAAGGATTTGATCAAAATTTTGTTTTAATTCCAACCACTGAGAAACCGTAGGTTGTCATATTAAACCCAAGGCAATGTGTGCAATTTAGGGTTCTCTCCCCTCCCTAATCTGTTCTAAACCTCTGTGTCCCCCCAGCCTCCCCTGCAACCCATGTGCCACCACCAATGCGACTGGCAACTCCTGTGGACCCTGCGGCAGCTCTCAGAAGTGTTGCTCTTAATTGAACAACTTGCATCCCCTTTGAAGATGTCAATGGAGCCATTTAGGTGGAGTACAGGAACGATCCCCAGGACCTTCTGCCAGGGCTCAGTTGCCATTGAGAAACCTCATGCCAGCTGTATTTCTAGACCTGGGCATGCTTTCTACCCCTGACAAGCAAAGGCTCACACCATCAACTTCCAAGGTCTGGAGAACGCCTTGGTGTTGAGAGTTGTTCCTCTTTGTTTCTGAAGATGATCAGCTCCCTGTAATCTGGGCTCCAGGTATTACTTAGGGTGATTCCTGTACCTTCTGCCACTTCCTGCTTTCCTTCCTTCTCTGGTATTCTCTGGAATGCAAGGAGCAACTTCATTTACTTCACAATAAACTTTATTTCTCTGGCATAGTAAAGGTGTTTTGCATTCACGTTTATGCATTGTACAGTACTCATCATGACCGCTTCATAAAAATATCCCACGTTAGGAGGTTGGAATGGATCACGTGACTGATCATAGCTATTGTGCTCCACTGGAAACACTGATGGAGAGGGAGGAATGGCCTCCTGGGGGGGGGGGTCTCTCACTGAGGGTAGGCCATGCAGAAAACCTATCCTTCAACACCCACGCCTGTCTTGCCTTGGATGTAGGACCCTTGGCCGCAGGACCCCTGACCATCTTGAGAATCTGCCCCAAACTTCACAGCTATTCCCAACTGGCATCCTCATCAGACTGGAATTATCTTCTTCCCTTTCCCCTAAATTGCCAAAAGACTAGTGTCTATAGCAAGTGCTCAAAAAAACAAAAACAAAAACAAAAACAGCAACCCTCTCCTTTTACCTCTCTGTGACACAGATGTCTCAGATAGACACCTTAAAATTTATCTTCCTTGATTTCTGTAAGTCCATATATCCTGGGTCCAATTATTATACCTCTTGTTGCCTGGGCTCTATTTTCCCTTTTTTGTCCCAAATGGAGAGATCACTTGAACATTTTTATTCTCAGACCACTGTTTTTCTCCTATATCCTTATTGGAGGACTAGCAGCACCTCTCTGCTGAAGACTCTCAAATCTCACTCTCACCTTACTTAGCTCAGGTTTCAGGTTTTCAGTTGCACAAAGGGCAGTCCATTCCATCTTTTCTCTTTCTCTTTTCTTTCCCCTTCCTCCCTCCCTCCTTCCCTTCCTTCCTTCCTTCCTTCCTTCCTTCCTTCCTTCCTTCCTTCCTTCCTTCCTTCCTCCCTCCCTCCCTCCCTCCCTCCCTCTAAACCTCCCTTCCTCCCTCCTTCTCTTCTTTCCTTCCTCCTTTCCTTCCCTCCTTCCTTCCTTCCTTTTTTGTGGCATTGGGATGGAACCTAAGGGTGTTCCACCACTGAGCTACACCCTCAGCTTTTTATTTACTTTTGTTTTTGTTTTAATTTTTTTGTCTTGCTAAGTTGCTGAGGCTGACCTTGAACTTTTGATTCTCCTGCCTCAGCCTCTCAAGTCACCAGGAGAGCAACTGTGTCTGGCCACCATCTGTCACATGTAACTGGACTAAAGCTCAGCTTTGCCAAGCTGGTCCATCTTGCCACCTACTTGTTATACCTAAGACATTGTTTCCTAACAAGATTCTTTACATGCAGCCCACCCTCCATCCTTACTTTTCCCCTCTCATGGCCACAGCCCACTTGTGCCAGAACAGTGGCCTTTCAGGTTGCTGAAAGACCAAAAGAAGTGTCCAGAGACTGGGGATGTGTACAGAGATCAGTGGCTGCTCTAAGAAGAGTTCAATGGTGATAGATTGATGGCACCTCTGCCCCTCAGGGTGCTTTGCTAAGCAGTGACTCCTTTTCCCCCTTGTGTTTTGTCCAGTGGTACTCAGGTGGACCAGAGACATGTATCCTTTATCCAGTGCCCTCAGCTCGATGGCAGTCATCACTAAGAGAAGGGTTTTATATGTCGAGCAGCAGAAGCTATGACATCAGTAGCATGAGCTTGCTAAGTTTGCTTGTATGACCAGCATCCCAAGGAGAAACTGTCATGGTGCACAGGCAAGATAGTAGCTTTCTACAGACAGCACTAACTGACCCTAGTTCATACTGTGCATTAGAGATGCCAGTTTTCTTCAAGAAAATGTATATCTGGACTTTCCATCTCTGGCTTGTTCTTATTGTGCCTTTGACTTAGCTAGAGTTTTGGAATGGAAAGGGTGCATTTACCGACATGGTATTTTACTGTTCTCTTTGACACCCACCTTCTCCAAAATCCCTTGAGTGGCATAGCAGGATGTCATATTGTAGCCAAGTCCCACAATTGCCATACAAAGAGCAACAGAACGTGATAAGCCCTGGGTTAAGAGCATGGTTAAGAGGACTGAATACAACACATCTCCAGGTAGCAGGAAGAGATTGTAGCAAAGCAGAAACAGAATCAGGGCTACATTTACCTATAGTAGTAATATGGGTTTGCAACCTACCTAGAGTCAAAGAAACATTATGATAACCATCAAGGATGTATACATAACATTCTGTATTTATGAGGACACAGGGCACCTCCCTGTGCTTTAGCCAGCATAACTAATGCCACTGTACTTCGAATCACCACTTTCCACATTTGGGTAGTTTCTTTATTAAGCAAAGTTTTGGCTCTGTGAGTATTATGTAGGGCAGCAGCAGTGTGCTTAGCTAATGCCTCAACATGGAACTCAATGTTAATGCTTGTTGCTTGAGGAGCAAGTACGGCAAGTGCGTAAAGCCACTAGGCAGCTCAAGTTACTCTATGTTTAGTTTACAAAGTCCCAGTTGGTAGGGATTGTAGACAAAGTGGGAAGTATACAGGCTGGTATGTAAAGTCTTCTAAGTGCATTGGCTAATCCAAGTATGGCTACCTCTAGGTGCCACCTGTCCATAACTGCCCCCAAGGAGAGGGATATGCTCTCCGACATGTTGTTCAACTTTGCCATCCTAAATAGTCAATGTCTTTGAGTCTAATGGTTAAATGATGCTGATTGACAGGGGTCCAACCCACGTTTTCAGAGGGTAGAGAGGTATTGCAGTCATTTTCTTTCTACACAGAGAGAACTTTTTCTTTTCATTTTTACTTATTTGGTCACCCTGATCTGTCAAATAGAGAATACCACAGCAAAGTTTTATGTTAACTTGTTCCCATACTAAGTGGAAGACAAGATATTTGGTGTTCTTAAAGAAGGGTAAATTTAAGTTCAAGTCTAGAGGGCATTTTGCCAGCTGTCCACAAGTGGTACACATTATTTCAACTTAACATTCCCCTCCATTGCACCAAGGTAGCTGGTTACAGGTGCCACAGGAGACTAGTGGAGAACCAAGGCAGCTCATTGTATGTCTCAATATCTGGATGATACTTGCCCACTCTGCAAATAGATTAGCCTTAAGGATGAAATGTAAGACATAGTTAGCAAGTGTTAATACAGGCAGATCTTGATTATTCAATAATACACAGGCAAACAGATAATTTTGCTGGGGCATGTGCTGTTATCATGTTCACTGATGGTCCTGATGACCATCCTTAGTCACCTGGTACACACTGCCAAGGATCCATCCTCCACATTTAGTTGCTGTTTTAGTAGGCCATTCATTTATGCAATTGATCCTGTTGCAGCTGGGTTATTAGGTAAATGAAAAGGCCAATATATGTTCAAGTTCTCAGGCCATTCTTGTACCATATGGTCAGCAAGGTGTATTCCCTTGCCATTGTCTATAGCCATATGGGTGCCACGCAGGGTGCCAAGCATTTGAAAACCGTGCCTGATTGCCTTCTGCGTGGTCCTTCTACGAGTGTATGCCCATAGTCATTCTGTGCATGCGCCTGCAGTTAGGGAACCCTGCCGCCTTCTGATGGGAGTGAGGGTTCAATGAAGTCAACCTACCACTGTCGTGCACATTGCCAACCTTGAGTTATCCACCCTGTCACCTGAGGCATTGGCTATGTAACTGCTTCAAGGCATTGGCAGAGCAAAAGTCACATATACAGGAGTATCTTGGTGAGCACCCCTATTGCTTTGCTGTGGGCTGAAGAGCTTTTTCTCCCTTGTGGCCTGCCAAGCCAGCCAGATCTCAGCAGGCACATCCTGTAGCCATCTAACATCGGCTTCCAGGTTTCCTGGTGGAGAAGCATGGTTGTATGCCACCACATAATACACAGCAGTTCCAAGTGTGGTAGTCATTTCCAAATGTCTTTCCATCTCTTCACCTCCTTCTGCAGCTGTGATCATGGTCCTAAGGGAACTCATTTATCGCTCTGCTATTGCCACAGGATCCACTCAAACACATCAAGGGAGCTAAAAACATCCAGTCCATAGAGATGTTCTTGGCCTAATGGGACCAGGACTTGTAATTGTCCTACAACCATTTTTGTTAGGAGAAAGCACCTCAAGGTGCTCAAGTTCCCAGATCCACCAGGCTTTTCTTTCTACTAAATTGTACAATAGTTTTAACATTTGTGCTAAGTTTGGAATGCTGGAATGCCAGCATCTCAATATTCCTTAAGAAAATCTGTGACCATTTGGTAGTAGGGGAAACTTGGACTTAATCTATAGCAATAGATAATCCCAAGGACTTGGCAGACAACTTGAATCTTTGCAATCTTAGAGACGCAACACCCCCATTTGAGTGCCCTTCTGTAGGTGGGGAAAAGACTCAGAAGTTCACATCACATCAATATAATGAAACATCCATACTGCGTCAGGTTTTGTCCATGGGGCCAGAGATGCCACTGTTACATCCCATAACAAATGGTTGGGCTATGTACATGTCTTTGGGGAAGGACATCAAAAGTCCATTGTTGCCTTTTCCATATGAAAGCAAATTACTCCTGGCTTTCCTTACTGAGTCCCTTGTGACTCCTTTGCCTTCTTTTTCTTCCACGGTCTGATCCTTACTCCATATCTCTATTTTCCTATTCTTTTCTTCCTACATTAATTAGAGTCTGTGATGCTGGAGAAAGAGGAAGACCCACCAAAGGCCTCCAGATTGATCCCAGAGCCCCACGGAATTGCCCTGGAACTGTTTGGAGAATGGTGTCCCTCATTCTTGCTGTGAATGTCTATCAGTTTCATTATGTAGTTTGCTGCACAAATGGTCTCCTTCATCCCTAACTCTCTCAGGTGATCTTGTTGTTCTTCCATGGATTGTCATGGCGGGTGATTCTCCAATATCAGGCCAATTTTACAGGCTGCTATCAGTCAGGACAGTAAAGAGATGGCATGGTCCTTAGTAAGAGATGAATACAAACGTGCTGTAGGGTAGGGCGTGCGGTGACTGAGGCAATCCTCTCATTTCACTCCTTGATGGGAGAGTGCCTGCAGATCTGTAACAGCCATTCAGTTCTAGTCCCCTGGCTCTCTGCCTAAACTTTTCCCCAGTTCTACCAACTCAGCAGTAGTACCACCTCTCAAGGAGATATGCCTGTGCTAGTCGGGAGGGAGCAGATGCTCAGCATCCACTCTCCCAGCTGACCTGTCTCTACCTGTTGATTTATGACTTGTCTGGCCCCTGGCACTGGCACCTCAGGTGGCTTGTCCCAGTCCTCATCCTCTTTTTCTGAAGTTCTCAGTTCCCAGGGGCCCCATTTATGGGAGTCCTGGTCCTTTTGAGTAACCACTATCCTCACTTTTACCTTTTAGTTTAGCAACATGGCAGGCTAGTTTCCAAAGTTTCATTAGCACTTCTCACACAAGCGAGTAATTGCTCTGTAGCCCCTGAGTTAATGTGCTCATGCTCCATCTTTAATTTCTCATGTAATTACTTAACATGGGCCTGGGTCTCTAGCTCTGTCCGCACTGCCATGCCATGGGGCCACCCTGCAGCTGCTGCTATCTAACAGCAGCCAATCTTTCTTTTTAATTAGACCATGTTGCGAGCCCACCAGCAACAATATTCCTCCCAATCCTCGGGGTGACTTGAGAGCATTGTGGTGGCTCCCTGGTATCCATAACAGCCACCCCTCCCAGAGAGCTGGGAGACCATCATGACAGCCTCCTCCCCGACATTGTTCTTTTTCAGCTGCTATAATCTTGGCCCTCACAGTGGTTTCTTGACCTCCTGGTTGGCTCACCAATTGTCACACCCTCAGCCCAACTGTGCCACGGTAGTTGGGGTAGGTTGCTGAAAGATCAAAGAAAATGCCCAGAGATAACATGTGAGACGTAGAATTTATTGGGGAAAGTGTCCGGGAGATCAGTGACTGCTCCAGGAAGAGCTCAGTAGTGACCAGATGGACAGATGAGCACCTGTGCCCCTCAGGGCCCTTTGCCAAGCAGTGCATCCTTTCCCTCATGGTATTTTGTCCAGTGGTGGCCAGCTGGACAAGTGACACGTGTCTTTTCCACAGTGCCCTTGATAATGAAAGCTCAGTCCTTGTCCCTGATGCCCATCCAATAATGAGGACAAGGTTTTGAGAAAAGAGAAAAAGAAGTCTTATTGCTTTGCTAACAAAGGAGCACACACAGTGGACTCCTGTCCCACAGGCTGTGATTCCAAATGCCAAAGGGCACAGAGGGCTTCTAAAGAGGTGGTACTGGATAAAGAAACTGTGGCATATATATACAGTGGAATATTACTCTGCCATGAAGAATGATAGAATTATGGCATTTGCAGGCAAATGGATGAAATTGGAGAATATCCTGCTAAGTGAGATAAGCTAATCTCAAAAAACTAAAGGACGAATGATCTCGCTGATAAGCGGATGAGGACATATAATGGGGGATGGGAGGTGTTAGCGTTAGGGTTAGGGTTAGGTTTAGAGTTAGGGATAAGGAGGATGGTAAGAATGGAGGAAGGAAGGACTGTATAGAGGGAAAAGAGGGGTAGGAGGGATGGGGGGAAGGGGAAAAAATAACAGAATGAATCAAACAACATTACCCTATGTAAATTTATGATTACACAAATGGTATGCCTTGACTCCTTGTACAAACAGAGAAACAACATGTATCCCATTTGTTTACAATAAAAAAAAAACAATGAACAAAATTTAGACCGAAACAAAGTAGAAGAAATGAATAATAAAGAGCAGAAATTCATAAAATAGAAAAAAAAAAAAAAGAGGTGGTACTAAGGCTGCACTTCAGCTGTGCCCTGTCAGGAGCCACAGTTCATTGTAACCTTGAGAGACAGTTGTTTATTAGCTCCTCTGGTGCCCGCCCTGAAGTACAGATTCCTTCTTTTTCTGTGGTAGTGAGCTGAAGACCAGATAATTCAGCCTAGTATGAGAAGGTTAATCCTGCTTCCCCCATTATTAGGGAGGGAAAGAAGGAGAAGAGGAATGAAAGACATGACAGTTTAAAAATAAGCCTCCAGTGGTAGAGCAGCAGAGGTAAGAGTCGAAGCACGGAACAGACCCCTATTACAACCTCAGTTCCATGCCAGTGCCACGGGACAAGGGTTTTATATGTTGGGCTGCAGAAGTGGTGACATCACTTGTATTAACTGTCTTAGTTTGCTTGTCTGACCAGAATCCCAAGGAGCAACTGCCATGGGTGTACATGCAAGAAAGTAGCTTTCTACAGACAGCACTAACTTGCCCTAGTTCCCAGTGCGCATGGGAGAATATCAGTGTCCTTCAAGATAATATGTATGTGTACATTCCAGCCAGGCTTACTGTCATTGTTCCCTTATCTTGGATAGGTTTTAGGAATCAAAAGGAAATCATTCAGGGAACTTCCTTCCTTCCTTCCTTCCTTTCTTTCTTCCTTTCTGTCTCTCTCCCTTTCTCTCTTCCTTCCTTTCTTTCTTACTCTCTCTCTCTTTCCCTCTTCCTTTTCTTTCCTTCCTTCCTTCCTTCCTTCCTTCCTTCCTTCCTTCCTTCCTTCCTTCCTTCCTTCCTCTCTCTCTCTCTCTCTCTTCCTTCCTTTTTACAGTCTCCTTTTTTTTTAAGTCGGACACATGCCTTTTTCAAGTTTATTCCTTCCTCCAGGTCTTCACTCATATCTGTAATGATCTCCCATAACCTCTTCAGTTCATTTCCTGTAATTCTCAAGGCCAATGTTCACTAGGTATCCCCAAGTACACATTAATTCTACTCTACTCCCCCACTTGCCTTATCTTTGAATTTTGTAAGTTGTCAATTCTATGGACTACAGTCTCAATTATCCATTCAATTTAACTCTCTCTGATTGACAAATCCATCATCTGTTATCTATCGTGTGTGCCTGGTACTGGGTGAGGTCATGAGAAACACAGGTAACTGAACTCCAGTCCTGATCTGTAGCATGTTTACAGCCTGGGATGGATCTATCAAAGGGACAGTCATCCCAGATAGACATCGAGATGGCTCAGGGAGGGTATAAATAAAGAATTACAATTTTCAGAGGTGTGAGAGAGTAGTAGGAAAAAGCTCCAAGAAGAAGGAGGGCTTTGAAAGTGGAAGTGTTCAGTTCACATAAAATTTGTCTGCCTTTCTTGCTGACTGAAGCCCTTCTGCAGAGATACCATTGCCTAATTCAAACCTAGTACAAGCTATGGACTATTGTAAGTGGAATAAATAAGGCTAATGCTAATGGGGATTCATGATAAGATTATTAAAATGATATGTACTTCCCATGGTTTTGATTTCAATCAGCTCTTACTATATGGTATTAGCTTAATTCGGAAATGAAGTTTGAAGGGACAGAATGTTTGGAAAGAAGCGTGTATGTAGGTCTGAGGGAGAGTTTTTCCAAGCATGAGTTTTGCTTGGCAAAGAGATAAGGAACAAGGAGGTGTATTTAGAGCTTGATAGTTCGATTGCTATCTTGAAACAGAGAATAAAATGTAGTAGTGGAAGGTGAAACTGCAAAGCGGGACCATATCTGAACGTTTGCCCGTGAGTTTTTCTCGCAAAGCGGTTGCCATACGATACATCTAGCAGTGTATATAGGTTGGGTTGTGATGGGTCCCAGAAATTGGTAGAGTTGGATGGAATGGAAGGATACAATAATGACCAATTAGGGGGTTGGTGAGAAACAGCAAGAATTGAAATGGCTGGAGGTAGGTAGGCAGAGCATGGGTGGATTTTGGAAGCATAGCCTAGAATATGGAAGCTGATCGGAAGTAGAGGAAGAGTGGAGAGGAAAAAGAAGGAAACACTAACTGATCAAACACTGATAATCAGTGAATTAATAGGATCTATCTATCTATGTATCTACCTACCTACCTACCTACCTACCTATCTACCTACCTACCTTTCTAACTCCAGATATAGAAAGAAATTGATTATGCAGAACTGGCTTAATACCAGAATGGAGGATAAGAAATCCTGTAATGTACTATTTGCCAGTTGGTGGCCCAGGAAAGCTGGCAGCTTAGTTCTGTTCCAAGCCCAAAGGCCAAAGAAACTGGGAAACCAATAGAATAAATCTGAGTTTGAAGGCATCAGTGTCTGAAGGCAGGAGAAAATGTGCCACCTCAAGAAGATGGAATAAATTCAACCTTCTAATACAGTCTGATTCTTTGGACCCTCAGTGGATTAGATGTTGCCCATTCACTCTGATGCAGGTGATGTTCAAATTAATCTCTTCCAGAAACACTCTTGCAGATGCACCCAGAAATAGTAATTTATAAGCTATCAGGGCATACCTTCGCTCTGTCAAGCTGACATGTAATCAAGCTACTGTGGATCTGATGTTTTTGGACCTTGGAAAATGAAAAAAATGATAGGACTCCAGAGGAAAGGGAGGGAACTTGGGAAGAATGACTGGCTTTGAAAGCAATGTTAGAGAGCCATCTAAATAAAGATGGTAGTTAAGACTGTAGGAGTCAAACTGTCATATAGGAAGATGGTGGAGTACAGAAGCATCTTTGGGGACCACTAAGAGAAATGACAGAGCTCACCAGAGGCTCTCCAACATCTCTGAAATGAGGTTCATCCCTGTTTTTTCCAGGTCTCTTAGAATAAAGGTGCCATTTGGTTATAGCAGTAGGAAAAGGAAATAGAGAGGCAGTTGGAGTGACACAGAAGTCAAAAGAAGTCAGAGTTTCAATGAGGGAGTGGTCAACAGCATTCAGGTCAGGGAAGGTGAGAATCAGGTAAATCTGGATACAGCAACTGGGAGAGCACTGGTGACTCCCAGGAGATGAGGTCTGAGGGATTCTGGGGAAGGAGTCATATTTTAGTAGCCCCTTTCTGCTGTCTCAAACTATTATTATTATTATTATTATTATTGCCAGGGATTAAACCCAGGGGTGCTTAATCACTAAACCACATTCCCAGACTTTTTTATTTGTTTCATTTTTAAGTTTTGAGTCAGGGTCTCACTAAGTTGATTAAGGCCTAGCTAAGTTGCTAAGGCTGGCCTTGAACATGTGATCTTCCTGCCTCAGCCTCCAGAGCTGCTGGGATTACAGGTGTGGGCCACTGCGCCCAGTCAAATTACCAATCTTCTCTTAAAAAGATTTTTTAGTTAGAGATGGACACGTTACTTTGTTTTGTTTATTTATTTTTATGTGGTGCTGAGGATTGAACCCAGGACCTCACCGATGAGAGGCAAGCTCTCTACCACTGAGCTACAACCCCAGGCCTAAATTACCAATCATGATGGTGAAATTATGACAAAGGTTCACCACAACAAATTCATACTAAGCATAAAGCTTACTTTCCTTCATCCTCTGCATACTACTAAAAATGTTTTAGCCTCTGTTCTTTCCCTGGACCTGAAGTGCAGTCTATACAAATAGGTCTTCAACCCTTCTCTGAGTTGTTCCCAAATCCAGCTTTCCAGGGAAGGCTAGCATCATTAAGTTACATTGTCCTGGATTGTTTCATGCACTTCTCTTTCATTCTAGACTGAGTAAAGTTAAAAACATAGTATAGATGCACTTTGCATTTTCTGGCTTGGCTGTGTCCCTGAAATGCCCCCAATTCCATTCCTGTTGGAAGCCCAGGACTGAATGTAAGAGAAATAATGGAAACTCTAAGAACTGGGTCATTAGCCCCTGAATGCAATTTTGAGGTATCTGTGTCTGTTCTTGCTCAGAGCATTTGCTATAGTTTGGATTTTAAATGTCTCTCAGAAGCCCATGTGTTAATGGATTGGTCCTCATGGTGGCACTATTGGAAGGTGATGGGACTTTAAAGAGGTGGGGCCTAGTGAGAGGTCCTAGGTCACTGGTGGATTCCCTGAAGGGGATTGTGGGACCTCAATCTCTTCCTTGGTCACAGGGTGATCAGTTTTGCTCTGCTCTGCACTCCTGCCATGATGTGTCACCTTGTTACAAGCCCAAAGCAATAGGGCCCATTGATTATGGACTGGTACTTCCAAACCTGTGAGCAAAAATAAACCTTTTCTTTTTATAAGTTGATTATCTCAGGTATTTTGTACTAGTATTGGAAAACTGGTTAATACATCATCTTACAACCGACTTGACTTGTTTTCTGGCTTCTTTCCCGGTGGTACTCTATTGGAGCCTGGATTACCACCACAATTTCTTCCCTCCACCTTTATGAAACAGCTTGAGAAATCCCTATATCCTATTCTTATGAGCAACTCTGACTGGGACTGTTCCAGCACAGTTGATTGGTATTGATATTGGGCAGCCTTTCTGCTTTTCTAATCCCTACCTGAGATCCTTTTCGGGTGTAAATCAATTATCAATTTTCTTGCTTTGTGGGAGCCCTGTGATATCCTCCAGTTTCTCCTTGCCATTTGTATATTTTAACATGTAATTAATCTGTGAGTAGCTCAAGATGTTCCTTTGTGTTTCCAAAAGAATACATTTTCTATTTTTCATGTGAGTGAGAATTTCAAGGAGCAGGACCTGGTCATCATGGAAGATGGTTTGGAGAAGGAGGCAGGAGGCCTTCTCATGACTTGAAAGCCTTGTCACAGGAGGGTGACCTCAGCAGATTTGTCCCGACTCCACTCTATGGTTATGTACTACTGGTGAGTTTGCATGTGATCTCTGACATGGAAATAGCCTTGGCTTCCATAATAAATTGTATCCTTAAACCTCAAATGCAGTTTGCTCTCATCTTGAGACCAGAAGCCTCAACCACAGCGTCTGCCACAATTACATGGGCGGTTGTAAAACCTTTTTGGTTGTTGGAGTTTGATTTGCTCATCATGTTTACTAAAGGGTCATTGGCCATAGAAAAGATTATCACTATGTAAAGGTGAGGATTCCCAGATCACAGTAAATGGAACAGATAAAAAGCAATTGCCACCAAGAATTCCTAGGAAGTGAATTGAAACCCATGTCTTTTCTCAATAGACCCAAATCTTCTCAACCATCACTACTGAATTACCATGATGCTCTGAAGCAATCATGGCTATTTCTACTCAACATGTGGAAATAGTTATTTTCCACATTATTGCATCTCATAGTTTTTAAACTCTTTCCTCCACTTCTGAAGATACAAAGATGCTTATCTATGTATTGTTCTACTCTGACTGAGGTTGAAGCTATAGCAATGGTTATACAGATCTTCATGGACATACTTTCTAGTCTATAGCATACTATCCCTTTCCTATTCCTTATAAAATGCCATTGTCTGGGTTTTATAAGTCCTGAGACAGAGAATGAGGGGAGAAGAACAGGTGATTAATAGAGAAAAACAAATGAATTCAACTATATGCTTTATGTTATTTGATCTCATCTCATTTGGTACTAATCTTAACCCAGCACACCCATCCTACATCCCTCTTATTGAGAGATCATTTTACAGGTAGAGAATCAGGCAGGAGGGGCAGAGTGTTGTGGAACTTGAACATGGGGGGAAGTGGGTTACCAGTGCCTTCAATGCATTTGATCTTGAAGACCACACATTTGCTCCAAAGCTTTGATCCCTTATAAAAGCATATTTGAAGCTCCTCCTAGGAAATACTTTCAAAATCACCCAAGAAAATGCACATTATTATTTTTACAGCCATAACTTGCTTCTGACCCATTAAAGATGCTCCTTGGCTTGGTTGTTTACCCTACTCACTAGGCTTGGTCCCAAATGACATATGGCTAGTTCCAAAAATAAACACACCCTTAGAAGATGAAGATTTGCATTCCACGAGGATAACCAAAAGAATGTGTCCCAGAATGCATAGGCAAGATTGAAGAAAGGGTGAGCTGAATGATAGTTATACAAGAAGAATTAGCTTGTAGATTCCAAAAGGAACATGTCCTTCATATTTGGAGCACTGACTAAATGTAAAATTCTTACAGTTCATAGCTCCATCTGGAAGAATATAAGGGAAGAACATCTGCTTGCAAAACATATTGATGTTCATGAAATGTCATCTAAACCCATGAAAATGTGGTGCTTTTGGTTAACCAGGCTCAAGAATTTCTATATCAGATTAACTAGAGGTTTCTTTTCTTTTTTTTTTAAGCTTCTTGAGGGTATGGTGCATTTCTTGCTTAGCAAACTTCCATTAGAACAGAAATGACTCTTGGTTCTTTCATAGAGAAGATCAGACTTGTTATTACTTGGCTCTTTCTAATTTAGGATGATATATTGTCTAGTACTGATTGAGTTCCACTGATTGCAATCATTTTCCACATTATTGCATCTCAGAGTGAGAAGACTGGAATGGAGAGATAATACAAAGTGGTGGAGACATCATAGCCTTTGGGATTAGATCTGCATTTGAATCCTGGCTCCACCATGCAGGAGTTCTGGAACCTTGGGGACCCCATCAGAAGCAGCCTTACAAACTCTTGCCAAGTTTTGTGAGGCCTGAAGGAAATAATGTGTATGAGGTTCCTGAACTTAGTGGGTATCCAGTGATTAGAGTCTCACGGTGTGTAGGTACATAGTACGGTGCTTCATATGTAGTAGGTAGTTCTAAAACGTTAGTTTTCTTAATAATTTTGTAAGAATGGAGTAGAAATGGAGCCTGGGAGACTCCTGCAGCCCCAGAGGAAGAGGGTTGAGTTGCTTCACTCTGCCTGGATGGAATGGCTAAGGGATACTGAGTTGGATGGCCTTGTGATTCTTTTCTGATCTGAGCTTCCAGGATTCCATACTAAATAGCCTGGTTTCCAGAGAGGATTCCTTAGGTACTCCCCATCCCCCAGAGTTCTAACTGAGTATGTACTGGATAAGGCACAAACTCTTCCTTGTTTAGGAGAAAGAGATACAGAAGTGCCCCCAACTCTGGAGGACAGGGTACAGCTGTCACTCTAACTTAAGTGCCCATGAATAAGTGCTGCTGTTGGCAAAGTTGGTTTCTTTGAAGCTAAACCATGAAGCTCTTACTTAACTAACTAGCATGATTGGTGAGGAGTCCTGACTTAGCAAGAAGCCAGAGTAAAACATTTTATGAGGTCAAGGACTCACGCGGGATAGCTAAATAACAAATGGAAAAATTGGTAAAGAAGGGAAAAGGAGGGTAATGCTTTATGTGGTTACCACACCCACTACTGACAGAATATAAAGCCCTGGGGAGGACCAGGGCTAACACCAGAGAAAAGAAATCAGGTTTTGAAACTGACTTTCAGAGCTCTGCTCCCTCCCAGCACCATGCCATACAACTGCTGCCTGCCCAATGTGAGCTGCAGAAGCAGCTGCTCCTCCCGGCCCTGCGTGCCCCCCAGCTGCCATGGCTGCACCCTGCCCGGGGCCTGCAACATCCCTGCCAACGTGGGCAACTGCAACTGGTTCTGTGAGGGCTCCTTCAATGGCAGTGAGAAGGAGACCATGCAGTTCCTGAATGACCGCTTGGCCAGCTACCTGGAGAAGGTGCGCCAGCTGGAGAGGGAGAATGCAGAGCTGGAGGCCCGCATCCAGGAGCGGAGCCAGCAGCAGGATCCCCTGGTGTGCTCCAGCTACCAGTCCTACTTCCGGACCATTGAGGAGCTCCAGCAGAAGGTGAGGGGGTGGGCACCACAGTGCCAACTTAATGAACTTCATCTAAATTTCACGTATCTGCTTCCAAATGACTCTAAGGCTGTGGGCAGTTAATGTTGAGAGTGAGAGACATAGAATCCACTGGCTTAGATAGGACATCAAACAGCCTTCAAAAATCCATTTTGCAATCACCAAGGGAAGGATACGGAATGGGACTAGGGTAAGGCATTGCCCCCCCCCCCCCCCAAAAAGCATCTTACATTGCTTTTTGTGTTTTAACCTAAAACCACAATATTTGATTTTTTTAGTTATGTTATGATATCTTAATCTGCTTTTCAGAGAATAATAAATCCTCAAACATTTGTAAACCTTGCAAAGCTGCATTAAAAGACTGTTTTTGGTAAAGCAAGAGAGTCATTGACTTCAGAAACCTCACTAGTATACAGAGACACACGACACTCACTTGTGCAGGCATGTATACCAATGGCAATGCAGAGTCACAAATGCAGAAGTAGAGTGGGTGCCAGGAAAGAGAGGACCTGGAGGTGGAACATGGAGAGCTCCCCAGAGGAGCCAATATCTGAGTGGGGTTTGAGGGATGAGTAGGAGTTTATGTTCAATTGTATAAACCCTTGGTTCTTGGATGAACTTTTCTGTCCACTCTTGCATAGTGCTGGCAAAGTGAAGGTCAGAGGAGGGTCATGCAATATGAATATCATTATTTATTTGCCCACAGTTGGCAAGTATCAGACACAGTGCTGAGGTGGGGGATAAATTACTTGGACAGCCTCTTTCTTTCAGGAGCTCAAGTCTAATAGGGGAGAGCCATGGAGAAACAAATGCTAAGGTGCTAAGAAGTGCCACTGAAGTAAAAAGCACATGGAGGGGTTGGGGAGGGAAGGGGCCTTGCTAGGTAGATGAGGCATCAAGGGCATTCAAGGTAGAGGAAGATGCTTCATCAAAGCATGATCATGCATGCAAAAGGAGAGTGGAGAGAGGTGGGTGAGTAGGGACTGGGATGAGATGGTGTGAGGGTAGAATAACCGCTTATCCTGGCTTGCCTGGGACTTGTCTCGTTTTAACATTTCAGGAAACCTCTCAGTCCTAAGCAAACTGGCATGGTTGGTCACCCTACCTGAGCCTTGACTACCCACTTAGCTCAGTTCCTATAGGAAACCAGAGGCAGACCAAGAAGAGTACAATTCATGACTAAGGGCACCTTTCACTTTGACTGTTCTTATTTTGAAAATGATCAGTTCTATGAACGAATCTTTCTTGTCTCTCCAAACTGAAAATCTGGAAGGACATAAAGCTATTGGGAAGGACTGTGGTTGAAAGAAATAGCTTTTTGTTTTAAGTAACAGGACATTCCTTTCTTAATATAACTCATTTCACAATTAATCTCCTCCCCAGATCCTGTGCAGCAAGTCTGAGAATGCCAGGCTGGTGGTGCAGATTGACAATGCCAAGTTGGCTGCTGATGACTTCAGGACCAAGTAAGACTTAGTGTTGACCACAGCGGTCCAGTGACAGGCAGGCAGAATTGCAAAGTGATGAACTCCCTGTCCTGCGAATGTTCCAGCAGAAGCTTCCAGATGATACAGGGAGAGTTCATGCATTGGGCTAGAGTTAGGTTAAAAGCCAAAGTCTCTTCATGAGTGCTAAGATTCTGTGTTTTATGGTTAGTCTGAAGGAGTATAAGAAGCCACCTACTCCTTCTCCCTTTCAACTCAAGGTCTGGACTAAGTTTGAAAGCATAATTCACACTGGTCTCTTAGTGTAGATCGGTTACTATCAGCTCATCAGAAAGAAGTTATTCAACCACAAGAATAGGAGGCAAAATTTCTATCTTTCTGAGAATTAATCAATATTTTTAGGTCTGACTGCTGCAAACATAAGAATACTTTGCATTTTTTATGTGACCTTAGAGTTTACAATATAATTAATACCTTTTCTTCATTTTCAGTTCAACCCTATGAAGTACTGGTTTTGTCTTCACTTTACAGATGAGAAAACTGAGGCTCAGAGAGATTAAGGAATCTATCCACAGCCATTCAGTGGCAAGGCTGGATCTAACTGACTTCTACTTCAGTGCTTCTCTCACAAAACTAGATTGCTCCTCAGTGTGATTGGAAAGATGGTGATAGAATCTTTTGCAGATGTACCAACTGTAGCAACTCAAGAGGGCAAAGATGGCAGGGTTTTATTGAAAGCAACTTGTGAATGGGGTTCTTAGAATAGATATAGTTAATGATAGATGAAATCGTGTTCAGGTATCCCACCAATGCCTCTTTGGTGGGTCTCATTGAGGAAGTAGGTCTCCTTATCCAGCACAGTGGTGTTTTTCCTTTTAGAAAAACTTTTTTAAAATTCAAAATATTTCAAAATATAATGAATTTGACTAGGTCAACTGAGTAAAGCTTAGGAATGAAAGTCTTCCTCCTTGACCTTGGGCTGTGTGTACAGGTACGAGACAGAGCTGTCCCTGCGGCAGCTGGTGGAATCAGACATCAATGGCCTGCGCAGGATCCTGGATGAGCTGACCTTGTGCAAGTCTGATCTGGAGGCCCAGGTGGAGTCCCTGAAGGAGGAGCTTCTGTGCCTCAAGCAGAACCATGAACAAGTAAGAAAGTCCCAACCCCCAATATCACAATACTGAGAGCTCCATGACACCCTGAGCAGGGAAAGGTAGCTTTTGATTTGCTAAGAACCCTACAGTTAATGCAAAATTTTTCTGGTTGCTCAAAGCATACTTGGGGGAGTATTGTGGAATGAGTCGCATGTTGACTTCTTTTACATAAAGGAGTGTGGTCAGCTGATCAACTGGGGCCAGATGTGTGGCCAGAAGTCCATATAAAGATCTTTAAAATACTTGCTACTGTTTGATAAGATTTATTATCTTCTGAATAGGTACTAAATTACTGTTAAGACTGGAAGGAGATAGCACACTTTCTTATTCTCTTTGTCACCTAGATAGCTGGAATCCAAGTAGGATTAATGGGTGGATAGATGGATGGATGAATGGATAGAAAAATGGGAGATATGAAGGAACTTAGTGGTTGACTCAAATGTCATGATTAAATGTAATATTAGGAAATCAGATGCATGTCTCAAACATTGTTCTCATGAGGAGTAAACAAGCTTTAGAAGATAGTACATGAAGGGAGAAGACATGAAAATGAAAGGAGAAACCTGGTTTCTCTATATCTACCTAGCAAAACCAAGTGTCATGCCATGCTTATCACTGAGCAAAGGGAAAATCAGAAGGGAATGATATAATTCTGGAGTCAGAAGAAATATTAGCAATAATTTAATCAATCAGTCTCCTGATATAAATAAGGAAAGAGACTCAGAGTGGAGGCTGAAGTCCCTAGAGGTAACTTAATCTGGGTTTTACATCAGTTAAATGTAGATTTCAACTTGCATTTCCTAATTTCACGTCCCATCCTATTGGACTTCCCTGAAGAGAGTTTGTTTTGTGAGTCCAGTCTTTCCCTTCCCTCCATCAGGAAGTCAACACCCTGCGCTGCCAGCTTGGAGATCGCCTCAACGTGGAGGTGGACGCCGCCCCCACTGTGGACCTGAACCGCGTGCTGAATGAGACCAGGTGTCAGTACGAGGCCCTGGTGGAAACCAACCGCAGGGAAGTGGAGGAGTGGTTCACCACCCAGGTGGGCATCTGAGCACGTGACCACTCAGGACCCGAGGCCCAGGTTCCTCTGGCCAGGGTCTGATCCTGTCTCCTCCCTTGGGTGTTTCAGACTGAGGAGCTGAACAAGCAGGTGGTGTCCAGCTCAGAGCAGCTTCAGTCTTGCCAGGCGGAGATCATTGAGCTGAGACGCACGGTCAACGCCCTGGAGATCGAGCTGCAGGCCCAGCATAACCTGGTGTGTATTGTGCAGACCTGCTCGTGTGAAGTCAGGGAGGCAGAGTCACCTTTGGGCCACACTCTTCTTAGCCCCTGAAGCTGGTGACTCTGCTCCCTGACACTCCTTTGTCTTCCCCACCACAGAGGAACTCTCTGGAAAACACGCTGACAGAGAGCGAGGCCCGCTACAGCTCCCAGCTGTCCCAGGTGCAGTGCATGATCAGCAACGTGGAGTCCCAGCTGGCTGAGATCCGGGCTGACCTGGAGCGGCAGAACCAAGAGTACCAGGTGCTGCTGGATGTCAAGGCCCGGTTGGAGTGCGAGATCAACACGTACCGGGGCCTGCTGGACAGCGAGGACTGCAAGTGAGTACCCGGCAGGCACAATCCTATTCAAGAATAAAACGGAACTTTGAGAACCAAGTTTCATATACCCATGTATCTGTAGAGGCCAGAGTTTTACATACAGCAATGGGAAAGGCAGGGTATTTGTTACTAACATTACCTGGGACGAAACTATTCTGTTCTAAAGATGGTTATGAGATGACTTTTTTCCCCACTGGTGATCCTTTGACTTCTGCAGGGTAAATAATGCTTTACGTCTTCAGGGATGACTTGTGATGTGAAAAAAGAAAACAATGCTTAACAATCACCAATCTTTCAGATTTAACCAAAACTTTCAAATCCATTGTTTTACTGATTGGTGTCAGAATCCTTTGGGGGCAGGCAGAGAGAATCATTATAACCATCTCATAATAAACACTTGAGTGTCAGAAGGGACAATGACTCAGTAACTAAGAGGGCACACCACTTGTCAACTAACAGTGTCTATATGAACTCAATTTGTTTTTGGATTTTTTTTTACACGTGTGGAGGATATTACTTGTCCCATTTTATAGATGGGAGGCTGAGGTTCACAGGGATGAAGTGACTTCCCCAGGGCTATGGAGCAAAGGCTGGGGTTCTACCTCAAGTGTTCTTTGCTCTTTTCTGCCACTGTCTCTGAACTCTGTAGAAGGAGTGGTCTGAACAAGGCTTGACTTCCTAAGACATTAGGGAACGGGTTCTTCTTGTTCCTAGGTCTCTTTAGGTTGAGCCCCCTCCCTTTTTAAAAATACTCTTCTCATGCTGACGATCTAATGATTCTGTGTCCCAGGCTGCCCTGCAATCCCTGTGCTACCACCAATGCCTGTGACAAGCCCATTGGACCCTGTGCCACCAATCCTTGTGTTCTACGCTCCCGTTGTGGGCCCTGCTAGATCCCCAGGGGCCAGACGGAGAATTGCATGAAGACAGAAAGACCACTGAAGGACCAACTCAGCTTCTCTGACCCCACGTCCAGCATTACTATGAATCATGGCCTGGAAGGAGAACAGATGCCCAGTGCCTTGACCGGTTCTGAACCTGAGCTCCCCTTGGGACCTCTTCTCCCAGGGCCTCTCTCCATGTTCTGACGGTCTGAGAGGTTGGAGCTGTGAAGGGGCCACATGAGGTTCTCTCTGCTTCTTTTGCCCTTCCTGCAGTTCCCTGAATCTCCTAATAAACTTTCCTCTTGCAGATACAATTCTCATTTGTATGCATCCTTTTCGAAGTGTTCACACTGAATGTACTTCTTATAAAGCCACTTGAAGGCAAAAGAGGACTTTATAGTTTCACCCTGTCCTATAAGGTCTTCATCATGATTCATTAACATTCGCTAAGCATAAGGATTGCCAGCATATGCTCAGGATGGTATTTGACTGGCAAGATCACCGAGGCAAAAGACCTCATCTGAATACAACAAATACATTCATCATGGGGCACTACTCAGTAAAATGCAATGCATAGCATTTCTGGAAAGTTCCACGTTTTCTTTCTTATGAACCTGAAAGAAAGGACAGAAACTCACATTACTGAATGTCCTCCAACCATCAGGAGCACTGCTACTTAGTTTTTCTCTTACATGGTGAGGAAGGAGAGGCGATAGGACTGAACCCAGAGTTCATTCTCCATTTGGCAATTAGGTATGAAGTGGCTAATAGGGAAGGAAGCGGATTTCAGACAAAAACCCAGAGCTTCTACATCTTCCTGAGGAGACACAGTACTATTAGTCTCAAAACCTTGCTGAAACTCTCCTTGGGAAACACTGCAAACTCATAATAGTAAAAAGGCCTATCCTTCATATTTAAGTAATTCTCGACAGATTTTTAAAGTACTTCTCTTCTAATCTAAATATTTTAACCACTGGAGCTAACTTTGAATTTTGGCACCTTCTCCTAAATGATTTTATCTCTGATATCTGTGAATACTAAAGGGGACAGACGTGCTGTGTCTTGTTCCTATCCGTGCCCTCTGATGTCTCGCCAAGGTTAATGACTCCCATCACTAGACAGGCTGTAGTTGGTGCCAAGGCTACTGCCCCTGTCCCCAGATTGACCAACAAGCTAGTTATGTCTCCTCTAGTGCTGTGATGACGCCAGCTCCGATGTTAGTCTTAAATTCTTGTGTTCTCATATTCCAGTTCTTTTGATGCTGGTGTTCCTTTGTTGTTGATGGTGCTGGGCCTCGGGCCCTTCCTTGGAAGATCATCTGAGTGACATTTCATGCTGCACTCAGGGTGTCCTAGATCCAGTCTGGGCACTCCAGCCTCTCTTACCTCAGGGCAAATTCATTCCTAGGAGCCACCTCCATGCCTTGTGCAAATCACCCTTGTCCAATCTATCTCATCACTTCTCCTATGTGCTGGGACCACTGTCCACAGACGGTGACCTTGCAGTCACCTTTATCAGTGTCAGGTGCCTCCCATGAACTCTGTTCTGTGCCTTGTGAGTGAGACCTCAAATATCTCAGCATGGTAGATACATGGTGATCTTACTGTTCAGTGTGTGAAGTACTGAACCACTTGGTGTTCATGCTGGGATAATAAGGTTTAGGGCATTGTCCTTAGTTTTTCTCTCTACACAGTGTTTTCTTTGGTGGAGAAGAGAAAGCAACGTCAGGGAAAAAACTTTTTCTCAGGGCAAAACCAGTTTAGTTTCTGAGGTATCTAGATAGGGTTTAGTGTTACTACTCTGCTCACACTTTGGGCAACAATATTTAGGTTCTAAAGTACACTGTGACATGATTATGAATCATGATTGGCACCTAGTGTGACAGGCAGAGCTGTTATTTCTTATTTTACTTTATTATTCTTTTGGTACTGGGAATTGAGCCCAGAGGCATTCAACCATTGAGCCACATCCCCAGATCTTTAATTTATTTTTTTATTTTCTATTTTGAGACAGGGTCTTGCTAAGTTGCTTAGGGCCCTCACTAAGTTGCTGAGTCTGGCTTTGAACTTGCTATCCTCCTGCCTCAGCCTACTGAGCTGCTGGGATTATAGGTGTGCACCACCATGCCTGGCTCTTATAGTAAATGGTTAATTATGAAAAATTTTCAAATATATAAAAGTTCAAAAACTAAAAAGATACCTATAAGTTGATAACCAAGATTGAGCAATCTTAACCTTGTACATAGTTACATCATCTCTTTGGTAGTTTTGAAAAGAAAGATAAAATTATAGATTGAGATAAAACCCCACCTATATCCATCCTTCTTTTTCTCTGTCTTCCTAGAGGTTTTCCCTAAGCTTGGTGGTATATCATCCTTCAAGTAAAACATTTCTAAAATTTATATAGGGATGCATTTTGTTGGTATGTTTTCTAACTTAGCACTTTAAGTTAGAAAACATAACATAAATGGTGCCAATGTTGCCATTAAACTTTCCCCGTTCAACACAAAGTTTCTGAGATTCCTTTATTCTAATACATGTTTTTCTTTTCATTTATGTTAACTACGAAGTATTCCATAAGGAAAATCAGCCATGTTTTTATCTATTCCATTCCTGGTGGACAGTTTTCTTTAAAAAAAAAAAGTATAAACAGTGTTGTAGGAACATCCTTGCCAGTATGTCCTTGTGTGCTCATGTGAATGTTTTTCTGGAGCAGTGATTCTCAAAGTGTGGTTCCCTGGGAACCTATTAGAAATGCTGATCTCCCAGACCTACAAACTTAAAAAAACTCTGAGAGGACTAGCAACCTGTTCTAGCGAAACTCTGGGAGATTTTATTATCTTTAAACTTGAGGAGTGTCATCAGACTTAGTAAATATTGCCAATGAAATGTGGGTACAAAGACATCTTGTTATCCCAGTTTGCAGTTTTCTTATTCCTAGGGACATTATCATGGCTCTTAATTCAGAAGCCAGTGGAGGGTGATGGGGGGTGAAGAAAAGACAAACAGACACACACAGAGAGAAAAAGCTGGGGCCAGGTAGGCAGCCAAGCTCTGATAGAGACTGACTGACCTAGAGCTAGCTTAGCATGTTTATTCTATAGATTTTGTCATCAAAAGGTTATTTTTGGGAAAGTTTCTGCAAAGCAGATAATCTGAAGGATGCAGGACTGGTGATACATCAGGGTTATCTTGTTATGCTTAGAATTTTCTACCCTGGGAGTTGGTGTCTGAGCTTAAGGTCTCAACTGATACAACTGTGTGCCTTTGCATGTGGCTTCCTCTGGCCAGCGTCACCATAGCAACTGGACCATCTTGACCTGCTCCTTTGCACAGGAAGTTGCCAGTGCAAATATAGACATAAGAGAGTCAGAAAGACCATGATTCAATTCACTGCTCTCCACAATTATGTATTTAAAATGTTTTTTAGATTATTTGTTTAGATTTCATCCCTGTGGATTTAACTTAACAATGGTTGAGTACTTATGTTGGTGCCTGCTAGACAGAGCAGTGAACAAACAAAGACTGAATCTTGGGCTTGGGTTGTGGCTCAGTGGTAGAGCACTTGCCTAGCATGTGTGAGGTACTGTGTTTGATTCTCGGCACTGTGTTTGATTCTCAGCACTGCATATAAATAAATAAAATAAAGCTCCATCAACAACTAATAAAATGTAAAAATAAAAAGACTGAATCTCTAAGAGTTTACTTGGAAGTGGAGAAAGACAACAGAGGCAAAGAGCAAGACTATGTTAGTGGGTGTGCCTTCAAAGGAAAGTAAAGTGGGGAAAGGACAGAGAGGGGTGGGGGTCAGAAACTTTTTGATGTTCGAGTGGTCAGAGCACTTGATGTCTGATGAGGAAAAATAGGGCTTAGTCTATTTTATATTGACATCTTAGAATTAATTTATGGAACCCAATTTTGTGTTTTCTATTAAGCATGATTCTCCTTTGCTTATTGTTTCTTTGTTTCCCAACATCTATTGGATTGTCCCCCTTTTAATGTTTATCCATAACTTTTAAATGTGCACATTTGACAGTACTATCTAATTTTAACTTATCTTTCTTTTCTTTTATATAAACAAGGTCCATGGAAGTTTGTATTTGTGTTCTTTAACTTCCACCTTGCTTTTAGAAACACCTGCATGTGAATCAGTTTATTTCTTTTAAAAAATGCTTCTGATACTTTCTCCCTCCTTTCTGGTTTCTATTTCCTGTTTACCAAAATACATTCTTTGGTAGTTCTTATATAATATAGAAGCGATAAATTCTCTGTTATTGTCTGAAAATATCTTTTGTTAATGGTCACTCTTACTTGGTAAGGGGTTCCAGATTGATTTTTCCAAAAAGGATCATAATTAGACAATAAAGCAAGTCTTAACAAATAGAAATAATTGAAATAAATCCATGCATCTTATCAGATCAAAATGGAATGAAACTAGAAGCAGCAAGAGTAACCTCAGGGATTATACAAACACATGAAGATTGAACAGTGCACTTTAAAATGAACAGTGGGTCATTAAAGAAACCAAAGGGGGCTGAGCACAGTGCTGCTCGCCTGCTACCCCAGTGAAGTCTGAGGCAGGAGGATCACAAGTTTGAGGCCAGCCTTGTCAACTTAGCAAGACCCTCAGCAACTTAGTGAGAGCCTATATCAAAACAAAAATTGAAAAGAGCAGAGGTTAAAGCTCAGTGGTAGGGTGTCCAATTCCTAGTACTAAAGAAATCAAAGGTAAAATTAAAAAAAATTCTAGAATCAGATGAAAATGGAAACACAATATACCAGAATCTGTGGGATACAATGTAAGTAGTTTCATTTTTTTTTTTTTTTTTTTTTTGTGCTGGGGATATGAACTCAGGGCCTTGTGCTTGCAAGGCAAGCACTCTACCAACTGAGCTATCTCCCCAGCCCTGAAAGTAGTTTTAAAAAAAAGGAAACTTATAGCTGTAAGTGCCAACATTAAAAAAAAAAGTGATGGATCAAATTATGTTATGTGTATATAAGAATATGGCATAATGAATTCCACTATTATGTATAATTATAATGCATCAATAAAGGAAGGCTAAGGAAACAAAAATAAAACAGAGAGCTCTCAAATAAATAACCTAATTATATATCTCAAGGTCTTATAAAAATAAGAACAAACAAAAACCCAAATCAGTAGAAGGAAATAAATAATAAAGGTTATTTATTAATAAATAAAACAGAGACTAACAAAACAGAGACTTAAAGAACAATATAGAGGATCAATGAAACAGAGTTGTTTCTTTGAAAAGACATAAAATTAAAAAACTCTTAGCCAAAGTAATCAAGAGAGAGAAGAACCAAATAAATACAATTACACACACAAAAGGGGATAAGGCAGTAGGTATCACGGAAATTCATAGGATTATTGGGGAATATTTTGAAAAGCTTTATGCCAATAAATTGGAAAATATGGAAAAATGGACAAATTTGTGGATATATCATATGATCTACCAAAATTGAACCAAGAGGATATAAAATATTCAAATAGATTGATAACACACAATGGGATTGAAGAAGTAATAAAAAGTCTACCAATAAAGAAAAGTCCAGGACTAGACAGAGTCAATGCTGAATTTTACCAGGCATTTTAAGGAAGAACAATACCAATGAACCTTAAGCTAGCCCATAAAATAGAAATGAAAGCATGTCTTTCAAACTCATTCTATGACACTTCTATTACCCTGCTACCAAAATCCAACCAATACAACAAAAAAAAAAAAAAAAAAATAGAGTCCAATATCCTCGATGAACATGGATGCAAAAAAATACTCAATGAAATACTTGCAAACCATTGTGTTGTGGGGTCTGGTTATTGACGCATAGTGAGACCACCAGGAACAAAAGTAGGAAAAAAGTTTATTTTGGGAAAAGAGAAAAAAAAATAAAAAGAAAAGAAAACAGACTGACATGTCAGGATCACCACTCCAAGTGGGTCACTACTAGTGAGTGACTTCAGCAAGCTGGTTTTTAAAGTGAAAACCATAAAAAAATCATGGCAGGCTTACAATAGGGACCTTTTTCCTCCCCCCACCCCTCCAAGGAATGTAAGCCGCCAGCTCCAGCTTATCTATTTCAGGTTGCACCTGGCGGGTTAGCAGGGTGAGCTAGGCTGGGGGAAGCCAGACTGCCTATATCTGAAACCGGTAGCTTCTGGGGCCTCTGAGAGGATGGGTTGCTTCACAGAAATGGTCGCAATGTCCTTAAGTCCTGGCCACATTATTTTATCTTGGGTACTGTCCTTGTATTTACCACAGTCAGAACAACTCAAGTGATTTTATTCGCACCCATTTTGGTTTGGTCAATCTTAACTAGATATATTTGTTTTATGTCAGAGGGTCTCTACCTTTTTCTTTTTATAAGGGGGTCTCTACTCTTTCACAGACAGCACATTAAAAAGATCATACACCATAGCCAAATTGGCTACATTCCAGGGATGGAAGGATGGATTAACATATTCAAATCAATAATATAATGTAGTATATAAAGAGACTCAAGGATAAAAAAAATCACATGATCACCTCAATGGATGAAAAAACACTTTTTAATAAAATTTAACATCCCTTCATAATAAAAACCGTGGAAGAGGGATCAGAGTAGGGGCTGGAGGGTTGGGCGAGAGAGGGAGCTGTAAGAAGGGGTGGAGGTGATCAAATCATAACGTATGCACGTATGGAAATGTCACAGTGAAACCCATTAAGTTGTATAATTAATATGTGCTATTAAGCATAAAAAAGAACTCTAGGTTAACAGCTGTTTTCCTTAGCGTTTTGAAGATACTGTGCCATTATCTTTTGGATTCTGTGGTTGATACTGAAAGCCCATCTTCAATCTCACTATGTTTCTATCAGTGATAATGCTTTTTCTTTCCCCCCTTCTCTACTTCTAAGATTGTCTTGCTCTCTTTAACATTGTGTATCTTCACTACATTGTGTCAAGGGCAGGTTTAGTTTTGTTCTCCTGTTCAGGACTTGCATGCTTCTTGAAATGGTTCATGCCTTTCAATGGTGTGGGAATTTCTCAGCCTTTATGTTTTGTGAAGAACATAAATATCTTATTGTCTCCCTTTTCTCCTTCTGGTTTCCTTTTTAGAAATTATACATTGATTTCACTGACATATAATTAAGACACCACATGTAATTCATATGCCATAAAATTTACCCACACAAAGCACAAAATTTAATGGTTTAAAATATACTTATAGTTATAACCATAACTACAAGTTTAGAACATTTTGTCATTCCTAAAAGGAACCTCGTACCCGTTAGTAGTCACCTCCCTTTTGTCTGTCAACTCCTCAGACCTGGGCAACCCCTGTCTCCATAGATTTACTTATTCTGAAATCATGATACGTGGGATTCATTGACTTGTTTTTTTTTTTTTTTTTTTTTGCAGTGCTGGGAATTGAAACCAGGGTCTTAACACATGCTAGACAACTTCTTTACCACTGAGCTAAATCCCCAGCCCTGACTTGCTTCTTTTACATAACTTAATGTTTCCAGGTTTGTAACTTCTAACATGTATTATGGCCACTAGATTATGTGGGTTGTTTCATTGTTATGAGAATAATACTGTTATAAACATTTGTGTTCAAGTTCTAGAGTGGATATATATATTGTGTATATACCTAGGAGTGAAGTTGCTAGGACATATTATAACCTTATGCTTAAAATTTTGAGTAAATGCCATATTGTTTCCTGTGGTTGCACCATTTGGACATTGTTTATAGATGAGGGCTCTAATTTCTGCACATCCTCACAAACACTTGTGACGTTTCATTCTTTATAAAAAATTATGTCCATCCTAGTGCCCATGAAGTAGCATCTCATTGTGGGTTTGGTTTGTAATTCCTTAATGATTACTGATGTCGAGTTTCTGTTCATGTGCTTATTGGTCGCTGCATATATCTTCTTTGGAGAAATGTCCACTCAGATTTTTTACCTATTTTAAAACTTGGTTTATTTATCTTTTACTATTGAACTGTAGTAGTTCTTTATATATTCTGGATACAATTTTCTTATATAATTTACAAACATTTTCTTTCATATGATAGTTTTTTACTTTCTTGATGAAAAGAAAGTTTTGTAGTACAAAAGTTTTTAAAATTTTGAAGTTTAAATTTTTTTTTTTTACTTTAATCACTCAATGTTTTGGTGCCATATCTACAAAATCATGGCCTAATCCAAGATCATGAGGATTTACACCCATGTTTTTCCGTAAGTTTTATAGGTTCAGCTCTTATATTTAGGTTCTGCACCATTTTGAGGGTTTTTTTTTTTTCTTCCTTTTTTTGGTCTCTGGTGTAAGGAGGGAGCAAAGCCTTATTCTTTTGCACGTGCATGTCCAGTTGTTCAAGTATTATTTATTGAAAAAACTATTTTCCCCTGTTAATTTTATTGGCACCTGCATTGAATGTACTTTGTAGTAAGTTTTGAAATCAGGAAATAAGAATCTTCCTACTTTGTTGTTCTTTTTCAAGATTGTTTAGGCATTTCCAGCTGAATTTTAGGTTCAAGTTGTCAATTTCTTTAAATCGGCTTTTTGGGATTTTGGTAGATGTTGCATTCAAACTGTAGACCAGTTTGGGGAGCATTGCCATCATTTTTTTTTTTTTAAACTACTCTACTATTGAATCCACCAAAGTACCTCTCCTGCCACCCAGAAGTGTGAGCAAAAGAGGGACAGTGCTATTTACCAGCGACCCTGCCTGGATCCTCCCCACAAAGGTTTAGAAAATGGGTGAGCTATGGAAAATGGGATCTGCTGGTGTGTTCTGGTTGCCGGGGAGTATGGCGACTCTCATTTGGCTGCCAAGACCATGTTCTTCTGGAAGACAGAGCTGGGAGGGGTAAGTGCAGCTCCTTGTGACTCAAACACCACAGCCTCCCCATGTCCTTACCATATTTTGTTTTTAATTTTTTTTTTTATTTTTACAGACTGCATTTTGATTCATTGTACACAAATGGTGTACAACTTTTTGTGATTATATATCTACATAGGGTAATGATGTCTCTCTCATTCCACTATTTTTCATATACCATATTTTTTTTTTGTTGCATTAGTTCTTCTCAATGTGTTGTGAGCCTTTAATTAATCTCCAGAGACTTTGACTGATTGTCTTTGCTAATTCTGGGGAAGGGATTTCCTGGAGCTATTCACACCACCATTTCTTGGATTCCTTTAAACAGGCTTTGGTCCTTCACATTCTATCACTTTCTCTTCCCTGTTTTCTATCTTTAAATATCTTTGGGCTACATTCTTGCAAACTTAGCTATTACTTCCAGTTCACTTATTCTCTTTTCATCTTTGTCTAACTTGATGTTTAACTTATCAATTGAATTTTCAGATTTATTTTATAATTGTTTAGAAAATAGAAAAAAAATTATTAAAATCCTCATCAGAGTTGGTTTTAATAAATGCAATTCTAACCAAGATAGCAGTACTTTATAAGAAATATGTCAATTATTAAAGTTAATGATAATTTGATACATAAAAAGTGATTAGAATATAAAAGTAAGGGGAATGAATGATGAAATGTGAAGCAGAAATGTATATCTATGTATTTTATTAGAAAACCTACAAGATGAACATCAATCCTCAAGAGATCTACTTGATTTTATAAAAGTAGATTTTTCACTTGATGAAAAAAGAAAAAAAAACCAAAAACTCGACAAGTTTATTGACTTCCAGAATTGTGTCAAAGGATGTTGTAAAGCTCTATTGAACAAATACTAATAAAATTAAGTTAAAAAAACATGATACTTGCTGTGATTTAATCAGTGGGAAAGGAATTGGCTTATATAAAAATTGTCAATAGGATTATAGAGGCTAGGACTGTGCTCTGATTATAACTCTGTTAATTCAGTAGAACCTGAGAGGAAATTCAGCAGCTTTGAGAATATCATTGATGTCAAAACAAAACTGGATTTTTTGAAACTGCAGGAGACCTACTTTTAAAATTTATACTTTAAGCTTTGTCTTTCATGTCTAGAAATTGTTTGATCTTTAAAAAAAGTAATGACTTCTTTTGGTAGAGTGGAAATTTATTTTGGGTTTTGAATCCATATTTTGTCTTGAAACATAGTTATTTACTATTCTTGGCTTTAATCTCCCGCTTCATTTGTCTTCTCCTCCTTGCTCATTATGAATTATTTCCTTGGTGTTTTGTGAATTTATCAGTATGGATATGCTTCATATGTATACTATAAATTGCATCCCAAACATTGGTGATACACAGGTGACTACCTAGTTTAACTACCTCAAAGGAGATTTATTATTTTAAATTTAGAATCCAGTAAGAGATAGTTCAGCTTTTTAAAAACAATCTTCCTATAACAATGAGCAGACTCATTTTTTCTAGTCCACCTTTTCACAAAGGGTTCCATCTTTTGAGAGACTTAGATTTTCCATTTGTCTCAGTTCTTATTCTCTCATAAGGACTACAAGCTTTGTCCCCTGTCCCTCATTTCTTTGAGGTATTCTTTTCCAATTTAGACTCTTCCATAAACTCTCTGTGTGAACTTGAGTAAGTAATTTTTTTTTCTGTTTGAGTCACAGTCACCCTATTTGCAAAATGAGATTTGGGTAAAATGATGAAATGATCAATCAGGTCTTTGGCAGCACTAACACACCAAGATTCTAGCCTCCATCAGACTTAGAAACTATTTCCAGGAAAGAAAGTTCACTCTCCTTTATGTGTTTGTGATGTTCCATAGCAAGAATGTAGCTCAGGGAGGATCTCAATACTCGTCTCCTTGGACTGTGGTCTGCTAGGAACCTGGCAGAGGATTTCTCTCTGGATTGTTGTTCTTTGGCTTTCCTGACCCTCCCATCAGTCCATTCAGGAGCTGCAGGAAGTTTGGTCTCTTTTCATTACTTCTTAACAGCTCACCATCAGTCTCAGCAAAGTCAGCAGTTAGCACAAGGGTGTGAATGCCAATCACAAGTTTTATTTCCAGAATAACCAGCTCAAGTGCTGTTCAATGCACATTCTGGAATAGGAGCCTGACCAGGCTCATTTTTATGACTAATTATTTTAAAAGAATTCTAAGAATTTCCTTCTGGATTTTTTTTTTTTTTTTTGATATCAGGGGCACTCAAGCACTGAACCACATCCATAGTCCTATTTTGTATATTATTTATTTAGAGACAGGGTCTCACTGAGTTGCCTAGCACTTTGCCATTGCTTTGGCTGGCTTTGAACTTGTGATCCTCCTTCCTCAGACTCCTGAGCCACTGGGATTACAGGCATGAACCACTGCACCTGGCTCCATCTGGAATATTGATGTAAATTTTATTTTCCTGTGCAGAAGGAAGGACTGCATGTTTTAAAAAGTTGGAGAGAATAAAAGAATATAAAGAAAGAAAGAAAAAAGAGAAAACATTAATATTCTTAACATTCAAAATCATCCAGTGTCTTTCAATCTCTTAATTGTTCTCATTTAAAAAAATTGCTGTATTTGTGTAGCCTTTGACTCACTCTTATTCTCAGTTTCTCTAAACTGACAGCATATAATTCTATATATGATGGGGTGTAATTGAACCTAAATCACTACAAAAATTGTTGGGGGTATAATTATAACATCAACTTAGAAATGACAATTGAAATCAGGGAGACAAGAAGGATCTTAGGTTTTGCTGAATTCTATTGTTATTCCCATGCATCTTTAATTCTTCAACAGCACTAATATATGGCTAACAAGGTTTCATATTTTTTCTTTACTTTTCTCTTCATCATCTTTGATTTCTTCCCTTAGATAATGGTATATCAGATTGATTTTGAAAACAATATCTCCATGGAGGAGATTGGCTAGGGAATGCAGTGGTGAGCAGAAGTTTTGGGTTCTAATTTTATGATCCTAAGAAAGTCATTTCTTTATTCTGAGCCTTAGTTTCCCCATTTGTAAAATTAGGGGGGTATGAATGAGAGATGATCATTAATATCTCTGATATCCTCCTTGTTCCAAGACTTCTCCTTCTCTCTTTTGACAATTTTGGCATTTGGGATTTACATTAGGAGGCAGAAAAGGAGGAAAGAGAGTCCAGTGCAAAATGCAAAACATAACAAAATTTAAAAACTGCAAAGCATCTAGTTTTTGATCTTTGGTTGTGACTGGGTGCCTTGGATCTGTTGGGGAGTGTCCATTGCTAAGTTTTGCTTTCTCCTTTGCTTTGAAGACAGTGAGTAGCTCCTCCCCTCCCTGGGCAATGAATGCTTCCCCAGGTTAGCTTTTTTTTCCTTCATTGTCTTTCTTTAAGATATCAAAGAAGGCGCATCTTACATCTTGCAACAAAACTGAAGTGGTCATATGCACGGTCGGTTCAGATTGCTTATGCTTCTTGGACGATTGTTCCTAAATCCCAAACTATTATGAATCATCAAGTTCAAACAAACTCAGCATCTCTAAACTGTTTCAAGCACACTCCAATTATTGCATGAAAGTCTGATTACTTAGACCAAAGCTCACAAGCTTTATAATCAGCTGTACTAATGGATTATGGCAGAACTTCTCTAAGTGATGAACATCTCAACTTTGCATGGTTCAAATCTCAGTTTACCAGGATTCAGTGTGGACATTACTTTAAGAACACAGGTGCTGGGCTGGGGTTGTGGCTCAGTGATATAGCACTTGTCTAGCATGTGTGAGGCACTGGGTTTAATCCTCAGCACCACATAAAAATAAATAAAGTAAATAAAAGTATAGTGTCCATCTACAACTAAAAAATATTAAAAAAAACAAAAACAAAAACAACACAGGTGCTATATAGAGCAGGCCAACCTGTGTAACTTTGGGAAGGTCTTGACAGCCTTCTGGCCCATGTAGCCAAGACCCTCTCCATGGTCCTGATCGCGTGTGGCCCCCTTGCTGCACACGGCAGCTTTGACATCACCTCCTCTTTGAAGCTCTCCTCCCTATCTTTCTGTGAAGCCCTTAACACATGTCTCACTCTTTCTCCATTTCTTTGGAATTCTTCAGTTTGGCCCTCAGTTCCTTGTTCTCTTCTTGTACTCTCTTCCTTGGCTCATCTCTCTAACTCTCCCATTGGCACTAAAATCTTATCTGTCATGGTCACCCCATCATGAACTCTAGAACTTGGACTCATTTAGGTCCCTATCACTGCTTGCCTGGCCTGTTGTAAGTCTCCTTGTTGGCCTCTGTGATTCCAGTCTTTCCTTCATGTTTCTAAAACTGATAAATGTGGGTTGAAACAGTTCCCCAAACAGTTTCTGTCACACCACACTTAGGCTCAAAAACTTACCTTGGCTCAAAAACTTACATTGGCTCTACTGCTACCAGGGAAGTCTAAGCCTCTTAGCTTTGTCTTTCAGGCCCTCTGCCTTATGACCATGACCTCCCTAGACAGCTTTATTTCCCACCACTTCCCCTCCCAGCTCTCCCCTCCCAGCCACCTGGACTCACTGGAGTCCCTCAACCATGCCTTGGGCTTGGCTGCCCCATTGCTGTGTGCACACCTGGTTCCTACCTTTCTCCTCTCTGCCTCTTAGTACCTTCCCTGTCCCAGCATGCATCCATTCCTGTGAACCTCCAGTCCTGGTGGTGCATGCTATCCCCAGTTTGTAAAGTGCTCTCTCATCACTTGTCACCTCCTTCCTCTGATTATTATTTCCTGTTCATCTCTTCATTCATTCAACACACACCCACTCAACAATGTCCATGGTGTGGCAGACACTTAGAGCTGGGACTCAAAGATAATTAGATCCCATCGTGCCTTTAGGGGACTCCAACAGGGAGAGAAAAGCACACAGCCATGGCAATATCATGTTCAGGGTAAAATGAGAGCTCAGAGAGGAGGGAGGTAGGGAAGAAGGTAGGCCATATAGATTTCAGCAGCATGATGCAATGGAAAGAGCAGAGATCCATGCTGGAATCCCAGCTTCACAACTTGTTATCACCTACCCTCTGTGCCTTGCTTTGTCATCTGTAAAATGGAAATTATATCATTTGCCTTGAAGGGTTAGGGTGAAGTGTGACAAGGTAGTGTTTGTGAAAAGTGTTCAGTAACAGCCTGTGCAGGTTCTCAGCAAATGCAAGCTCCTTCTGACCACACCAGTCCAATCTTCCACTCCTCAGAGTGTCCAGTACACTGCCTGGAATGAAGTACCACCTTGGTGGATGCCTGTGATTTGGTTGATAGACATTATGATGGATATATCAGGAAGTAGGACTATGAAGACCCAGGTTGTTTAACTTTTCTAGAAAGGATTTACTCCTCTTTTGTGAGAACCACGAATTTGGCACTTGGAAATTTGAACTAGCAAAAGATACACAGGCAGGAGCTATGTTTTTCTACTTCTTCAAGGAGAGTCAGAGTCTTGCCAAGGAATCAGGGCCCTCATGCCAGGAGATAGAGCAGCAATCCTGTCCCTAGACCTGCCACACCCAACTAATGAAGGCCAGGGCTTTCATGAGTCCAGTTCTTTGAAGCCACACCATGAAGCTCTTACTTCATGACGCACGGCATGGCAGAGTCCTGACTTAGGGAGAAGCCCAAGTAAAGTCTTTTATGAGATGAGGGACTCTTCTGAGGAAACACATAACAAACAGAAGGGAAGGGCTTTGACAATCACCAAATGAGCAAAAAGAAAAAAGGGCTGCCTTAAATGTCCACACCCTCTGTGGAAGGGTATAAATGCTCACCAGAGGAAGGAGACCCACAGCGCTGTGGCTCGCAGAACTTGCATTCTGTCTTCAGCCGGGCACCTCTCGCACCCTCCCAGCACCATGCCGTACAACTGCTGCCTGCCCAACCTCAGCTGCCGCAGCAGCTGCTCCTCCCGGCCCTGCGTGCCCCCCAGCTGCCATGGCTGCACCCTGCCCGGGGCCTGCAATATCCCCGCCAACGTGGGCAACTGCAACTGGTTCTGTGAGGGCTCCTTCAATGGCAATGAGAAGGAGACCATGCAGTTCCTGAACGACCGCCTGGCCAGCTACCTGGAGAAGGTGCGCCAGCTGGAGAGGGAGAATGCAGAGCTGGAGGCCCGCATCCAGGAGCGGAACCAGCAGCAGGATCCCCTGGTGTGCCCCAGCTACCAGTCCTACTTCCGGACCATTGAGGAGCTCCAGCAGAAGGTGAGGGGGTGGGCACCATGTGTTCTTAGCAGGAAGCTGTTGGAAGAACATCCTAGTTACAATGTAAAACAACACAAGCTTCTGGTGTGATGAGGAGTTTGACGTCTGTGCTTCCATTTTATTTCTTGAAGGCTCGTCTACTTTCAGACTTGGGCCTGTTAGGTCTGGATATTGGCAAATAGTTTAGGTGAAAGTAGCAGCACTTTAGGTAAACAAGTTGTTCTTGAAAGCTGTCTCTGAATGCTGCTATGTATTTCCAAACCCTAGAATTATTACCCTGAGGTGAAAGAAAAAACAGAGCTCATGAAGAAAACTGAGCAAATGGATTAGGTCATTTTCTCTCTCCCTCAAGTGGGCATCGGGCTGCTCTGATCTCTGGTTACCTTTCTCTTCTGGACACTGAATTATTCCAACTCCATTGTCCTTACCTGGATGTCTCTGGGATCCTACTGGTGCACAGTGTCCAGTGAGGGGTACAGGAAATGGTTGGCTAAACCCATAAAGATTGGAAACTATGTAGGAGGGAATGAATGGTCCCAAGTCATTTCAATGGCTAGGAGAGCATGGCAGCCTCCCCAACCCAGTTCTTGCAGTTCCTAGTTTACATATTTATCTTCCCTTCTCAGTTGAAAGTATCTCGAGGGCAGGATTCAATTTTTAATAAATAGGAATTGTTATCAGCCTCTTGGTATTGCTTATGAGGAAAGGAAGAGGAAGATAATTTGTTGATACTTTCCTTGCATATTTTAAAGTTGGTTTTTTCAAATTTAGTTTCTCAAATATTTTTTGAGCACTTATTTTATACCGATAGCATTACATAGTGTAATATAAGATACGCTGTGATGTAATCCTTCCCTGGAGTGAATTAGTAGAGATTGCCATTGGCAAAAATAACCAAACCGTTGCTCATTTTAGAATGTTTTGATGCTTCTAGATCCTGTGCAGCAAGTCTGAGAATGCCAGGCTGGTGGTGCAGATTGACAATGCCAAGCTGGCCTCAGATGACTTCAGGACCAAGTGAGTGGGCAAGTGGGGTGTTGCTTATTTATCCGCTCTCTCTTAGCCTGTTGACAACACTGACATACATTGACCAAGTTTTTCTCCAAATCTTTCCCCACCACCCACAGAGCTCTTTGTCACTAGATCTCAGAGATCCCTCTTCCTGGAGTCACCTTCCTTCCTCTTCCTCCTTCTCCTCTCTAGAGAGACATCCCAATCACAGTTTGCCACAGTTCACCAGTGTAGATGACATGGTCCTCTGACATCCTGCTAAGCACAGAACTCAATCATGAGAATGTAGGAAATGAATCGCTGTTGGAAACCTCACAGTTCATGGAATTTTCTCCTCCTAAATCCACTGGTTCTTTAATAAAATAATTACCAGTGGATTTTCTTCTAGGACCTACCTAAATGAACAAGATGGTTATAAAAACTATCAAGCCTGATTTCTAGTTTTCTGACCAATTGAAATCAAAGCAGAGTCAAGGCCAGGTGTACTGCTCAGCCTATCCCTGATCCTCCTCTGGTCACAGGTATGAGACGGAGCTGTCCCTGCGGCAGCTGGTGGAATCAGACATCAATGGCCTGCGCAGGATCCTGGATGAGCTGACCCTGTGCAAGTCTGACCTGGAGGCGCAGGTGGAGTCCCTGAAGGAGGAGCTGCTCTGTCTCAAGCAGAACCATGAGCAGGTGAAGTTCCCTAGAGCACGGCAGAATCAGGCTCGCCAGGGCTGGGGTCCACCTGCCCTGGGCTGTGGGAGAAGTGGTGGGTTGAGGCTCAGTTAGCTCAAGAAACTATTCTCTAAACAAAAAGGAATTTGTAGAGAATGAATAATCTCAAAATCTGTGATAGGAGATTAGGATTTTTCTGCCAGGGGAGGGAATGAGGATGAAGGAGACTGGCCAACTCCATAATGAGGAAAGTTCAGCAACATGGCGGCCATGTAACCTCTTCTTTGCTCAAGTCAGAGCACAGGCTGCAGCCTCTGTGTACTTTGTAACCGGAGAGGATGGGATGGCCTAGAGCCACCTAGCAGAGAGAGCTGAGCCAGAAACAGAGTACAATCATCCTCATTCCTGTCCAGAACTCTCTCTGCTATTCAGTGTTGCAGGAAGAAACACAGGGCAAGATGCTCTCCATCCTTGGCTGGTCAGACATTTGCACACCTTAAATCCCAGAACAATGTTCATGGTGACTGTTAATATTAGTGGAAAGCTTATTTTCTATCAAACATGAGGCTCAGCCTGTTAGAGTTCCAGAAGTAGTTCTTAAAGATGAAGAAATTGAAAAATCCAGAAGTGTCTAGAAGTTATATTGTGAGTGGTAGAGATGACACACAATTCAGATCTATCTGATATCCATCTTAACCCAAGTACCAAACGCTGTGAAGAGATCAGCAGTGAAGTGAACAGATATTTATATCCTTCAGCAAATTCTACACTGGTAGAATCAGTAAATCACTAAGTCTATTCTATTCTAAGATGGCAGAATTTGAAGGAAACATTCTTTATTTTCTCTTTAGCCAGATTTTGCCTTTTTATTGCCCAGGCTTAAGAATCAAACTTAAGATACTTTGAGATATTCTAGCAAGATGGTTGAACCGGGCTTCCAGGGACCAGAATTTAAATAGTGACCGACCACTTCTCAGCTCTGAGGCCAAATGACCACACTTCTCTGAAAGAGAGGTGGTGCAGTAAATCCAAAGGGCAGGAGGTTGTGGGTTTGAAGGTCCTTCGTGAACTGGAATACCCAAATCAGCTGCTGAATATAGGATCCGGTCAGTGTGAGGTCAGAAGGAGTGGAACTGGTTGAAAAGAATGATTAGAAGTTCAAATGCATTCATTCAAGGAGAGATTGAGATCCTCTGTGATACGTAAAATTATCCCCTCCCTCCATCAGGAAGTCAACACCCTGCGTTGCCAGCTTGGAGACCGCCTCAATGTGGAGGTGGACGCCGCCCCCACTGTGGACCTGAACCGCGTGCTGAATGAGACCAGGTGTCAGTACGAGGCCCTGGTGGAAACCAACCGCAGGGAAGTGGAGGAGTGGTTCACCACCCAGGTGGGCATCTGAGCACGCGGCCACTCAGGACCCGAGGCCCAGGGCCCTCAGGCCAGGTCTGATCCTGTCTCCTCCCTTGGGTGTTTCAGACTGAGGAGCTGAACAAGCAGGTGGTGTCCAGCTCAGAGCAGCTTCAGTCGTGCCAGGCGGAGATCATCGAGCTGAGACGCACGGTCAACGCCCTGGAGATCGAGCTGCAGGCCCAGCACAACCTGGTGTGTATTGTGCAGACCTGCTCGTGTGAAGTCAGGGAAGCAGAGTTGCCTTTGGGCCACACTCTCCTTAGCCCTTGAGCTGGTGACTCTGCTCCCTGACACTCCTTTGTCTTCCCCACCACAGAGGAACTCTCTGGAAAACACGCTGACAGAGAGCGAGGCCCGCTACAGCTCCCAGCTGTCCCAGGTGCAGTGCATGATCAGCAACGTGGAGTCCCAGCTGACTGAGATCCGGGCTGACCTGGAGCGGCAGAACCAGGAGTACCAGGTGCTGCTGGACATCCGGGCCCGACTGGAGTGTGAGATCAACACGTACCGGGGCCTGCTGGAGAGCGAGGACTGCAAGTGAGTACAGGGCTATTGATTCTTTCTTTGGGGCACTTGAAGCAGCAGTGGCGAGGAATAGTTTTCCTGATGGAAATGGCTTATCATTTCAACCATTTGACTCAGAGTGCTTTTAGCATTTTATTTCTTTAGTCCATTTTATTCTAACTAGATCCAATGATTTTATGTCTCCAGGCTTCCCTGCAACCCCTGTGCCACAACCAACGCGTGCGACAAGCCCATTGGGCCCTGCGTCGCCAATCCCTGTGTCACACGAGGTCGCTGTGGGCCTTGCGGCACTTTTGGGCGCTAGAAGCCCTACTGCCAGGGGGAGGACAAGGACTTCAGTCACACCTCAACTCCAACAGTGACCACACTGGACACAGGAGAAACCGTTTATCAGCAGCAGCTTCCAGAGGCTTTCCACTGCCTCTCCGGGTTTGATTCTCGAGCACAAGAGAGTGCAAAGCCTGTCTTTTGAGTCCCACACAGAGATCTACAACAGGATCAAGTAACAACTATTGTCCTAATGACACATTTGCATGACATGTTATGTGTTAGCAAAACTTATCTAAATGCAATTTGAAAATAATGACATTAAGTGTGGTAGAGCTGATGGGCTACAGAGTGTAACTGGACTTAATCTTCTTTGTCACACTTTTGGTCTTTGACGATGTAATAAAAATCCTCCTAATAAACTTATTCTGGCACAAAAATTATAGTTATCTGTTTCATAAATTCCAAAATTGGCTGCCTTTTATCAATAAAAGTAACCAGTGTTTTTCCATCAAATCAAAGTATTCACTCCAATATATGGTCTGTGACTTCCTTCAAAGGGAAAGTCCCCATTGGATATCACCCATCAATTTTTTTTTATATATATACCAGGGATTAAGCCCAGAGGCATTTAACCCCAGGAACATCCCTAGCACTTTTTCTTTTTTTATTTGAGACAGGGCCTTGCTAAGTTGCTGAGGCTGGTTTTGAACTTGTGATCTTCCTGCTTCAGCCTCTCCAGCTACTGGGATTACAGGGGTGTGCTACCGTGCTCACCTGTCAATCTTTTTTTTTTTGTGGTGCTGGGCATTGAACCCAGGGCCTTGTGCATGCAAGGGAAGCACTCTACCAACTGAGCTATCTCCCCAACCCTCACCTCTCAATCTTGGTAAGCACTAGAAGAAAGTAGAGCAGAATGATCGATGCAGGTTTGGGTGATAGTGGTAACCATGGTCAACACTGGTTTCTATGGTAGATGATGTTTGAGACGAGCCTACAAACTGAGAAGGAACAGGTCAGAGAGAAAGAGCATTCCAGACAGAGGAACCAGCAAGACAAGAGAGGGAACAGAGCTGAGACCTTTAAAGGAAGGGGGGGACCAGTGTGTCAGCGATGAGCTAAGGAGGAATGGGCGGTGCCTGGGGATGGGGGGCTCAGCTGCTCTGGGGAGGACCTGATTTTATTTGGAGTGAAGATGGAAGGCTTGGAAGGGTTAAAGGGATGGACTGATTGACAACTTTGTTAAAGGGAGTGCTTGGGTGGCTGAGTGGGCGTAGGCGTTCTGAGCACCCAGGTTGAAGGTGGTAGGGTCGGGGATGACAGTAACAAGTCAAGTGTGTTGTTTTGTTTCGAGCAGTCACTGACATCGAACAATTGCTCACATTCCTCATTAGAAACAGGAAAGTCGGTCAGTGCCCCAAACTAACAGGATTGCTCAAACTTGAAGAAGATAGGATCGTGATGTGGCCTGCCCGGGTCATTGCGAAACTCATGCCTGGCCTTGCCTGGCCTCTGTTTGAGCCCACTGCAGGTGTGCGGAGGCAGCCGGCTCTCACTCTCACTTTTTACACAAGCAGGGACAAGCACCAGTCTTCAGTGGAAAGACTAGGGAAGATTTACAGCTTACTCAATGACACATTTATAAGAAATTAAAAGTGCTCAGCAGTGGCCGGGACATGTTGGCATGTACGGCAGATGACGTTGTGTGGCAGCACTGACAAAGTTAGTGGCCACCCTGGTGAACTAAAAGCTTGGGGTGCTACACGTTGGAACCTGAGCGATTAAGGTTGTAAAAATGGTCAAAAGGTGAAAAGGATGTAAACCAAGCCCCAGAAAAATTGGGGTCTTGAAAATGGCTACTTTTAGTTTCAATCGGAGCTGTGTCCTCTCTCTGGAGCTCAGCCCTCAGTGTGGTATGTGGCCTTTCAGAGCCTCAATTTCTTAAGCTATGAAAATGGGGGAATAATAATCACCTCATTGCTTTAATCTTTTAAAAATAAAAGTTGGACTGCTGTTCAAAGCTAACCTGATGCATAGGAAGTGCTCAGGAAACAGAATTTCTCTTTGCTTCCTTAGGGACCCTGAGGAAATTGTATTTGTATGTCCTGGCCTTATTTCCTATTGCTCAGGACAGAGTCAAAGGTTTAGCTGACCCAGCCCATTTGGGCCTATGTGGGAACCTGGTCTCAAGTTCCCTTGAGCTGAGGGCCACCAAGAGGGTAGATGGGACAAAAAAGTGAGGGATCTGAGTTCCAGGGCTGCAAACTGGAGAAAAATGAATTCAGATGTCTGTGTGCACGCCTGCCTACTCATGGATGTACCACAGTGTGTGTATGTGTGTGTGTGTGTGTGTGTGAACTCGTGTTTGCACGTGCATGTATTGTGTTAGGAGGAAGCTCATGCTCTCTTCCTCCTAGTATGATCATAATAATTATCATCATTATAATTTCATATCTGCTCTTGCTGACTTCATTGTTGGTTAGTTGCAGAGTCTTGGGGGCTGCTCACTGACGAGAAAAGTATGAGAGAAGGTTGATTATCTGCACCTTGGATGATGGGAGCAGAGCTGTGTGTGGTCTATGGTCAACTGCCAGTTCGGGTGGGCGGGCAGAGGTCACCTTGAAAGGTACTGCTGCAGGCTTTGTGGTAAACGCAATTACATACCAACCCAGAGTGCAATCCCTCTGAGAAGGGCGGACTCTGGGGGTGGGGGAAGAGGACACAGATGAAAGAGTTTCAAGTCTGTTCTTGATAAATACTCTGTTAGATTCATTGCCCCAGGCAGCATATCTTGAACAGAAATGCAGGGACCCACAGAGGTGGGCTGGTGGAAGGAAGATATTGCCTGGTTGAGAGATAGATGGGCTGGGGAAGCATCCAGAATCTTGCAGGCAAGATACGGTAAGTTCTGTTTGGTTTTTGGATGCCGAGGATTTTAGAAAAGCCCACGTCTGCTTTACTACTATGCACTGACTGGGGGTTTGCAGTCTGGCTCTGAGGTTGGCACTGGAAGAAAGTCGGGGGAGAGCAAGGAGGAGGAGGAAGACAAGAAGAAAGGGAAGAGGCAGGAGAGGAGAGGGGAGAGAGGGAGGAGGGAGGAAGGAAGGAAGGAAGAAAGAAGGAGAAGCGAGAAAAAAGAAGAAAAAGAAACAAAGGAAATTTTTTCGGTAACAATTTGTAAATTGTCAGTTTGTCACTAGATCTTTGTGGCCCTGTGTCTGCCACGACCTTGCCTTCACCTCCTGTTTCTAGTCCCATGTTTACTCCTTGGATTTACTAGAGTTACCTTTCCTGGTTCTGGTCTTTCGTGCCCCCAGGACATCATTTGCCCCTCTCCTAGATTTTCCGGGTCTTGGCCTCCCAGCCAGGTCTCTACGACCTATTTTAGTAAGAGACAGGCTGCCTGATGGGGTGGATGGAGCCACACAGGTGCTGATTGTCAGTTTCAGTGCAGCCTGCTTCTGGGTGCTCTTGAGCTTTGTGTAACCCCTAAGCACTGCGTATAGCAATCTTGCCACACTCGTGCATCCGGGCCATTATCCCCGCTAGACTGACCCTCAAGTCAGCTAATTTAAAAAACTTTGAAGGATTTTCACATTTAAAAGCAGATTCTGCAAGGGCTGGGGAGGTAGCTCAGTGGTAGAGCACTTGCCTGGTATACCTGGGTTCAATCCTCAATATGGGGCCGGGGCAGGGGGCAACTGATTCTTGCAGTGCCTTAATGACAGGCACATAGGAGGGAACACACTAGGTGCTTAGCAAATAATTAACAACATTCCTGCTTGATACTAATAACCCATCTGGGTCAGATGAAGAAATGAAGCACAGAGAGGTTGCTGGAGTAACGTCATGCAGCAAAAATGTTCTTACTTATCGGTGGAATTGCACTTAGGTGACTTTGAGTGAATCAGGGAACAGGCAGGCATATGAGTATCTTTTTCTGATGAGAAAGGAGTAATCCTTCTCTTAACTGGGGCACTGTGTTCTTTGAAGGTGGTGTCTTATTCCTACACTAACAACCATGACATTCATAGGATTAGGCAGGAAACTTCATCCTAAAAGAAGTTTGGTGGCAGGAGTAGTTACAGAAAGCAACTTGTGAATCAAGTTCAATACAAACAAGAAATTAAAAACCTAAGTGACTTTTCCATGTGCTAATTGAATGTACACCAGAAGGTTTTTTTTTTTTTTCCCCAGTGCTTCTCCAAATGCTTAAGGGGAGATCCAGAAAGTTTCCGGGCACAGTCTGGTCATGGTGGTACTCAGGGACTCAGCCTTAGCCTTGTCCTTACTGGTCCTCTCTCTAGAGAACTGGGTGTCTCTGGTTAGAGAGAAAGCTTGAGCGGCCTTTGAACCAAAGTTGATCAAATGTAAAAACACAAGGTATCCATTCTAGAAAGTTCTGAATTCTAGTTGAGAGAATCAGGATATGTCTAAAGAATCTTTTTTTTTTTTTTTTTTCCTTTTTCCTTTTATGAGCATTAGGTTAAAATGATAATGAATATAAGCCTGGTGAAAAAAAAGCAAGCCTTTTGGTTGGACTAAGGAGTTCTGGCAAACTCACACTGACTGCATATCCAATTGAATAAGTTGATTGAAAAATACCAGTTCATATTTATGCCTACATCTAAGAAAAATCCTGGATTTACAGACACGTTGTAGAACCAGGATAATCCATGATCGTGTTTGTCTCTGGGAAGGAGAAATCCGAATGAGAATGAGTATGAAAACCAAGGAAGTCCTCCATGTTACCTTTAATCCCATCTTTATTTGATTTGAAATTCACTTAGAGTGAACACAGAAAAATATGAATAGCCACAAAACCTTGGCAGCACGGGATTAAAAAATATTTTCTCTGTTCCTTTTTTGTGTCAATCAGCGTATGCTATTTTACAGTTACCCCAGTAACAAACAACCCCCCCCCCCCAATTTCCCAAATCTGCTTGGAACAAGAGTTTATTTCTTGCTCAAGCTCTAGGTCCAACATGAATCAGGAGAGGACTCTAACAGTCATACTTCCCCAGATCTCAGACTGGTCGTAGCTCGGACTTTAGAGACTTCCACACATCTGCCTGGCAGGGTGAAGAAAAGCTCATAAAGCTTTATTCTGGAAGTCAACATGCTTCATTTCCATTCACAGGTTATAGCGAGTCACTTGATCATGCCCTTTTGGTTGGACAAAGGAGTTCTGGCAAACTCACACTGATTACATATCCAATTGAATAAGTTGATTGAAAAATACCAGTTCATATTTATGCCTGTTATTCTGTTCCTTTTTTGTGTCAATCAGCATATGCTATTTTACAGTTACCCCAGTAACAAACAACCTCCCCAATTTCAAAGTAGACAGAACACCAATACATTCCTACCATGTTCCTGAAAGGAAGAGAAATATTTGGTGAATAGTGATAATGATTACCAGGTTCATTTTTCTTGGAAATATTATTTGTAGGAATTGTCAAGGTGAAGTGATGGTGTGTTCCTCCTAAAGGATTGGCATTTATGCCAATTATGTCTGCCAGTGTGTGTTAGGACACTACCACACAGGGGTTTCTTTATATTCACTGCCTGGAGTTGTGGTTTTCTTTTTCTGGTTTTTTTTTTTTTTTTTTTTGGTACTGGGGATTGAACTCAGGGGCACTCGACCACTGAGTCACATCCCCAGCCTGATTTTTCCTTTTATTTAGAGACAGGGTCTCACTGAGTTGCTTAGTGCCTCGTTTTTGCTGAGGCTGGTTTTAAACTCGAGATCCTCCTGCTTCAGCCTCCAGAGCCACTGAGATTACAGGCATGTGCCACTGCTCTCAGTGACCTGGAGTTTTTTGAATCATCCAGATAATGTGTAAGGTGACCTGGAGTTTTTTGAATCATCCAGGTAATGTGTAAGACAAATTTCTTTATAGGGTAGGGTCCTGATGATAAGAGTGGGAGGGTTGAGTTTCTTTCTGGGTTACTGTGAAACAAGGGAGTGGCCCTTTGATGACCCGGTTTCATGGGGTAGAGGGTCTCCTAGAGGTGTCTCTACCCTGGGTGGTTCCTGGAGTTTGTCTTCCATTTCTGTCACCCTTCAGGGACATGAAGACTGTGATTCAAGTTTACCAAGTTCAGCAAATGCCCTTGGGGGAGAAGCAGTCTCAGTGCACAGTTTACCTGTTACTGTTACTTCATTTGGTGATGATTATTTGGTAGTTCATCTTTCTTGATGAACACACACTCACACACATGTACATGCATATATATTTTTTCTTTTTCTGGCACTGGAGATTGAACCCAGGGGCACTTTACCACTGAGCCACATCCCCAACTCTTTTTATTTTTTATTTTGAGATAGGATTTCATTAAGTTGCTTAGGGCCTTGCTAAGTTGCCAAGATTGGCTTTGAAATTGTGATCCTCCAGCTTCAGCCTCGTAAATCTCTGAGGTTACAGGCATGGGCTACTGTGCCTGGATTTTTGATATTTTTTTTTAAGAAGACTCAAATGTTTTTAAAAAGATGACATATTTGGTTGTTTGCATCACATTGATTAATACCAGCCTGCCTTCTCATCTGAAATAGAACCTATGTAGTTGTTCTGTTTGATACAGGAGCTAGTAGTCTTCTGTAGTCATTTCAATATAAATGCAAACATTAAATAAAACTAAATATTCAGATTGTCCATCACAATAGTCACATTTCAAATGTTCAATGGCCACAGGCAGCTGGTGGCTACCATATTGGATAGTGTGATACATAGCATTTCTATTTTTGGAGAACATTCTATTGCACAATGCTGTTTCCAGATCCAAGATTGAGTGGAGCAGTGATTGGGTGTTTGGCAATGATGACAGGTGGAAGGTGGCAGGGACCCCACAGTCTTTGAGTTGACACTAGAAGGTCATCTCACGTTCAGTTATGGTTCTATTTATTTAGCAGGTATTTATTGAGTGCCCACTCTACAGTAGGCACTGTAAGCTGGTGACTAAAACAGCCACGATGGCTGTGTCTCTGTCATTGTGCAACTTAGAATCACTTATAGATATTCCGAGTTGAAGGTTTGCCTTAAGATAAACAGGTAATTTTCTGTGATTCCCTCAGGAAAACCAAACATAGAAGAAAAAAAGGATGAGCTTCAGAAGCACATAGATCTGGGTTTGAATCTGATCCCTGCATCTTCTACTTAAAATATTTGCCCTCCATGAGCCTCAGTTTTCTCATGTACAAAGCAAGGATGGGCTGGAAGTGTAGCTCAGTGGGAGAACACTTGCCAAGCATGCAGGAGGCCTTGGGTTCAATCCCCAGAGCCACAAAACAAACAAACAGCAACAAAAGCAAAGGAAAACTACTAATGCCTATTGTATATAGCTATCTTAAATGTTAATCAAGAAAAGCCACATAAGATGCAGGCCCTCGAGGCAGGGCCTGGCACCTGGGAGGGGCCGATACTGTGCTTCCTTTGCACAGGATGGTTAATTGGAAACATGATTTAAGTCAATGCTATGTAAATATAATGATTTCTCATGTTAAACCAAATTTTTGTGTAGTTGCTTCTGGGGAAACCAGCATGAGGACCCATCTTGTGACCATCTCGGAAAAGAACAACAAACAAAATTCCCAAACCACTAGAAATGACATGTGTAAAGCCCTCAGGTGAACACTAGAGGCCACCAGAACAGAGGGCATGCCTAGGTTTTGATGACCTTAGCATCCTGTTCTTGTACAAGCAAGAACACTGGAGTTCTCCAATTAAGAAAAACAAGACTTTTTTTTTTTTTTTTTTTTTTTTAAAGCAGTATCTTCCACACACCAGAATAGATTCCTGACAGGTAAGAGTCATTAAGTACAAAAGATGCAACCATAAAAACTAGAAAAAATAAAGTGAACCGCTGTCTGATTTGAGGAGGGAGAAGGAACTTTTGACACATAAAAGCTGCAGGAAGAAAACAATAAATAGATTTGTCCATGAAGACAGAAAAGTCTGCACATAGACATAATTAAAAGGATAGCCTGGGACAAATTTTGTGACATGTGTGAGTGACACAGTGCAAAAGTGATTACTATGCGTGAATTTAGATTTTATAACTAAATTAGGAAAGATGAATAGCTTAATTAGAAAAATCAGCAGAAGCAGGTCATTTCCAAAAGGAGAAATAGCAAGCTATAAAAAAAATGCACTAATAATTAAATAAGTACAACTAAAACTCTACAATATAGAATTCATGACTGGCCTATCCAACTGACAAGGAGATTTAAGAAAAAATATGTGATTGGCATTGGTGAAAGCACTATGAAGTTGATACAAATCGGGAAAATCTTTCTGGGGAGTGATTTAAAAATATTTATTAATGTCCTTATAATTATTAATATGCTGAAGGGCTCAGTAGCTACATCTTTAGGAATTTATTTTAGGGAGATACGAAAGGTATAAAATCCACATTTAAAGAATTTCTTAGTGTTTTGCTTTTAATACCAGAAAAGTAGAACCAGTGGGTATATCCAACAGCAGAGAAGATTTGTGTCAACTAGAAAATAGAAATTCTCATATTTAATGATCAATACACTCATGAGTTTTTCTCAAGTTAAGTATGATATTCAGTATACAAATCAAATTGTATATACATTTTTAATTGTGAAAAAATATGTGAGAAGACCCTTGGTGTTAATTTTGTTCCTCAGTTTCTTGGACCATTGCTCTTTCTTCATGACGTGGGCAGCCGTGGGTACTTTCCATAGTCACTGCCCCCAGGGTGGGGTTATTACTGTGACATGCAGAGAGAGGCAATGCTTAGTTAGGCAATTCAAAGTAGACTCTGATGGTAGAAGAGAGTGGTTGGTCTGAGTTTACATAGAACTGACTCTGCTGTTCCTATAACTTAAATGAAAGTTTGAAATAGATTTAAGCCATTTTAGAGAAAATGAAGTTATGTATTTTTAACATACCTTAGAACATAGACTTGGAAATTAGCACCTGATATAGATGTATGTATGTATGAATGTTTATCTACATTCATATAAACATTGATATGCAGTTCTTTAGAATAGAACACTAAAAGAAAAACTAGAATATTAGTTGTAAATATCCTCTGTTGTGGAATTATAGATTATCTTAACTTTCGTCTCTTTTATTTTTTGTTTTTGAATTGTTTAGAAATTTCACAGTAAACAGGTATGAAATTTGTTAATATAAACACTTTACAAACAGCAACCTGGAAAAATACTTACAACTCCTAATACAGATAAAGCTTGTGTTTTGTTTTATTATTTCATTTCATTTCATGTCATTTTTTCATCTTTCTTTTTTCAGCAAAGAGGTAATATCTTTATTCTGCAAAGACTATGGACAGAGTTAGGGGAAAAAAAAAAAAAACTTGGATCTTTTTGTAGCTAAATGAGTACTGACAAGTCACAATTTCCAAAAGAAAAAGGAGTACAATTAGTGGGGAGACACATGGGAACACGTTCCTCCATTCCTCTGTAGTAAAACTTTCATTTTCTATCACACTTCCTATCAAAGAAAAAGACTAATGGCCCAAGAGAAAAATGGGTGATGGAGATGAAAAGATAATTACAAGAGAAGGAACATAAACAGCTTTCAAGCATATGAAATATTGTTCAATTTCATTCACAATAATAGAAATGCAAATTAAAACTATTGCAAGATTCCATCTTTCTCCTATCAGATTGGCAAGGTCACATCCCTTGATGATGCATTGTGTTGGTGACGCATGAGAAGACAATCTTACACAATGCTCATGGGAGTGGAAATTGGTACAAACTTTGTGAAGGGTGATTTGCCATCAAAATAGCAAATTCAAGAATCCATCAATCTGGCAATTTCTCTTCTAAGAGTTTATGGCAGGGATGTAGCCAGATACGTATGGAATGATTCAGGCACACTGTTATTCATTGCAATATGGTTACAATAGGAAGATATCAGAAATGTTAGAAGCAACTTAAATGTCTCTCATAGGGAATAAATATACATTGCTGATACAATAGAATACTATGAAGAACTTCTTCATGTAGCCATATATAACGATCTCTAAGACATCTTAAGGAGCGGGAGGACCAGAGTCAATCACAGTGTGTGTAGTTCTCTGATGGGACACAGAGCCAGGTCCTTCCCGGGGCTGGCGCGGTCCCAGGAAGGTGTCTACGTTTGCTGCCGGCTGCAGCGCCCTGCAACTCCTCAGCACACAGAGCTGGGCTCTCTTCGGGACGGAGACGGAGGGGAAGGGAAGATAAGCAGGTCCAGCACCAAGTCCAGCCAGCCCTGGGCCTCCAGGCAGGGAAAGGACGGCAGTGAGAAGCGAGGGACCCATAGGGGTCACCAGAAGCCCGCCCAGGTGCTAACACCTAGCACACCTCTCATCTGGGCTGGGCTCACCAAAGTGGAGTAAATACAGAGATGCTACCAAGACCTGGGAAACCACGACTCCAAGGAGGGAACCAGGGACAGATCTGAGAAGTTGGAGAAGGAGAAAGGGGAGGAGGAGCCCTCGGAGAAGGAGCAGGAGCCGTGCCCTGGCCGGCTCGCAAACCGGGGGAGCCGGTTCCTTCTGGGAGCGGACCACTTGCTCTGCAGCTCCCCCCGCCCCGCCTCCCTCCGCCACCCCCCTCCTGCCCCCGCCCACAGGTGGCCACTGGCTCCCAGAATGCAGCAGTGCTGCGCCCTCGACCCCGCCCCCTCAGGGCACTGCAGGTCGGCCACTGCAGGACCTTGGACGCCATGGAGAGTAGTTTTCTCTGGTCTCAGTTCCCTCCACCCTTCTTCCCACCCGGGGAGGCACACTGGACACGGTAATACATTTGCCCCCCGCTTGCTGGCTGCATCCCCTTACTCTCTGGGTCTTTGTTTTGGGGCAGCCCTTCTTCTCTGCCCCTCCACTCTTCTCTCTGCCTTTCCCTAAAAGATCAGCACTCCCTTGGCCTAAAAGGGTTCCAAGTCCCATCTCATTTGACATGGGACTGGCAGTAGCAGGTGTGGCCAGTGAAGGGTGTTATTTGGCCAGGAGGAGAACCCCAGCCCACCTGTGTCCCTCATTAGGTGGGTCTTACTCTACTTTTCTTCCTCCCCACCCTGTCTAACCCTGCACTTGGTTAGACAGCCCCTCCGGGGTACAGGAAGGGAGGAAGGGGGGTGAGTCCTCTACCCCTCCTCACAGGGGTCCTGGCTCACCTTGCCCTCACCCTGGGGACTGAGCGTCTGTGGCACCAATGGAGAGGCAGAGTCACCTCTTAAAACTAGGTGAGGTTCAGGGGGCCCAGGGTTCTCTGTGATGGGGGGGTAGCTCACCCAATCCTCTCTGTCTCCATGCTACACCTTTCCCCCTTTTCTCCAAGGAGTATTGATAAGGAGGAGCCCACCCCTGTGACCCTCCCTACCCTCCAAGATTCTGGATCTAACTCTCCTGTGTTCACAAACTACCTCTGAACAATTGTCTGTCTTTGTTCAATTTCCCACCCCACTTCTACCCACATTCCCTTCCCCGAGGTGGTCTTCATGGGGAAGGGGGCCTGGGGTGCAGTGGCCTGGGCTACCCACTACTTCAGCCTCTAGGATACTGCAGCAGATTGAGGGGGTGTGCCCCACATTGATCACTGAAAGTATAGGAGTTCTCTTATCCCTCACGCTGGTAGGGAGAGGCAGCCTTATTTATCCTAGCCTGGGGGGTCCCCATCTGGTTTCCTATTTGCTGTTACTTGAATAAAATAATTCTTTTCTGGGAAAAAAATCACAATATGTATATTATGCTACCATTTATGTAATGAACAAAACATACCTGTATCTCTTTGCTGGTGTGTGTATAATAGCTAGTGTTTATCCAACCACACGAGGCTAATCATTGTTCTATGTGTATATGTATATATATTCACTCATTTAATCACAATAGCTATATAAGATTGGCACTATTATTACCACAATTTCCAGTGTATAGATGAGGCAATTGGTGCACAGAGGGAGCAAGTAATTGTGGGAGCAGAGAGAGGGCGAGTAGGAGGCAAGAGAACTGAATGATGGGACAGAAAGTTGAGGAGGACTTTTCACTGCATATACCTGTGTATCTTTTATCCTTAGTCAGTTTTTGCTACTATAACAAAATACCTAAGACTAGGTAACTTTATAAAGAAAAGAAGTCTGTTCAACTCACAGTTCTGGAGGTTTAAAGGCATGAGGCTTGGCTCTGGTGAAGTCTCTTGGCAGAATGGTATCATAAACAGCAGGCAAGTATGCAAGAGGGGGATATCATATCACCAGACAGGAAACTAGAGAGTGGTTCAAGGGGCAGGGATCAGGCTTTTATAAGAACTAGCTCTCAACAGAACTCCAGAAGAGCAGCATTCCCCTGTGGGGGTGGTATCAAATGCCTAAGGAGTCCTACTAGGTCCCACCTCTGAAAGACCCTGCCACCTCTCCCATCACCACACTGAGGACCAAACTCCCAACACATGAAGCCTGGGGGGACACACTCAAACCTTATCCAAACCACAGCACCTTGCGAATGTATACCTTTCATAAAAACAAATAAATAAAAGGTTACAGCTCTTGTGCATCTTGCTGTGTTGCACTCCCTAGAGGTGTCCATCTGCAGACATCAAACTGTGTAAATAACTTTATGCTGGGGAAGGGAACATCTGGATATGGGTCCAATCCATCATTGATGTGTCCTCTCTGGACCTTGGTATCATCTTCCACAAAACACAAGTGCTTGGGGTGCATGGTAGTGGTGGTATTACATCATATCTGTGTTTTCTAAACTATTTGACAATCCAGCTCACCTTAGAAACTTTAAAGTATGTAGGTTCCCAAGCTCTCCTGAGCACATATTCTGATTTAGCATAGAACTGGAGTGCAGTTTGGAGATTTGCATTTTTCAAAAGCCACCTGAGGCAATTCCAATGTGAAACTGGATTTAGAAACCCTGGACCAGATGACCTTTCAGGGCTTCTTTCCAGTTCTGTGAGGTAGTGACTGTGGTGTCAGAACCAATTTACCATTTGCCCTTCTCTCCCCCTCCTTCCTCCTCTCCTCAGTCCTTCTAGCTCCTCTTAGAGGCTGCCTCCCTCCCAGCCCGTCTCTAAAGGAAAGGGAAATGAAAAGGAGGGGCTGTGTCCTTTGATCTTGATTCCCATCCTTCAGTCCCCCGACTTAGTGGGTATTGTATTCCAGAGGGTTGAGCCTGTCAGCTCCAGAGCTGCCATTATCATTCCAAGAGAATGACAAGGTACTGGAGTTTAAAATTCCAAGACAGGAATTTTGAACCATCTCAGAATGTACGCACGGACCTTATTCCTCTGTGGATTCTAATCTTTTCCCAAAGACATCCTATTTCCTGGGATGACCCTCTGGGTATTTTACATACTAATCTCAAGTTCTGCCGGGTGGTCTACAAGGTTGGGATTCTTTTTAAAAAAGTGTACAGCATTCTCATTTTGATACAGTGTTCTGGGTAGTCAGTGATCACTCCTCTCCCTCCCTCCCTCCCTCCCTCTTGCATCTCTTCCTCCTCGCATCAAGGCCTGGGGCCAGGGGCTGGGAAGTTCTCAGCACTGCTCTTCTCCAGCATGTAGAGAGAAGTCTGAGGGTTCAGTTCACTCTGCTGCTGAGAGGGAATGTGGTTCCCCAGCCTTGTGCAGTTTTATGGTGAGTCTTTCTCCATTTCACAAGTCGGTTATTACTCGTGATTGATGCTCACCGACCAAGCCCAAACAAACGTGCGCGGCACACTCCACATACCACACACACAGACACAAATATTTGTCGGCTCACATGGGCTGGGATGAGGATGCCATTTCCACCTGGGAGGAGCTCCGTGATCAGACCTTCGGCTGCAGCCTCTGCCTGTGGAAGGAACCAGGGCATCCAACGTCCACTGCTCTGGTTTCCAAGGACTGACATTCTTGAAACAAGGTGCACTGCTGAGTGCCAGGGTCTTCTCTTACCCCCAGAGAAGATGCGAGAGCGGAGCCCCCACTCCAGAGCCCCAGACTGTGGCCAGCCTCTTCTACCTCTCCTCAACCTGGGCTAATGACAGGTCTTCTTATAGATGTATTTTTACCCTCTGGACAAATAGCAGTTGGGACGAGTGGGGCTTTTTTATGAGTCGAGGTACTCGGGGCTGGAAAATAAACAGCCAGCTAATGAGACGTTCTTATGGAAACTGGCATAAATAATAACAAAGCAAACATCCTGTCTCTTGTGCCAACACCCCCGGGTGAGGGGATATAAAAGCTGCGGTCCTGCTGGCCACTGTCAGACCTGGGGGAACTCCGGCCGCGTTGCTGACCTGCGAGCTGACCTGCTGGGACCATGGGGTGCTGCCCAGGGGATTGTTTCAAGTGCTGCACCCAACAAGACTGCTGTGAGGAGTGTTGCTGCCAGCCCGCCTGCTGCGGCTGCTGCGGGTCCTGCTGCGGGTCCTGCTGCGGTTGTGGAGGCTCTGGCTGTGGAAGTGGCTGCTGTGGATCTTCTTGCTGTGGATCTGGCTGCGGGGGCTGCGGAGGCAGCGGCTGTGGAGGCAGCGGGTGTGGAGGCAGTTGCTGTGGCTCCAGCTGTTGTGGCTCTGGGTGCTGTGGCTCCGGGTGCTGTGGCCCTGTGTGCTGCCAGCCCACACCTGTATGCGACACGAAATGAAGACCTTTCCCCTCACCACCGAGGCGGTGCCAGTGATAGCCTCCATCTGCTCCAGCTGGAGACCCCCTCGTCTCCAGAGCCCTCCCTGGCCCCAAGACACCGTCTTGCCTCTCCTGTCACTTGTAGAGGAGAGCTTGTTCTCCAATACCTGCCCCGGTGCTTCCAGGCACTGAGAACAAGAGTCATTTCTTGGTGAGAAATTAAAACTGGGTCTCGAGGAAGTGATCCCTGAGTTCAAAGGGTGAATTCCCATGGCTTTATTTGCAAAAAGTTCAATACCTTGTCACTATAAGTCATTCTCTTATTTGAGGTGTCTTTGGGACTGATCTTCCTCCCTAGCTTTCTGCTGCTTTGGAGTTTAAAAAAAAAAAAACAACAACCCAAAAAACAGAAAACAATCAAAAAACTTTGTTAACCTCTTAATAAATTCAAGTGTGCTGGTATAACCCGATCAGTCCTCTCGCCTCTTCCTTCAGCTCCTCCTGGGGACTAAGTTCGGAAAATTTACTCTGGCAATCCACTAGGACTTTTGCAATGTGCTTTGTGGATTATCTACATTGGACTCACCAGGGGCTAACTGGAGATTCTGCCCCTGTATACAGAATCAGAATCCACAGGAACGTGGCCTGGGGATCTGTGTTTTTAACAAGAACCTCAGGTAATTCTTTGCACTGAAGTTAGAGATGCACGGATATAGATGGAAGCTTCCATTATGCTGCATGAGATTTGCTTGGGGAGTCTTTTAAGAATACAGAACCTTGGGCCTCACTGTTAGAGATCGTATCCATTAGCTTTAGGGTCTAGGGTATCCTGGGACCTGCATTGTTAAAAGTTCTGAGGTAAATGCTGACACTGGACAGATCTGGTCATGATTGAGGGCCTAGCTTCCTTTTGCATAGAAGTCCTCCTAAGATAGTTGAGTGGGAGACCATCTGGCTTGGTAAGAACTTTCTGGAAAAGTCAGGGAAGGTAAAACAAGTTTGGTTCTGAATGGATGGGATTCCTGTGGCAAGACTGTGTGAACACAGGTCCTAGGGATGTTCTGGGCACCCAGTTCCTCCTCCAGTCTCATGCCCTGGCTTGGTTTCCCTATTTTTGCCTTGGAACCAAATGTATTTCTTCTATGGGGGAAGGGTAAGCGCACATCTGCTAGGAAGATTGAAGTAGGTGTGGGAGCCCAGCCAAGTTACAACCCAAAAGAGCGTTGATTCAGCCTCTTGCTGGAAGTGTTCTTCAGTCACATATGGAAGAAAACTAAATGTGTTCTTGCTCTAGAAAAACAATGTTGGTTTTTAGTCCTGCAAAGCAATGCTTCATTGGATAAGCAGGCAAGCAAAACTATTTGTTTTAGTTATATCAGTGGTTCCTAAAAATAGAAAAAGCTATAGAAAAATATAAAGAAGAAACAATAACCTCCTGAATGCTGACAGTTTATTACTGAGATTTATCTTTTGCTAGCATACTTATAAATAAAACTGGAATTATGCTGATTCTACTTTTTTGCTTTTTAAAAATTGTCTGTTTCATTTTTTACAAGTAAGTTTTATTGATATATTGTTAGGTAGCAGGTAGACATGAGCAGTGAGATCATGGAGCTTAAAGGTTTAATTCTACAGGTGGAGCCTATGTGCTAACTCGCAGAGTGTTTTTCTTTGAAACAGCTTACATGGGTCATTCTGACCCAGCTGTGGTTTAAAAAGATGACAGCATGGTACAAACCTTGACTAATAAACTTGCTATTTCCAGGGTTGTTCTTTACTCCGAGGGATATAGGTCCTAAAACTCCTCTGCTGATAAAAAGAACACAAGTCACCCTGCTCCAAGCTGGAGCTGGATGAAAAAGGGCCTTTGTGACCTTTATACAAACCAAAGTGACTGGGAGTCCCTTTAGGTAGAAAATGTGCAGCGGGGATTTAAAACTCGGACACAATTCCTCTGTCAGTCAATAGCTAAGAGGTAGTGCTTGGGTGGGATTCTCCAGAAACCTCCCCTTTTAGCACAATAAAATTGATCTCACAAAGAAGTGAGATGTTGCTTTCCTTAGGGGACCCGCTCTCTCACTAGAAGGTGAATCCCTCCTCTTTTTCTTTCTCTTCTAATAAACTTTTCTATAATTTTATTAAGTCTTGTGTCTTGCTTGAAATCCTCTCTTGCAAAGACTCAAGAGCTGAGAGCACAACACAATCTCCAGTAAGATCTAGCTCAGGTATCTCTGTTATCAATATAACAAAGGGTACAGTTTGATGACATTTGACACTTGTACATATGATACCTATGTTATCACTACTGTACTTTAGACATGAAACTTTCCATCATCCCCCAAATTCTCCATTTCCCCTTTTCAATCATCCCCTGTGGCCAGTCCCTGGAGATCAGCAGTCTGTTCTTTATACCATTGAACACTGTCATTTCTAGAATTTCATATGAAAGAAACAATACAGTGTAAACTCTTTTTTCACTTGGTATAACATTTTTGATATTTGTCCATATTGTTGCAGGTATTAATAGTTCATTCCTTTTTATTGAATAGTATTCCATTGTATGTATAAAAACATACATCCATTTACATCCATTTAAACATTCCTTTAAAAACCTATTCACCTATTGATGGTATTTGGGTTGTTTTGAGTTTTTGGCTATTATGAATAAAGCTGGTAAAAACGTTTGTGTATGAGTTTTTGTGTGGACTTGTGTTTTCATTTATTTCAGATACCTTGGATTTGGGTTGCTAGGAAAATGATAAATAAATGTTTACCTTTGTAAGAAATGATCAAAGTGCTTTGCAAAGTGGATGCACCATTGTGTATTCCAGTCAGCCATGTCTGAGAGTTTCAGTTGCTCCATATCCTTGCAAACACTTGACATTACCAGTCTTTTAATTTTATAGCTATTTTAGATTGTATGTTCATAGCTTATTGTCATTTCATTTTTTTTTTGGTTTTATTTAAAAAATCATTGGTATTAATATGCCTTGTTTTTGGAGAGAATATGACATTTGACTCTACCCTGGTTCAGTTTCAGGCTCTAAAGTTTAAGTAATTTTTGCTCTGGATGGAATTAACCTCTTAGGAACTGATATTTTAATCCTCAGGATAAGGCCACAGAGATAGCAGGTGTGTGGTGTGTGAGCATGTGACAGACTTGCCAAGAGACCAGTAGGTCTGCTCTGAGTGGATGTGACTCAGAGCTGCTGGTTATTCTATTGCTCATGGCTACATCTCCCGGATGCATGAGTAGAGGTAGTGATTTCTCTGAATTACCAAGAGTGGCCCTTCTTAGCTGTTCACAGAGGTTCTCATTTGTTCATTCAATAAATATTAATTGTGCACCTCCTATGTATCAAACACTGCTCTGGGTGTATACATCAGTGAATAAACAAAGACCCTAACACTTATGGTACTTTTAGGATATATCATATATAATATGATATGAACGATGAAGAAGAATCTCTTCCTTTCCTCTCCATATCCAGAGAGACATTTCCAAAAGGCAAACCTGATCAAGTGACTCCTTAACCCCCAGGTACCATGATAAAATCCAACTTCTTACTCATGGTTCACTTCTTACTTGACTTTCATGATGGGGTATGAGGGACCCCCTCTCATCCCATCACTGTTCTTACCCTATACTTTACATTCTGGCTAAACCATTAGCTGCTCCCCAAACATACTCTGCTGTTGTGTCTTTGGTTTCCACAGTTCATCTTTTTCCAGTTCTTACCAGTCTCTCCTCCTTCTCCCTTGAGGATTTAACTTGGCCATCATATTCCCTGAGAAGGTTTTCCTAACTTCCCCAAAGCCATGCTGGTATTTCCCCTGTTGCCCCTGAAAGCATCTGCACACCCCCCTGTTATAACAATTTCAATGGGGCACCACAATCGCTTACAGATGTGTAAATCTCTCTTCTCATCTCGTGCTCCTTTGGCTGAAATTGGACTCAGTTTTTAAGTATCCCTCACACAGAATTCAGTGTTAGCCCAGTTGAATGGTTAACAAGAGGAACAGAGTGAGTGATTGCTCACAGTAAGGAAGCAAGAGGGGACCAACGAATGGCACAGTGGTTTGGCTCTTCCACGGTTGTGCCTACCTTTTGCACAGACAACAAAGCACCTGGTAAAGTTAAGATGGGCCCTTCTCTAAACAAGGACATCAAGCTTTGGTGTTTGGAAACTTAGGGTTCATTTCTCACCCATTCCTCTCTCAAACAGTAGCAAACACAAGACAGTCCCTTGTTCACAATGCCTTTGACAGAAAAATCTGGGAAGCCACCCTGTAACCTCTCTTCACTTTGTGGGTCTTGACAGCATCTTTATTTCAGGGACTGTCAAGATCTCCAAAGGTAGAGAGAATGCTGGAAGTTGCTGAATGCTTGGGAGAGACATGGTTGGAAGGCAAAGGAGGAGGAGAAGCAGAGAGGCTGGGCCAAGTCCCAGGGACAGGCTGAACCAATGTACCAGGGCCTAGGAGCTCATGGAACAGGATGGAAGGTTGCCTTGTGGCTGAGCCTGTGATGTGTGACTCTGATGGTCTCCTGAGAAAGGTCAGTCCACCCAGGTTGCTGAGGAGAAGGGGGCAGGTGGTGTGCCATCCTTAACAAGTGACTTAACCTTTCTGATCCCCGTCCCCTTTCTTCATCTGTAATGAGGAGGAATGATTTCTGCGTCCTAGGATTGTTGATGGTTTTAAATAAGATGGTTGCTGTAAGGGGCATTCATTTAAAATTCAGCCAAGAGGTCCTTTCCCTGAATGAGTTCATTCCTGCTTTTCTCTGCTTATCCCTGTGTGTCTCGTGGAGCTGATCCCTGCATTGCAGTGAGTTTGCACACTTGTCTGCCCGCTACAGAGGAAGACCCATGGGAATGGGAGAGAAGTTCTTATCTATGGCACATCCTCTGTGCCCAACTCAAGGCTTAGTACTAATGAGTAGTAAGTTCCTTCGTGCTACTAGGAAATATAGACCCTCCAGCTTGGAGGCGATGATGCATATGCCAAGACTACCTGTAGCTCTGAGGATTCCAAATTTAGCAAGTCAGTAAATAAACATCTGCTTTATGGGTAGATAAACAACTTCTAGATCAACAAATGTTGGCATAATAAGATGTTCCTTTGCACACTGGCCCAAACAGCAATGAGGAAAAGATGCAGGGGCCCCAAACAGCACTCAGCAGTGAGGGGGTATAAAAAAGCAAGGGCCTGGGAGAGCTGTCACAGTCAGGCAGCTACCTCCCAGCATTCACAGGACGCAGAGGCAACTCCACCATGTCTGGCGGCTGCTGTTCTAGGAAATGTCCCTCCCTGCCAGCCATGTCTCTCTGCTCCACGGAGGTGAGCTGCGGAGGGCCCATCTGCTTGCCCAGCTCCTGCCAGAGCCAGACGTGGCAGTTGGTGACTTGTGAAGACAGCTGTGGGTCATCTAGCTGCAGCTCACAGTGCTGTCAGCCGTCTTGCTCCGTGAACAACTGCTGCCAACCCATGTGCTGCGAGGCCACCATTTGTGAACCTTCCTGCTCTGTGAGCAGCTGCGCCCAACCCGTGTGCCTAGAGGCCACCATTTGTGAGCCTTCCTGCTCTGCGAGTAGCTGTGCCCAACCTGTGTGCTGTGAGGCCACTGTTTGTGAGCCTTCTTGCTCCGGGAACAGCTGCTGCCAACCTGTGTGCTGTGAGACGACTCCCTGCCAAGCAGTCCTCTGTGTGCCCGCCTCCTGTCAGCCTGTCCTCTGCAAACCCAGCTGCTGCCAACCAGTCATCTGTGAGCCCAGCTGCTGTTCAGCGGTATGCACCATGCCTAGCTCCTGCCAACCTGTGGTCTGTGAGCCCACTTGCTGTCAGCCGGTGTGCCCCACACCTAGCTGCTGTCCATCTGTCTGCTCTGTGACCAGTAGCTGCCAGCCTGTCTGCTGTGACTCTGGTCCCTGTGAGCCACCTTGCTCAGAGCCCAGTGTTTGCCAGCCAGCCACCTGTATGGCTCTGGTCTGTGAGCCTGTTTGCCTCCAGTCTGTCTGCTGTGTTCCAAGTCCCTGTGAGCCACCGTGTATTTCTGGCCCTTGCCAAGAGTCCCCGTGCAGTGTCTCCAGTATCTGCCAGCCTGTCTGCTCTGAGCCCAGCCCCTGCCCACCATGTGTCTGTGTGCCCAGCCCATGCCAACCTTCCTGCTATGTAGTCAAGCGCTGCCGTTCTGTCTGCTGTGAGCCTATTTCCTGCCCCTCCACCTCCTGCCAACCTCTCTGCTGCCGACCAGGGTCTTCTGCTTCTGCCATCCGCCAGCCAGTTTGCCCTCCTCGGACTTTCTACATACCTAGTTCCTGCAAACAGCCTTGCAGTGCTTCGGTTTCCTACCGCCCAATTTGCCGCCCAATTTACCGCCCCATCTGCTCCGGACCCATCACCTACAGGCAGCCGTATGTGACATCCATCTCCTACCGTCCTGCGTGCTATCGCCCCTGTTACTCCATCTTGCGCCGCCCCACCTACTACACTTCCTACTCCTACCGCCCTGTCTGCTCCCGCCAGCCTTGCGCTGACTCTGACTCCTGTAAACCAGAGTGCAAAAAGTCCACGTCCAGCCAACCCGATTGTGTTGACTCAACTCCCTGCAAGACAGAGGACCCAGAGGAGAGTCCCAGGCAGCCTTCTGAGGCCAAACCCACCAGCCCAAACACCCGTGAGGCTACTGCCGCTCAACCTGCTGCTGGCAAGCCTGCAGACCGCTAAAGTGACCCAAGCCCACCAACTCCTGCAAAGCAAACCACAAGCTGTAGAGAAAACTTGACTGTCTTCCGTGAAGTTCATGATGGCTTAGCTAGAATCTTTACTCTCTGCACTCCATCTGCTTATGCTTCCAAAAACTCACCAGAAATGTCAGTATCCTAATGATCCAAATAAAGGCCTGCTGGGTCACTGTGAGGAGGACCTTCTGAGTTTTTGTCTTCTGCTGCCATTAAGTTGAGAAGAGCTGCTTTGCCACATCACCAGTCTTTGTCCTGACACCAAATCTTTTCTGTCCATAGGCCCAGACTCCCTTGTGGTGTGTGATCATGTTCCTTGGGAACTTCTTTGATGAGATGTATTTAACTGTCCAATAAAAGTGGCTAAGTTGAAGTGACTTGCTGTTCCCCTTTAATGCCATAGTCTTACTAGAGACTTTCTTTGTCTTTAGGAGTACTTTCATCCTTCTACCCGTTCATCCATTCATCATCTACCCACCTCTCCACCTATCCCTCTAGCCAGCATTAGATAGCTGTTAGGTAGGTGCTAGACTCTGGGAATGAAAAGACCAAGGTCTGAGTTCCAGGTATCAAGGAGTTCACTCTTTGGTGGGGTGGCAAATATGCAATGAGACAATTATCTTATTCTTTTGTGCTTGTGACAGGACCTGTGAATCTAGCAAGACATGGTGGGCACCAGGGAAGAATTTTTGAGGGAAATGACACTGGAGCTGAATCTTTTAGCACAAGTAGGAGTTAACCAGTTACAAACAGTGAAGGAAGAGATTTCTAGGCAGGAAATACATGTGCAAATGAACAGGGGAAAGTTTGAGCAAGCTGCTTCTTAGGTGAAGCTTGGGCAGAGGTGACCTTACGGGAGAGGTGAGCCCAGAAGTGAGAGAGTAGGAAGCAACCCGCCCATCTTGGTCTTGAATTTGGTGCAGAGTTGATGTGAAAGTATTGAGGGGTTGTATGCAGGGCAGAGGCATGAAGAGCACTGGGTATTGCAAAGTCCCTCTGGCCTTGGTGTAGGGAACTCCTTGAAGAACAGGATCCTGAATATAGAGAGACTATAGAGGAAGCTAATGATTTTGGGGTCTAAAGTGGGAAGAAAAAACAAATGTGTTATACTTAGACAACAAGGAAGTTAAGTAACCTGGATTTCTTTCTTTTTTTTTAATTTAAATTTTTTGTATTAATTAGTTATACATGACAGTAGAATGCATGTATACATTTTGATAGATCATACATAAATGGAGTATAATCTCTCATTTTTCTAATTACACACATTTAGGATCACATCAGTCATTCAGTCATACATGTACATGAGGTAATAATGTCTGTTTCACTCTACTATCATTCCTTCCCCCATACTCCTTCCCCTTCCTTCACTCCCCTCTACCTAACATAAAGTAACTATTCTTTCCTATCCCTCCACTGTTGTGAATTAGCATCCACAAGTCAGAGAAAACATCTGGCCTTTGGATTTTTGGGTTTGGCTTATTTCACTTAGCATAATATTCTCTAACTCTATCCACTTACCAGCAAATGCCAGAATTCATTCTTCCTTAAAGCTGTGTAATGGTCCATTGTGTGTATGTGTGTGTGTGTGTGTGTGTGTGTGTGTGTGTGTGTATTTTCATATTTTCTTTATCCATTCATCTGTTGAAGAGCATTTAGGTTGGTTCCATAGTTTAGTTTTTGTGACTTGAGCTTCTATAAACATTGATGTGACTGTGTCACTGTAGTATGTTGATTTTAAGTCCTTTGGGTATAAACCTAGGAGTGGGATAACTGGGTCAAATGGTGGTACCATTCTAAGTTTTCTGAGGAATCTCCATACTGTTTTCTATAATGGTTGTATCAAGTTGTATTCCCACCAGTAATGTATGAGTGTTCCTTTTCCCCCACATCCTCGTTGACATTTATTGTTGCTTGTATTCTTGATAATTGCCATTCTGATTGGAATGAGATGAAATCTTAGAGTCGTTTTGATTTGCATTTTTCTAATTGCTGGAGCTGTTGAACATTTTTTCATATACTTGTTGATTCAATTATATTTTTTCTTCCTTGATCTGTTTAGTTCCTTAGCCCATTTCTTGATTGGATTATTATTATTATTTTTTGTGTTAAGTTTTTTGAGTTCTTTATATATCCTAGAGATTAATGCTTTACCTGAGGTGGATGTGGTAAAGATTTTCTACCTATCTATAGGCTCTCTCTTCACATTATTGATTGTTTCCTTTGCTGGAAAGAAGCTTTTTAGTTTGAGTCCATCCCATTTATTGATTCTTGATTTAGCTTCTTGTGCTTTAGGGGTCTTGTTAAGGAAGTCAGATCCTAGGTCGACATGGTGAAGATCTGGGCCTACTTTTTCTTCCAGTAGTTGAAGGATCTCCGTTCTAGCGCCTAAGTCTTTGATCCACAGTGAGTTGAGTTCATGCAGGGTGAGAGATAAGGGTTGAATTTAATTTTTTTACATGTGGATTTCATTTTCCCAGCACCATTTGTTGAATAAGCCATCTTTTCTCCAGTGAATGTTTTTGGCATCTTTGTCTAGTATGAGATTCCTGCATTTATGTGGGTTTGTCTTTGTGTCTTCTATTCTGTACCATTGGTCTACATTTTGTCTAATGCTTTTAACCTGGATTTGTTATGGGAGAACTTTCCTTATGTTCTCCTGTTTCCCACAGATACTCTTTGTGTAAACTTCCTACATATCCTCTTACAATGTCCAAGTACAGAGTCTCTTCAAAGCAGTCACCTCTTTCACTAAGTGTAGAGAATAGAGGTCTATCTTTTGCCCTTGACATGCAGTTTGAGTAATCCCAAGCACAGGAAGGGTTAGACTAGGGCTTCTCCACTTTGGCATAGTGATCATTCTGGGCCATGTAATTCTTTGTTGTGGGAGCTGAACCTTTGTAGATTGTTAAGTGGCACCCCTAGTCTCTGCCTAGTCATTGCCAAACATCCCCTGGGAGGCAAAACCACTGACTTGAGAAAGAGTAGGTTAGGCAATGACAGAAGGGGAGAGCCACAAGTGAAACTTAATTTTCACATTAGCCACATCTCATCAGGCCATTGGCATTTATCTCTGTCTTCTTCCAGAGTCAGAAGAGGAGTTAGCTAGGGTTATCTAAATCTCTGTGTCAAGCACTAGGCTTGGTGCTTCACGAAAATCACAGCAATTCTGTGAGATAAGATTTATTCTCCCTTATTTTCTCTTTTATGTGTTAGATGAAACATCTGAAGGACAAACCATCCAAGTGCCCAGGGACAGATAAGTAAATTGTGGTATAGTCACATAATGGAACATTATACTTTAGTCAAAATGACTGGACATCGATTACATATGACATGGTGAACTTTACGAACATAATGTTGGTTGATATAAATAAGTAAACCTTAGAAAACTATGTGTGTGTATAAACTTCAAAAACAATACCACACATATGTATGTATGGGTTTACGGGCATGTACACATACATATGTGTATACACAGAGAACATACACACAATTCAGGAGAGTCACTAGTAGTAAGTAGCATACAAATAACTAAAACCCAGTATGGTCCAAAGTCACCAATTTTTTAGGGAGTCACCATACTTCTTGATGAGGTCATAAGATGTGTTTGGTGACACACTAGATATCTCTAGTGCCACAAACTACAGCAAAATGGATTTTCTTCTTATTGAGAGGTTTCTTTAAGAGGAAAGAAAATGAGATCGGGATCAGAGAAAAATGGATAAAAATGAATTGCTCTAAATCTATACAAGTGGTATGTACTAGACTTTTTTTTTCAGATTGAAGTCGAAGTGTTTTTACAAATAGACTCATATTCCCATTTTTACTGACCTGTTTGGTAAGATCCAAAGTATTTCCTCTTGGGAGATGAGCAGTTTTGGGGTGCAAAAGGAATAGAATGTAGGACAAGGATCCCTGTAGTTTGAAAGATACCAAAAAGATCAGATGTGAGAAGGCAGGCAGCAGAAATGATCCACGGTGTGACATAGAAAGCTATGGCTGAAAAAGGCATTTTGATGACCAGTGTGAATGCTTTCTAGACATCACTTTGATCAGAAAACGACCTCTTTCATTTAGAATGAGGTGAAAGAGAAAGCATTTTGTATTCAACACTTTGCCAAGTACCATCCAGAATTTCCAACATTTTCATTAATTTGTGAAGCAGCCAAAGAAGAATGGAAATAACCCAAGAAACAACAATGCTGCTGATGAAAGCCTGGGACTTTGACAATTTGGCTGATTAGCTAACATGTCCAACAGAGTGAGTTAGTAGCTGAGTCAGAAATCAAGACCAGCCCTGCCTGGCATCCAAAGCCATTGCCTTTCCATTCCATCATGCATATCCAGCATGATCCCGGCCAGGACGTGGACTTGTGTGGAATGCTAAAGCTGGTCAGTCATGCAGAGCCAGGATGAGCCCAGAGCAAAAAGAGAAGGATCAGGAGAGCCCTCACAAGTACCTCTTGGAAAAGCTTGACTTAATTCTACAACTACTTTGCAGTAATGTCCTGATATTACTTCTGAATGTTGCATTTTTAAAAATTTGTCGATTCATATGCTGCTGACTCCATAATATATATCTAATCCTTCTTGATGAAATATTTGCAGTTTTTAAAACTTCCAAATTAGAAGACTGTCTTTGGGTGTATTGGTAAGGAGGGTAAGTATTCAACCAGTTTGATCTAACTGATGATGACAGTCACATCAGTGGGCAGATGATGACCAGCTTGGGTTCTGGACAATATGCTGGTGAGCTGGCACTCTGCTGTACAAATGTCAGCCTGCAATCACTATTAGAGTTGGCCCTCCCCAACCTCCCCAAAGTCAGGAGGTCTAACAAATAGATAAGGTTAGAGGTGTGGGGGCCAGTCTAGCTAGGTTTGAATCTTGCTTATACTCATCACTTGTACATTTGGGGAACATGATTTAAACTCTCTGAGTTAGTTTTGCCACTTCTGACATAGCGATGGGTGATGATACTTACTAAGGTCATTTTGAGGATAGATGAAAAATGCAGTCAGGTGTGTGCTAAATATAGTAAGTATGAAGTAGGTGGAAACCGTGAGAGCTATTATCATTGGTCATAGTACTAATAAAGTCAAGTTTCAGGAAAGTCAAATGGGATGGTCCCAGAAAGAGGAGAACAAGTGGCTTTGGGATCCACCGCCTAATTTTCCCTTCCTGCTCTTGGATACCCTCTCTCCTAGTAGGGTTGGAGCCTCATTTCCTGACTGGATGGTGCAGAACTGCATTCCTGGAGGAAGAGCAGGTGCTTTGGCGTGGGGGAGGCCTCCTGATGAGAGGGTGCAGGGGAGAGGCCTGCTTCAGTGAGGCTGGGGAGCAACCTGTAAAAGAGACAGCTCATCCCAGAGCGGCATCAATGAATTCAAACTTGGCAAAGAAAACTCCCAGCTTTACAGACATGTTTTCTAAGTAGGGATATCTGCTGGGCTCCTGAAGCTTTCTAATCAGATGTTTGCTGGCAAATGAATAAAAACAATAACAAGGAAAGATGCCCTGGTACCCACGCCCCTGGTGAAGGACTATAAAAACCCCTCTGTATTAGCCGTCTTCTGAACTCAGATGCACTGAGTTTCCGACTTCTCAGCAGGGTTAGCATCAGCACCATGGCAGACAGTTGTCCCGGAAACAGCACAGCTGTTCCAGCTGTGCCTACCACTGCCATATGCCCAAAGGGTGGTAGCTTCCGAAATGCTATCTGTTTGCCCAGTTCCTGCCAGAGCAGGACATGGCAACTGGTTACATGTCAAGAAAACTGTCAGCCATTCGGCAGGGCTCCAAGTGGCCCCGAACCTACCGGCCTTCCAGAAACTTCTTGTGTGGGTTTTGTTTGCAAACCCATCTGCTCCCGCATGGCCTGCTGTGAATCTGGCACCGGTCAGTCTGCTTGTCCAGTTACATCATGTCACCCGTCCTGCTTGGAATCCACTGGCTGTCAGACGAAATGCTGTGATGTCAGCCCCTGTCAACAAAGCTCCTGCCAAGAACCTGTCAGCACCTCTGGATCCAGCCAGGCACCTTGTGGCCAATCAATCTGCTGTGATGCAAGATCCTGCCAGCCATCCTGCTCTGAAGCAACTCCTGGTCCTGAAACCCCTTGCCCACCAATCATCTGTGCATCTAGTCCATGCCAACCAACTTGCTGTCAAAGAGGTTCACGTCAACACATTGGTGGTGAAGTCCAGCCCTGCAAAGCTACTTATTACCAACCCATCTGCTACATTTTTGAGCCTTGCCAATCAGTTCCCTGCATGCCTGTTTCCTGCCAGCCATTGACTTGTGTGTTCAGTTCTTGCAGTCCTTCTTGCTGTGTACCTTCTGCTTGCCAGGCACCTCACTGCCATCCAACTCCTTCTGTATCCTTCATCTGTCAGCCAGTGGCTAACTGCCAATTCCCTTGTTCTGTAAAGAACTCTTGCAAACCAGCTTTCTGTGGCGCCATGCTTTCTGGCCAACAAACTTGTGGTGGATCCACTTCCTACAAACAAAGTGGCTGCAAATCCCCTTCCTGCCAACCAGCTTGCTGTGTGACGGGTTTAGGAAAATCAATCAGTGATGGCTTCAGCTGCTTCCAACCAACTTCCCCAAGTCTATGCAAAGCAAATACCTGCTTGCCAACTTCTGGCCAACCCAGTTGTGAGTCCAGCTTGTGTAAAGCATGACTTCACTGATGGAGTACTTTTCACACCTCCTCTGAGGTTTTGCTACTGTCCATAAGGGCAGAGCCATCCTGTGGGTGCGTATCTCTGGCGGCACAAATGTTACCTGTTCTCTATCTTTAGAGTCCAGCTCCACATTCTCTCTAGGCACTCAGGAGAGAACTTGCTAGCCACTGATAAATCCTTCCTAATTGAGGGTAACCTTTCAGCAAGTATGGTCCACTATGTAGCTTGCATTTCCTGATGTTGTCAATTCATTTCATGTCAGTAAAGCTTTTTGTCCAGTTGTCCTGTTTTTGAAGCTTCCTAGTCTTTCAGATTGGAGAATACTCCTTTGCTGCCAACTGAAAATAAAAATGTGAGTGGTTAAGTGTAATGAGTAAGACTCACACAGTACTTTTGTTCCTTTCCTCATGCCCCTACCTAGATTACTTTTGGGTTGCATTTGAACATAGTGACCTTGGGTCCTCCAAGTCAGAGCATTCGCATTGGTCTGTATGGGTAGCAGGTGTCTAGAATTATAGATGTTCAAGCTGGAAGGGAAAAAGGACACAGAATTCACTTGCTTTCAGTCTTTTCACCACCAAGAGCTCTTCTGAACTGAGTGGACTCAGTTGCCTCATACTGAGTAGACTTGGGAAACCCAGAAATGGTTCAGGGAAGCCATAGATTAAAATAAACACTGAGAATAGCTTAGGGAAATTAAATTCACTTAACACTGGTTTTAATGATCAATTTACTTAATGGCCAATTTAAACAAAATTAAAACTCTAGTTTTTTTTTTTTTTTTGGTGGTTTGTTGGTTGTGTTCTTGAAATTTTAAGAGGCAGTTTTAAAAACAATTTGTTGAAGGGAACTTCAGATCCTGTTTTATAGTTCTGGTATGTAGTTATTGAACCTAAACTTTTTAAAAATGGTTGCATTGGGTTTCTTTTGGGGAAATCTTAGAGGAGGATTTATAGTGCATGCTTACAGTGGTATAAGGTCCTTCCTCAAGGGGATCTGGTCTCTCTATTAATCTAGGAGCTCTGGGTCTATGGAGTGAGTTAGGTCTGAAATTGAAAGGCCATGATTCTTCACTGTGACAAAACAGGTTTCTTTTACATGTGACTATCTAATTATTCCAGAACTGCTTACAGAAAAGATTATTAGATGACCTGAGGACTCTCATCTAAAATGAGTTGACTCTAGGTCTATTTAATAATATTGATATATTTATAGGTTTATTTATGGAATCTCCATTCTATTATTAATCAATTCTCAATTAGCAGTTTCAGTGCTTTTATTGGTCTATATGTCTATCCTGGCTTCCACGAACAGAATTCAGGAACAACTCTCCAAGAAGCATGAGCCATGTGAACTGTCCAGGCATATGATACTACTTCGATATTACTGTAAGACATACAATGGAACTTATTTGATAAAGAGTCATGGGTCTAATTAAAAGAAATTATTTATTTGATCATTTACATGAGATATAGGGCTCATCCAACTGCCCCCCCATCAGTAGTTAGAGAATTTATTTGCAAAGCAGCAAAAAATAATCAGTGTATTAACCATTAGCATTCAAGTCAAAGCATAGCCTGTGGAAATGCCAATCAATATTAATATAGATGAGGACCATGATCTACACAGACTCTTTTTTTCTTTTCTTTTCAAGGTTCAACAATTCGTCTTTTTTAACCATATCTTTTATTGATGCATTGCAATTATATATGATATGGAATTTGCTATTATGTATTATATATGTACATGATAATTTGGTCAATATCAGTCCCTAGTATTTATTCTTTCTCCACACAGTCTCTTTTTTAGGACATTCCTTTGTAGGGAGGATAGGACTTGCTGGTAGGCTAGGTGTCTGCTGGGTTAAACTAATGGCTACTGAAAGAAAAAAAAGCATTGATCAAAGGATGCAGGAATCATTTCTACCTCTAGTTAGAACTTCACAGCATGATCTCACTGAGAGTCCAAGTATAGGACTTGGGAATGCATCCCACAGGGGAAGTTCAAAGTCATGTTGAGAAAAGAGCCCTGAGTCAGCTCAAAAGAGACCTTTTGCAAGATCAGGGTCCTAATTTACAAAAAAGAAAGGAGTTAGATTAGTTTTACTCTGAAGACTCTTCTATGTTTTCCATAAAGTTCTAGTTATTCTTCAATGGATTAAGGCTAAAGCCTCTTACACCTCTGGAACTGATGGAAAAGGAAGTACCTTGAGATATGAACAGAATGTCTCAGAAAATGAACCCCTAAACTAAATTCTGTGAAAGGATGCTCAAAAGTAGTATCTTTCAGAGAAATCCAAATTAAAATAACAATCTAATATCACCTTATAAGTATTTTACTAGCAAAAAGTAGAATATCAGAGTTCAGTATGTTTTTCTCTAAAGGGATGGATAATACATATTTTAGGCTTAGTGGGAGCATATGGTCTCTATCCCAATTACTGAATTTGCCTTTGCATTGTGAAAGTATTGATAAGAAACTTGTAAACAAATGAGTGTGGTTGAGTTCTAATAAAATTTAATTTACAAAAACATGCTGCAAGTGGTATTTGGCTCATGGGGCATAGATCCTATGCTGTGTTGTACTAAGTGTTGAGAATGTGGGTTTATAGGAATCATTCTGATTGCTGATGGGATTATTGGCTCGTTTGACCATTTTAAGAAACAATCTAGATCAATTTATGTAACTTATATTAATGCATACTACTTGATCCAGAAATTCTGGTCCTGAGGATACATTCCACTAAAGTTCTCATACAGGTTCATAGGAAAACAAGTAGAGGATGTTCACTGTGGGATTTCTGTGGTGACATGGAAAAATTTGACCACAAAATTTTATAGCAGGGAGAACTGGTGAGAAGTGAAGCTGATGTTCAGCAATTTTATTATTTTACATTTTTCTCTCCAATTACATTTTCTTTTTTTCTTTTTACAGACTGCGTTTTGATTCATTGTACACAGATGGGGTACATTTTTTTCGTTTCTATGGTTGTGCATAATGTAGATTCATACCATTCCTGTAATCATACATGTACATAGGGTGATGATGTCTGTTTGATTCCAGCATTTTTCATACCTCCTCCCTTTCATTTCCCTGTATGTAATCTAAAGTTCCTCCATTCTTCTCTCACCCCGACTCGCCTACCCCCGTTATATGTCATCATCCACTTACTAGGGAAAATATTCAGCCTTTGGTTTTTTGGGATTGGCTTATTTCACTTAGCATGATATTCTCCAATTACATCCATTTATCTGCAAATGCCATAATATTATTCTTCTTAAGGTTGAATAATATTCCATTGTGTATATATATACCACAGTTTCTTTATCCATTAATCTGTTGAAGGGCATCTAGATTGGTTCCACAATCTAGCTGTTGTGAATTGAGCTGCTATGAACATTGATGTGGCTGTGTTACTGTACTATGCTAATTTTAAGACCTTTGGATATAAACTGAGAAGTGGAATAACTGGGTTAAGAGGTGTTCATGTGAAAACAGAGAAACAAGATGTACCCCATTTGTTTACAATAAAAAAAAATAAAAACAAAAACAAAAAAATTAGTTGGAAAGTAAAAAAAAATGTGCACCCATGCTTAAAGTGGAATTATATTTTTGGTATTATAAACAATGTATTAAATTACTTTTAGCAGTTCTTTTTGAAAATGAAAAAATAAAAATAAAAAAGGTGGGTCTGTTCCAAGTTTTCTGAGGAGTCTCCACATTGCTTTCCAGAGTGGCTGCACCAATTTGCAACTCCACCAGCAATGTACAAGTGTGCCTATTTCCCCACATTCACGCCAACATCTATTATTGTTTGTGTTCTTGATAATAGCCATTCTAATTGGAGTAAGATGAAGTCTTAGCATTGTTTTAGAATTCTTTGCAAAACTGAAATTTCAGATTTCACTTTGCAATAGTTTTTGGACACTTCTGTCTATATTATTCTTTTTATTGTCCCAATTAATGATTTCTCAGTCCACTGGCAAATATTTTTCAGGGACCATCTGCCAGCACACAAACTGTAGTTTCTAAACCTGTCAAATAAAAAATTTGGGCTTGGAAGATTTATATCTTTTCCCACGCTTGGCAACAGTTCAAATAACATAGCATTTACTTGCTCCTTTTAGGTTTGCTAGAACTTGCCCATAGAACATCTGAACCTCCTGTTTTAAACAGTGCTCTGCCAAGCTTGAACATGCTTATAACTAAATCCTTGTTTACATGTATGTTCCAAGTAAGGGAGCGATTTTAAAAACAAGAAAAGATGGGACAAACACCCACTACCCAGAATCACATTTTCTTACTTACATCTGCTTTGGATTTAAAAAAAAATATAATTGAAATAAAATATCATTAATCAATTTGTGGTCCCTTTTGTACCCTTCCGTGTCTCATTTCCCTTCTTTTCTTCTTAGATACAACCTCTATTATGATTCATATACCCTGCTAGTCATTGTTAGTTCATATAAAAAGAGACCACCTCTAATATTTATAAAGCATGTAAATAATAGCTAGTATTAGGGCTTGCAAACATAAGAATTTACATATACAATGTGAAATTATGCAGTTCACTTTTTAATTTCATTATTATTACTTTTAAGAGCAATGTATTTTGATACACGGATCTGTTTCATTGTGTTAGTTATCTACTGTGGCAAGAAAAATTATCCCAAAACATAGTGACTGAAAATAACAAACATTTACTAACTCACTGTTTCTGTGGGTTGGAAATATAGGTGTGGCTTACCAGTAAGACCCTAAAATTTGAGTCTACATTAACTGTAGTATCTCCTCCTAGCAACATCCAGATTTTCTGAGCACCTACTAGAATTTGTTGATTTCCCATTGTCTAAAAAGATAGACACCAAGAAAGAGTCTTTCTAGCACAGCCTTGATATTCTTTGTGCTGCATCCCCCAGGGAGACTTCAGATCTATTTCAATCTCCAGTCTCAGCATGAACTAAGGAGGCCGGACTCCTTTTATAAGCCTAGATTTTCCTTGCCAGATACTGAGTTGTTAAAGTTCCTGAATCATGAGGGGTGGCTACCAATGCATCATGAAAATATGCATCATGTAAAAACAACTAAGAACACCAAAAACCCAACAACTGCAACAAAGCTGCGGCATCACACCGAGGAGCTTACCTTGCATCAAACTTCTTTTGGTAGATGTCGCTGTTCTTATTCAGATTAAAAAGAATTAAAATCTCTGCTTCTGTCTCTCAGTCTTTCTCACCCTGGCAAGTTTTTCTATTTCTGTTTGAAAGGAAACATTTTAATTTTTTGTTTTCCTTTTAATATAAAAGTAATGTATGCTTGAGAAGGAAAGCACCCCCTCCCCAGTTCCCCTGAGGACAAACTCCTGGTGACTGTTTACTAGTGCCCATGTTGGGTTTCTGCTTTCTTTTACAGATGGTTGCTTATTATCCCCATTTCAAAAATAAAAAGAGCACTCATTTCCATATCTCCAGCACAAACGTGAGAATATTGACACAAAGTAGTAGAACTTTGTCCTGGTTTTGCTTCCAGTGTTGGGAATCAAATCCATACCTAGCAAGAGTTCTGTCACTGAACTATAGCCCCAACCTGCCTTTATCCTGTTGGATGGTATCCTCACTTTGCTTATAATCATTTTATTTTAAAAAAAAAAACATATTTCCAAGGTGTGTGCCATTTTCCCCATATTCAATTTATTTATTTTTGTCAACCTGAGACTATTTAGAGCTTCCTTGACTGTTTCCATGGGCTCCTACTAACCTTGTTTAATGTCTAGTTCACAGAACTTCCTAAGGTTAAACTTTTGAAACTGCAGATATGCAGTTGTTTTTAATCTATAAATATGGAAATATCTTATGGCTCAGACTAGTATTTTTATGTGGCCTTTTTTGTTTTCAATCAAATCCCAGTATATACAGCTCCTTATAACTTGCTGGTATTTTTACGGGTGGGAAAGCACTTTAAAAGGCATTAAGATAATAATCACACAAGGGGAAGAATTTTAACAGGAATTAAAACGACTTATGTCACCTTTCCTAATAGTGTCTTTTAGAATGGAATTTTGCCTGTCCTTTTTCTGATTGTTTTGATATCTACTTAGCAACGAGGGGACACATCAGACTTTTCCTCTGAAATTGTATTCCTGAAGAGCAAAAACTGTGCATTAGTTGTCTGATTTTGGAAATTCCAAATGTGGGATTGGCATCGTGGGCTTTGGTAGAGGCAGAAGAACCTGTGGGATGATTGAGGTCAACTTTGAAACTCAAGACCACTAAGGACCTGTCTCAGTGGTTCTAAATTGGGAAAATAGAGTGGAAGCTGACATTTGAGACATCCAAATGGACCAAAAAGATATGTGTAAATGAGACAGCTAGAGACCTCCACAGGGACAAAGGGTGAATGTACTCCTAAGCCATAACTCATTTTCCTTTGGTCTCCCACCTGAACTCATAACTTCCTAGGTAGTGAAAGCTTGGTACCCACCCTTTTTAGTACCTGATCAGCCTCAGAGACAAGATGCTTAGGAAGGGTCAGGAAGTTCTTGCCATGGCTCTCCCAGGACAAGCAACATAAAGGGTAAAACCTATTGAGGAGCCCTCAGGATGGCAAGTTCCTGGAGCTCTTAGCCTTTTACTCACCATGAATTGTGTTCTCTTCCATTTCCCACCTGTGTGTTCTCTAAACAGCTGCAGCAACTCATGCTCATCATAAGACAGATGTTTAGACAGAATGCAATAGGAAAGCAAAAACCAACATCTGGCTTCAGAGTGACAGACTGACCTTTCCTACCTAATGGGGAAGGGAAACACACCTGTGCAATGTACCTAAAGCTAATTAATCTTTCTAACCCTTAGATCTCCTTGCAAACAGTCCTTTTGCCTGAACAAAAGGAACTCTCTCCCCTTGTTCCAGGAGCTGCCTGCCATTCTGGTCAGTGTCTGCACACTTGCTCACCTGACCTGTTTTCATTTCCATTGACACCAAGTCAAAGTTCGGCCTCATAAAGAGCCTATAGGATAAGCGCCCCTCCTCCCCCCATGGCATGTGGAATTTGCACAACTATAGGGTGCATGACTTTGAGTGCTGCTCATGCTGGTCTCATCAGTTTGCTCAAATCAATGGGTTCATTTTATAAAAATGGTCCCGTAAGCTGGGAAGTAGATTTCCTCTTTTAAACCATGTCATCAGAAGTTTGTTGGCTAGACCCTGAATCTGGAGAAATACCTCAAGGTGGTGATTTATCTGTAGCCCAGAGCTGTTGCAAACAAAACCATAGGGTTGCTCTTTAGAAAGACTCCTCTCTAATGGTCTAGGGAAGCCCTGATTGTGGGATCCGTAATCCTAGACCATTGTCTTAAATTTGGCCTCTTGCCTTAGTGGTATAGGAACAGATGTGGAAAACTCAGTAAAATATAAAATATCTTTTAAATCTCAGGGTGTGTGAAGCACACACTGTATGCATAATCTGTGTCACACAAGGATACACAAGAGGGGTGTAGTTCATTAGATGATAAACTGGGGAATACCTTAGCTGCAAAAAAGACAAGTCACAATGATCACAGTGGGTAGGAAACACATTTATATACACAAGAGGCCCTGGAAAGGGAAGATACTTTCAAGGTAACAAAATTAACCTATTATTCAGACAATCAGCGTAGGGAGAGGATCAGGATGGAGAATTTTGGGCACATACAATTTTTAATGACATTGAATTAAATTCAAACTACCTCTTGTGGCCATGGAGTCTAACAATTTTTTAAATTCAAAAGGTGGTTAAGATAAATAAACATTCTTTTTTTAGCTTGACATTTTACTTTTTTTTTTTAGTTGTAGATGGACACAATGCCTTTATTTATTTATTTATATTTTTGACCATTTTAATTTCCATATGATTTTTTTATTTGTTCTGATTAGTTATCCATGACCATAGAATGCATTTTGACACATCATACATAAATGGAATATAACTTAACCATTCTTCTGGTTGTACCTGATGTAGAGTTATACTGATTGTGTAATCATATATGGAGATAGGGTAATAATGTCTGATTCATTATAAACATTCTTTGCCCAAACTTTAGTCAAACTTTGGAACCTTCTCCTGGGCCCCTCTGTGTGCTGCCTTGTAAAATCCAGTTTTGTAAAATTTTAGCAAAGAGCCCTGCTAAATCTTGTTATAATCTCTGATAACAACAAGAAGGCTTATAAATATATCTCGAACCTTCAAAAAAGGAATTTATCTTACTGAACTGAAAGACCAGGAAAGAGCAGGGACAGAAGAGTGGAGAGAACAGGGCACTCAATTCACCAAAGAGCCGGACATAGAATTTTCTCTCTATACAATTTTGTTCACAACAATTGATTGAAAATGTAAGCAATCTAGAGAAGTCTTCTTTTTCTTATGTCATAATCATAATTTTACCAATGGCTCTTACATCTTATTTCTTCATATGTTCAACTATTTGTGGATTTGATGTTGGTCTTACTGAGCTGTTAGTTTTATATTTTAAGTATATTAGTGCTTTGCCATATTCCTTACTATTGGACATTTAAAGGGGAATGCTTGAGAAGAACTGGGTTAATTTTGCTTGGAATCAATCTGAAGGGGTAGAAGATTATTGAAATTTGTTCCTTTCTATCTTAATCATTTTAATCTTTGTTTCGAGCAAGAATTTGGCTGAGGCTGAACTGCTTGGTTTTTATCTCCACCTTATCTTGGATGAGGAATGCTAAACGAAAGGGGATCTGAAGGCTTTCTGGCCAGGACAGATTACAACCACTGTGAACACAGGGATAGTAAAAGATAGACAAGACTGTCCTTATCGGGTTTACGTTATCCATTACAACTTAGGCTTTTAAAATTTATGTTTTGGACCTGGAGGAAGAATCTGATAGTGGTGCTGTAAAACAAGAATTCTCAAAGGAGCAGATCTTGGGAGAGATAACATAGGAGGCTAGAAAATGCCTCTAATTTAGAGCAGGGCCTGTTGTGTAGAGCCTGGTTTCCATAAATATCTGTGAATAGACACATTTGGCTCTGCTTTTGTAGATCTTCATGAACTCTTGAAGATAGGGTGGCTGAAGGAGAAAAAGTAAGATGACCTGAAATTGTGGGTTTGATCTGTTGGTATGGAAGAAGACAAGGGGCAAGAGAGCATCCTGGGGCAGCTCAGATGAGGTGTTGGGGATCCCGGGTACCACAGGATGGGGGAAGGGAGAGAGGAGTGGCTGCATGGCACAGAGACCAAAATGCTCACGAAATTTGGGGAGTGAAGACAAAAGGTCTAAATTTGAGCCACAATATCCATTATGAAAACATGCCTATGCTTGTAACTCTCAGATTTATAAAGTAACCCTTTTTATTCCACTGGATTTAGTCCTTCCATGCGAATGAATTACTGGGGGCTCTGCATCATGACAAGAGGAACCAAAACTCAATGATTTGCCTTCTCATCCTCAGGCCCCGCAGTGGGGCCTGAGTCTGAAGGTGGGGGTGGAGATCTGTCAAATGCGAATGGAATGACAGACAGCTCAGATCAAGATCTGTGAGTGATCAGAGGCATGTGTATACAGAAAGTGGTTATTTATGTCTTATGTTGCAGATACTGTCAGATAGCCAAATAAGATGATCGGTGTGGCCTGGGTCACAGGACATGGGGAAAGAGCAGAAGTGCTTTGTAAACATGTAAAAGCCTTTCCCAAGGGAAATAGTTGAAGGATGCAGGGCTCATATTAGTTAGAGTTTTCCAGATGAATAGAGATTATTAGGAAATTAGCCAGAAAGGTTAGAAAGACAATTCAAAGTTATCATAAGAGGCAGAGAAAAGGAAATTAGAGAAATTGGGGCAAATTGTGGGAATAATGAGAAATTGCAGTTACTACAACTTGAAAAATCAGTTTCGAATCTGTAGTTTTTAAAGATAGATTAAAAGACTGAGACGGAATCTCATTAAGAAGGAAGATTTTGCTGTCATTTGCAAACACTCTCCAACCATCTGACCAGGGACTCCACAGAGAGACAGAAATGTCCTGCAAATGTTGTGAACAGCTCTCTGACAAGTTACAATAAAACAGTTCTTAATCGAAATTTCTCTATTTGTAGAACACCCTTGATTTTCCTAGAATACTGTCTACACTTCCTTATTTAAATGCAAGTCATTTTAGTTTTTATTTTGATTCTTAATCCTCTGTTTTCTGTGTGAGTCACCTGCTGAGTAACTATTAACTATTTCTTTTGTGATTCATCTGATTTGAGAGAGTTTCTTCAGCTATCATTTCTAAAGGCTGTTGTTTCTCCAAACAAGTCGGTGATATGAGATGGTAATCTAATGAATAAAGATACACTCCCACACCAGCACCCACACTCAAGTCTATGTAACATGGTGATGATAATTCCGGATTATTATGATGATGATAGTTCTATACCACTGGGAATTCCTTTTTGAAAAACTTTGGAGGATAAGAGAAAGGTTGATGAACTCCAAGTTATCTTGAAGTATAATTAGAAATATCACAAGGAATGCATAGATGTTATGGTAAAAATGAACCAGAGTAAAACGTAAACTCTGTGACAGATGCTCTTTATGCAACGAGGTGAGGGAGGATATATCACAAATTGGGGACTGCAGTTCGATGCCATCCAAGACTTGGAACCCATCTTACAAAGGATCAGATCCAAATTATGCAAAGTCACCTTAAAAAGAAGGGTATCTTCAAAAGTCTCAGTAGTTAACTCAGATCCGATTGAATATCTAAAAACGTGAAGCCTGAAGGAGGGTGTTGGTGAAGCATGGAAATCCGGAGCTAACACAAGTGCTGGGGTCAACATCACCAGTGTCCAGTAAAACCACTGCCCATGGGAGCGGGAGAGTTAATTGTAGGACTGTGCGTTTGCCAGTTCTACTGGGGAAATCTATTGTGAAAGGAACATGTCCAAGACCCTCCAACGCTGAGTTCCCTTAATTTATTTTGTGCTGGTTCCTTGCTCCTGTGGTGGTTAAGAAGTTCCTATTAGTTAATTCTCCTGCAAGTTAATAAATAGGTGTCTTTGCTTTATGGGCTTGCTTAACAAGAGTCTGCTGCAAGGGGTGGTTTCATGCTTGGTATGTAAACAGTACCACGTCTCTCTGTCTGCAGGACTAAAATGCCAAACCCTGGTGGATTTATCACAGTGTGACGCCTGCCCTGAATGTCTTTTGGAAGACAGCACTCTCCTGCTCTTTTTTTGATTTTCTCTTCCAGTGGATACCATTTACCATGACAAAAGGTCTGCTTCACTTAAAAGCATATGTGTTTGAAGGTGCCTGGATTTCAGAGGATGGTGTGTTAGCCAGTAATCCATCTAATAATGACGGGGCAAGAGGAAGGGTATTTAGGGACTGTGAGGAATTCCAGGTATGGAAGGAATCCTGATAAACTTCCTACCGTGGAGTTGACAGAGCCAGTGTTTGAATGTCTAGTAATTGAACATTCGTGTAACCAGGTGTTTTCATCCATTCTGGGGAAGCTCTGTTAAAGAGCTGCTCCACATGTTAGTCTACACTCCTGCTGGGTCCCCTGAGCTTTTCCTTATTAGGAGCATGTTGCTCCTAATCATAATGGCATTCCCTACGCTTATTAACTCTGCCCTCTATTCTGGTGAATTTTACTAGGAAATTACATTTATTTTTCTCTAAACATGACAATTTTATCCCTGCACAGAACGATCTGGTTCCAGTCAAGCAAGGATTTCTTTGCCTTGCTAATATGAATTTTTGGATGGTCCTCTTGTAGCAAGTTTATCGTCACTTATTTTGCTTACCAGGAACTTCTTGTTAAACTCAAGTTCACAGTGATTTCTGAGGATGCCTAAGAATTTTCTGCTGTATTTTAGTTGCACTGAGATTTCAATGAAATTTCTAGATTGTTGGGCGTCCCTTAATCCCTTCTTCTTGCATATGTACCAATTTTGTGATGTGCATTTTCAAAGTATAATCAATTTTCTGGGATTTGCCAGGGAGACTATATAGAATGTGCACACCAGGAGAGCTCATTCATTTGTCTTTCCTTCTAAGTTTGTCCATCCATTTGCTTTCCATTGTGGAAGAAAGCAGGAAAGGCTGGGCCTTGGAGACTAAATTCAGAGAGAGGAGCATTTACTCATTCCTGTTCTGGTAAACTAACAGCAGGTTTTTGGAGAAATTACTTACTTATTCCAACAAGCTTTCATTATTTTTGCATACGTTTTCAGAAACTTTTGCATGTGAATTCTTTCAGGATCACCCCTGCTGTTCTAAGCAGTAAGTTGGCTCATGGGGTCAATAGGGAAGATGCTTTCCTGATTAGCTGGCAAGACACAGTCCTGTCAGACACAGCTGTCCTGAACCGCCTTTCCTGTATCAGTAGTGACACATGGTTCATCAATCACCCTCACTTCTGTGTGTGACTTTCATCTTGTTCACTCCTACAATCAGAGCATATGGCAAGGTGCATGTTCAATAAATTTTGTTGAAATAAAGGACCTTTTAATGTCCAGATAGAATTCTTTGTTTATATTTTCCCTCCTGAAATTCCAACTAGGAACAGCACATGGAACTGAATGTATTAAGTAATTTGTTTTCACATTCAAGGCTTCATAGACCCTTGTTCCCTTCTATACCTGCAGGAGCAAAGAGCAGAGAGCACCCAGGTAGTGTAGTTTGAACAGCTTAGTGTTTGAAGCCAGGTAGACTGTTGACTGTGTAATCTTGAACCAGTTACTTAATCTCCCTTGGCCTTTGTTTCCACATCTGTAAAACAGGGTTAATAAAACCCTGCTGGGTTACGAATTAGATGAGAAGATATCTAGGATGATACCTGTAGATGCTCAGTAAGTGAAGTTCCTCAGCTCATTCTCCTCAAGGGAACAGGCACTTAGTAAGCCAGACAACCTGGCAGGCTTTTCTGAGAATCCCTCTGTCCTGCTAAGTCATCTAAGGTCTAACCACAAGATGGCTCTGGCCATGAAGTATTCTTTTCCTTTCAGAGCCAGTACCAGTTCTTTTCCAAGCAAGGGTCTAGATGTCATTTTTATTTGTTCAGGTTTTCTTCAGAAAAATCTGCCTTCCTTTTTGGGGGACCACTTTCATATCTCCCGTCCACCATGGCTTCTGCGGATATCCCATTTCTTTTCTTTAATCTTTCTGCTAGCTCTCTGGTGTCAAATCTCATCAGCTTCAACTTTGCCATACAACACTCAGACTGGTTGGACCACAAGGAGTTAAATACCCATTGCTCACTTACTTCAGTTCCTAGAGTTCTCTAAATGTTTAATTTAGATGCTCTGATTTTCGAAGAGATAATAGAAAATGCAAAACATAAATAAAGCCCTTGAAAGCAACGGCTGTGAAAAACAAGACTTCAGGGTAGGGTTCATGGGAGCGAAGACTTGGAAAACATGATTCTAAGTGACCATGGAGACAAGGCAGGGGACATAGGACTGATGAGTACATTGATAGAATGTGGTTGACGTGGATCATTTACATGGTTGACATAGATCATTTGAAATGTTAGCCATCAGTGCAGAGACTGAAACGGTCCTAAGGATTTGTTTTTCAAGATTCTTAGAGGGAAAGGGGGATGATAGCTTTCCCAAGGTGGAGATCTTGACTTGGTGTGGAGGATAGATGAAGCTGACCGGCAGCTATTGTGCTCATCAGTGGAAAACAAAGAAGAAAACAAATCAAAATGAAGCAGGCTTCTCTTCACTCAGCTGCCTCACAGTTTCACAAAATAACAATGTTCCTATCCGCATCTTTCATTCCGTTTAGTATTGAGTTTTTTTAATGCTTATTAGTTCGTGGGAGTTATTTATGTTCTTGAGAACAATCTTGTCCCTCGTGGGCATTGTGAATCTCTTCCTTGCCCATCCCACGTGAGGCAAAAGAATTTGGCCTATAAAATCATAAAAACTGGTAAACTGTTGTCACTGTTAATAAGTAATCTGCAACACAATAACTGATAATTAAAATTATCTTATTCTTACTTATTTAAAACTGTTTTACCCATATGGTAAGCCCACTATTTCTTTCATAATGCTGTTAATTTCTGTCTTACTGCTTTTTAGCTGATTAATCTGGCCAGAGTTTTACCTATTTCGTTCATTGTTTAAAAAGATCAAACTTCTGGCTCTGTCAAACTTCACTCTTTTTCCTTTATTTTCTGTTTTATTAATTTCCATGCTTATTTATAGTATTGTTTTCTTCAGTGTGGTTAGGGGGCAATGTTATTTATTGCTTTTCTCCTCATTTTTTAAGATGGGACATTTAGCTCATTTATTTTGAGGCTTTCCTCTTTTCTTCTGCAAACGTTTAAAGCTATAAATTACCCTAAAAATATTGCTTTTGTTGCATTCTGTGAGTTTTGATATGTTGTTTTATAATTATTTAATTCTATACATTTGGACAACTCCTCTAGAGACTCTATGCTTGTGATTTTACCCTTGATCCACTTTCCTACCATCTTAGCTCTGTGCAGTGCAACTGGGGAGGATTACCACTGGCATCTAATGAGTGGAGGCTAGGGAGGCTGCTCACCATTTTTCAATGCATGGAACAGACCCCACAGGAGGCGGATCACCTGGACCAAGATGGCAACAGTGCCAAGGTTGAAGAAGTCTGATTTAGACCAACATCTAAAAATAATTATGTATATGTATATAGCATATATTTGTATATTATATATTCACATACATTTAAATGGGTAAATAGATGCATATTTCATAATATATCATCACAAATGCATCTATTTACACATGTAATCATATGCAAATATATGTATATGTGCAGATATATGCATACATTTACATGTGTAAATATATAATGTGTATGTAAATATGTATACATGTAAATATATGTGAATATATTCTTGGTACCAGGGATCGAACCTAGGGGCACTTAACCACTGAGCCACATTCACAGTCTTTTATTTTTTAATTTTTAATTTTGAGATAGGGTCTCACTAAGTTTTTGAGATTGTTCTCCAACTTGCAATCCTCTTGCCTCCCCAGTTGCTGGGATTTCAGATGCACGCCGCTGTGCTGGACAACAAATATTATTATTTTCGCTTACCTCTCTCCCATGTTATGAACTGGGCAGTCTCTTCATAAAATCTCAGATATATCTGGATTTGATTTGTGCTTCAGCTTCATCTCAAAAAACACAGGATAGTGTTTTGTGGAGACTGTAGATAGTTCAAAGGCAAAATTTCCTTGGTGTGTTTAACTCAATTCCTAAGATTGGGTTCATATTTAATTTCCTTAATAAAGTATGGTCAAGACAAAAACGTGGGCTTAAGGTGTTGGGTGGGTGCATGAAATACGACCTGAGAGAATGTGATTTATTTGATCCTTTGTGTGTGTGTGTGTCACACAGTATATGGCCAGAGAAAAGACACTATCCCAGAATGCCACCCCTGACCACAAAGTATAAGTGTGTTTAGGGGAGCCCTGGACTTAAGTACATACAACATTTTTATAAGAATTTAATAAAAAGATGGCAGCAGCATGCTGGACATTGGGGAAACCTGGTGACAGAGCTTGTGGGAGAAACTAGGGAACTGGCAGGTTTGTTGTCAAGAGTTTGATTATGCCAAATAATTCTATGGTGGGAGGGTCAGCAACAGGAAGGTTGGCAGCAACTGGTTACACAGCACGGACTGTAGGAGCAGCTGGGGTGGCATCAGGTGGTGGTATAGCAGGTGGTCTGATAGCAGACAGGGTGGCAACAGGTTGGCAGCAGCTGGACCCACAGCAGCTGAGCTGCAGCAGCTGACCACACAGGCTGGTTTGCAGCAGGTGGTCTTGCAGCAGGTAGGCTTGCAGCAAGAGGAGCAGCAGAAGCCGGCCATGGTGTCAGGTGTGGAAGATGGAATCCTGTTCACAGGTGAGTTTTTCAGATTATGATGACTACTTCCAATCTAGGTCTTATATGCTTTGAACTTCCAAAGAATGGACCAGTCAGTAGGACTTTTCCTTGTTGTTTATGTTATTTTTCATATTAATTTTGGGGTCGATGAGGAGGAAGTCATTTTCTAAATGTTATGAATCTTTTGAAAGTGTTTAATTTTTTTTTTTTAAATTGGGAATAACTCACAGGATATTTTTTTTCCAGATAAAGGATAGGAATCTTATCATTGGCATTTTTCCTGCTCTGATCATTATCTTTCATCTGATGGTTCCTTCTGACCTGGAGAAAGTGAAGACAGATGTCCATCCACAGCCTGTTCTTTTGGGAAATATCTCTGCGGTGGGGTGTGATGATGATATACCTCTGTGACAAATTGAATCTGTGCATGATTTCAAGGTTTTCCTTGCACAAACCTGGTTCAGAATTAACAGACATCTGTCTACCCAAGATGCTTGGCAAGAGGTTATTTGGCACAAGCCGTTCCTTATGGCAGAGCAGAACCAGAGCAGGTGATAGAGAGAGGAGTACACTGAGACTCAGAAAGCATCTGACAACTTGAGTCCTGGGGTGACCATTTATCAGCTTTGCACAGTATCGAGGAGTTTCCCAGGATGTGGGACTTATGGTGATTAACTGGGAGAGTTATGCACAAAATGAGATGAGACAGTCATTCTAGTCTACCCTCATTTCAGGTCGCCAACTACACTTCTCTTTGCTCTCCTTTATTTTATCAACAACATATTGACAGATTTTTTTGGGGGTTGGAAATTTACATGCATAGTCATATAACAGTTTTATTCATCTCATGATGATCTTTTTATATTTAAAATTTTGGTTGCCACAGTACACTGCTAGGTCCTCCACTACAGTGTTGCACATGGCTGAGGGGTGGGTGTCCTTATATTCTTCATACAGTATATTTCATAATTAAATATGATGCTTTCAGTGTTTTTTGTAGCAATTTGTTTTTTCCTTATTTGTTTAAGGTTTTCTATGTTAAAATGTGTTGACTTCTATAAAAGACTTTTTCTTCACAAATTGAGGCCATTTAAAGATTATTTAACACTATAAAATATATTTGAATAAAAGCATTTACTTAAAATTGCAATGTTAGATCAAATTTGCATTTCCAAAAATAAGTCAGTTTGGGTTGTTATGGTACTGGATTTGACTCATTTCTATATTATTTAGGTTATATACTGACTTTGCACCTCATCAATTTATCTTCCCATTTTCACTGTGTTTTCCCCCTCTACCATCTCTAATCAAGTCAATTCTGAATAAATCAAATTTCTCTGTGCTCTTATAATCCAATTGATCCTTGATGTGGTCCCCTGTTCTGGTGTTCCAGAGACATGCCTGTGCTCATACAATACACCTGCAGTGCTGTTGCAGAACATGGCATGGAACTGTCCCGATGATCTATTTCTGGCGCACACACCTATCATGGTGGAAATTCCAAGAAGATGATTTTGCCAAGTTGCTGACATATTTTTATGTATTTAAAAAAAAAATAACTAAATCCAGACCAATTTTCTCAAGTTAGTGTTTTGTTATTTCTAAACAATATCATATGGTTCCATAGAACATAGGTGAAGAAGTGACTTTAAACTCAAATGATAAGAAGAGGAATTTACTTGCAGGATAAGGGAGCATGGACTCGGCCCACTGAGGAGAAGCTGGGGAAAAAGTGTCATTGGAAAGCACAGTGAAGAAGATGGTGGCATCAGGGTGTCACCAGATCAACTGAGAAATAAAACAGAAAAGCCCCTGTGACTCTTTGAAGATAGACCTACTACTCTGAGTATCACAAATAGGTTTTGAAACTATGAATCAAAAAACAGTCTGTAAAAAATAAAAATAAATAAAAATAGAAAAGAAACTGGAGAAAATAAAACCCCTAAGTTATGTAAAAAACAATTGTACTTAAATGTGTGATAATATAATTAGCTCTTAAATTTACATAAGGCAGGAAGAAAATGAAAGGTTACACTAACAATAAAGAAATATCACATTTTGGGCTGTAAACTCAGGGACCACAGGATAAGAAAATAGGAGAGATTAAATTACCCTTAGAAGGAGGAACTCAATGTGGTATTAAGTTGGACCAGGCCAATTTGTGCAAAGGCATCAAAAAGAGAAAGAATGCCTTCAAGATTAGGAGAAATTACACTATCCTGGTGAAGGATTTTGTGATATCAAATGTGCATTTGTCAGATGTGAGGGTGATCTGACTGTGACATCTGTCACCCCATTGATCGCCAGGGTGATTCGCTGATCTGTGGCTAGGTGGGTGTCCCCTTCCTTACTCACCTCTCCATGTCATCCCTCCTGAAGCTGCGCGCTCCGTCAAAAGGACGGCCTTCCTGGCTTGAGCTGCCCTCCTCTGCTAGAACCTCCAAACAAGTTTTCAAATGTGCATTTCTCAAAGGTAGTAGGATCACCCCTCATGAAGGTCAGGGTCTTGGGGGCACAATGGAATAGTTGACAGTGCCTGGTTAGCAAACCACAGATGAGAATAGTGTTCCTTGATATTCCAGTTCCTTAGGCAAGACCAATCAATTTTTCCTCATTGCCTGAGATATCAAAAACAGAATACTATTCCAACATGGCAATAAATGCAATAATGGAATATTGTATTTGGATAATAATAAAAAATGCAACAGACTAAAAAATAATTGACAATGATGTAAAGAATTGGGAACACTGCTATGCTGGAGGAAAGGTAAAATGGTTCAGGAGAAAGGGAAAACAGTATGGAGGGACTTCATAAAAGCAGACCCAGAAACATGGTACAATCCAGCAGGTAAAAGAATGAAATCAGAATATCGAAGACATTACACTCCGGTGTTCAAGGCAGAACAATTAAAGACAGCGAAGCTATGGAAGGAACCCACTGAGTCATAATGGATCAAGAAAATGTGTCACAAACATACAATGGAATAATATTCAGATGTAAAAGAGAAGGAAATCCTCCCCCTTTTACTAATATGCATGAATCTTAGGCCACCTGCGTAAATGAGCTAGGCCGACAAGCCAAGTAAAGGACAAACACTACCTAATTCCACTTATATGAGGCATGTAAAATAGGTCATCTCAGATAAAGAAAGCATAGAACGGTAGATTCTAGACATTGGAGGGAGGTGGAAGTAGGGAGTAGCAAATCATTGGATATGCCATTTCAATTGTGCAAGATGAATAACTACTGTGCAGCTTTTGTACTGAGTGTGATATAATGGCAATGACTTTCGCACCCCAAAATCTACTCTGCATGTGACTCTCATAACAGGTGTTCTTAGCACAGAAAAACAAAACAGACAATATGGAAGGAATCGAAATGAGAATTTATTAGGAATTTATGGAGGAGGGCTGTACCTAGGGAAAAAACCGAAGGTGATGGTGAAAGGAGAAAGCAGTACACAGGACTCCAGAGGACAACGCAAAAGTCATCGTTGAACTTAAAGATGAAGGAACAATTGCATACACTTATGAAAATCTTCAGAAGAAGTGTCTTCCTATTCCTTAGAGAGGTCAAGATCTTGGCTTCAGAATTTCAGAAAAGACCACTCCTCCCCATTAAGGGCATATGGAGCATGCACAAGACACAAAAAGCCTAAGGAAGAAGAGGATGAGAGCGGAGAGGTCTGCACTCCCTAAAGGTGATTCACAAGGTCTTACGTGAGGGATGATGAACACAATTTCTGGTGACAGATGATGGTTTTCAGTCAAAGTAGGAGGAGAATTGGTGCAGGTAAGGCAAGCAGGTTGAGAGGAATTTGTACAGACACTGGTCTTTGGGAGTTGATCATGGGCAGCAAGGCTGGCAGCAGCTGCACACACAGCAGCAAGGCTGGCAGCGGGTCACACAGGTGTTTTTGGAGCAGATGGTCTTGGAGCAGGTGGTTTGAGAGCAAGAGGGAGGGCAGCAGGGCTAGCAGCAGCAGGGCTGGCAGCAGGGGATGATGCAGCAACTGGGGCAGCAGCAAGGCTCACAGCAACTGGGTTTGCAGCAGGGTGTGCTGCAGCAGCTGACCACACAGGCTGGTTTGCAGCAGGTGGTCTTGCAGCAGGTGGTTTCACAGCAGGGTGGAGAGCAGCAGGGGATGATGCAGCAACTGGGGCAGCAGCAAGGCTCACAGCAGTTGGGTTTGCAGCAGGGTTTGCTGCAGCAACTGACCACACAGGTTGGTTTGCAGCAGGTGGTCTTGCAGCAGGTGGTTTCACAGCAAGTTGGGGGACAGCATGGCTGACAGCAACTGGACCCACAGCTGGTCTTACCACAGCAGCTGGACCCACAGCAGCTGGGTGGACAGCAGGGTGTGCTGCAGCAGCTGACCACACAGGCTGGTTTGCAGCAGGCGGTCTTGCAGCAGGTGGTTTCACAGCAAGTTGGGGGACAGCAGGGAATGATGCAGCAACTGGGGCAGCAGCAAGGTTCACAGCAGCTGGGTGGACAGCAGGGTTTGCTGCAGCAGCTGGGCTCACAGGTTGGTTTGCAGTAGGTGGTCTTGCAACAGGTGGTTTCACAGCAAGTTGGGGGACAGCAAGGCTGGCAACAGCTGGACCCACAGCTGGTCTTACCACAGCAGCTGGACCCACAGCAGATGGGTGGACAGCAGGGTGTGCTGTAGCAGCAGGTCACACAGGCTGGTTTGCAGCAGGTGGTCTTGCAGCAGGTGGTTCTGCAGCAGGTAGGCTTGCAGCAAGAGGAGTAGCAGGAGGGGGCCATGGTGTCAGGTGTGGAGGGTGGGATCCTGTTCACAGGTGAGTTCACAATATGAGGGCTCCTTGCATTTGGGCTCTTTTATCCTTGGGACCTCCAAGCATGAACCAATCAGTAGTCCTTCACCTTGTTGTTGTTTATGTTATTTTCTACATTCAGTTTTTGTTTGTTGAGGAAGAATTTTTTTTATGCAAATGTGATGAGTGTTGTGAATGAAGTGTTTAATCTGTTTCTTCCGAGCATGTAACTCACAGGAACTGTTTCCAGATGAAAGGAAGACAGTCACCTCATTAGCATCCTTGGTGCTCTGAGCATCATGAGGTTCATGTGGTGGCTTCTGTAGCCCTGGGAGGGTCAGGGCAGTTGTTCCTCTGAAGTTTTTGTTCCTAATTCAGATTAGGAAGTGTCTGTGGGAGGAGCAAGCTGCTGCTGTATTCACAGAGATGAAGAGTGCATGTGTTTACCCAGAGGATCCAGACTCAAGTCTGGTAGAGGCACCTGTCTGTGTACCAGCTCTTCCACCTGTGTGTCTCAAGTGTATCCAAGGCACATTGGAAGAGAATATTTGGCAAATGGTCTTCCTTCGCAGAACAGAATGAGAAAGTGAGGGTGGAAGCAGAAGCAGTGCATGTGGATGAGCCAGGTATGGATCGATGTGTGGGTGACTACTAGTTTTGTTTCATCTAGTACTGAGGATCAGGACTTTCTACCACACAAGCCTTGGAGACCCAGGCAAACTAAGAGGAGCAGGTGACTTTAGTCTTAACCTGGATACCAGCAGACTCAGCAATCTTAGGTTAGGGATCTTTCCTTGTCTTTCCTTCTCTCTCCATCTCTCTATTTCTTTCTCCTCCCTTCTAATTTTATCTATTGCTTTGTTGCCTTCTTTCTATTTCATGGGAGAATTAAGATTTGGTGAGATGGTACCTGATTTGTTTGTGAGGACTAATCTATTTAAAATACTTTTAGGTCTACCATTCTGTCTAAGAGGATGCAATTTATTACATTCTCTTTTGGTAAAATAATCTGATGTGAACCTAACCGTGCCACTGATGACAGCTTAGGAAATAGACATGAACCCTGCTCCCCAGAAATCTTATGCTTTCACTCATTCCTAAAGGGGTTGGATCCCTCTGCTGACTTGTAGCCTTCTTAGTCAGGGTTGTTTTTTTTCACTCTTAGGTTCCTCAGAATAATATAATTGGTCAATCTCCTTAAGTTATGGCTGTGGGATTCATAAGTATAAGTATCTATAGAATGTTTACTCTTATTGCTGTAGAATTTCCATGAAGGAAATGACACAATTTATTTATTGATTGTCCTCTAGATGAACATGTAGCTTATTTGTTGATTGGGACTGTTCAAATTCATGCTGCTTTATGGAGATTCCTCAAAGAACTGGGAATGGAACAACCATATGACCCATCTATCCCACTCCTTGCCATATATCCAAAAGATTTAAAAATCAGTCTATTATTGTGACACAGTCACATCAATATTTATAGCAGCACAGTTCACAATAGCAAAGCTATGGAACCAACAGGTGCCCTTCAACAGACGGATGGATAAAAAAATGTGGTATATATACACTGAAGGATATGGAAAATAGGGCCCAAGGAAATTACCTTCCTATGCCCCAACCTGCCATCCTACCCCACCCTAAATGATCATGTACCAAAACTCCTCCCATGACCTGGCCCTGCTAAGGCCCTAAAAACCCAGAACTTCGTGAGGCCCACTTCCATTTCCCCTGCAAAGATCTGCCCTCCGGTGCTGAATAAAGTATTCCTAGTCATCTGAGGTCTGCCTCTATTTTCTTTTTCTTTCTGTATTCTCTTTCAAGTGCTTTCCTTTTTAAAATTTTTTACATAGGGTAATGATGTCAGTCTCGTTCAACCATCTTTCATATCCTGTCTCCTCCTCCCTCCCATTTCCCTCTATGTAATCTAAAGTTCCTCCATTCTTCTCTCACCCCCGCCACTCCCCATCCCCATTATGTATCATCATTCACTTATCAGGGAAAACATTCAACCTTTGGATTTTTGGGATTGGCTTATTTCACTTAGCATGATATTCTCCGATTCTATCCATTTATTTGCAAATGCCATAATATTATTCTTCTTTATGGCTGAACAAGATTCCATTGTGTATATATACCACAGTTTTTTTATTCATTCATCTGTTGAAGGGCATCTAGGTTGGTCCCACCATCTAGCTATTGTGAATTGAGCTGCTATAAACATTGATGTGGCTGCGTTACTGTAGTATGCTAATTTTAAGTCCTTTGGGTAAACCAAGGAGTGGTATAACTGGGTCAAAAGGTGGGTCCATTCCAAGTTTTCTGGGGAATCTCCATACTGCTTTCCAGAATGGCTGCACCAATTTGCTACTCCACCAGCAATGAACAAGTGTGCCTTTTCCCCCATATCCACACCAACATCTATTATTACTTGTGTTCTTGATAATAGCCATTCTAATTGGAGTAAGATGAAATCTTAGAGTTATTTTAATTTGCATTTCTTTAATTACTAGAGATATTGAACAGTTTTTCATGTATTTATTAATCACCTGTATATCTTCTTCTGTAAAGTGTCTGTCCATTTCCTTGGCTCATTTATTGATTGGGTTCTTTGTAATTTTGGTATAAAGTTTTGTAAGTTATTTATAAATTTTGGAGATTAGTGCTCTATCTGAAGTGCATGTGGAAAAGATTTTCTCCAACTCTGTAGGCCTCTCTTTTCACGTTATTGATTATTTCCTTTGCTGAGAAAAAGCTTTTAAGTTTGAGTCCATTCCATTTATTGATTATTGCTTTGATTTCTTGTGCTTTGGGAATCTTGTTAAGGAAGCCTGGTCCTAAGCCAATATGATGAAGAATCAGGCCTACATTTTCTTCTATTTGGTGATGGGTCTCTGGTCTAATTCCAGGGTTCTTGATTCATTTTTAGTTGAGTTTTGTGCAGGATGAGAGATAGAGGTTTAATTTCATTTTACAACAATATGGATTTCCAGTTTTCCCAGCACCATTTGTTGAACAGGCTATTGTTTCTCCATTGTATGTTTTTGGCACCTTTGTTTAGTATGAGGTAATTGTATTTATGTGGATTTGTCTCTGCATCTTCTATTCTGTACCATTGGTCTACTTGTCTATTTGGGTGCCAAAACCATGCCATTTTTGTTACTATTGCTCTGTAGTATAGTTTAAGGTCTGGTATTGTGATACTTCCTACTTCTCTCTTTCTGCTCATGATTGCTTTGGTTATTCAAGGCCTCTTATTCTTTCAGATGAAGTTCATGATTGTTTTCTCTATTTCTATGAGGAACATCATTGTGACTTTAATTGAAATTGCATTGAATCTGTATAGCATCTTTGGTAGAATGTAGAATGGTCATTTTGACAATACTAATTCTGCCTATCCAAGAACATGGGAGATCTTTCCATGTTCAAAGGTTTTCATTAATTTCTTTCTTTAATGTTCTGTAGTTTTCATTGTAGAGGTCTTTCACCTCTTTTGAAAGACTCTTTTTAAAATTCCCAAGTATTTTATTTTTTTTGAGGCTATTGTGAATGGAGTGGTTTTTCTAATTTCTCTTTCAGAAGATTCATCACTTATGAATAGAAATGCATTAGATTTATGCATATTGATTTTATGTCCTGCTACTTTTCCAAATTCATTTATTAGTTCTGGAAGTTTTCTGGTTCCTCTAAGTTTAGAATCATGTCATCAGCAAGTAGTGATAGCTTGAGTTCTTCTTTTCCTAATTGTATCCCTTTAATTTCTTTGGTCTGTCCAATTGCTCTGGCTAGTGTTTCAAGAACGATGTTGAATAGAAGCAGTGAAAGAGGGCTTCCCTGTCTTGTTCCAGTGTTTAGAGGAAATGCTTTCAGTTTTTCTCCATTTAGAATGATGTAGGCCATGGGCTTAGCATAGGTAGCCTTTACAATTTTTTTCTAGTGTTTTGAGCATAAAGGGGTGCTGTTTTTTATCAAACACTTTCTCAGCATCTATCAAAATAATCATATGATTCTTAACTTTAAATCTATTGATGTGATGAATTATGCTTATTGATTTCCGGATATTCAACCAACCTTGCATCCCTGGGATAAACCCCACTTGATCATGGTGTTCTATCTTTTTAATGTTTTTTGTATGTGATTTGTCAGAATTTTGTTAAGGATTTTTGCATCTATGTTCATTAGGGATATTGGTCTAAAGTTTTCTTTCCTTGATGTGTCTTTGTCTGGTTTTGGTATCAGTGATACTAGTTTCATAGATTGAGTTTGGAAGGCTTCCCTCCTTTTCTATTTCCTGGAATACTTTGAGGAGTATTGGTATTAGTTCTTCTTTAAAGGTCTTATAGAATTTGACTGAGAATTCATCTGGTCTTGGACTTTTCTTGGTTGGTAGGCTTTTGATGCCTTCTTCTATTGGAGTGCTTGAAATCAATCTGTTTAAGTTGTGTATGTCTTCCTGATTCAGTTTGGGAGGATTGTATGTCTCTAAATATTTGTTGATGTCTTTGATATTTTCTATTTTGTTGGAGTATAGATTTTCAAAGTATCTTTTAATTATATTATGTATTTCAGAGGTGTCTGTTGTGATATTTCCTCTTTCATCATGAATTCTAGTAATTTGTGTTTTCTCTCTCCTTATATTTGTTAGTGTGGCTAAGGGTTTATCAATTTTGTTTACTTTTTCAGAGAACCAACTTTTTGTTTTGTTGATTTTTCTCTTATTTTAATTTTATTGATTTCAGCCCTGATTTTAATTATTTCCTGTCTTCTACTACTTTTGGTGTTGATCTGTTATACTTTCTCTAGGGCTTTGAGATGTAATATTAGGTCATTTAGTTGTTGACTTTTCATTCTTTTAATGTATGAGCTCAATGCAATAAACTTTCCTCTTAGTACTGCTTTCCGAGTGTCCCAGAGATTTTGATATGTTGTATTGTTGCTCTCATTTACCTCTAACAATTTTTTAGTTTTCTCCCTGATGTCTTCTGTTATCATTGCATCATTCAATAGCATATTATTTAGTCTCCTGGTGTTGGTGTAGTCTCTGTTTTTTATTTTATCATTGATTTCTAATTGCATTCCATTATGGTCTGATAGAATACAAGGTAGTATCTATTTTTCTGTACTTACTAATGGCTGCTTTGTGGCATAGCATATGTTCTATTTTGAAGAAGATACATGAACTGCTGAGAAGAAAGGGTATTTGCATGATGATGGATGAAATAGTCTATAGATGCCCACTAAGTCTATAACACTGATTGTATTATTTAATTCTATAGTTTCTTTGTTTAGTTTTTGTTTGGAGGATCTATCCAGTGGTGAGAGCAGTGCATTAAAGTCACTCAGTATTATTGTGTTGTGGTCTATTTGATTCTTGAAATGAGAAGGGTTTGTTTGATGTATGTAGATGCTCCATTGTTTGGGGCATAAATATTTAAAATTGTTATGTCTTGCTGATTTATGGATCACTTCTGACTAACTTAGGTTTGAAGTTCACTTTATCTGATATGAGGATGGAGACCCCTGCTTTTTTACTGAGTCCATGTGTGTGGTATGTTTTTTCCCCATACTTTCACCTTTAGTCTGTGTATGTCTTTTTCTATGAGATGAGTCTCTTGAAGGCAGCATATGTTGGGTCTTTCTTTTTAATCCAATCTTCCAGTCTAAGTCTTTTGATTAATGAGTTTAGGCCATTAACATTCAGGGTTGTTATTGAGATATGATTTGTATTCCTGGTAATTTTGGCTTGTTTTTATTTTTAACTTGACTTGGTTTCTCCTTTGATTGGTTTTTCCTTTACGGTAGTACCATCCTTTCTGACTTGCAGTGTTGTGTTTCATTTGTTCCTCATGAAATATTTTACTGAGAATGTTCTGTAGTGCAGGCTTTCTTGTTGTAAAAACTTTTAACTCTTCTTTATCATGGAAACATTTTATTTCATCATCAAATCTGAAGGTTAGTTTTGCTGGGTATAAGACTCTTGATTGGCACCCATGGTCTTTCAGAACTTGAAATATATTTCCAGGTGCTTCTAGCTTTTAGGGTCTGTGTTGAGAAATATGCTGATATCTGTATTGGTTTTCCCTTATATGTAATCTGATACTTTTCTCTTGCAGCCTTTAAGGTCCTATCTATTTTGTATGTTAGGCATTTTCATTATAATGTGCCTTGGTGTGGATCTGTTGTGATTTTGTGCATTTGGTGTTCTGTAAGCCTCTTTTTAAAAATTTTTATTTTTCATTTTTACAGACTGCATTTTGATTCATTGTACACAAATGGGGTACATCATTTCATTTCTATGGTTGTGCACAATGTAGATTCATACCATTCATGTAATCATACATGTATATAGGGTAATGATGTCTGTTTCATTCCACCGATTTTCACACCCCTTCCCTCTCATTTCCCTCTATGTAATCTAAAGTTCCTTCATTCTTCTCTCACCCTCCCACCCCCAAAATATTGTGGCATTTGCAGATAAATGGATGGAACTGAAGAATATCATGCTAAGTGAAATAAGTCAGTCCCACAAAACCAAAGGCCAAATATTTTCTCTGTAAGTCTCTTGTATTTGATTTTCCATTTCATTCTTCAGGTTTGGGAAAGTTTCTGATATTATTTCATTGAATTGGCTGTTCATTCCCTTGGTTTGTATCTCCGTGCCTTCCTCAATCCCAATAATTCTTAAATTTGGTCTTTTCATGATATCCCATAATTCTTGGAGGTTCTGTTCATGATTCCTTACCGTCTTCTCAGTTTGGTCAACTTTATTTTCAAGATTAAATATTTTACCTTCATTGTCTGAGATTCTGTCTTCCACGAGATCTATTCTGTTGGTGATGCTTTCTTTTGAGATTTAATTTGGTTTATTGTTTATTCCATTTCAAGTATTTCTTTTTTTTTTTTTTTTTCAGAATCTCTATCTCTTTTTTGGAATGCTTTTTTTTTTGCTTCCTGCATTTGCTCTTTTAACTGTTCATTGGAGTGATCATACATTGCCTGCATTTGCTCTCTTATCTCATCCTTTGCTTCATATATCATTTTAATTATGTAGATTCTAAACTCCTTTTCTGTCATTTCTACTGCCATCCTGTCATTGGATTCTATCACAATAGCATCTTGGTTTGTTAAGGACACTTTCTTCCCTGTTTTTTTCATGTTGTTCCTGTATCTTCCCCTCTAGTGGTGAAGAACTAAGGTATTGCAGCTTACCCCATGTAGGCTTATTGTGACCCTGCAGGTTTCCAATACCTCTCCTGTCAAAGAGCCTACATTCTCCTGCAAGTGCCTCAAGATGGGAGCCACCACATCCAAAGATGGTGGCCACCTTCTCAGGGATAATTCAAGATGTCTGCACCAGCCTCCAAACAAGTTGGGGAGCCTCAGCGTGGGGGCCAAGTCCATGGGGGGCATGGACACCGACTAGGGGAAGCTGCAGGGGGTTGCTGTCGTGGGCGGTCTGGGGTCGGGAAGTGGCAGGTGGTCAAGGGTCTTTCATGTGCTTTCATACACAATGAAGTATTAGCCATAAAGAAGAGTGAAATTATGGCACTTGCTGGTGAATAGATGGAATTGGAGACTATCATGTTAAGTGAAATAAGCCAGTCCCCAAAAGTCAAAGGTCAGATCTTTTCTTTGCTATGTGGATGCTAGTCCAAAAAGGAAGAGGGGGTGGAGAGAGAGTGAGGGGTGGGGGAGGGGTAGGGAACGGGGACAAAGGAAGATAAAGGGAATGTACTGGGGACTGAATTAGAACAAATTATGATCCATGTTTTTATAATTATGTCAAAATGAATCCTAATGTTATGTATAACTAAAAATAATCAATAAAATATAAAAATAAATAAGATGTAAGAAACACCAGAAATAAGAAAAAGAAAAAATAAAAACAAATTCATGCTTCTCTATGTGTTTTTGCACAGAGTCCATGGTCACATACATACACATTTCTGGTGGATATGCAGCCAGGTTCAGGATTGTTTATAAAATTCCCATGTGGAAAGATCTGTTCTTTTCTTGGGAGCTGTTTCATCCTTGTTTCTTTAGATTTCTTCTAAGATATTTTATTGTGTACACACACCGTATGTTACAATTAAAAATTTTTACTGCTTAATGACTTTTAGAAGTCACAATGTGAGTGATACATAATAAGACGCCAGTTACTTTACCCTAGAGAACACCTCTGATGTGTGGGTCATGGTGACAATAGTTACTGAAGTGGTTTTGAAGGGATTGGGGGTGGATTTCATCTGTCCCCAAGTGGTAAAAACCACGGTCCCTTTCCATTGACCTGGGAATGAAGTGGCGGTTGATGTGTCTGACATTGGAGGCCCAAACACTCCACTCTGAAGACAGACTTGAGACTTGTTCTCCATCACTTGCTTGACTGGCTTGGTGAACAATCACTTTCTCTTTCCAAAGTTGTAGTTTCAGGGATTGGCATCCTGCACCATGGGTAATTTGGGGCTGTTTCCACATTAGTATGGAAATTTTAAATTTTCATTTCTCAAGATGTTGCATGTTGAAAATGTGTTGATGTTTATAGAATGAGCTTTCTTTATGAACTGAAGGAATGTTATGATCCTTCTACCTTTTCCAGGAAACGACATAAAAACTTTGAAGAATATTGAAATGTTTGCCTTTCCAAAAATGGTCCAAAGTAGGTAAGGTCAGGCACATGTGGAACTGGCCTTGACTCAGCTCTATCCTGAGTGGGATATGTTCTGATATGCATTCTACAGTTTTCTCCTTCTGCTTCCAGTGTATTTCCTTCACTTTCTCTACTCAGTGTCTCTAATGAAGTTCACCTTCCTTTCCAAAGAAGCTGAGATTCTCTGCCATATTGTAACCCCATTTGGCTTTGATGTGGCACTATGCCCTGGACTTCTGAAGGTGATTTCCTACCTGTAGGAGGCACTATCAGTGCTCTCACAGTGCCTGTGTGGAGACCCATTGTCTTCTTTTTCAGTAGGTCCCTTTCTGAAACACATGCCATAGGGAGGAATTCTAAGGAGACCCTTGCAGACAAATCCCTGAGCTTCATTATGTGACTGGACCCATGTGAATTAAGTTCAGAGCAATACACTCAAAATTGATACTTGTTGCCTTTACACCATATTGATTATTCTGGAGAACATGAATGAAGTAGAGCCTGTAGCCCTTAACTCAAATGATAAAAAGATAAACCTACCTGCAGGTTAAGGGAGCCTCAGCCTAACCCACTTTGATGTTGGGGGAAAAGTTTCATTGGGAAACGTGATGAAGAAACAGGTGGTATCAGATTGTCACCTGATCCATGACACATAAAACTCCTAGGAGAGTTCTTGTGACTCCTGGAACACAGAACTTTCACCAGGATAGCTCTGCATTGAAAATTTGGAGGCTTAAAGGTATTGAATCAGAAGCCTGATGTGTCGACAAATATATCTGGACTTGTATGACAGGTTACTATTCTAATATTCTGTAAATATTACATCAAGGAAGAACTAAAGGAAAATGTGTGTGAACAAATCAGAAGCATCCCATTTGAGTTGAACACTCAGGTACCACAGGACAGGCAAAGAAGAAAGATGGAATGTATAATTTCAGAGTGGCATTATCAGGAGCCCATTTATTGCAAAGGCACCTCAAAGAGAAAGAGTAGCTTCATGATTAGAAGCATTTACTTCAGCTGGATTGAGGATTTCATGAGAAAAAAACATGTATTTTTTGGAAGGCAGTGGAGTAGTACACCATGAAAGTTTGGAGTCTTGAGGGCATTGGGTTGGAAGAGATAGACATGATGGCAGTGCAGAACTGGGGAGAGACATTGCTCCTTGATCTTGTAGTTCCATAGGCAAGACCAAGAATTCTGTCCTGATTGCATGAGATGTTGGTAAACAATGTATATCATTCTAAAATTGCATTTGTTGTAGCTTTGGAATATTGTGTCTGCCTAGTTTTGAAAATGCCCAGTGGAGTAAGGGTTTTTACAAGGACGTGGAGAAGTTACATTGAAGCCTGTTACATTGGAGAGAATGTCAAATGGTGCTGGAGCCATTGAAATGAGTATGGAGTTTTCTCACAAAATCAAACACAGAAATACCGTATGATCCAGCAGCCTTACCTTCATGTGCTCAGCTGAAAGGATGAAATCAGAAGCTTAAGGAGGCTTCAGCACTCCATGTTCATGGCGGCACTATGAATAATAGTCAAGTTGTGGAAGCCAGCACACATGTCAGTTGATAGCTGAATGGCTCAAGAGCTTTTGCCAGAAACCTGCAATGGAATGGTACTCAGCCTTACAAAGGAAGAAAATCCTCCTGCTTGTGCTAACATGCTTAAACCTTAGGACTCTCTCCTAAATGAACTAAGCTGGTCACAGAAGGATATACACTAAATATTCCATCTGTGTGAGACATTTAAAATAGTGAAACTCAGAAAAAGAAAGAATAAAGATGTGGTTTCCAGAGGCTGGAGGTAAGTTGAGGCAGAGAGCTGCAAATCAATAAGTGTAACATTCAGTTTTATTGTTTTGGTACTGAGGATTGAATCTGGGGAGGTCTTACCACGGAGCCACATCCTCATTCATTTATATTTTCATTTTGGAATAGGATCTGGCTAAGTAGCTTGCATTCTCATTAAATTGCAGAAGCTGGACATGAACTTGCAATTTTCCTGTTTCAATCTCCCAAGTCACTGAGTTTACAGGCATATGCCACCACTCAGCTGTTGGTAGGCTCTTTCAGTTACTCAAGATAAATAACTTCTATGAAATTTTAGTAGACAGTGCGATAAAATTACGATGTATTTCACACCTAAGAACCTGTGAAGCATATGATTCTCATGTCAGGCATTCTTTGCACTAGAGAATAAAGACAGACCATACAGAATTTGAATAAAGACCCAAAATTTATTAAGAATTTATGAAGGATGTCTGTACCCAGGCAACTGAAGTTGATGATGACAGGAGAAAGTAGTATATAGCAATATAGAGAACAATACAAAAAGAAATCATAACTCTGAAGATGAAGGTGCAGTTGCATATAGCTATGTGTTCCTATGTTCTTTGGATGAGAGGTAAAATTTTTGGTCTCAGAATTTCAACAAAGACCACACCTTGCCATCAGGGATCTATGAAGCAGGCACAAGATGCACACAGCCTAAGGAAGAAGAGGACGAGAGTGAAGTGGTCTGCAATCCCGTGAGGTGATTCACATGCTTTCACATGGGAGACAGTGAACAGAATTTTTGGTGATAGCTTGGTGATCTTCAGTCAGGTAAGAAGAGAATTCTTGCAGGAAAGAGAAGGCAGTTAACAGGAGTTTGTGCAGACCTTGGTCTTTAGGGAGTTGATCATGGGCAGCAAGGCTGGCAGCAGGTGTCCACATAGCAAATGGGCTGGCAGCAGGGTGTGCTGCAGCAGCTGGGCTCACAGGGTGGTTTGGAGCACATGGTCTTGCAGCAGGTGGTTTCACAGCAAGTTGGAGGACAGCAGGGCTGGCAGCAGGGAATGATGCAGCAACTGGGGCAGCAGCTAGGCTCACAGCAGCTGGGCTCACAGCAGGGTGTGCTGCAGCAGCTGGGCTCACAGGGTGGTTTGCAGCAGGTGGTCTTGCAACAGGTGGTTTCACAGCAAGTTGGGGGACAGCAGGGCTGGCAGCAGGGAACGATGCAGCAACTGGGGCAGCAGCAAGGCTCACAGCAGCTGGGCTCACAGCAGGGTGTGCTGCAGCAGCTGGGCTCACAGGTTGGTTTGCAGCAGGTGGTCTTGCAACAGGTGGTTTCACAGCAAGTTGGGGGACAGCATGGCTGGCAGCAGCTGGACCCACAGCAGCTGGGTGGACAGCAGGGTTTGCTGCAGCAGCAGGTCACACAGGTTGGTCTGCAGCAGGTGGTTCTGCAGCAGGTGGTTTCACAGCAAGATGGGGGACAGCATGGCTGACAGCAGCTGGACCCACAGCAGCTGGGTGGACAGCAGGGTGTGCTGCAGCAGCAAGTGACACAGGCCGGTTTGCAGCAGGTGGTCTTGCAGCAGGTGGTTCTGCAGCAGGTAGGCTTGCAGCAAGAGGAGCAGCAGGAGGGGGCCATGGTGTCAGGTGTGGAGGGTGGGATCCTGTTCACAGGTGAGTGAGTTTGCACAATATGACAACTCCTTGTAATTGGGTTCTTTTATCCTTGGGGCTTCCAAAGTTTGGACCAATCAACAACACTTCACCTTGTTGTTGTTTATGTTACTTTCCATATTCAGTTTGTGTTTGTTAAGGAAGTTATTCTGTAAATGTGCTGAGTGTTGTGAAAGTGTTTAATCTGTTTCTTCCGAGAGTGTAACTCACAGGAACTGTTTCCAGATGAAAGGAAGACAGTCACCTCATTAGCATCCTTGGTGCTCTGAGCATCATGTGGGTCATGTGGTGGCTCCTGCAGCCCTGGGAGAGTCAGGGCATTGTTCTTCTGGAGCTTTGTTCCTTTGTCTGTATTCAGATTAGGAAGTGCTTCTGGGAGGAGCACGGTGCTGCTATATTCACAGGGAGGAACAGCACATGTGTTTACCCAGAGCATACTGACCGAAGACTCCCAGAAGCATCTGTCTCCATATGAGCTCTTCCATCTGTGGGTCCCAGGTGTATCCAAGGAACATTGTAAGAGGATGTTTGACACATGGTCTTCCACAGCAGAGCAGAAAGCAGAACTTGAGAGCAGATGCAGAAGCAGTACATGGGGAAGAGCCAGGTGTGATGAATGTGTGGGTGACCACGGGTCCTGTCGTCCAGTATTGAGGGCTTACCAGGATTAGCCTCTGGGACACTCTTCCATTCTAGCCCAGCAGACACAGGTCAATCAGAATGAGCAGGTGACTCTAGTCCCCACCAGCATGCCAACAGAGTCAGTGATCTTAGGTTGGTGATCTTTCTCTGTTTATCCTCTGTCTCTGTCTGTTTCTTTCTCCTGTCTCATTTTTTCTATTGCTTTCTTGCCTTCTTCCTATTTTGTGAGGAAATTATCTTAGGTGAGATGGTACCTGATTTATCTGCCAGGACTCATGTATTTAAAACATTTTTACTTCTACCATTTCATCCCAAATAATGCATGTTATTACTTTCCAACATGATATAATATTCTAATGTGAATGCATGCATATCACTTTTGGTGGGTTAAGAAATGGAGATGAACCTTGTTCTCTACAAATCATATTCTCTCACTTATCCCCTAAGGGGGCAGATCACCCTCTTTTTTGGGTAGTTTTGGCTTTTTTCACTCTTAGGTTCTTCAGGATGATAGAAGTATTTGATCTCCTTTTGAATGTGAGATTTATTGTTATAGTTATCTATAGTATGTTCATTCTCAGTGCTGTGAAATTTCCACAGAGTGAAATTGACACCATTTATTTGTTGATTGTCCTCTAGATGAACCTGTAGCTTTTTTTTTTTTTTATTGTTATGTGACTTGTTTGTAGATTGGGATGAATCAAATTCCTGGTACTAGAAACGTTTTTGCATACAGCAAAATATTCATACAGATGAATATTTCTGGTAGATGTAATACTGGGCATAAGATTGTTCATAGATTCCCACATTGAAAGATTTACTCTTTGTGACCATCTTATCTCATGTTTCACTCAATTTCTTCTTCCCTATTTTATTTTGGGGGAATTAACAACAGTGGATTTGAGCAGGACTGCATTTCCAATTACTTGCTGACTCAGGATTTACCTCTAAGTACTTTTTTATTTCCTCCCTGATTTCTTCTGCAATCCATTCATCATTGAGTAGCATACTATTTAGTCTCCAGGTGCTGCAGTAGCTTCTATTTTTTGTTTTATATTTGATTTCTAATTTTACTCCTTTATGATCTGATAGAATTCAGGGTAGCATCTCTATTTTTTTTGTATTTGTTAAGAGTTACTTTGTGGCATAAGATATGGTCAACTTTAGAGAAGAATCCATGTGTGACTGACAAGAAAGCATATTTGCTTTTTGATGGATGAAATATTCTATACATGTCTGTTAAGTCTAAATTATTGATTGTATTATTGAGTTCTATGGTTTCTTTTTTAAGTTTTTGTTTGGAAGATCTAACCAGTGGTGAGAAATGTGTGTAAAGTCGCCCAGTATTATTAGGTTGTGATCTATTTGATTCTTGAAATTGAGAAGGGTTTGTTTGATGTACATAAATGTGTCACTGTTTGGGGCATAAATATTTTTGATTGTTATGTCTTATTGATTTACGATTCCCTTAAGTAATATGAAATGACCTTCTTTATCTTTTCTAACTTTGGTTTGAAGTCCACTTTTTCTGATATGAGGATGAAAACCCTTGTTTATGCAGTCCATGTGAGTGATTTTTTTCCCCGCATCCTTTCACCTTTAATCTGTGGATGTCTTTTCCTATGAGATGAGTCTCTTGAAGACAACATATTGTTGGGTCTTTTTAAAAAAATCCAATCTTCCAGTCTATGTCTTCTGATTAATGAGTTTAGGCCATTAACATTCAGAGTTATTATTGAGATATGATTTGCATTCCTGGTCATTTTGTTTTATTTTTGGTTTTAACCTTGACTTGGTTTCTCCCTCAATTGAACTTTCCTTAGTGTAGTTCCTCCCTTTGCTGATTTTCATTGTTTTTATTTATTTTTTCATCCTCATGGAATATTTTACTGAGACCATCCTGTAGCGCATGCTTTCTTGTTCTGAATTCTTTTAACTTTTGTTTATCATGGAAGGATTTTAATCCTGAAGTTTAATTTTCCTGGATATGATTCTGGTTGTCATCAATTTTCATTCAAAGCTTGGTATATGTTGTTATAGGACCTACTAGCTTTGAGGGTCTGACTTGAGGAATCTGTTGAGATCATAACTGGTTTCCCCTATATGTAATCTGATATTTTTCTCTTGTGGCCTTTAAAATTCTATCCTTATTCTGTATGCTAGACATTTTCATTATAATGTGCCTTGGTGTGGGTCTATTGTGATTTTGAACATTTGGGGTTCTGAAAGCGTCTTGTATTTGATTTTCCATTTCATTCTTCAGCTTTGGGATTTTTTCTGATATTATTTAATTGAAAAGACTGTGCATTAACTTGGTTAGTATCTCTATGCCTTCCTCTATCCCAATAAATCTTAAATTTGGTCTTTTCACGTGATCCCACAATTCTTGGAAGTTTTGTTCATGATTTCTTACCATCTTCACTGTGCAGTCAACTTTATTTTCAAGATTATATATTTTGTCCTCATTGCCTGAGGTTCTGTCTTTCAAGTGATCTAGTCTGTTGGTAATACTTTCCATTGTATTTTTAATTTGGTTAATTGATTCCTTTATTTTAAGGATTTCTGCTTGATTTCTTTTCACAATCTCTATCTCTTTGTTGAAGTGATATTTCACCTCCTAAAATTTATCTCTGATATCACTCCTTACTTCATCCTTTATATTACATATCAATTTAACTATGTACATTCTGAACTACTTCTCTGACATTTCTTCTGCTGTAGTGTCAAAGGATTTTATTATTGGAACATGTTGGTTTGTTTGGGGTGCTTCGTTCCCTTGTTTTTTCATGTTGTTTGTGTGTCTTTCCATCTAGTAGTGCAGATCTGATGGGTCCCAGAGAGTGCTGGCCCAAGTGGACCCTGGGAACCTGGTGGGTGCTGGACAGTTTGACTGAGCAAGTCAAGAGCAAGATGCCCTCACACCCTTTCCAACCTACTGACCTGCAGTAGCCAGTTCTATCTGTACCTGTGCATGTCTCTCTTCAGTCTCTGCAGCAAGATGTCAGCTATTAGCACACCTAGGAGAAAGGCCTCAGGTGTAACCAAACCTGCAGGCACCTCGATGATGGTCTTCCAGGCCCTGGTTGGTGTCTCTAGATGGAAGCAACCATGTCCCTAGATGGTGGTGGGGCAGCAAACCTGTGGGTACCACGATATTGGGCTCCAGGCCCTGTCCAGTATCCCAAGATGGTGGTGGAGGTATCTCAAGATGGAGGCAGTCACATTGGTAGAAAGAACGCTGGCTTTGGTGCGTGTCCGTGTTTGTAGATGGGGAGCCTGCTGCACAGTGGTCTGAGCAGCGCAGTGGTCTGAGCTGCGTGGAGGTCTTCCTGAGTATTTATTTTAATGCCTTATATTATTTGCTTTGACTGTTGTTCCTGTTTGTTTCTTCCTTTTCTGTGAGGTTCTGGAAATCTCTTGGAACACTACAAGTTTACAGGGTAGTGACTACTGTTGAGCTAAACCCAGACAAGAAACAATGTACCTTATTCTGCACACAAATTAATCATGCTCAAACTTCAGTGATACTTTAATAGAAAGAAGAGACAAAAATCCCAAACTAAGAACCAGGTTTCAAGTAGGAACCGATGGAGTGGAATGGGGGTGTCCTCAGGTTCCACTAATGAACATCCTACTCCCATAGGACGTTAATGTTTATAGAATGCTTTTTCTTCATGAATTTAAGCAATGCTATGATTATTGTACCTTTTTCAGTCAATGTGATGAAAACAAAAATGATCCAGTGTTGTATTTACAAAAACAACTCACTGTGGTCATGTTCAAGTGCATGTGACACTGGACTTGACTCACTAATCCTAAGTAGGATATACTTTGATTTGCATTCTGCAAATTTATCCTTCCACTTTTGCTGTATTTCCTCCACCTCTTCTCACGCAGTCTTGAAAAAGCTGAGATTCTCCACCCTCCTGTGACCCAATTTGGCATTGATGAGGCTTCATGTCCTGGATTTCTGAAGGTGATCTCCTGCTCATAAGATACATTAGCAGTGCTCTGACAGTGCTTGAGTGAAAACATAGTGTGCTATTTTCTGATGATGCACTAGGAAACCCTAAGGCTCCCTTTCTGGAGCACCCACCACGGGGAGAACGTCTAAGAAGTCCCTGTAAACAAATTGCTGAGCTTCATTACCATGTGAACTGGGTTCAGACCAAATCATTAAAAATTGATAGTGATCATTTCTATACTGAGATTGTATTATTCTGGAGAACATGAATGAAGCAGAGCCTTTGGCACTCAACAGAAATGGTAAGAGGAACTTACTTGCAAGTTAAGTGAGCATCAGCTCAATCTACCAAGGAGAACCCAGGGAAAGATGTCATTGGAAAACACAGTCAAGAGGCTGATGGTATCAAATTTTCACCCAATTAAATGCTACATATAACAGGAGAACCCCTGTGACTCTTGACACTGATCTTTCATTGGGATTATAACTCCATGTTGTGACTTTAGAGCTCAAAGGTATTGATGAAGAAATACCAACATGTTGTTGAATTGTGCTACATGTCACATCCTAACAGGCTCTAAATGTTAGATCAGGAAGGAACAACTGAAGGTTTGCACAAACAAGTCAGAGACATTGCATTTTGAGCTGGCTGCTCACATGCCACAAGACAGGCAAAAGAGGGAAATGAAATCATTTCTCGAAATGTGGAACTAAAAAGTGACATTAGCAGAAGCAGAGTCCATGTATTGCAAAGTCCCTCAAAGAGAAAGATTGGCTTCAAGATTAGTAGTATTTCCTCTAGTCTGGTTGAGGATTTTGTGAAAGTTAACATCTATTTTGTAGAAGACAGTGGAATGGTCCACCATGGAAGTTTGAGTCATCCTGGTTTGTTTGGGTGGGTTTTTTCTTTTACTTTTTCCTATTGTTTATGTGTCTACCCACCTATCCAAATGGATGGAAAGCAGCAGAATTTCTATTCTATGTGCTTTTTGTGATCCTGCACATTTCACAGTTTATGGGGGAGTCAAATAATTGCAACCAATTATGCATATAATATATAACACTAAATTAAGTACTTAATCTCTATTTTGACATTTAAAAAGGTTAATTGACATAATAAAAAGCTCTGGTAGGCTCAGCAGTTTCTCTCAGTATACACAGTAAGTAATCATGAATTATATCTGGCATAAAATCAAACAATAGGTGCTTTCTATGACTTCCATTGTATTAATTGTTGCTATAGTATTAGTGGTGGGTTCCGGTGTTTTATAAACTATTTAGTGTTTGGAGAAGTTAAAGAGAGAGTTCATTAAGAGAAATGAAGAAGAGATGGGGAGGTAGAAAAGGGTCTGTAGAGTCAAGAGCTGAATAGGGCAAAGGCAGAGGTGACATGAGGTATGTTTATGAGGGGGTAGGAGAAAAAGAGAGAAGTAAAAGAATTAAGGGAAGAGTGAAATAACAGTAGAGTTTGGCTGCTAGCAAGGGAAAAGAGAAAAATAGGAACAAAGAGATAGAGTTGTGAAATAGACAATAGAAAATCAATCCAATATATACTAATCAAAAACCCTAACCCTCAAAAAACAGAGTATGGAAAAATTACTTCCTTCAAGAAATACTAGAAATGAGAAAGCTGAAACAAATATCTACATATACAAATAAATAAATGTTCGTCATTTATCAATCAGTATGCATTCAAAAGCAAAACAAAAATCAAAACAATATAACTGAATATTCAATGAGAGTATATGCTCACTGTGCCAAACTGTCTTTCCATTTCTCAACCTCCCTTCTCAGTGGGTGATGTGAGGAGCTGTAGAAGAATCTTCATTTTCACCATCAGGGTACACTTGCCACTGAGTTCTGTGAGATGAGTTTCTGGAAGTGAAGCTCCCAGAGGTGGCGATTAGGTCTAGCATTGCCCCAGGAGTTTTATTGCATGGAGAGTTATTGGGCATTAATGAATGAATGCACTTCCAGGACTGTACCCCACTAATCTCCCCAGGGCTCCACCCCTGGGAAGGTGAAGTCAGTACTTTACTGGTTCTGTTGTTTGGGGATACTGTCCTTTCTGACCTCCTAAGGACTGCCTCCTAGCACCAAGCTCCATCGCTTGGCCCATTCAGATTCTCCAGCGGCTGCTCCTGGTCCTGTGTGCTGGCAGGTTCAAGGTAGTGGGGGAGGGCAGGATTTCTCAGCCTCTCTGTATTGTCCCCAGGCAAAAGGTCTCTGTGGTCCTTATCCTTATGTGATATATGCTAAATTTCTCAGTCTTCCAGGCACTCTGTGCAGAGTGGTTTTATCACTCACCTCACAGAGAAGTGGTTTTCCTGCTCTTTGAGTCTGGAGTCACAGAGGGGTGAGAAAAGCCACTTCTCTCTAATCCACCATCCTGCGTCTCTCCCGAGGCACATCTTCATGGAGAGAACCATCAAGAAGTAAATCATCTCCATTTCATTCAGTGTAAACATCACAGCAGTGAGATGAACATACTATAGATAACTCTAATGAATCCCACACGTATGTTACCATAAGGAGATCGATCAATTCTATTACCCTGGGAAACCTAAGGCAAAATTGCTTGCTTAGTGTTGTTATCAACAAAATTGCCTGAAAAAAAGAGAAATTTTAAAGTCACTAGACCCTTACTAGGCCTACCAAAAATATGAAATTATTAAAAACATTTTAAAGAGAAAAAAAAAAAAGCCAAAACTGCTCTAGAAGACTGCAAGTCAACAGAGCGATGAGCTCCCTTTGGGGATGAATGAGAGGGTATGATCTGTAGGGAACGGGGTTCAATTCTATTTCCCAATGTGGCAGGAATGAATGACTTGAGCATATTTCACCAAAGTGGAAAGTAAAAACTTGTGGACTTTGGGGCACAATGGTAGAAGTAAAACGTTGTAAATATGTCTGTCCTCACAGATAAATCAGGTACCATCTCACCTAGTCTTAATTTCCTCATGATATAGATAGAGGATAATAAAGCAATGGACCTAATGGGAAGAGAATAAAAACAGAGAGACAGACAGAAGGAGAGAAGGAAGCACACAGAAAAATCCCTGACCTAAGACCACTGACCACTGGTATCCAGGTTAGGACTAGATTCACATGCTCATTTGGGTTTGCCTGGGACCTCAGGGTCCATGTGGCAAATGTCCCACAGGTGAGTCCTCAGTTCTGGTTAAAACAGGACAGATGGACATCCCTACATCCCTGCCTACCCAGTTCATCCCCACGTAGTACTTTTGCTTCCACCCTCACTTTCTGTTCTTCTCTGCTGTGGAAAACCTTTCCCAAAACATCCTTTGCTCAAGTGTCTTGGATACACCTGAGACACAGGTGGAAAAGCTGGTACAGAGACAGATGCTTCTATCACTTTGAGTCAGGATCCCTTGGGGAAACAAGCGTGCTGTTCCTCCCTGTGAATACGGCAGCACCATGCTCCTCCCAGACACTTCCTAAGCTGAATACAACCCCGGGAAAAAAAGGTCAATAGGAACAACTGCCCTGACCCTCCCAGGGCTGCAGGAGCCACCCCATGACCCACATGATGCTCAGAGCACCAAGGATGCTAATGAGGTGACTGTCTTCTTTTCATCTGGAAACAGTCCCTGTGAGTTATGCCCTCCTAAGAAACAGATTAAACACTTACTTTCACAACACTCGTCATGTTTACATAACAAATTCTTCCTCCACAAACACGAACTGAATATGGAAAGTAACATAAACAACAAGGAAAAGGGCTGATGATTGGTCCAAACTTGGGGAGTCCCATGAATAAAAGAGCCCAATCACAAGGAGTTGTAGTATTGTGCAAACTCACTCACCTGTGAACAGGATCTCACCTTCCACACCTGACACCATGGCCCCCTCCTGCTGCTCCTCTTGCTGCAAGCCTACCTGCTGCAGAACCACCTGCTGCAAGACCATCTGCTGCAAACCAGCCTGTGTGACCTGCTGCTGCACCACGCCCAGCTGTGAGCCTTGCTGCTGCCCCAGTTACTGCATCATTCCCTGCTGCTCTCCAACTTGCTGTGAAACCACCTGCTGCAAGACCACCTGCTGCAAACCAGCCTGTGTGGTCTGCTGCTGCAGCACACCCTGCTGCAAACCCAGCTGCTGTGAGCCTTGCTGCTGCCCCAGTTGCTGCTTCATTCCCTGCTGCCAGCCCTGCTGCCCTTCTGCTTGCTCTCAAACCACCTGCTGCAAGACCTCCTGCTCCAAAAATACCCGTGTGACCCGCTGCTGCAGCACACCCTGCTGCCAGCCCTGTTGCTGTGTGTGCAGCTGCTGCAAGCCTTGCTGCCCATGATCTCTCCCTAAAGATTAGCACCAGCACAAACTCCTCTCAACCTACTTGGCTTACCTGCACCAATTCTCCTCCTACCTTGGCTGAATACCATGATGCTGTCACCACAAATTCTGCTCATGCTCCCCATGTAAGAACTGGTGAATCACCTGGAGGAAGAGCAGGCCACTCCATTCTCATCATCCTCTTCCTTAGACTTTGTTCATCTTATGCCTGCTTCAAAGGTCCTCGATAGGGAGGCGTGCTCTTGATTGAAATTATGGAGCCAATACCTTTGCCTCTCCATTGAAAGAACATAGTAACACACTTCCTCAGAAGAATTTCATAGTTGTATGCCATTCTTCCTTCATCTTTAGTCATGATTTCTTTTGCATTGTTCTCCAGATACTTGTATGCTACTTTCTTCTGCTATTCACTTAATTACCTCCCCAGGTACTGCTCTCCTTCATAAATTCTTAATAAATGCTGAACCATCATTTATTCCCTAATGTGTGTGTTTATTTTCCTATGCTAGAATCCCTTGATGTGAGAATCACATGTTACTTAGTCAATTTTTAGGAGCAAAATATGTTGTCATCGTATTACACTCTGTACCACAGATCCCTAGAAGTTGTTCGTCTTGTATAGATGAAGTGACATACTTATGATTTTGCAGCTCTCTACTTCCACCTACCCCCAGCCTCTGGAAATCATCCCTCTAGTCTTTCTTTGTCAGATTTTACCTATTTTACATACTTCATGTAGGTGGAGTCATGTAGTGTTTGTCCTTCTGTACTAAAGTTTAGTTCATTTAGGAGAGAGGCAGAAAGTTCATCCATGTTAGCACAAAGGGAGGATTTCCATCTCCTTTAAATCTTAATAGTATTCCGTTGCAGGTTCTGTATATTCTGTAGCTCCTGATGAATATTTGAGTTGCTTCCAGCTTGGCTTTTCTTGTAGTGCTGCTTTGAACACAAGAGTACTGATATCTCTTCAAGTTTGATTGGATTCTCAACACTAAGCACCTAGTGGGGTGGTTGCTGGATCATATGGTATTTCTGTCTGATTTTGTGAGGAAACTCCACATTGATTTCCATGATTCATGCACATTTGAAATTCCCTCCAGTATAGCAGGGTTTTGGTTTTTCCCGACCCTTGTGAAAATACTTACTCCACTTTCTAGAACAGCCAGAATCAGCATTTCAACATTGGGATACTTACCTTTGTTTACGGACATCACATGCAATCAAAACCAAATGCTTGGTCTTGCTTAAGGAAATACAAGATCAAGGACTAATGTCCTTCCATGTGCTCAGCTGGCACTACCAATGTTTCCATCACTCCCTCCCCACCACCATCAAGCTTCCAAATTTCCATGGTAGGGAAGAGACAAGATGGCAGATTAGTGGGAAGTGGCTTTTTTCACTGCTCTATCACACAAGATTCAAGTGATGGAAAAACAACTTCTCTGTGAGGTGAGTGAAAAAAACACTCCACTGATACTCAACATTGGACAGAGAGCCTTGAAGACTGGGAAATATGGGGTACATCAGACAAGGACAAGGAACAGAATTGGAGCTGAGCTCCTGGTGGGAGGGGGTGGTGATTAGTACACAAGGTCAGAAGATTGAAAAATGCTGGGAAAGGCTTGGTGTGGAGAATCCCAGAATCGGAGGGGCAGCCTGACTTCAGGCCAACCCAGAGGCTATTTGGCTCATTAAGCTGGTGCACAAAACTCACCTGGGTCTGCCTGCTGTGCATGAGGAACCCAAACTGGAGACTATCTGGTACCTTCATGTGGCAGCAGCACCTACTCAGTCTGGGAACTTCGATCTGTGAGTTCAGGGCTGAATCCAGTATATGAATCTGGTGGGTACCTACTGCGAGATCTAAACCAAGCCTAGCAAATCAGAAGAATCTGTGGCTGGGAGAATTTCTGGCATAGAGATCATTTTACCTGGGGACAATATGGTTTGGAGAGGCTGGAGAAATCCTGCCCTTCCCCACTCCCTTGAACCCAGCAATGTGTAGGACCAGGGGCTAGGAGAGGCTGGAGAATCTGAATGGGCAGAGTGACTGAGCTTAGTGCTCAGAGATAGTCCTTGGGAGGCCAGAAAGGAGAGTATCCCCAGTCAACAAAACTGGTGATGTTCTGACTCCACTTTCCCACAAGTGGAGTCCTGGGGAGAGTAGTGGGGTACAGCCCTGGAGGTGCATTCATTCATTAATGCCCAATAACTCTCCATGCAATAAAGCACCTGGGGCAATACTAGACCTAATCCCCACCGCTGGGGGCTTCACTTCCAGAAAATCATCTCACAGAACCCAGCAGAAACTATACCCTGGATGTGAAGCCAAAAGTATCTTCCACAGTTCCTCACACCATCCCACTGAGAAGAGAAGCTGAGAAATGGAAAGATAGTTCTGGCCAGGGAGTAAGCATATTCTCTAATTGAGGGTTCTGTTATTTTGTTTTTGAATGTGTACTGATTGATACATGATGGACATTGATACATTTGTATACATACGTATTTGTTTCTAGCATTTTTTGAAAGTAGTAATTTTTCCATACTGTTTTTTGAGGGTTAGGGTTTTTGATCAGTACATTTTGGATTGATTTTTCTATTGTCTATTTCACAACTCCATCTCTCTTTGTTCCTATTTTTCTCTTTTTACTTGCTAACAGTCAACTGTTTTCTCTTTTGATCTTCCTTCCTTTAATTATTTATTTCTATATTTTTCTCTTCCCCCCTCATAAACACATCCTATGTCACCTCTGCCTTTACCCTATTCAGCTCTTGAATCTACAAACCCTTTTCTACCCCCATCTCTTTTTCTTTCCTCTTAATGAACTCTACCCTTAAGTTCATGCTTATATATATTCATATTTGCTTTTTTTCTCATTTATAGCATTTTTTGAAAGCAGTTATACATTTTTTCTCTTACCTGGTGCTCTCAGCTCTTCCTCTCTTTTCTTCTACTAGCAGTCAATTTATATTGGTCTCTTTTTTGCTTTTCCTTTAATTTTTTACTTCTATTTTCTCTCCTCCTCCTTCATAATCATTATATCCTACATCACTTCTGTTCTATCTCTGATCATCACTTGAATTCTAATTGATTTTTGCTTGGATCTGTCTCCTCAACTCTGAGGTTCTGGAAGCCCTCAGGGACATGATAAGTACACAGGGTAGAAACTCTGCTGCCTTATATGCATACTGTTAGGTAGGTAGACACACAAACAACATGAAAAAGCAAGGGAATGAATGGCCCCAAACAAACCAAGATACTTCAATAGCAGAATCCATGGAAGTGTCAGAGAGGGAGTTTAGAATGTTCATAGTTAATTGATCCATGAGGTTAAGCAAGATGTAAGGAGAGAAATCAGGGAGAAAATACAAGAAGCAAAATATCACTTCAACAAAGACATAGAGATTCTGAAAATAAAAACAAGCAGAAATACTTGAAATGAAGGAATCCATCAACCAAATTAAAAATTCATTAGAAAGAATGAAAAGCAGGATAGACCACTTGGAAGACAGAGTTTCAGACAATGGAAACAAAATATATAATCTTGAAAATTAGGTGTACCATGGATAATAGATGTTAAGAGATCATGAATAGAATTTCCAAGAATATGGGACAATATGAAAAGACCAAACTTAAGATTTATTGGATAGATGAAGGTTTGGAGATAGACACCAAAGGAATGCACAATATTTTCAATGAAATAATATTTGAAAGTTTCCCAATCCTTCAGAAAGAACTGACAAATCAAATACAGGAAGCATGCAGACAGTGAATGTGCAAAATTACAACAAACCTAGACCAAGGCACATTATTATGAAAATGCCTAACATACAGAATAAGGATAGAATTTTAAAGGCTGCAAAAGAAAAATGACTGGTCACATTTAGAGGGAAATCAATGTGAATTGCAACTCATTTTCAACCCAGAACCCCAAAGTTAGGAGGTCTTTGAATAATATATATCAAGCTTTGAAAGGAAATGGGTGTGAACCAAGAATACTATACCCAGCAAAATTAAGATTTGGAATTGATGATGATAAAAGAAAACATTCTATGATAAACAAAAATTTAAAAAAATTCACAGCTAGAAAGCCTGCACTACAAAACATACTCAATAAAATATTTCATGAAGAGGAAATGAGAAGTAAAACTGAAAACCAGCAAAGGGAGGAACTACACTAGACTAAAAGTCATTCAAAGGGGAAAGAAACTCAAATTAAAAACCAAAAATGAATCAAAATGACAGGGAATACAATCCATTTCTCAATAATAACATTGAATATACAGGACTTGAACTCATCAATCAAAAGACATAGACCGGCAGATTAGTTTAAAAAACAAGACCCAACAATATGCCTTCACCAAGGAATTCATCTCTTAGACAAGGACATACACAAACTAAAGGTAAAAAGATAGGAAAAACATATCATTTACATGAATCTTGTAAATAATCAGGGGTTTCTATTCTCATATCAGATCAAATGGACTTCAAGCCAAAGTTTATCAGAAGGGACAAAGACCATTTCATGCTACTTAAGTAAATTATACATCAATAAAATATAATAATTTTAAATATTTATGCCTCAAACAATGGAGCATCTACATACATCAAACAAATTCTTCTCGATTTCAAGAATCAAAGAGATCACAACACAATAATACCAGGTGACTTTAACATGCTTCTCTTATCATTGGATAGACTGTATAAACAAAAACTCAGTGAAGACACTATAGAATTAAAAAATATAATTAACAATTTAGAGTTAACAGACATATATGGAATATTTAATCCATCAATGACTGAAGATGCTTTCTTCTCAGCTGCACATGGATCCTTCCCTAAAATTGACCACAAAGCAACTCTTAGTAAATACAAAAAAGTAGAGATAATATCTTGCATTCTAGCAGATCTTAATGAAATGAAATAAGAAATCAATGATAAAATAAAAAATAGAAGCTACTCTAATATCTGGAGACTAAATAACACACTATTAAATGACTAATGGATAGCTGAAGAAATAATGGCTGAAATAAAAAAATTCTAGAAGTAAATGACAATGGTGACAAAACATATCAAATATCTGAGACACAATGAAGGTGGTTCTAAGTGGAAAGTTTATTGCATTGAGCTCATTCATTGAAAGAACAAAAAGTCACCAATGAATAACCTAACTTTATATCTCATAACCCTAGAAAAAGAAGAACAAATCAATCCCCAAAACAGTAGAAGACAGAAAATAATTAAAATAAGAGCCAAAATTAATGAAATTGAAACAAAACAAACACAGAAAAAATTAAAAAAATCAACAAAACAAAAATTGGTCCTCTTAAAAATAAATATCATTGATAAACTCTTAGCCAAAATAACAAAGAGAAAAAGAGAGAAAACTCAAATTACCAAAATTTGTAATGAAAAATATCATGATTGACCCTACTGAAATACAGATGATGATAAGAAACTGCTTTGAAAATTTATAGTCAAATAAAATAAAAATCTTGAAGACATGGACAAATAACTAGAGAGAGATGACCTACCCAAACTGAATCAAGAGGACATAAAAAATTTAAACAGATCAATTTCAAGCAATGAAATTAAGTACATCATCAAAAGCCTACCAACGAAGAAAAGCCCAGGACCAGATGGATTCTCAACTGAGTTATATGAGACCTTCAAAGAAGAACTAACACCAGTCCTCCTCAAATTATTGCATGAAATAGAGGAGAGAGGGAACCCTTCCAAACTCATCCTATGAAGCTAGTATCACCATGATACCATAACCAGACAAAGACATGTCAAGGAAAGAAAACTTCAGACCAATATCTGTGATGAGCATACATGCAAAAATTCTTAATAAAATATTGGCAAACTGCATAAAAACTTATTAAAAAGATATGGCAAAATAATCAACTGGAGTTCATCCCAGGAATGCAAGGTTGGTTCAACATATGGAAATCAATAAATGGGACCTAGAGACAAGAATCACATGATTATTTCAATATATGAAGGAAAAGCATTTGATATAATTCAACATCCATTCATGTTCAAAACATGAAAAACTAGGGATAGTAGGAACACACCTGAACACTGTAAAAGCTATATATGCTAAACTCAAGGCCAACATCATTCTAAGTGGGGAAAAATTGAAAGCATTCCCTCTAGAAACTGGAACAAGAGAGGGATGGCCTCCTACATCACTCCTATTCAACAGAGTCCTGGAAGTTTCTGGTGGATATACAAGTAGGTATAGAGTTGTTTATAGAATTCCCATGTGGAAATATGTTTTCTTTGTGGCTGTCTTCTTATTTCAATGAACACCTTCTTAGGTAATCTATTTTGTACATAAACTGTGTGTTATAATTGAAAAGTTAATTTTTTACTGTTTTCAAGCATAAAAAGTGAGCAATTTTGTATATTTACTTTGTATCCAGATTCCTGGGTTACATCTTTTAGTGCATGGTAGATATTTTTAGAAGGGAGCAATTTTTCATGTGATCATATCATGAACATACATACTTCTTTTGTTCATTTCATCATAGTCTTTCATTTTTCTTGCCTTGGTTCACTGGTTGACCCTCTAGTACAACTGTGCATCAGATGGATCTTTGTGAATAATCTCAGCATAGAAAGGAAAACTCTTGACATTTCTAAGATGCTCCTTGTTATTTATTTATTTATTTGAGTGCTGGGAATCGAACCCAGGGCCTTGTGCTTGCAAGGCAAACACTCTACCGACTGAGCTATCTCCCCAGCCCCACTCCTTGTTATTTTGATAGATTATTTTCATGAGAGTATGATATTTGCATAAGTCTGAATAACCCTTTGGCCTTAACCCAATTCACATCCTTCTATTGACCTGCTTCTAATGTTGTTAAAAACCACACTTGTAGAGGTTATGAGCTGAACAATATATTACAAGATTTCCCAGTAGCTTTGCCCTAGATAACACTTCTGATGTATGGATCATGATGGAAACAGGTGCCAAGGTGGTTTTCTAGGGATTTGGAGGTGGCCTTTTTTTTGCTCCATGAGGTTGAAACATTGATCCTTCCCTTGGGACTGGGCAGTTGCCTGTTGGGTGATATTTGTGACATCAGAGGTCCAAACACTCCACTCTGGAGACAGACTTGAGACTTACTCTCCCATCTCTGGGCTTGACAGTCTGATGAATGATGACTTTCTCTTTCAACAACTCATGTTTCAGGGACTGTCACCCTGCATGGTTGGGCAAAAGGGTACTATTTCAGGAGCGGTCTGGAGACTTTGCTCTTTCAATTCTCATTTGTTAAGGAGTTGAAGATTGAAAACGTGTTGGTGTTTGTGGAATGCTTTTTCTTTACAAATTTCAGCAGTGCTCTGATTATCATACGCTTTTCAGTCAACGTGATGAAAAGTTTGGAGAGTGTTCCCGATTATGCTTATATTTATGAAAACAATTTAATGTGGTCAGGATCACATGCATGAGACACTGGATTTGACTCAGTTCTATTCTCAGCAGGAGAATTTGTATTCTACATATTTACCCTTTTTTTTCCCCTCACTGTATTTCCTCCAGCTTCTCTCATCAAGTGAATTTCAAAGAAGGTGAGAACTCCATCCTCTTGTGACCCAATTTGGCCTCTATGCAACTCCATGTCCTGCACTTCTTTTTTTTATTTATTTATTTTATTATTGTACACAAATGGGATACATGTTATTTCTCTATTTGTACATGGCGTAAAGGCATACCATTTGTGTAATCATAAATTTACATAGGGTAATGTTTGATTCATTCTGTTATTTTTTTCCCTTCCCCCCACCCCTCCCACCCCTCTTTTCCCTCTATACAGTCTTTCCTTCCTCCATTCTTGCCCCGCTCCCTAAACCTAACTCTAACCCTAACACTAACTCTTCCCACCCCCCATTATGTGTCTTCATCCACTTATTAGTGATATCATTCTTCCTTTGGTTTTTTGAGATTGGCTTATCTCACTTAGCATGATATTCTCCAGTTTCATCCATTTGCCTGCAAATGCCATAATTTTATCATTCTTTATGGCAGAGTAATATTCCATTGTATATATATACAACATTTTCTTTATCCATTCATCAATTGAAGGACATCTAGGTTGGTTCCACAATCTGGCTATTGTGAACTGAGCAGCTATGAACATTGATGTGGCTGTATCTCTGTAATATGCTGATTTTAAATCCTTTGGGTATAGGCCAAGGAGTGGGATAGCTGGGTCAAATGGTGGTTCCATTCCAAGTTTTCTAAGGAGTCTCCATACTGCTTTCCAGAGTGGCTGCACTAATTTGCAGCCCCACCAGCAATGTATGAGTGTACCTTTCTCCCCACATCCTCGCCAACACCTGTTGTTGCTTGTATTCTTGATAATCGCCATTCTAATTGGGGTGAGATGGAATCTTAGGGTGGTTTTGATTTGCATTTCTCTTATTACTAGAGATGTTGAACATTTTTCCATATGTTTGTTGATTGCTTGTAGATCTTCTTCTGTGAAGTGTCTATTCATTTCCTTAGCCCATTTGTCGATTGGATTACTTGCATTCTTGGTGTAGAGTTTTTTGAGTTCTTTATAGATTCTGGAGATTAGTGCTCTATCTGAAGTATGATTGGCAAAGATTTTCTCCCACTCTGTAGGCTCTTTCTTCGCATTGCTGATAGTTTCCTTAGCTGAGAGAAAGCTTTTTAGTTTGAATCTATCCCAGTTATTGATTCTTGCTTTTATTTCTTGTGCTATTGGAGTCCTGTTGAGGAAATCTGGTCCTAAGCCGACCTGTTGAAGCTCTGGACCTACTTTTTCTTCTATAAGATGCAAAGTCTCTGGTCTGATTCCGAAATCCTTAATCCATTTTGAGTTTAGTTTCGTGCATGGTGAGAGATATGGGTTTAGTTTCATTCTGTTGCATATGGATTTCCAATTCTCCCAGCACCATTTGTTGAAGAGGCTATCTTTTCTCCATTGCATATTGTTGGAACCTTTGTCTAGTATGAGAAAATTGTATTTATTTGGGTTTGTGTCCGTGTCCTCTATTCTGTACCATTGATCCACCTTTCTATTTTGGTACCAATACCATGTCGTTTTTGTTACTATTGCTTTGTAGTAGAGTTGAAGATCTGGTATTGCGATACCCCCTGCTTCACTCTTTCTGCCAAGGATCGCTTTAGCTATTCTGTGTTTTTTATTCTTCCAGATGAATTTCATAATTGCTTGCTCTATTTTTGTAAGGTACATCATTGGGATTTGAATTGGAATTGCATTGAATCTGTATAGCACTTTTGGTAGTATGGCCATTTTGACAATATTAATTCTTCCTATCCAAGAACATGGGAGATCTTTCCATCTTCTAAGGTTTTCTTTAATTTCTTTCTTTAGTGTTCTGTAGTTCTCATTGTAGAGGTCTTTCACCTCTTTTGTGAGATTGATTCCCAAGTATTTTATTTTTTTCGAAGCTATTGTGAATGGGGTAGTTTTCCTAATTTCTCTTTCTGAAGATTCATCGCTTATGTATAGAAATGCATTAGATTTATGTGCATTGATCTTATATCCCGCTACTTTACTGAATTCACTTATGAGAGCTAACAGTTTTCTGGTGGAATTTCCTGGTTCCTCTAAGTATACCATCATATCATCAGCAAATAGGGATAGTTTGAGTTCTTCTTTTCCTATTCGTATCCCTTTAATTTCTTTGGTCTGTCTAATTGCTCTGGCTAGAGTTTTAAGGATGATATTGAATAGAAGTGGTGAAAGAGGGCATCCCTGCCTTGTTCCATTTTTTAGAGGGAAAGCTTTCAGTTTTTCACCATTTAGAATAATATTAGCCATGGGCTTAGCGTAGATGGCCTTTACAATGTTAAGGAATGTTCCCACTATCCCTATTTTTTTCTAGTGTTTTGAGCATGAAGGGATGCTGTATTTTATCAAATGCTTTTTCTGCATCTATTGAAATAATCATGTGATTCTTGACTTTAAGTCTATTGATATGGTGAATTACATTTATTGATTTCCTGATGTTGAACCAACCTTGCATCCCTGGGATGAAACCCACTTGATCATGGTGCACTATCTTTTTAATATGTTTTTGTATGCGATTTGCTAAAATTTTGTTGAGAATTTTTGCATCGATGTTCATTAAGGATATTGGTCTGAAATTTTCTTTCCTTGATGTGTCTCTGTCTGGTTTAGGTATCAGGGTAATATTGGCTTCATAGAATGAGTTTGGGAGGGTTCCCTCCACTTCTATTTTATGGAATACTTTGAGAAGTATTGGAATGAGCTCTTCTTTAAAAGTTTTGTAGAACTCGGCTGAGAACCCATCTGGTCCTGGACTTTTCTTTGTTGGTAGGCTTTTGATGACTTCTTCTATTTCATTACTTGAAATTGGTCTATTTAAATTGTGTATGTCCTCCTCATTCAGTTTAGGCAATTCATATGTCTCTAGAAACCTGTTGATGTCTTCGAAATTTTCTATTTTGTTGGAGTATAGATTTTCAAAATAGCTTCTAATTATGTTTTGTATTTCAGTCGTGTCTGTTGTGATATTTCCTTGTTCATTCCGAATTTTAGTGATTTGGGTTTTCTCTCGTCTTCTCTTTGTTAGTGTGTCTAAAGGTTTATCAATTTTGTTTATTTTTTCGAAGAACCAACTATTTATTTTGTCAATTTTTTGTATTGTTTCTTTTGTTTCAATTTCGTTGATTTCAGCTCTCAGTTTGACTATTTCCTGTCTTCTACTACTTTTGGTGTTGGTCTGTTTTTCTTTTTCTAGGGCTTTGAGCTGTAGTGTTAGGTTGTTTATTTGTTGAGTTTGACTTCTTTTATTAAATGCGCTCCATGAAATAAATCTTCCTCTAAGTACTGCTTTCATAGTGTCCCAGAGATTTTGATATGATGTTTCTTTGTTCTCATTTACCTCTAAGAATTTTTTAATTTCCTTCCTAATATCTTTTGTTATTCATTCATCATATAATAGCATATTGTTTAATCTCCAGGTGTTGGAGTAGTTTCTGTTTTTTACTCTTTCATTTATTTCTAATTTCAATCCATTATGATCTGATAGAATACAAGGTAGTGTCTCTATCTTCTTTTATTTGCTGACATTAGCTTTGTAGCATAATATATGGTCTATTTTAGAGAAGGATCCATGTGCTGCTGAGAAGAAAGTGTATTCGCTCTTGGTTGGATGGTATATTCTATAAATGTCTGTTAAGTCTAAATTATTGATTGTGTTATTGAGATCCATGGTTTCTTTGTTCAATTTTTGTTTGGAAGATCTGTCCAGTGGTGAGAGAGGCGTGTTAAAATCACCTAGTATTATTGTGTTATGGTCTATTTGGTTTCTAAAATTGAGAAGGATTTGTTTAACATACATGGATGAGCCACTGTTTGGGGCATAGATGTTTATGATTGTTATATCTTGCTGATTTATGCTTCGCTTAAGGAGTATGAAATGTCCTTCCTTATCCCTTCTGACTGACATTGTCTTGAAGTCCATATTATCTGAAATGAGGATGGATACTCCAGCTTTTTTGCTGAGTCCATGTGCATGGTATGTTTTTCCCTAACCTTTCACCTTTAGTCTATGGGTATCTCTTTTTATGAGGTGAGTCTCTTGCAGGCAACATATTGTTGGATCTTTCTTTTTAATCCAATCCGCCAGTCTATGTCTTTTGATTGATGAATTCAGGCCATTAACATTCAGGGTTATTATTGAGATATGATTTGTATTCCCGGTCATTTGGTTCATATTTAAAATTTTATTTATTTATTTATTTCTTTTTTGACACATCTTGGTTCCTCCTTTATTTGACAGTACCTTTAGGATAATTCCTCCCTTTGCTGATTTGCTTCTTTGTTTTTTATTTTTTCCTCATGAAATATTTTGCCGAGAATGTTCTGTAATGCTGGCTTTCTTTTTGTAAATTCTTTTAGCTTTTGTTTATCATGGAAAGATTTTATTTCATCGTCAAATTTGAAGGTAAGCTTTGCTGGGTATAAGATTCTCGGTTGGCATCCATTTTCTTTCAGAGCTTGAAAAATGTTGTTCCAGACCCTTCTAGCTTTTAGGGTCTGGATTGAAAAATCTGCTGATATTCGTATTGGTTTCCCCCTGAATGTAATTTGGTTCTTTTCTCTCACAGCCTTTAAAATTCTGTCTTTATTTTGTATGTTAGGTATTTTCATTATAATGTGCCTTGGTGTGGGTCTGTTGTAATTTTGTGTATTTGGAGTCCTATAAGCCTCTTGAACTTGATTTTCCATTTCATTCTTCAGATTTGGGAAATTTTCTGATATTATTTCATTGAATAGATTGCTCATTCCTTTGGTTTGTTTCTCTAAGCCTTCCTCAATCCCAATAATTCTCAAATTTGGCCTTTTCATGATATCCCATAGTTCTTGGAGATTCTGTTCATGATTTCTTACCATCTTCTCTGTTTGGTCAACTTTGTTTTCGAGGTTAAATATTTTGTCTTCAATATCTGAAGTTCTGTCTTCCAGGTGTTCTATCCTATTGGTTATGCTTTCTATGGAGTTCTTAATTTGGTTTATTGTTTCCTTCATTTCAAGGATTTCTGTTTGTTTTTTTTTTCAATATCTCTAACTCTTTATTGAAATGATCTTTTGCTTCTTGAATTTGCTCTGTTAAATGTCGATTGGTGCGATCATTCAATGCCTGCATTTGCTCTTTCATCTCATCATTCAATGCCTGCATTTGCTCTTTCATCTCATCGTTTGCTTCCCTAATCATTTTAATTATGTACATTCTGAACTCCCTTTCTGTCATCTCTTCTGCCATGCTGTCATTGGATTCTATTGATGTAACATCTAGATTTGTTTGGGGCATTTTCTTCCCTTGTTTTCTCATATTGTTCAGGAATCAGTGGGTCATTATGATATTGCAGATTTCCTCTATCGACTTATAATGTCCCTGAAGATTGCTAGTATATCCCCTCTTATCCTTCAGTAGCCTGAAGTCTTGGAGGAAGTTGATAATGCGGAGCTCCACGAAGAAGCTGCCTCTCTAGGGGTGGTGACTCTCAGGTGGCGTATATTCCCTGCTAGTGGTCAGAGGTGTCTCCACATGTTGACCAATGGTCATCCAACGGGGAACTAGGCTGCAGGCTGAGGCAAGGCCTATTTGTGCCTGTGTCTCTGGTTTAACCGTACCTGTGGGAAAACCTCTCCCGGTAGGGAAGACTTACTCGATGGGAACGTCTCTCTGGTCAGTTCCCCTCCTAGAGGCTCCATCAATCTACAACTACCGCCTGGGCTGGGCTGTCTTCCTCTGCAACGTTCCCAGGGGCCTGGACCTACCTCCTGGGCCTGTGAACCTCACCCTCCACAGGCGAGTCTCCTTAGGCTGCCTCTCCCAGATAATCTGCCAGCAGTCCTGGAAACTTTGCTCCGCCCCTAGGCGTGTCTCTGTGCGGCTCTTCCAGCAAGAAGCCACCTAGTTCCTGGGACCCTACTCTGCACCTAATCGCCTGGCTATGCGGCCCCTCCTCTGAGCTGCCACCTGGAGCCCCGTACAATAGCTCCGATACCCAGAGACCCGCCACACACCTCCTCCACCGGACAGCAGCCCGGTTTCTGACACAGTCACTAGGAGTCCAAGCAACTCACTTCGCGTCTCCTCCTCCTGCCAACCTCCTGTAGCCCTAGGCAGTCACTCGAAGCCCAAGTGACCCACCCTGTTCTTCCTCCTCCTCCTCGGGGTAGCCCCCCGGGTGTTCAGGGGCGGTGGCTCCGAGACCAAGTGACCCACCGCGCTCCTCCTCCAGGCCGGCCACCGGTGTTCAGGAGTGGTCGCTTTGAGTGCAATCAACTCACCACTTGCCTCCTGCTCTGGCAACCACCTGTGGCTCTGATGCAGTCACTCCTAGACCAAGCGACCCGCCGCACTTCTCCTCTTCCTCCGGGCAGCCCCCCGGTGTTCAGAAGCGATTACTCTGAGTCTAAACAGCTCACCACGCAGCTCCTCCTCAGGCAGCCACCTGGAGCCCCAGTGGTTGCTCCGAGTCCAAGCACTGTGCTGAGCCGCCTCCTCTACGATGATCCCAGTTGTCCGTGTTTACCGCTCCAGCGGGGGGAGGGGCGTCTGGCCGAGCAACTCCACTTCACAAATTCCCTGCGTTCCAGGGCTACCTCCCCATCCGGGACGCCTCCCCAACGGGAGAGACTCACCCGGCGGCTTTGAGTTGGTCCCACGTCTCTCACTATCTCCTCTTTTGAATCCTGCGTCCTGGAGCAACGTGAAATGCAGCCGCCCTCTAGGCCACCCTCTTGAAACTCCCATGTCCTGCACTTCTGAAAGAGTTCTTCTGCCTGTAGGATACTCTAGCAGTGCTCTGACAATGCCTGGGCAAAGAGATCTATAGTGTGATTTTTATTTGGTGAGCTGGGAGACTCCAAGGCTTCTTTTCTAAAGCATACACCATGGGGAGGAATTCTCAGGAGTCCCTTGCTAGTATCATATCACATGAACAAAGTTCAGATACACTGATTAAAATTTATACTCGTCATTTCTATACCACGATTGTATTTTTCTGTAGGACATGAAAGAGGACGTGCCTTAAGCCCTCAACTCAAATGATTGAAAGAGTAATTTACTTGCAGGATGAGCGAGTATCAGTTCAACTCACTGATGATGAGCAGGGGAGGCTGTCATTGGGAAACAGAATCAGGAAGCTGTGGTATCAGGTTGTCACATGATCAACACAGACCTTTCACCAGGATTATACCTCAGCTGTGAATTTTGAGGCTCAGAAGAATTAAAACGGATACACCAAGGAGTCTGAAAATGTAACAGGACTTGTATGACATGTGGTATCCTAAAGGGCTCTAAATGTTATGTCATGGAGGAACCAAATGAAAGTTTGCACAAAGAAGTTGGTGGCATCACATTTTGAGCTGATCACTCAGGTGTCCCAGGACATGTGGCCAAGGGAGGGGGGATCATTTTTGGAATATGGAACTTCCAAGTGACATTACTGGAAGCAGAGTTCATTCATTGCAAAAGCCCCTCATAAAGAAAGATTGGCTTCCAGATGAACAGCATTGCCTCTAGCCTGGCTGAGGATTGTGAAAATGAACATCTCTTTTTAAAAATTGTGTGGTAGTCCACTATGGAAATTTGGAGACATGATGGTTGCAGAAAGGGGAGATGGAAACGTTGGTGCTGTCCAGCTGAACATGGCACAGGGCAGGGGCATTGTTCCTTGATCTTGTAATCCATTAGGTGAGACAAAGTGCTTTATCCTGATTGCATGAGATGTCAGTAAGCGAAGGCATATTATCCTAACATTGCAATCATTGTAGGATTGGAATATTGTGTCTGGATATTCTGTAAAGTACCCAATGCAGTAAGGGTTTTTGACAAAGTTGGAGAGAAATTGGAAATCTGCAACAGTGGAGGGAATTTCTTTTTCTTCTTTCGTTGTTTGTTCTATTTAGTTATATATGACAGCAGAATGCATTTTGTTTCATTGTACACAAATGGAGTACAACTTTTCATTTCTCTGGTTGTACACGATGTAGAGTAACACCATTTGCATAATCATATGTGTACATAGGGTAATGATGTTTATCTCAGTCCGCCATCTTTCCTTCCGCCTGCTCCCTCCCCTTTCCTAATTTCCCTCTACATAATCCGATTTTCAGTGGAGGGAATTTCTAATTAAGCAGGAGCCATGGAAATCAGTACAGAGTTTCTTGACAAAGTCAGTTTTAGAAATACCATTCAATTCAGCAATACTACCTCAAGGTGCTTAGGGACAAAATGGGATGATCAACTTGAAATGATATCAGCACTCTCATGTTTAAGGCAGTATTGTGAACAACAGCAAGGTGTGGAAGCAACCCTAACATCTTCTGGCAAATGGATAGGTTAAGATAATATGACAGAAACATATGTTGGAATACTATTCAAGCTTAAAAGAGAAGGAAATCCTTCCTTAGGTACTAATTTGAATAAACTTTAGCTCTCTTTCCTCAATGAACTAAACCAAATATAGAAGGACAAACACTACATGATTCCATCTATAAGAAGTATGTAAAATAGGTCAACTCAGATAAGAAAAAATTGAGTGGTGGATTCCAGAGGCTGGAGTGAGTGGAAGTAGGGAGCTGTCAATCAATAGGTATGCCATTTCAATTAAGCAAGATGAGCAACTTCTAGGGATCTCTGGTACAGATTGGGATACAGTGACAACTTATTCTTCAGTTAAAAATCTATTAAGCATGTGATTCTCACATCGGAGGTTCTTGGTGTAGGAAAATGAAGACCGACAAAATGGAATGAATATTAAGTATTTATTAAGAATTCATGAAGGGTGACTGCCTAGGGAGGCATCTAAAGGTGACAATGACAGTAGAACATAGCATACAGGAATCTGGAGAAGAATACAAAAGAAATGATAATGACGAGATAAAGGAACAGTGCCATACAGCTGTGAATATCTGAAAATGTGTGTTCCTGAGTTTCTTAGATGGAGAGGTAAAGTTCTTGGTTTGATAAAAGTAGCCAAGACCACACCTCCCCATCAAGGATCATGAAGCAGGGCCAAGATGCACAAGGCATAAGGAAGGAGAGGAAGAGATTAAAAAGTCTGCACTCTCTCACATTCATTCACCAGAACTTATACTGGGGGCCAATGAGTAGAATTTCCGGTGCCACTATGATAGTTTTCAGTCAAGGTAGGAGAAAAATTCCTGCAGGTTAAGAGGAGTTTGTGCAGACAAACTTTGGGGAGTTGATCATGGACAGCAAAGTTTGCAGCAGTTGCACACACAACAGGGCTGGCAGCAGGGTGTACTGCAGCAGCGGGTCACACGGGTGTTTTTGGAGCAGGAAGTCTTGCAGCAGGTGGTTTGAGAGCAAGTAGGAGGGCAGCAGGGCTGGTAGCAGTAGGACTGGCAGCAGGGGATGATGCAGCAACTGGGGCAGCAGCAAGGTTCACAGCAGCTGGGTTTGCAGCAGGGTGTGCTGCAGCAGCTGACCACACAGGTTGGTTTGCAGCAGGTGGTCTTGCAGCAGGTGGTTTCACAGCAAGTTGGAGAGCAGCAGGGAATGATGCAGCAACTGGGGCAGCAGCAGGGCTCACAGCAGCTGGGTGGACAGCAGGGTTTGGTGCAGCAGCTGACCACACAAGTTGGTTTGGAGCAGGTGGTCTTGCAGCAGGTGGTTTCACAGCAGGTTGGAGAGCAGCAGGGAATGATGCAGTAACTGGGGCAGCAGCAAGGCTCACAGCAGCTGGGCTTGCAGCAGGGTGTGCTGCAGCAGCAGGTCACACAGGCTGGTTTGCAGCAGGTGGTCTTGCAGCAGGTAGTTTTGCAAGTAGGCTTGCAGCAAGAGGAGCAGCAGGAGGGGGCCATGGTGTCAAGTGTGGAGGGTGGGATCCTGTTCACAGGTGAGTGAGTTTGCACAATATGATGACTCCTTGCAATTGGGCTCTTTTATCCATGGGACTTCCAAATTTCGGACCAATCAACAGCCATTTTCCTGGTTGCTGTTTATATTATTTTCCATATTTAGTTTGTGTTTGTCTATGAAGAATTTGCTATGCAAATGTGATGAGTGTTGTGAAAGTGTTTAATCTGTTTCTTAAGAGGGTGTAACTCAGGAACTGTTTCCAGATGAAAGGAAGACAGTCACCTCATTAGCATCCTTGGTGCTCTGAGCATCATGTGGGTCATGTGGTGGCTCCTGCTGCCCTGGGAGGTTCAGGGCATTGTTCCTCTGGAAGTTTATTCCTTTGTCTGTACTCAGATTAGGAAGTGTCTGGGAGGAGCACGATGCTGCTGTATTCACAGGGAGGAACAGCACATGCATTTACCCAGAAGATCTTGACTGAAGGCTGGTAGAGTCATCTTTCTATGTATCAGCTCTTCCACCTATGTGTCCCTAGGCACTTTGGAAGAGGACGTTTGACACGTGGTCTTCCATAGTAGAGCAGAACCAGAAACTCAGGGTAGAAGCAGAAGCAGTACATGGGGATGAGCCAGGTATAGATGGATGTGTGGGTAGCCATAGGTTCTGTTTGATCCAGTACTGAGGGCTCACCAGGATAAGCCTGTGGGACTTTCTGCCACAGGAACTCTGCAGACCTAGGAAATCCAGGATGAGCAGGTGAATCTCTTTCTCATCTGGTTACCAGCAGAGTCTGTGATCTTAGGTCAAGAACTTTCTCTGTCTTTCCTTCTTTCTTTTTGTCCCTGTCTCTTGTTTCTGTTTCTCCCTTCCCTTCTCATTTCCTGGGCTGCTTTCTTGCCTTCTAACCCATTTCCTGAGGGAATTAAGATGAGGTGATATGGTACCTGATTTATCTGTGAGGACCAATGCATTAAAATATTTTCAGGTCTTCCATTCTATGCCATACGAAGCAATTTATGATTTTCCAGGTTGGTAATGTATTCTCAAGTGAATGTATCCCTGCCACTGTCAACAGGTTAGGAAACAGAAATGAACCCCATTGCCTACAAACCATATCCTCTCACTCATCCCCAAAGGGAGCTTACCACTTTGTTAACTTGTAATCTCAGTCAATTTTTGCTTCTCTCAGTCTTAGGATCATCAAAAGAATAAAATAGGTAGGTCTCTAAGTTAGGAGCATGACACTCCTCAGTATATTTATCTCCAGGATGTTCATTCTCAGTGTGTAATATTTACAGTGAAAAAGTTGACACAATTTGCTTGCTTTTTGTCCTTTACATGAACATATTGCTTGTTTGTAGCTTGGGACTATTCAAATTTGTGCTGCAGTAGGTGATTTTGCACAGAGTCTGTGGTCATATATATATATATATATATATATATATATATATATATACACACACACGCACACACATATTTCTGGTGGATACAAAACTAAGTATAGGATTGTTCATAGACTTTCCAGGTGGAAAGACTTATTCCCTTCTTTGTGGCAGTCTTCATATTTCACTAGATTTCTTCCTTGACATTTTACTATGTACACATGCTGCATGTTCCAATTCAAAGCTTAAATTTTCACTGCCTCACAAGTATTGACAAGGTTCCAATTTTCTATGTTTTTCCCTTTCTGTTCCACAAAGTTGAAATCACTGGCCCATTCTTTGGGCTCAGACAGTGGTTGGTTAGGTGATGTGTCTGACATCTAAGGTGCAAACACTCCACTCTGGAGACAGACTTGGGACTTGCTCTCATCTTGACTGAATGGTCAACAATGACCTTCTCATTTGATAGCTGGTCCTTTCAGGAATTGTCAGTCTGCATGGTGGGTGAAAGAATACTGTGTCAGCAGCAGTCTGGACACTCTTTCAATCCTCATTTGTGAGTGTACTGGATGTTGAAAATGTATTGTTTATAGAATGCTTTTTCTGTATGAACCGAAGCAAAGTTATGTTTACTCCACCTTTCTCAATCAAGGTGATGAAAACTGAAGAATGATCCAATGTTGGAACAACCTTGCCTTTCTGAAAACAACTCCATGTGTTCATGATCAGATGCACATGACTCTAGCCTTGACTCACTTCTCTCCTAAACAGGATCTATTCCAATTTGCATTCTACAAATTTATCTTTCCATTCTCACTGTATTTCCTCCATCCTTTCATTATGTCAGTTCAGAAAAAGCCGAAATACTTCACCCTCTTGTGACTCAATTCTTGATCTTGTGACCCAGTTTGTCTTTGTTTCAGCTGCATGTTCTGGACTTCTGAAGGTGCTCTCCTGTTGTAGATGCACTAGCAGTGCTTGACAGTGCCTGAGCAAAGGGTTCTACGGTATTCCTTTTAGTAGGTACACTGGGAGATCTCACAGGTCCCTTTCTGAAACACAGACCATGGGGGAGAATTCTAGAGTCCCTTGCAGATAAATTCCTAAGCTTCAATTCATAACCAGAGTCAAGTGAATAAAGTTCAGACCAATCTATTAAACATTGATATGACTTATTTTCATGCCAAGATTGTTTTTCTGGAAAACCCAATGAAATAGTGCCTTTAATTCTCAAAATGAAGTGATAATAAGAGGAACTTACTTTCAGGGTTCCCTAGCATCAGCTCAACTCACCGAGAAGAAATTGGGGGAAAAGCATCATTGGGAAGCACAGTCAAGAATCTGGTGGTATGAGATTGTCACCTTAGCAAATGACCCATAAAAGAGGAGACCTCCTGTGAAGCTTGGAACACAGAACTTTCACCAGGATGTTAACTCTGCTTGGTGAATTTAAGGCCTACAGACATTCGAACAGAAACAACAATATGTTCAAATATATAATTGGACTTGTATGATGTAATATCCTAATACCCATTAAGCATTATGTCAGGGAGGAACTAAAAGAAAGTTTCACAAACAAACCAAAAGTCTCTCATTTTGAGTTACCACAGACAGGCAAACAAGAGAGATATGATTATTCTTGGAATGTGAAACTGAATTGACATTAGCAGGAGCAGAGTTAATTTATTCCAGGGGAACTTCATAGAGAAAGATTGGTTTCAAGATTAGCAGTTTTCTACTGGCCCAATTGAGGATTTTGGGAAAATGAATGTTTTTTAAAAGGCAGTGATGCTCTTCAACAGCTGAATGGATAAAGAATATGTGATATATACATACAATGGAAGATTACTCAGCTTTAAAGAAGAATGAAATTATGGCATTTGCTGGTAAATGGATGGAGTTGGAAAATACCATGCTAAGTGAAATAAGCCAGACCCAAAAAACCAAAGGTGAAATGTTTTCTCAGACATGCGATGCTAATTCACAATAAGGAAATGGGGCAGGGGAGCAGCTAGGGAAGAATAGAGTTACTTTAGGTAGAAGGAAGTGAAGAGAGGGGACATTTATGGGGGTAGAAAGGATAGTAGAGTGAGATATTACCTCATGTACATATATGATTGCATGTGATCGTACATCTACAATGTGATCGTAGAGTATGTACAATCAGAAAAATGAGAAATTATACTCCATTTATGCATGATTTATTAAAAATGCATAAATGCATTCTACTGTCAAGTATAACTAATTAGAACAAATAAAAATTTTTAAAAAGGCCGTGGGATCGTCCATGATGAAAGTGTGCAAGACTGTGGACTGGAGGGAGAGATGGAAACTTGGTAGTGCCCATCTGAACATGGCACAGAAAGGATATCATTCCTTGATCTTGTGGTTCCTTAGGCAACACCAAGCATTTTGTCCTGAAAGCACGTAAAGTCAGAAAGTAATGGCATATCATTCAGCACTGCAACCATTGCAGGGTTGGTACCTTTTGTCTGGCTATTCTATAAAGGACCTAATGCACCAAGGGTACTAATGAGTGTGTGGAGAAGCTGAGACCTTGATACCTTGGAGGGAGTGTTGAATGGTGTGGGAGCCATGGAAATCAATGTGGATATTCTTCATAAAATCTGACCTAGAATTACCATACTACCCAGCAACTCTACTTTTGAATGTTTAGGTAAAAGAATGGAATATGAATCTTGAAAAGATGCCAGCACTCTGTTCTTCATGGCAACACTACTAACAACAAACAAGTTGTGGGAACAATCCCAGTGTCTATCATAGGATGAATCTATGAAGCAAGTGTGGTGAAACCTATAATGGAAGAGTATTCAGTCTCAGAGGAAAAGAAATTCTCTCCCTTGTGCTGAAATTGTTGAACCATTGAGCACTCTGCTAAATTAACTAAGTCAAGGGCAAGCACTCCATTATTCCACCTCTATGAGGTGTATAAAATAGTGAAACTCTGATAAAGAGGGAAGAGTGTGGTGTTTTCAGGAGGATGGAGAAAGGTTGAAATAGAGAGCTGCCTATCAAGAGGTATGACATTTTAATTATGCAAGATGAGCAACTTCTAGGGATCTGTTGCACAGAGTGTGATACAATGACAATGTACTTTTTTCAGTTAAAAATCTCTTAGGCATGTGATTCTTATGTCAGGTATTCCTAGTACGGGAAAACAAACACAGACAATATGGAATGAATGAAGGTCCAGAGTTTATTAAGAATTCATGAAGGATGGCTGTATGTAGGGAGGCAATTGAAGGTGACAATGACAGGAGAAGGTGGCATACAGATATCTGGAAAACAATACAAAAGCAATCACATCTGTGGGGATGAAGGAATGGTGCATGCAGCTATGAAATGCTTCTTCTGAAGTCTGTTTCTATGTTCTTTGGATGGAGAGGTAAATATCTTGGTCTTAAAATTTCAGGCAAGAATGCACTTATCTATCAAGGGCCCATAGATACAAGATACACAAGGTCTAAGAAAGAAGAGGACAAGAGTGGAATGGTCTGTACTCCCTCCAGGTGATTCACAAGGTCTTACATGGGGGACCGTGAACAGAATTTCTGGTGACAGTCTGATGGTCCTTAGTCAATGTAGGAAGAGAATTGGTGCACATAAGGCAACAAGGTTGAAAGGAAAGATAGGAAGAGAATTTGTGCAGGTAAGGTAAGCAGGTTAAGAGGAGTTTGACTATGTAGACTTCGGTGTTTGCAGAATTGATCATGGGCAGCAAGGCTTGCAGCAGCTGCACACACAGCAGCAGGGTTGGCAGCAGGGTGTGCTGCAGCCACTGGTCACATGGGTGTTTTTGGAGCAGGTGGTCCTGAAGCAGGTGGCTCAAGAGCAAGTAGGAGGGTAGCAGGGCTGGCAGCAGCAGGGCTGGCAGCAGGGAATGATGCAGCAACTGGGGCAGCAGCAAGGTTCACAGCAGCTGGGTTTGCAGCAGGGTGTGCTACAGCAGCTGACCACACAGGTTGGTTTGCAGCAGGTGGTCTTGCAGCAGGTGGTTTCACAGCAATTTGGAGAACAGCAGGGAATGATACAGCAACTGGGGCAGCAGCAAGGTTCACAGCAGCTGGGCTTGCAGCAGGGTGTGCTGCAGCAGCTGGGCTCACAGGCTGGTTTGCAGCAGATGGTCTTGCAACAGGTGGTTTCACAGCAAGTTGGGGGACAGCATGGCTGGCAGCAGGGAACGATGCAGCAACTGGGGCAGCAGCAAGGCTCACAGCAGCTGGGTGGACAGCAGGGTTTGCTGCAGCAGCTGGGCTCACAGGTTGGTTTGCAGCAGGTGGTCTTGCAACAGGTGGTTTCACAGCAAGTTGAGGGACAGTATGGCTGGCAGCAGCTGGACCCACAACTAGTCTTACCACAGCAGCTGGACCCACAGCAACTGGATGGACAGCAGGGTGTGCTGCAGCAGCAGGTCACACAGGCTGGTTTGCAGCAGGTGGTCTTGCAGCAGGTGGTTCTGCAGCAGGTAGGCTTGCAGCAAGAGGAGCAGCAGGAGGGGGCCATGGTGTCAGGTGTGGAGGGTGGGATCCTCTTCACAGGTGAGTTTTGCACAATGTAATCACTCCTTCACATTGGGTTCTTTTATCTTCAGATCTCCAAAGTATGGACCAATCAGCAGGTCTTTTCCTGGTTTGTTGTTTATGTTATTTTCCATATTCAGTTTATGTTTGTCAAGGAAGAAGCTGTTTTCTAAATGTGATCAGTTTTACTAGTGCATAATAATTATTCATAATTGTGGGTTGAACATGTTCTTACATGCACGCAATGTAATTTTCTCCATTTCAATCCTAGTCCTTCCACTTTTCATCCCCTATTCCTTTCCTTTGCTCAACTTCCTGTACTGGTCTTCCTCCTATTTATTTATTAATTTATTATTATTTTTGAATGATGCTCTATGATACACACAAAGTGGAATTCACTGTTGTATATTCATTCATGTGCAGAGCATATTTTGGTCAAATTCACTTCCCAGTTTTTCCCCTTTCCCTCTTCTTCTGCCTCCATCTTGATCCTTTTCCTTTTCTTCAGTGATCTGCTTTGTTTCCATGGAATCCTCTCCTTTAAAAAATTTTCTGATTTCTCTCTAGCTTCCACATGTGAGAGAAAACATTCAACCTTTGACTATGTGAGTGTAGCTTATTTCAGTTAGCATGGTGTTCTCCAGTTCCATCCATTTATCAGTCAATGACACAATTTTGTTGATTATTATGGCTGTGTAATATTTAAATGTGTGTATATTTCACATTTCCTTAACCTATTTGACTGTTGATGGGTACTTGGGTTGGTTACCTAGCTTGGCTATTGTGAGTTGCACTACTATAAACATTGATATGCATGTATCAGTATAGTATGCTGATTCTAATTCTTTTTGGGTAAATATCAAAGAGTGGGATGACTGAGTTGTATATTCCTAGTCATTTGAGGAATCTCACTTTTTCCAAAGTGGTTGTATTAATTTGCAGTCCCACCAATACCATATGAGTGTACCTTTCCCTCCATATTCTTGATGTTTGGCATTCTAACCACAGTGAGATGGAATCTCAATGTAATATTTATTTGCATTTCTCCACACGCTAGGGATGTTGAACATTTTTTCCATAGATTTATCACTTGTATTTCTTCTTTTATTAAAAACATATTTTTAAAATGTTTTAATTGCTGCTAAGAAATTCCCACCTGATTTTTGTGGTTTGAATTATATCCTACAACTTTGCTGAATCATTTATAAGCTTTTTATTAGCTTATGATAGATATACATTATATTAGGGTTCATTTGATGTAATTATACAAGCATGGATTGTAATTTGCTCCAATTCAGTTCCCAATACTTCCCTTTTCTCCCCTTCTCCCTTCCTTGTTCCCTTTCCTCTCCTCTGCTGGTCTTTCTTCTATTTATTTATAATATCTTTATTTAAATTTTTTATTTGTTCTAATTTGTACATGACAGTAGAATGCATTTATACATTTTGATAGATCACACATAAATAGAGTGTAAGTTCTCATTTTTTAATTATACATATTGTAGGAGCACATCAGTCATGCAGTCACATTTGTAGTATTTTTAAATCAGTGCATTATGGATACACATAATGGTGAAATTCACTGTGGTATATTCATACATGCACATGGGAAAGTTTGATCAAATTCATTTCACCATTTTTTTCCCATCCCTCCTCTTTCCCTCTCAATCCTTTTCCTCCACTCCACTGATCTCTCTTCTATTTTCATGCAGGGAAATATAAATCAAAACTACATTGAGGTCTCATCACTCTAGTCAGAATGGCAATCATCAAGAATACAAATAATAATAAAGGTTGTTGATTATGTTGGGAGAAAGGTGCACTAAACATTACTGGTGAGACTAAAAATTAGTACAACTACTCTGGAAAGCAGTACAACAATTCCTCAAAAAACTAGGAATGGAACCACCATGTGACCCAACCATCCCACTCCTTGGTATGTACCCCAAAGATCTAAAATCAGCATACTATAAGAATGCAGTCACATCAATATTTATAGCAGCCCAATTCAAAATAGCCAACATATGGAACCAGTCTAGACATCCATCATTGGATGTATGGATAAAAAAATTATTTCTTCTTTTGAGAAAAGTCTGTTTAGTTCTTTTTCCCATTCATTGATTTTTTTTTGTGTATGTGTGTTAAGCTTTCTGCATTTGAAAAATATATTATGGATATTCCCATGTTGGAAGAACAGTTGGAAAAGATTTTCTCTCATTCTGTAGGCTCTCACTTCATGCTCTTAAATGTTTCTTCTGCTTTTCGGTGACTTTTGGATTTGATGCTGTCCCAGTTATTTTTTTTTTCCTAGTTATCAATACTGATTTTATTTCTTAGGCTTTAGTTTTCTTGTTAAGTTAGCCAGTTAATGCAAAAACATGTCAGAGTGTTGAGCCTATGTTTTCTTCTAGCATCACAAGATTCCTTATCTACTTCTTTGATTCATTTGAGGTGACTTTTGTGCAGGGTGAGAGATAGGGATCAAGGTTCATTTTTCTACATATGGATTTCCACTTTTCGCAGCACCATTTGCGTTTCAAAGACTGATAAATAGGAGTGGTGAGAGTAGACATCCTTGTCTTGTTCCTGAGTTTAGAGGAAGTGCTTTCAGTTTCTTTGTGTTCAGAATGATGTCAGTTCTGGATTTATTGTACATGACCTTTATAATGTTGAGGTAAGCTCCTTCTATCCTTAGTTTCTTTAGTGTTTTTAACATGAATGGGTGCTGGAATTTGTTGAAGGCTTTTTATGCATCTGTTGAGATGATCATGAGATGATCATGTAATTTTTGTTCTTAATTCTGTTTATGTGATGTATCAGATTTTTTGATTTTCATATGTTGAACCAACTTGCTTTTCTGGGAAGAAGCACAGTTGATCATGGTGTACAAATTTCTTGGTGTGTTTTTCAATTTAATATTTTATTAAGGAATTTTGCATCTATGTTCACCAGGGATATTGATCTGTGGTTTTCTCACCTCAATGAGTCTTTGGTTTTTCTATCAAAGTGATACTGGCTTCATAAGATGAATTTGGGAGTGTTCCCTCCCTTGCTATTTCTTGGAATAATTTGAGGAAGTTTGACATTATTTATTCTTTAAAGGTCTGGTAGAACTCAGTTGAGAATTTATCTGGTCCTGGACTTTTCTTTGCTGAAAGGTTTTCAATTGCTGCTTCAATGTTAATGCTCAATATTGACCTGCTTAGGTTTTCTATATCCTCTTAGTTCAGTCTGGGTAGATTATCTGTGTCTAAACATGTGTCAATATCTTATACACTTTCCAACTTATTGACGTATATATTTTCAAAGCAGGTCCTAATGATCATCTGGATTTCAGAAATATCTGTGGTGATATCTCCTTTATCATCTCTAATTTTGTTGATTTGGGTCTTCTCTTTTGGTTAGTTTAGTCAATATTTTATTAATTTTGTTTACCTTTTCAAAGAATTAACTCTGTTGCATTGATCTTTGTAATTTTTTTTAAACATCGAGTTTATTTCTCCTTTGTGTTATTTGCTGTTTTTTACTGTTTTTGGAATTTGTGCCTTTTTAGTGCCTTGAGATGTAACATTAGATTATATTTTTTATAGATCATTAGATCTCTTTTTTTTAATGTAAGCCCTCAATACTATAAACTTTACCCATAGAACTGCCTTCATACTATCCCAGAATATTTGATATGCTTTAATACTGTTCTCATTTGTTCCTAAGAATTGTTTGATTTCTCCCTGAATTTATTCTTTGATACATAACTGATTCAAAAGTACATTAATGAATGGATAAAGAATATGTGGTATATATACACACAAGGGAATATTACTCAGCTCTAAAGAAGAATGAAATTATGGGATTTTCTGGTAAATGTAGATAAATTGACATTATTACCTCATGTACATATGTGACTATATAACCGATGTGATTCTACAATATGTACAATCAGAAAAATGAGAGAATACACTCCATTTATATATGATTCATCAAAATGCATAAATGCATTCTATTGTCATGTATAACTACTTAGAACAAATTTAAAAATTTGAAATATAAAAATGTACATTAATCAATCACCATGTGTTAAAATGGTTTCTGTTTTATATCTTGCAATTGATTTCTAATTTCACTTCAGTATGATCTGATAGTATGAAAGAAATTATCTCTATTTCTTGACTTTACTTTTTTTCCTAAAATATGGCATATTTTAGAAATGGTTCCATATGTGGCTAAGAAGAAAGTCAATGTTGTTGCTGATGGATGAAATATTCTATAGTTGTTCATTAAGTCTATTTGAGTAACAGTATGCTCTAATTCTGAAGATTCTTTACTTGGTTTATGTCTGTATGACCTGTCTACTGGTGAAATAAGTATATTGATATCATCCACTATTATTGTATTGGGTCTATTAGTTAGGGATTTTTCTAAATGTATGTAGGTGCACTGACATTTGGGTCATAAATATTTATCATTGTTATATCTTATTGGATGGTTCCCTTAACCAATATAAAGTGACCTTATTCTCTTCAGATTAACTTCAGCTTGAAGTCTACTTTGTCAGTTATGAGCATAGCTACTTCTGCTTGCTTTCCTTGTCCGTTTGCTTGGAATATCTTTTTACATATTTTCACCTTCAGTTTATGGATGTCTGTGACTGTAAGGTGAGTCTCTTATAAGCAACAAATGACTGGGTCTTGGTTTTTATTCTATGTTGCCAATCTATGTATTTGGATTGGAGAGTTGAAACATTTACATTCAATGGTACAATAGAGAGATGATTTTTATTTCCTGCCATGTTGATTTATTATGAATTTCCTTCAATTTTGATTCTCCTTTACTGAGATTCATCTATTTCCTGGCTCTGATATTTATATTTCACTGCTGCATATAATACATCATTATGTGTGTTCTGTAGTGCTGGGTTAGTAGTTATAAATTCTATTAGTTTCTTCTTATCATGGAAGGTTTTTATTTCACCTTCACTGCTGAAGAATAACTTTTCTAAATATAGCAATGTTATTTGGCACCCACTATCGTCCAGAACTTGGTAAATATTATTCCAGACTTTCAGAGTCTGGGCTTTGAGATGAGCAGAAAGTCTAACAGGCTTATATCAAAATGCAAACTGCTCTTTTTCTATTGCTGCTTTTAAAATTCTATCATTATTCTGCATGTTAGACATTGTAAGTATAATTTTTTATGAGGATCTATTTTGAGCTTGTCTATTGGGATTTTAATGTCTCTTCTATTTGGATTTCCATCTCATTCCTGAGTTTTGGAAATTTTCTGATAGTACCATGCTGAAAAGAGTTTGTATTCCTTTACTTTGTATCTCAATGCCTTCTTTTATGCCAATGATTCTTAGTTTTGTTCCCTTCAGGTTGTTCCAGATTTCTTGTATATTCTGATCATGATCTGTAGCTATCTTTCTTCATTGTTGACTTTGTTTTCAAGATTATACTCTTTGCCCTTGAGACCTGAAAAAATCTGTCTTCTATGTGTTCTAATCTACTGGTGATGGTTTCTACTGAAAAAAGAGCAAAACGAAACATTTTTTTGGTACTAAAGATTGAACCTAGGGTTGCTTAACTACTGAACAACATCCCCAGTCCTTTCTATCCCCAGTTTTAAATTGAGACAGGGTATCGCTAAGTTGCTTAGGACCTTGCTTAGTTGTGGAATCTGGCTTTGAACTTGCAATTCTCCTGCCTCAGCCTCCCAGGTTTCTGGTATTACAGGTGTGTGTCACCACGCCACGTTGTATTTTTAATTTGATTTATTGAGTTTTTCATTTGCAGGATTTCTGTAGGGTCCTTTTTCCTAATCTGTCTTTATTGAAATGTTTTGCTACTCCATTTTTTTCTCTTAGTTCATTCCTTTGATCTTCTTTTAGTTCATTGAACATGTTAACTATCAGCTTTCTAAATTCTTTTTCTCATTTTCCTCCCCTGAGGTGTCAATGGGGCAAATTTTCTCATGTTCTGAGCTATTGAGATAACATGTTCTCTTGTTTTTTCATATTGTTAGTATTTCTACCCTTCTGCTGCTATTATCACTTCTACACTTATATAAAGGGCTTTTGGTAAAACTGCTTCCTCTTTACTATGTGCCCTGGGTTAGGTGAAAAGCTTGTCAATGTTTCCACTCAGTTTGACCCTTGTACTACTGCAGGCTTTAGTACCACATTGACAGGAGTTACTGTCAATGTGATTATAATTCCTTTGCAGCAAAGCCATATACTAATAAATCTTAAAAAAAATTATTGAACATGTTCTCCAGCAGTCTACTCATCTGACCAGTAAATGGAAGTGATTTTTTTTAGATAAGTTGAGAAATTAGGTAATAAGGAAAGTAGAATTGCTTTCAAACTATTTTTGACTTTCTGGTCAGGTATTCTCTCAGTGCTTTGATTCTGGATGATGAAAGAGTCAAGATATACTGCCTATTTCCACTCCCCCACCTTCTGGGAGCCTATTATTTATTTATTCATTTTTTATTTTGCTAAGTTTTTTTTTTTTTTAAATAGAGTCTGTTCTTTCTGTAGTTTCAGACACTACAATTTATTTTTTCTCAGGTCTGAGCCAAAGTGGTCAAACTTGTTAGGAGCGTCTATATGCAGATTTTCACTCCCTTCTTGCCCTGCTAGCTTTGATGCACCTCTCATTCTGAGAGCCTCAGACTATGTGGAGAGGAGAGTGGGATGTGTCAGACTTTTTCCAGCCTTTTCTAGGCTTGGAAGGAGTGACTCAGGAATCACCAGATTTGGTGTGAATTTAATTGGTCTCAGTTTCCCAACAACCCCCAGTACCAGTCAGGCTCCTTTTCCCAGAGCTCAGATTGCTTGTTTCAAGTGAAAGAGCCCTATACTCTTCTCTGCTTTTTATTCTCAATTTTCCAGTGCTGCATTGCTGTTTTGGTTCACTCTTAGGGAACCACTATGATAAGACAGATTCCTCTGACACACCTGAATCCATTCCCCAAAGGGATAAACTAAAATGATGGAAAGGATCTTAAAAATACAGTTCATTAAGAGTAAAGAAATTGGGGTGTGAAGTCAAAATGAAGTTTAGAATATCCAAAGGTCAGAGGGGAGAAAGTTAAAGACAGGTGGCATGTGAAGGCCAGAAAGAGGGAGGAGGAGGAGGAGATGAAGAAGAAGAAGAAGGAGGAGGAGGAGGAGAAGCAGCAACAGCATTTGACAAGGATGCAGAGCAACTGAAAGCCTGCTATACTGGAGGGAATATTTAATGATGCAGGAGCCATAGAAATCATTATCTAGTTTCCTCATACAATCAGACGCAGATATACCATATGATCCAGCAACCAAACCACTGGGTATTTGGGGGGAAAATGAGATCAGAAGCTTCTAGATGTGTTGGTGTTCTCATGTTTAAGGTAGTGTGAGGAACAAAAGCCTAATTGTGGAAGCAACCCAAATATCTATCGATGGAGGAATGGATCAAAAGAATATGGAAGAATCATACACTACAATGCCATTCAGACTTAAAAAAGAGGGAAATCCTCCCCTATGTGCATGGGCTGTAGGCTTCTCTTCTAAATGAATTAAACCATGTACAGGACAAATACTACATGATTCCTCCTATAGATGCAGTATGTAAAATAAATCAACTCAGATAAATAAAGAACAGTGGTGGTTTCCAGGGTAAGTTGAAGTAGGGACTTGCCTATAAATAGGCATGCCATTTCAATTATAGAAGGTGAACAACTTCTAGGGATCTTGGTACAGAATAGGATATGTTGGCAATGTATTTTGCACTGAAAAATCTATTAAGCATGTGGTTTTCACCTCAGGGTTTCTTAGCACAGGCAGATAAAGATAGACACAATGTTGAAGGGCATCTAGGTTGGTTCCATAATTTAGCTATTGTGAATTGCATTTCTATAAACATTGATGTAGCTGCATCACTGTAGTATGGTGATTTTAGGTCCCTTGGGTATAAGCTGAGGAGTGAGATGGCTGGTTCAAATGGTGGTTCCATTCTAAGTTTTCTGAATGAATAAACAAAATGTGGTATATATCCACAATGGAATGTAATCAGCCTTAAAGAAGAATGAAATTATGGCATTTGCAGGTAAATGGGTGGAGCTGGAGAATATCATGCTAAGTGAGATAAGCCAGTCTCCAAAACCAAAGGCTGAATGTTTTCTCTGGCATGTGGATGTTAATTCACAATAATGGGGGAGGGCTAGGAGATACTTTGGATTAGGCAGAGGGGCGTGAAGGGAGGGGAGTGGAAAGGATAGTAGAAAAAATCAGACATTATTACCCTATGTACACATATGATTGCATGACCAGTGTGACTCTACACCATGTACAACCAGAAGGATGAGAAGTTATACTCCATGTATGTATGATGTGCCAAAATACATTCTACTGTCACGTATAACTAATTAGAACAAATAAAAAAAGATAGACATATGGAATGAATAAAGGTCCAGTTTTTATTAAGAATTTATGGAATTTTGGCTGGGCAGGCAACTGAAGATGACTATGATAGAAGAAAGTAGCAGGCAGAAATATGGAAGACAATGCAAAAGAAATCATGAGTATAAAGATGAAGAAGCTGTGCATACAGCTGGGAAATTCTTCTGAAGTGTCCTATTTTCTTTAGATGGAGAGATAGAAATTTTGGCTCCAGAATTCTAATCAAGACCACAGTTCCCCATCAAGGATCTATGAAACTGGTCCAAGGTTCACAAAGGCCTAAGGAAGAAGAGAATGAGAGCAGAGTGGTCTGCACTCCCCATAGGTGATTCACCAGGTCTTACATGGGGGACCATGAACACAATTTCTGGTGACAGCATGAAGGTTTTCAACCAAGGAAGGAGGAGAATTGGTGCAGGTAGGGCAAGTAGGTTGAGATAAGTTGGTGTAGACACTGGTGTTTGGGAGTTGATCATGGGCAGCAAGGCTTGCAGCAGCTGCAGACATAGCAGCAGGGCTGGCAACAGGGTGTGCTGCAGCAGCGGGTCACACGAGTGTTTTTGGAGCAGGAGGTCTTGCAGCAGGTGGTTCGAGAGCAAGTAGGAGGGCAACAGGGCTGGCAGCAGGGGATGATGCAGCAACTGGGGCAGCAGCAAGGCTCACAGCAGCTGGGTTTGCAGCAGGGTTTGCTGCAGCAGCTGACCACACAGGTTGGTTTGGAGCAGGTAGTCTTGCAGCAGGTAGTCTTGCAGCAGGTGGTTTCACAGCAAGTAGGGAGACAGCATAGCTGGCAGCAGCTGGACCCACTGCTAGTCTTACCACAGCAGCTGGGTGGATAGCAGGGTGTTTTGCAGCAGGTCACACAGGCTGGTTTGCAGCAGGTGGTCTTGCAGCAGGTGGTTCTGCAACAGGTAGGCTTGCAGCAAGAGGAGCAGCAGGAGGGGGCCATGGTGTCAGGTGTGGAGGGTGGGATCCTGTTCACAGGTGAGTGCTCAATATGACAATGCCCTGCAATTGGGCTCTTTTATCCTGGGGACCTCCAGTGTTTGGACCAATCAGCAGCCCTTCACCTTGTTGTTTTCTATGTTATTTTCCATATTTGGTTTGTGTTCGTTGAGGAAGAATTTGTTATGCAAATGTGATGAGTCTTGTTAATGTGTTTAATCTGTTTCATCAGAGGGCATAACTCACAGGAACTGTTTCCAGATGAAAGGAAGACAGCCACCTTGTTAGCATCCTTGGTGCTCTGAGCATCATGTGGGTCATGTGGTAGCTCCTGCTGCCTTAGGAGGGTCAGGACATTGTTCCTCTTGATCTTTGTTCCTTTGTCTGTATTCAGATTAGGAAGTTTCTCTGGGAGGAGCTTGACGCTGCTGCATTCACAGGAATGAAACGCACAAGCTTCTACCCAGGAGATCCTGACTCAAGGCTGGTAGAGGCATCTGTCTCTGTACCAGCTCTTCCACCTGTGTGTCTCAAGGCACTTTGGAAGTGTATGTCTGCATGTGATCTCCCACAGCAGAACAGAACCAGACAGTGAGGATAGAAGCAGAAGCAGTACATGGGGACGAGCCAGGTACGGATGGATGTGTGGGTGACTATCAGTCCTGGTTTATCTAGTACTGAGGGCTCACCAGGAGGCGCCTGTGGGACTTCCTGCCACATAAGCCGTGTAGACCTAGGGAAACCAGGATAAGCAGGCGACTCTAGTCCTCACCTGGGTGCCAGCACAGACAATGATCTTGGGTCATGATCTTTTTCTCTCTTTCCTTCTGTCTCTGACTCTGTTTCTTTTTCCTCCCCTCCTCATTTGGTTCCTTGCTTTCTTGTCTTCTTTCTATTTCAGGAGAGAATTTAGATTAGGTGAGATGATACCTGATTTGTCCGCAAGGACTAACATATTGAGAATGTTTTTAGGTCTATCATTCCATCCTCAATGGAACAAGTCACTATTTTCCAACTCGCTAAAGTATGTGAATTCATCCCTCCACTGCAGTCAGTTTAGCAAATAGAAATGAATCTGTTTCCCTACGAATCATACCCTCTCATGCATCTCCAAAGGGAGCTGATCACTTGGTTGACTTTTAACTCCCTAGGTCACTTTTGGCTCTTTTCATTCTTTGGTTCATCAAAAGAATAGTAATGTTGGGTTATGAGTGTGAGACTCATCAGTATTGTTATCTATAGCATGTTCATTCTCATTGCAGTCAAATTTCCACTGAATGAAATTGACACCATGTACTTGATTGTCCTCTAAGATGGTCATGTAGCTCATTTGTAGATTGGGACTTACTCAAATTCATGCTGCTCTGTTCTTGCACAGAGCCTGTGGTCATGTATATACACATTTCTGAGGGATACACAACCAGGTATAGGGTTGTTCAAGGAATTTCCACATTGAAAGATTTTTTTCTCTCATTGGAGCAATCTTGTCCATGTTTCTATAGATGTTTTCTTAGGTATTTTATTGTGTACACGTACTGTATGTTACAATTTAAAGCTTAATTTTTTTACTGCTTAGGAAATATTGAAGGTGATTCCTATTTGTATGTTTTTCTTATATCTGTACTCCCTGGTTATTTCTAATAATTTATGTTAGTTTTTTTGGGGACGGGCAAATTTTCCTGCATAGTCATATCATGAATCATAATACTTCTTTTCTTCATTTCAGCATAGTCTGCATTTTTCTTGCCTTGGTTCACTGGTAGACCCTTTCATCTGCTGATAGTATACTGTGCATCAGAAGGGTATTTTTTTTTACAATCACAGCATAGGAGGGAGAGCTTTTGGCATTTATCCATTATATGTGGTCCTCCTTGTCCCTTATGCAGAGTCTTTCCATGACAGCATGCATGTTTGCATAAGTCTGAATAAACCCTCTGGACTGAACTCAGGTTACTGCAATCAAGTGACCTATTTCTAATGACATTAAAAACCACCACTTCTAATGAATCTTACCTAACTTTCCTATGTATATATATATGAATACATCACCCTGAATATCACCATTATGTATATCTACAAGACACCAATTTAGTAAAACTATAGGTAAATGCAGAAAATCAGTAGAGGGAAGGGAGCAGGAAGAGTCAGGAAGACAGGGAAATACTGGGTACTGAATTAGAGAAAACATATTCCCTGCTTTTATATGTATGTCAGAATGAATCCTAGTGTCACATATAACTAAAAAGAACCAATAAAAATTAAAAATTTTAAGAAAAGAAATGACCAGTTCTGAGTGATATATTGTAAGATGCCCAGTAGCTTTGCCCAAGATAACATCTCTTGCACTTGGGTCTTGATGGAAATATCTGCCAAAGTGTTTTATAGGGATTGGGATTGGCTATTTGTCTTCTTCCATGGGGTTAAAACCATCGACCCTTCCCTTTGACCTGGGCAATGGTCTGTCAGATGTGTTTGACATCAGAGGTGCAGACACTACCAACTAGAGACAGACTTGTATCACTTACCTGACTGGCTGGTGAACAGTGAGTTTCCTTTTGAAAACTCACCATTTCAGGGATTGGCACTCTGTGGGCAATTTAAGACTGTGTCAGCAGCAGTCTCGAGGCTCATTCAGCCTTCATTTGTTAAGGTGTTGGAGGTTGAAAGTGTGTTCTGTTTCTAGAATGCTTTTTCTTTATGAACTGAAAAAATAAGATTATTCTCCCTTTTCCAGTAGGTGACATTAAAATATTGAAGAATATTGAATGTTACACCAATCTTGCATATTCAAAAATGGTCCAAAATAATCATGATCAACCCACATGGGACTGGATTTGACTCACTTCTTTATTCAGCAGGATATATTCTGATTTATATCCTCAAAATTTATCCTTCCATTCTTATATCCTTCACCTTCTCCACCTTCTCTCATTCAGTGTGTTCCTAAGAGACCAAGATTATCTACTCTATTGTGACCCAATTTAGCCTTGATGTGGGTCCATGTTCTGGACTTCTGAGGTCACTCTCCTTCCTGTTGGATATCTTAGCAGTGATCTGACTTCCTAGGTGAAGGAATGAACAGTGTTCTCTTTAGTTAGTGCACTAAGAAACCCCAAAGGTTGCTTTCTGAAGCACACACTCTGGGGAGGGATTCTAAAGAGTCCCTTATAGACAAAATTTTGAGTTTTATTATCACATGAAAAAAGCTCATAACAATTATTCAAAGTTGATGGTGACCATTTTTACCAAATTTGTATTATTCTGGAGGAGACAAATGTAGCAGTCCTTTTAGCCCTCAACTCAAATCATAAGAGGAATTGACCTGCAGAATGAAGGAGCATTAACTCAACCTACTAAGGAGAAGCTGTGGGAAAGGTGTCACTGGGAAACTAGTCAAGAAGTTGGTGGCATTAGGTTGTCACCCTATTAGATGACACACCAAACCTGAGAGTCCCTGTGACTCTTGGAGCATAGATGTTTCGCTGGATTATAATTCTGTGTGGTGAATTTTGAGGCTAAAGCTATTGAAGCAGAAAACCCAAGGTGCCCACAAATATAATTGGACTCATATGACATGTAATCTCCTAATGTGCTGCAATCATTATGTAGGGAGGAACCAACAGAAAGTATACATAAACAAATTGGAAACATCTCATTTTAAGGTATACACTCAGGTACCACAGGAAGGTCAAACAAAAGAGATGAGATTATTCTTGGAATATGGAACTTCAAAGTAATATTTGATGGAGCAGAATCCATTTGTTGTAAAAGCCCTTCATAGACAGAGAGATTGACTTCAGGATTAGAAATATTTCTCTATCCTGGTTGAGGATTTTGGGAAAATGGATATCTGTTTTGAAAGGTGGAGGTAGTCCACCATAGAAGTTTGGATGTTGGCAGTGCCCATGTGAATATGAGAGGAGTAGGGACATTTTCTTTGATATTTTAGTCCTCTGGGCATTTGTCCTGATTGCATGAGATGTCAGCTAACAATGGTGTACCATTCCAGCACCACAATCATTGCAGTACTGAATTATTGTGTCTGGTTGTTCTAGAAAGTACCCAGTGGAGTAAGGGTTTGTCAAGGGTGGAGAGAAATTGGAACACTGCTTCTCCAGAAGGAATGTCAAATGTTACCAGAGCCATGGAAATCAGTATGAAGTTTCTCCACAAAATCAAACATGGAAATACCATATAATCTAGCACCATGGGAGTGCTTAGGGGAAATAATGGGATCAGAAACATGAAGAAATATTAGCACTTTGGTGTTCTAGGCAGGACTATGAACAACAGTCTTGCTGTGGAAGCAAAACAAATATCCATGGATGGAGGAATGGATCTAGAGAATGTGGCAATAATCTAGAATAGAATACTATTCAAGTTTAAAAGGGAAGGAAATCACTTTGTGCTTACATGGGAGAAACTTAGGCCTCTCTCTAAGCTTCAGTTCAGAATGACAAACATTATGGGATTCTACCCATATGCAGTATATAAGGTATGTCAATTCAGATAGGAAAGAATAGAGTGGTGGGTTCCAGAGACTGGGGTAGATGGAAGAAGTGAGTTGCATATCAAGGTTCATTCCATTTCAATTATGGAAGATGAGCAACTTCTAGGGATCTGTGGTGCAGAGTCAGATATGATGACAAGGTATTTTGCACTTAAAAATCTTTTAAGCATGTGATTTTTCACCTCAGGGGTTCTTAGCACAGGCAAATAAAGACAGACAATATAGAATGAATAAAGGTTCATTTTTTATTAAGAATTTACAGAATTTGGCCGTACCTAGGGAGGCAACTGAAGGTGACTATCATAGGAGAAAGCAGCATACAGAAATATGGAAGACAATGCAAAAGAAACCATGGCTGCAGAGATAAAGAAGCATTTGTATAGACCTATGTATTTCTAAAGCATGATCCCATGTTCTTTAGTTGGAAAGGCAAAGACTTTGGCTTCAGAATTTCAGCCAAGATCACATCTCCTCAGCAAGGACCTATGAAGTAGGCACAAGATGCACAAGGCCTAAGGAAGAAGAGAAAAGTCTGCACTCCCTTGAGGTGACTCATAAGCTTTTACATGGGGGACAATAAACAGAATATCTGGTGACAGCTTGATAGTCTTCAGTCAAGGTAGGAAGAGAATTGGTGCACATAAGGCAACAAGGTTGAGAGGAGTTTGTGCAGATGCTGGTCTTTAGGGAGTTGATCATGGGCAGCAAGGCTTGCAGCAGCTGTACACACAGCAGCTGGGCTGGCAGCAGGGTGTGCTGCAGCAGCGAGTCACACGGGTTTTTTTGGAGCAGGTCTTACAGCAGGTTTTTTGAGAACAAGTAGGAGGGCAGCAAGGCTGGCAGCAGCAGGGCTGGCAGCAGGTGAACACACAGCAGCAGGGCTGGCAGCAGGGGATGATGCAGCAACTGGGGCAGAAGCAAGGCTCACAGCAGTTGGGCTCACAACAGGGTTTGCTGCAGCAGCTGACCTCACAGGTTGGTTTGCAGCAGGTGGTCTTGCAGCAGGTGGTTTCACAGCAAGTTGAGGGACAGCATGACTGGCAGCAGCTGGACCCACAGGTGGACTTCCCACAGCAGCTGGACCCACAGGTGGACTTCCCACAGCAGCTGGATGCACAGCTGGTTTTATTACAGCAGCTGGACCCACAACTGGTCTTCCCACAGCAGCTGGACCCACAGCAGCTGGGTGGACAGCAGGATGTGCTGCCACGGCTGGTCACACAGGCTGGTTTGCAGCAGGTGGTCTTGCAGCAGGTGGTTCTGCAGCAGGTAGGCTTGCAGCAAGAGGAGCAGGAGGAGGGGGCCATGGTGTCAGGTGTGGAGGGTGGGATCCTGTTCACAGGTGAGTTAGCACAATATGACGACTCCTTGCAATTGGGCTCTTTTATCCATGGGATTTCCAAAGCTTGGACCAATCAACAGCTCTTTTCCTTCTTGTTGTTTTTGTTATTTTACATATTTGGTTTGTCTTTGTCTATGAAGAGTTTATTATGCAAATGTGATGAGTGTTGTGAATGTAAGTATTTAATGTTTCTTAAAAGCGCGTAACTCACAGGAACTGTTTCCAGATGAAAGGAAGACAGTCACCTCTTTAGCATCCTTGGGGCTCTGAGCATCATGTGGGTCATGTGGTGGCTCCTGCTTGCCCTGGGAGGGTCAGGGCAGTTGTTCCTCTGGAGCTTTGTTTTTTGGCTATATTCAGATTAGGAAGTGTCCCTGGGAGGAGCGTGATGCTGCTGTATTCACAGGGATGAACAGCACTTGTGTTTATCCAGAAGATCCTGAGTCAGGAGTAGTAAACACATCTGTCTCCGTACTAGGTCTTCGTCTGTTTTTCCCAGGTCTATCCAAGGCACTTTGTAAGAGGATGCTTGATATGTGGTCTTCACAGCAGAGCAGAACCAGATAGTTGGGGTAGAAGCAGGAGCAGTATGTGGGGACTAGCCAGATATGGATGGATGTGTGGATGGTCATAGGTCCTGTTTGATGCAGTACTGAGGGTTCACCAGGATGTGCCTGTGGGACTTTCTGCCACATGTGCTCTGCAGTTCCAGACAAACCAGCATGAGCAAGTGACTCTAGTCCTAACCTGGGTCCCAGCACAGACAATGATCTTGGTCAGGGATCTTTCTCTCCTTCTTCCCTTCTGTCTCCACCTCCTTGTTTCTTTCTTTCTCCCCTTGTCTCTTTCTATCCACTTTTTTCTTATCTTCTTTCCCCATTATCCCTGATCCTCCTCATCCTTTCTATATATTTTTTTCATGAGAGTAATAAAATTTGCTGAGTTTGAATGAACCCTCTGTACTTATCCAGATTCACATCATTCTGGTGACCTGCTTCTAATGACATTAACAATCTCTTAAGTGACTTGTTTGACATCAGAGGTGGAAGCTCTTCCCTCTGAAGATAGATTTAAGACTTGCTGCCCCATCGCTGGCTTGACTGACTGGTGAACAATCACTTTCTATTTTGAAATCTTGTGTTTCAGGGATTGGCATCCTGCCTGGTGGGTTAGTTGGAACTGTGTCAGCAGCAACATGGAGATTATTTCATCCCTCGTTTATTAAGGTGTTGGGTGTTGAAAACGTGTTGATATTCACAGAATGCTTTTTCTTTATCAATTGAAGCTGCATTATGATTATTTTCCCTTTTCCAGTGTGTGACATCCAGTAAGTGACATTACATTTTTGGAAATGCAAGGGGACTACACCCACTCTTGCATTTTACTTTATTTATTTTTTTATTTTTAAAGTTTTGAATTTGTTTTAATTAGTTATACATGACAGTAGAATGCACTTTGATACATCATATTTAATGGAGTATAATTTTTCATTCTTCTGGTTATACATGATGTAGAATACCACTGTTCGTATAGTTATATATGTACATGTGGTAATAATGTCTGATTAATTCTACTATCCTTCCTACCCCCTTCCTACCTCCACCCCTCCCTTCTCTCCCCTCTACCTAATCTAAAGTAATGCCATTCTTCCCTAACCCCCGACCCATTGTGAATTAGCATTCACATATCAGAGGAAACATTCAGTTTTTAGTGTTTTGGGATTGGCTTATTTTGCTTAGCATGATATTCTCCAGTTCCATCCATTTACCTGAAAATGCCATAATTTCATTCTTCTTTAAGGCTGAGTATATTCCATCATATATATATGTATATATATATATATATATATATATATATATATATATATATATTCATTTGTTGAAGGGCGTCTAGGTTGGCTCCATAGTTCACTATTGTGGATTGAGCTGCTATAAATATTGAGTGGCTGCCCCACTGTAATATGCTGATTTTAAGTCCTTTGGGTATAAACTGAGGTGTGGGATAACTGGGTCCAATGTTGACTCTATTCCAAGTTTTCTGAGGACTCTCCATACTATTTTCCATAGTGGTTGTGCCAATTTGCAGTCCCACCAGCAATGTATAAGTGTAACTTTTTCTCCACATCCTCACCAACATTGACTGTTGTTTGTATTCTTTTTAAAAATCATTTATTTATTTATTTATTTTTTACAGACTGCATTTTGATTCATTGTACACAAAAGGGGTACATCATTTTTTTTCTATAGTTGTACACAATGTAGATTCATACCATTCATGTTATCATACATGTACATAGGTTATGTCTGTCAGTCCATGATTTTTCATATCCCCTCTCCCTCTCATTTCCTTCTACATAATCTAATTGCCATTTTGACTTGCATTTTCAAAATGGTCCAAAGTTGTCACGGTCAGACCCAGGTGGGACAGGTCTTGACTCAATTCTACCCTCATCAGAATATGTTTTGCTTTGCATTCTAAAAATTTATCCTTCTGTTCTCAGTGTAGTTCCTTCACCTTCTCTAATCCAGTCACCAAAGATGCTGAGATTTCCCATTGTCTTGTGACCCAAGACTTGGCTTCATGTCCTGGACTTTTGAAAGCACTCTGCTGCCCTTAGGATACACTAGCAATGCTCTGATAGTGTGGGATGTGGTGAGTTGCAGTGTTTTTTCACTTGGTGCACTGGGAAACCCCAATGGTTCCTTTCTGAAACACACAACATGGGGAAGAATTCTAAGGAGACCCTTGTACAATAATTGTTGAGTTTCGTTATATAGCTGGAAACATGTGAACAATATTCAGTCCAATATATTAAAAATTGATACTGGTCATTTCTACACCAGTATTATATTTTTCTGGAGAACATAAAAGAAGCAGAGTCTTTAGTCTTTAACTCAAATGATAAGAATAGGAACTTACTTGCAGGATATGTGAGCATCAGTGCAACCTACTGAGAAGCTAGGGAAAAGTGAGATTGAGAAATAGTCAAGAAGCTGTTGGTATCAGATTAACACCCGAGAAAATAACACATGAAACATGAGAAACCTTCTGACTCTTGGAGCATGGTTGTGAATTTAGAGGCTCAAAGGTATTGAAGCAGAAAGACCAACATGTCGATAAATATAATTGAACTTTTATGAGTTCCAATTATATCCTAGTGAGTTCTAAATGTTATGTCAGGGAGGAACCCAATGAAAGTTTGTACCAAGCAATTGAAGTACCCCATCTTAAGCTGATCACTCAGGCTCCACAGGAGATGGGATGTAGAATTTTCAAGCTGACATTAATAGGAGTAGGGTTTATTTATTGTACCTCAAGAGAAAAACTGGCCTCAAGACTAGCAGCATTTCTTCCAACTTGGTTGAGGATTTAGTGAAAACAAATATGTATTTTTTAGAAGGTAGTATGGTGGAGCACCATGGAGGTTTGGAAGCCTAGGCAGGGGAGAATTGGAAATGTTGGCCCTGTCCAGCTGAACATGGAACTGAGGAGGGACATTTTTCTTTGATCTTCCAGTTCCTTAGGCAAGACCAAGCATTTTGTTCTGGTTGCATGAGATGTTGGTAAGTAATGTCATCATTCTCACATTGGATATCATTGCAGGGGTGGAGAGGTATACCTGGCTATTCCAGAACATTCCCAATGCAGTGAGTATATTAACAAGTATTTGGAGAAATTGGAATCCTGCTACACTGGAAGGAATGTCTAATGTTGTTGGACACATGGAATTCAGTATGGAGTTTACTCAGAAAATTAGACATAGAAATACTACACTATTCAGCAACCCCTTATCCAGTGTTTAGGTTGAAGGATTAAATCAAACTCTTGAAGAATGATCAGCACTCTTACATTTATGGCAGCACTGCAAACAACAGCCATGCTGTGGAAGCAACCCAAATGTCTGATGGATGAATGCCTCATGGGAATTTGCCAGAAAATCTACAGTGGAGTAGTATTCAGAGAAGGAAATTCTGCCTCTTGTACCTATATCATTGAACCATAATCCTCTCTCCTAAATTAACTAAACCAAGCACAGAAGGAACAACAGTAAATAACTTCATGTTTCTGAGACATGTCAAATGGTAGAACTCAAAGAAAGAATGAGGTGGTGGTTTCCAAAGACTGGAGATAGGTTAAAGTAGGGAGTTGAAAATCAATAGGAATGCCTATTATTTTTTATATTTTGGTATTGGGTATTTTACCCAGTCCACATCCTCCATCATTTTTATTTTTTCATCAAAAATAGGGTCTTATTAAGTAGCTTAAGGTCTTGCTAACTTGTTGAGACTGGTCTTGAATCCACCTGCCTCAGCCTCTTGAGTCACTGGGATTACTGGTGTGTACCACCACACATGACTTTTGGCATGCCATTTCAATTATCCAAGATGAAATACTTCTAAGTCTGTGGTACAGTGGGGATGGATACCATGACAATGTATTTTGCTCTTAAAAGCCTGTTAAGCATCTGATCCTCAAGTCAGGGTTTCTTAGCACAGGAAAATAAAGACCGACAATATGGAATTAATGAAAGTCCAGAATTTATTAAGAATTTATGAAGGATGACTGTGCATAGGGTGGGAAATGAAGGTGACAAGGACAGGAAAAAATATCATACAGGAATCTGGAGGGCAATGCAAAAGTAATCATGACTGTAAAGATGAAGGAGCATTTGCATACGGCTGTGAAATTCTTCTGAGGAAGTGTGGTTCTATGTTCATTAGACAGAAGGTCAAGATCTTGGTCTGAGAATTTCAGGCAAGACCATCCCTTCCCATGAAAGACTGTTGAAGCTGGTACAAGATGCACAAGGCCTAAGGAAGAAGAGGATGAGAGTGGAGTGGTCTGCACTCCTTGTAGGTGATCCACAAAGTCTTAGTGGGGGATGACGAACATAATATCTGGTGGAAGCATGGTCTTCATAAAGGTAGGAAAAGAAATGTACAGTAAGTGAAAGCATGTTAGGATTTTGTGCAGACGTCGATTCTTTGAGGAGTTGATCACAAGCAGCAGGGCTGGCAGCAGGGTGTGCTGCAGCAGCTGGTCACATGGGTTTGTTTGGAGCAGGTGGTACTGTAGCAGGTGGTGCAAGAGCAAGCAGGAGGGCAGCAGGGCTAGCAGCAGCAGGGCAGGCAGCAGCATGGTTGGCAGCAGGGGATGATGCAGCAACTGGGGCAGCAGCAAGGCTCACAGCAGCTGGGCTCACAGCAGGGTGTGCTGTAGCAACTGACCACAGAAACTGGTTTGCAGCAGGTGGTCTTGTAGCAGGTGGTTTCACAGCAATGTGGGGGACAGCAGGGAATGATGCAGCAACTGGGGCAGCAGAAAGGCTCACAGCAACTGGGTTTGCAGCAGGGTGTGCTGCAGCAGCTGACCACACAGGTTGGTTTGCAGCAGGTGGTCTTGCAGCAGGTGGTTTCACAGCAAGTTGGAGAGCAGCAGGGCTGGCAGCAGCAGGGCTGGCAGCAGGGTATGATACAGCAACTGGGACAGCAGCAAGGCTCACAGCAGCTGGGCTCACAGCAGGGTGTGCTGCAGAAGCTGACCACACAGGCTGGTTTGCAGCAGGTGGTCTTGCAGCAGGTGGTTTCACAGCAAGTTGGAGAGCAGCAGGGAATGATGCAGCAACTGGGACAGCAGCAAGGATCACAGCAGCTGGGCTCACAGCAGGGTTTGCTGCAGCAGCTGGACTCACAGGTTGGTTTGCAGCAGGTGGTCTTGCAGCAGGTGGTTTCACAGCAAGTTGGGGGACAGCATGACTGGCAGCAGGGGATGATGCAGCAACTGGGACAGCAGCAAGACTCACAGCAGCTCGATTCACAGCAGGGTGTGCTGCAGTAGCTGACCACACAGGTTGGTTTACAGCAGGTGGTCTTGCAGCAGGTGGTTTCATAGCAAGCTGGGGGACAGCAAGGCTGGCAGCAGCTGGCTGGACAGCAGGGTGTGCTGCAGCAGCAGGTTACACAGGCTGGTTTGCAGCAGGTGGTCTTGCAGCAGGTGGTTCTGCAACAGGTAGGCTTGCAGCAAGAGGAGCAGCAGGAGGGGGCCATGGTGTCAGGTGTGGAGAGTGGGATCCTGTTCACAGGTGAATTTTTCATAATATGACAACTCCTTCTAACTGGGCTCTTTTATCCATCTGACTTCCAAAGTATGGACCAATCAGTAGTCTTTTCCTTGTTGTTGTTTGTATTATTTTCTACTTTGGTTTGTATTTGTCAAGGAAGAAGTTGTTTTTGAAATATGATGTGTTTTCAAATTAAGTGCTTAATCTTTCTTTTTCAATGTTTTTACAAGTGCATTATAGTTATTCATGATTGTGGAGTTCAGTTCTACATATTCACACATGTATGTTATGCAATTTGCTCCATTTCAATCCCCATTACTTCCTCTTTCCATCCCCTACTCTTTTTCTCTCCTCTACTTCCTCTACTTGTTTTCCTTTTATTTAATTATTGTTTTTTTTTGTTGGGTGCTTTGTTTATATACATAAGGTAGTATATATATTAATTAGTATTTTAATTCATGTGCTTAGCATATTTTAGTCAACTTCACTTCCCAGATCTTCTTTCCCTCTCTTCCTCCATCCTCCTCAACACCTTTCCTGTACTCCACTGATCTTTTTTCTCTTTCCTTGGGATCCCCCTTTAGTAAAATTCTTTATTTTTCTCTCACTTTCACATATGAGAGAAAACATTTAACCTATGTCTTTTTGAGTCTGGCTTATTTCACTTAGTATGCTTTTTTCCCATTTGCATCCATTTACCAGAAAATGACATAGTTTTTCTTTATTATACCTGCATAATATTTCATTGTATGTATGTTTATGACATTTTCTGTATCCATTTGAATGTTGACGGGCACCTGGACTGGTTCTATATCTTGGTTATTGTGAGTTGAACTGTTCTAAATATGAAAGATATGTATCAGTATAGTATGTTGATGTTAGTTCTTTTGGATAAGTATTGAGGAGTGGGATAGAAGGGATAGTGGCTAGAGTTTGAAGAAATGTATTGAACTGGAGTAATGACAGTTGACATCTTGCCTTTTTCCTGAGTTTAGAAGAAATACTTTCAGGCTGTTCTCCATTCCTTATGATGTTGGTGTTTGGCTTATCATATACAATAATGAGGACAGTTTCTTCTATCTTTAGTTTCTTCAGCATTTTTAACATTCAGGGTTGCCGTCTTTTGTCAAAGGCTTTTTCTGCATCTGTTGAGATGATCATGTCACTTTTTCCCTTAATTCTACTTAGGTGGTGTATTACAATTATTGATTTATATATGTTGAAGCAAACTTGCAACCCTGGGATGAAACCTTGGTGACCAAGGTGTAAATGTTCTTAATTTGTTTTTGAAAGCAAATTGCTAATATATATTTTTTGGATTACTAATATTTTATTAAGAATTTTTACATTTATGTTCATTAGGGATATTGGTCTGTAGGTTTTTTTCCTTGATTATCTTTTCCTGGTTTGAGTATTGAGGTGATTCTGACTTAGAATGAATTTGGTAATGTTCCCTCCATTTCTATTTCATGGAAAAATTTGAGGATGTTTGATGTTGTTTCTTCATTGAAGGGCTGGTAGAACTCAGTTGAGTGTCCTTCTGGTACTGGGTTTATCTTTTTGGAAGACTTTAATAGCTACTTCCATCTCAGTGCTTGATATTGGCCTGTTTAAGTTTTCTATGTCCTGTTTCTTCAATTTGGGTAGGTCATATCTTTCTAGAAGCGTGTCAGTAACTTCTAGATTTTCCAGTTTATTGGAGTATAAATTTTCAAACCAGTTCCTAATGATCATCTGAATTTCAGAAATATCTATGGTGATATCTCCTTTATCATCTCTAATTTTATTGATTAGGGTCTTCTTTTTCTTTTGGTTAGTTAGCTTGTTTAAGGGCTTATCAATTTTCTTTACCTTTTCAAAGAACCATTTCTTAATTGCATAGATTTTTGCATTGATTATTTTAATTCTCCATTTCATTAATTTCAGTTTTAATTATTTCCTGTCTTTTACTGGTTTTGGATTAACATTCCTTTTCTTCTCCTAGGGCCTTGAGGTGTAGCAGTAGATTATTTATTTGGGATCTTTCTGTTTTTTTTTTTCTTTTTCTTTTTTTTTTTCTCTTAATGTAGGCCCTCATGTTATTCTGGTGATTTTGAAGGGTTGTATCACTGTTCTCATTTGTTTTTAAGAATCGTTTGCTTTCTACACTGGTTTCTTCTATGACGTATGCCTGATAGAAAAGCACATTTTTTTTTTTTTTAGTCTTCATGTGTTAAAATGGTTTCTGTTTTTGTCTTGATATTGATTCCTAATTACATTGTTATGATCTGATAGGATGGAAGAATTATTTCTATTTCTTTTGTTCATTAAGACTTGCTTTGCTCCTAAAAGGTGGTCTGTGTTTGAGAGAGTTCCATGTGTGATTGAGAAGGAAGTGAATGTGGTTATTGATGGATGGACTATTCCATAGATGTCTGTTAGGTCCCTCTGATTTGTAGTCTTTAAGTTCTGAAGAGTCTTTACTTAGTTTATGTTTGTATGATCTGTTGGTGAGTGAAGTGTGTTGAAATCACCCAGTGTTCTTGTATTATGGTCTCTTTGAATTTATAATTGAGTAAGGTTTACTTTATGTTATAGGCATACTGATATTTGGGGCATAAGTATTTACACTCATTATATCTTGTTGTCAGATAGTTCTTTTAACCAATACAAATTGAACTTCTTTGTCTCTTCAGATTAATTTTGGCTTGAGGTCTACTTTGTCAGATTTGAGAGTAGGTACTTCTTGCTTTTGGCCTGCATTTGCATAGTATATTTTTTTCTACTCTTTCAGTTTCAGCTTGTGGATGTCTTTGCCTGTAAGGCGAGTCTCCAGTAAACAACGTATGGTTGGCTTTTGTTTTTTAATCTACTGTGCCACTGTATGTTTTTTATTGGAGATTTAAGACCATTCAGTGTTGTTATAGAGAGATGATTTTTATTTCCTGTCATGTTGATTTATTACTAATTCTTACTTCAGTCTTGATTCTACTTTACTGAGTAATCTCTTAGTGAGAGTCATCCATTTGCTGGCTCTGATATTTCTTTTTCATTGCTTCTGCATACAATGTGTCATTATTATGTTCTGTGGTACTGGCTTAGTGGTGACAGATTTTTTTAGTTTCTGCTTATCATGGAAGTTTTTTCTTTTTTCTTCATCTTCAGTGCTGAAGGATAAGGTTTGCTGGATATAGCTATCTTGGTTGGTAGTCATTATCTTTCAGAACTTGGTTAATATTATCCCAAGCCCTCTTGACTTTTAGAGTCTGGGCTGCCAGATGAGAGGAAAATCTAATTGACTTATCTCAAAATGTAAGCTGTTGTTTTTCTATAGATGCTTTTAAAATTCCCTCTATTCTTTATATTGGACATTTTAATCATATTGTGTCTTGTTGAGGATATTTTAGTATCTTTTCTATTTTGGGTACTAAATGTCTCTTCTCTTTGGATTTCCATCTTATTCTAAGGCTTGGGAAATTTTCAGATAGTCCTGAACTGAAAAGAGTTTGCATTCCTTTACTTTGTATCTCAATGCTTTCTTTTACATCAGTGACCTTTAGATTTTCTTCCTTAATATTATCCAAGATTTCTCATATATTCTGGTCATGGTCATGTTATCTTACCATCTTTCTTCATTGATGACTTTGCTTTCAGGATTATACACTTTGCCATCAAGTCCTGAAAAATCTGTCTTCTATGTGGTCTAACCTACTGGTGATGCTTTCTAACTGAATTTTGAATTTGGTTTGTTGAGCCTTTCGTTTGCAGGATTTCTGTTATTCTTTTTCCCCAAAATCTCTTTATTTATGTATTGAAATGATCTTTCATTTCCTGAGTGTTCTCTCTTAGTTCAGTCCTTAGATCTACTTTTAGTTCATGGAAACTTTTAATGGTCAGCTTTCCAAATTCTTTTTCTGGCCTCTCCTCCACTGAGGTGTCAGTGGGGTCATTTGTTGTCATGTGAGCTATGTGGAGAGTCTGGTTCTCTTGCTTTTTCATATTGTTAGTATTTCTACCCCCCAGATGGTATGTTTACCTACTTTTTAAAATTTTTATTTTATTTTATTTGTTCTGGTTATTTATACATGCCAGTAAAATTCATTTATACATTTTGATAGATTGTACATAGAGTATAATTTCTCATTTTTCTGATTATACATATTGCAAGATCACATCAGTCATGCAGGCATACATGTACATGAGGTAATAATGTCTATTTCACTGTACTATCATTCCTTCCCCCATACCCCTCACTCCTCTCTACCTAATAAAAAATAACTCTATTCTTCCCTGTACCCACCCTCTGCATTGTGAATTACCATCTGCATATCAGAGAAAACATTTGGTTTTTGATTTTTGGGTTTGACATATTTCACTTAGCATGATATTCTCTAACTCCATCCATTTACCAGCAAATGCCAAGCATTTATAAATTTTGATAGATGAATTGAGTTAAAGAATGCTAATTCACAGTAAGGAATAATTCCACTCCTGTTCACTTTTTTTGGAAAATGGAGGACTGATTAAATTACATTCACTCCTTATTTATTTTTACACTTTTCTACCAAATTATTGCCCCCTTTCAATACCTTTCTGTCTTCTACTTTCTGTGCCCCTTCTAAACCCCACATCCCCTCCCTTCCTCTGTTACCACAACCTATGCATTTAAAATGATTGTTCAATATTTACTCAAGATTAATAGCCATAGATAAATGTGTGAAAAGACCTCTGATATGTGATTATTTTAACAACAAAATGATTTTTCCGGTGTATATTTGAATATTAGAATTTTCATTCTTTCCATTCTTAACATTCACATGCATTTTACATTATGTAAAGAGGACAGCTTGTTTGGGACAGAAAATATCTGTTTGAAGTTGTAGGCACTGAGTTTGCATCAGTGACTGCTAAAACCATTAGGTGAAATAGGTGGAGGAGATACAAAGTGGATGGATCAATAAGAGAATACCTAGAGCCTCTGTTAAGCCTTAACTGGGCTAAGAATGTTGCAACCAGATATCAGGTGCCTCCTGATAAGCACTAAGCACAAGAATATAATCGGTGAATTATCCATGCTCTGTTCCCAGATAAATTTAAAAAATGAAACTAAATACAATGAACCCTCTGCAACTAACTAGTAATTTCAGGAAACTCTCTGGTTAAAGAAACATTAAACTGGGCGTGGTGGTGCATGCCCATAATCCCAGCAGCTTGGGAGACTAAAATAGGAGGATTGCAGTTTTGAAGCCAGCCTCAACAACTTATTGAGACCCTAAGCAACTTAGAGAGACTCTGTCTCAAGATAAAAAATGAAAAGTAATGGGGATGTGGTTCAGTGATTAAGTGCCATTGGATTGGGTTCTTTAGTGAACTGCTTTCTCTACTATCTATCCTGAATTGAGTGAATACATTGTGTATATTTTCACTTAGTTGGAACCTAACTGCTATGTCCAGACTTTAGCATCACATTGAGAGGAGATACTAATTTCCAGTAATTATTGTTGCTTCAGAACAGTAATCAAAGCCATATACTAATGAGCCTTAGAAAACCTTATTGAAAATGTTATCCATTTGTCCACTAATCTAAGTGGTAACTGGAAGTGATTTTCTTGAATACTTTGAGAAATAAGGTAATAAGGAAAGTAAAATTGGTTTTGAACTATATTTTTTTGCTCTGTGGTCAGTGGTTCTCTCAGTGGTTTGATTCTGGGCTGGGGAGAAGTCAAATCTTACTGCATCTTTTCCAGCCACAATCTTTTGGGAGTCTGTTTATTAATTCATGAATTAAGTTTTGCTGAGTTTTTGGAAATCTGGGGTTTCAGATACTGTGCAGTTTGTTTTTTCTCAGGTCTGATCCAAAGTGGTCAAACTTGTTAGGAGCGTCTGTATGCAGATTTTTACTCCCTTCTTGCCGGACCAGCTCTGGTGCACCCCTCCTTCCGGGAGCCTCTGACCATGTGGTGATGGGAGGAGAGTAGGATGTGTCAGTCTTTCTCCAGCCCTTTCTAGGCTTAGGAGTGACTCAGGGATCACCAGATTTAGTGTGAATTTAATTGGTCTCAGTTCCCCACACACCCCTAGTGACAACCAGGCTCCTTTTCCCAGAGCTCAAATCATTGTTTCAAGTGAAAGAGTCCCTCACTCTTTTCTGCTTTGTAACCTCAATTTTCCAGCCCTGCATTGCTGTTTTGATTCACTCTTGAGGAGTTGCTATGATGAGGTAGATTCCTCTGATCCACCTTACTCCATTCTCTCAAAGGGATAAACTAAACATATTAAAAGAATTTAAAAAAATATGGTTCATCAAAAGTAAAGAATTTGGGGTATGAAGTCAAAAGGAAGATAGAACATCTAAAAGGTGAGAGGGGAGAAAGTGGAAGAGAGGTAGCAGGTGAAGACCATAAAGAGGGAGGAGGAGAAGGGGGAAGAAGAATTAGAATAAAAGTAATAATTATACCAGAAAGAAGGAGGAGGAGGAGGAGGAGGAGAAGGAGAAGAAGAAGAAGAAGAAGAA